>NC_141685.1:1448276387-1449022091 GCF_964263255.1 Lissotriton vulgaris
TTGAAATTTATCACAGCACTCATGTACACAATTCATTTTCCCTGGTAGTGATCTACAACATTTTGTGAAGTGACCCTTCTTGTAGCACTTTGAACAAGTTTTCCCTAAAGCAGGACAGTTCTTATGGTCTGCTAAATGTCCATCACTTCCACATCTAAAACACAATAGTTTTGAATTTTTCCTTTCATATTTCTGACTCCTAAATTTGTTATCATTTCTAGAATGAAATTCATTTCTCTGCGAAAAACTTTTCTTAAACTTGTCCACGTCTTTAGACACACTAAAAACATCACTTTTATCATTGCCCCTGATCTCCTTGACAAATTTCTCTGAGTGTTCTATAGATTTTGCAATATCTATAGCATTATTAAGAGACATATCAGAGGTTGTCCAAAGACGTTCCTGCACTTTTTTGTTATTAGTTCTCATCAAGATTTGGTCCCTTAGCACCTGCTCATAAGATATGTGTTCGAAATCACACGTAACAGCCAAGGATCTTAGCGCTGATACAAAATCCTCTACAGGTTCATCTGCACGTTGCTTCCGAGAATAGAATATAAACCTCTCCATGACAATATTCTTTTTTTTTCCATATCTTAAGCATAACTGTTGTGAAGCATACTCGTACACATTGATATTCCCCGGATTTACCAGATCAGGTAATGTTTTAAATTATTTTAAGGCTATGCCACCCAAACAATGTTTTAATAATGATAGCTTCCTTTCTGGTTCACATTCCCCTTCTTCCAATACATCAACATAGGCCAAGAAGACAGGCTCCCAAATCTCCCATGCCATTGGTGGTTCACCAGGTGATGATAAAAAAGAAGGGGGGGGGCACAATACCAGACATGTCACTCAGTTGTTAAACAAGCTATATATAAGTTGAATGAGAAGGAAATAAAAGAAAATAAATAAATAAATAAATAAATGAATAAATAATGAATGTGCTTAAAATTCAATTTAAAGTCACAATAAGATATCTAAAGTGCACAACACAAATTTGCGTGTGACTGAAACCTTCTAGTGGCACAATAAAGTATTTCCAGTGTTTCCAGATTGAAAACGCGATGCAAACTGCAGGGGAAATCGTCTCTACTGCTCCTCCGTTGCGCAATGGTAGGAACTGGCAAGATCGTCACTTAGCAACGATGCACGATGACACACATCGCGTGATGACATAAGGCGTAACGTTGACCTGCGCTGTTAGAATTCCATGCCGTCGCGTTGATCTGCGCTGTTAGAATTCATGCGCGAACCCCTGCACACGTAGGCTGGCAAGCAGTGCTCGCGAGGACAACAGACGATTCCAAGAAAAAATTAAAAAAAAGCCACAGAAAAATAAGTAAGAATGGCCTTAATAATCCTTGATATGATAAACCATGTGAAACGACGGTCTTCCGCTTCCCGTAAAACAGCCGAATCCAAAGCTGTCCGTTTAAAAATCTCGATAGCGCTGAACACTCCAGTGAAATTCGAGAAAAATAAAGAAAAAAAAATAAATCCTTTTTTTCTTTAAGGTCCTTTTAACGTAGGTAAAGCTCCCGCTCGTCGCCAGTGTAGGGAAGTCCGAAATAACACCAGGAAGTCGTAGTTGGAGACGGAGTTTATTGTAATGCTCTCGCCTTTAAATCCAAGCATGTAATGACCACAACAGCTGACAGTCATAACTGCCTTCATTCTACATGTTTTAAATAACAACACAATCCCCACAACACGAGCTTGCCACGAGCAGCCAGACACACCTGAACGCTCGTGGACAGCTCGTGTAAGAAATGCACGTTCCCAACAGTATAGGCTCCCAACAACCTGCTAAGGAAGGTGGGCCCCAAAATTTCACAATCAAAAACTGGGTACCAAAGTAAGAATTGTGATCCCAAAAGGGCATGGTGCTGTAACTGTCGGAATACAGGACACCAAACAAAAGTCTCTGCCTGTCCCAAAAAGAATCCCCTTAGTACTGTTCAATTAGCACTAGAACAGCAAGTATCCAGGTCTGATCCTTAGTGTGCCCTGAGCAAATACGAATGCACACTGTAGCTACACTAGTTTCTAAGGGTGGGATCAAAATTGCAACCATAGTTGTTTGGCCTACTAATATGGAAAAATACAAACAGCAGCCCTTGATTAATGGGATAAGGGTAGAAGCCCTGTGAGATACAGGTGCCAATGTCACAATGGTGACAGAGAAAATGGTTTCTCCTGGACAGTACCTGACTTGCATACTTATCAAGTCACCAATGCTGATAATGTCATTAAGATATAATGTGGAGGCCTCACCTTTCCTCTATTTCCCATGTTGTTTATCTCTGTTTCAGGAATGTTCCCAATTTTACATGAAGAGCTTGCTGAACTGAGGGCCAGTTGAACGAAATACTGGTCGCTATTTTTGAAACTACTGTGGAAGATTGAGATCCAACCTCTGTATTTATAGGTTGGTTCACAATATTATGAGTTGTAATGGGTCAAAATCTGACCTACCTCATTATTATTCATGAGATAGGTCATGAATTGTGACTTGTTATGATTGGTGCCATCTCAGGGATGGTGGACTGCTAGGGTCAGCAAACCACTGTCTGCCACCCTATCTGCGACCATTTTCTTAACATATATATTCCAAAAGCTACTTAGCAGTACCAAATTATATGATGCAGTACGGTGCAGGGTTTGCAACCACTACACCACTTTGTTCATCTGGCCCTCATTTTTTTAAATACCTCCCAAACCAGAAGTTTGGGCTTGTTGACCATGTCCATACTAGAAAACTGAGACAATATTTAGGCTTGGGTGACCGGATTCATCTCACAGATGGAGGCATGGTATTTTGTTAGAATTGAAGTATACTTTTGCCCAAAAGGTTAGAAGACATGGATTAGGAAAGGTAAGTGATATGTGGGTGGCATCTTTTTGAACAAACATATTTTGTTCCAGTGTAGATTCATCTGTTTCAGGAGATAGGGTCACTTAAGACTGAGATTTCAATCAATCTCGGGGAACCAATTTCAGATAAATGTAAAATGTGTTAAAAATGGCACCAATAAATATGATACATTTCTATAGATCAGCTCTCTAAATAGTTCTTACTAGTATTCAGAAGGATAATCAACATGGCCATCATCAGTTTCGACTAGGTTGACTAGCAAGTCAAAGTTAGGTTTTCCGGAGTTGTGTTTTCAGGTCATTCCACTGCTCACTATGTCATGTATGAATGTATCTATGTTGTTTCTTATAAAGCAAGAACTAAGTCAGAGAAATGATAATAGTGGACAGTGGAAAATAAAGATATTACAATCAAAGAACAATCCTCTAGAGGAGGAGAGGATAGATGCTGGGTTTTAGGAGCGTAGGGGCAATATCTACAGTGCTGTGCCATAGTCTTCTTTGGACAGGTCTGTCTTTATATGTATTGTTCTTTGAACAAAGGAGGGTTGGTTCACCCTTAAAAAGAAGTTTGTAAAATCATCTTGTATCCAAGCAACTTGAGTTGCATTAAGAAAGGAAGGGTCTTGACGAAACACTGATAACATCATCTGCATCTGCAAGAACACAGATGCCAGTTAGGGCCTGATTACAAGTCTGGTAGTTCGAGTATCGCCAGACTCATGGTGGCACAGCTGTGGGGTCTGTGCTCCAATCGCCACATTACCAGTTGGGTGGTCGGACCTTCCTGGGACCACTGATGCTGCGAGGGAACTGATGTTTCCTTGCAGTGGTGCAGCAGGGTAGAGGCAGCAATATGATTGGTGAGACCACCATGGTCCCACCAAGCATGTCATGAGTTTCCTCTCCGCCAGTGGTGTCATGGAGGTTCCTACTCCATGAACACTGTGGCAGAAAAGAAACAAAGGGGGCCCTTCTCCAAGTGGGGATGCATGCAAGAGTGCACATAATGTGCCCCCCTATCTTGATGTACCCCAGTTCCTTCATGGCATGGACTTTCAAGTCCATGCTGTGAAGGAACCTTGTTGTTCTGTGCCATTGCGTAGCCTGGTACTAAAACACCCCAATGGGACTGCCACGCCACCTGCCCGCCCGGTAAACCACTTTACACTTGGAATTTGGCAGGCGGGTGGCAGTGACCTTCTGCGGTGCAGGAGTGTGGTGGTGGCATACCACGGCCTCCTGCACCACCAAAAGTCGTAATCAGGCCCTTGGTTAGATGTATTGGCCAGAATGTGACATCAGGAGATCTGTCCCACCAAACCTTGGTTTGAGAAAAAAATCTGCTATTAGATTTTGTCATGTGACTTCAGTGACCAAACAGCCTACACTGAGTTAGTGCTCATCCACTGTCAAACAACTACAATCCCATATTTCACCTGTATCTACCTATTGGAACACAAAAACATAACCACTAGAAACGTTTATTGAGACTGGATTAAAAATCTTCACAAGCAAATACATATCAAAGAAAGAGATGATATCCATCTGGTTTACTTATTCTTGCGGAGACCACCCTGCACAAAAACCTTTCCAGGAACATAACCACTAGATTTGTGCTGATTTTAAATGAGGAAGGCATGAGCATATTCAACACTCCTTATATATTTATAAGAAAGAGATGCTTAAATGAGCATTTCAGGAAAAGTGTGCACAATTCCAGCATGATGGACGAAAAATGGACACCTACTCAACATTCTCCTTAGAACCCTGCCAAAATCAAAAAAGTTTCTCGCATAGGAAGAGGCACCTTTAAGAGCTCAACGCAGAGAAAGCATGCATACACAACACACATAAGACAGGTAAAAATAAGCTCCAATGATAGCCCTAGGGCACTCTCCACAAAATAAATTACCCTCTTTGACCAGGCCAATTCCAACAGCAATAGAACAAACATGTTGTCACCTGCTTTAATAGGAGCCAACATTCTGACACTATGAACTTGATGAGCTTCAAAGTGACCTAAAGGTCATTTTTGTAACAGTATACCATATGTTCCCAATAGAATCAATGTGAGTAAGTGGCTATTGATGTTTCCAGTGAAACATTTCATGCAGTGACTCAAACTGTACAGTGAGAGACTGTAGTCTGCACGCCACGTTGTAAGCTAACAAACTGGAAACAATCAAGCAGCAACAAGAGGGGTGGGTCTAAATTCCAAGTGAAATGGCCTCTTGGACTTGTATCACTCATGGAATTGAGTAATGCTCTAGAAATATCTTACAAAATTGTGAGTACTGTTCTCTCTGGTCAAATTCAAGCCATCCAAAGGAAAGTTTTTTCGCTGGAAAAGTTTTCATTAATCATAAATCAATTTTCAATATAAAAAAAGCCGAATTTGTACTTTTAAACAGACTGATAGCTGTCAGATCCAGAGATACAGTATGTTTGGCGTATTAACAATAGGGCTTTCTTGGCACAAGGTATTTGGAAGTTTGCCAGGTTTTGGTTGACATTTCCTAAGGGGATCCCTCTGCATCGCATCCTCAGTACTAAGCTTGGGCTGTATGCAGGTATCATTTTGAAGTTCTTCTTGGAAAGTAATCAGTCTAAGATAAAAAAGTCCCCCAAAAAGTTTAACCCACAATATATTAAATATTCACTGTGCCACAACTTGGCTTAAATTGATCAACCTGCAGAATACTGAGCAGTATTTGCTGTATTTATACAAATTATATGTAATCAGAAGTTAAGAAGGTGTCACAAAGATATGCAGCATTCATTTTTTTAAAAAAAAACAATCGTGTTAAAAGTAGCATAGCACCATTGTTGCAAGTTGCCCAGGGTGTACATATCGAACAGTTTATCACAAACTTCAAAGAGCACAGTGCTTCCAGTTGGATACTTACTAAGTAATGAAAAAAGTTGCCTTTCTTGAAAAAGGTCTATTATCATTTATACCAAGCATTCATATTTACATTGAAAAAATGCTAGCGAAAACATCAATTGGAAATGCTTAAATTCATGCTTAAAACTGTGTGAAGAACTAGGCAGGTAAATGATTTTCAGCAATAATCCTCTTCTGATACCTACAATTGTCATGGCATAGCATTCTGTGACCAAATTGTTTTTGGGAGAGGTTTGGCACTGGAGAAACATAAGGTTTTGTTGAGGGATCAATTCAAATTAAATTTGTAAAAAGTAGAAATATTGTTCCTCGATGCTGCTTCTTACTGAGAAAGAGAACTCTCTTCTCAGAGGCATTAAACCAATGTAATTGAGAAGCACTTACAGCCAGATTCATAATTGTCCCGTTTTGCGAGTCCTTAATAGCGATTATTAAGGAATCGCTATTAAGGACTTGCAAAACGGGATTCATGTAGGAATCGCAAAATAAATTGCGATTCCTACAGCTTCCTTATTTGCGATTAGCAAATTGCTAATCACAAATAAGGAATAACTCCCCATTCATTCCTATGGGCCTTTTCCTACAGCTTCCTTATTTGCGATTAGCAAATTGCTAATCGCAAATAAGGATGCGATTTCAAGGGTGCAGGGGTGTCCAAAGGACACCCTGTAGCACCCCTGAAATGTGAATTTACACTGATGTTGTGCACACACATGTCCAAAGGACATGTGTGTGTGTAACATGCAACTTAGAAAAATGCATTTAAATGCATTTTTCTAAGTTTTCGCTATTTACCACGAGGTTTGACTTCGTGGTAAATAGCGGTCCTAAATTGCGAATTCGCAATTTTTAAATGTTTCATGAATAGCATTTAAGGAATCTCTAATAGAGATTCCTTAAATGCTAATCCTCGCAAATTTTCGAATTCTTTATTAGCGATTTTTGCATTTGGGATGATGAATCCCAAATGCAAAAATTGCACTCGCAAAGGGCCAGATTCTCAGAATCTGGCCCTTTTGCGAGCGCATTTTGCTTGACGAATCTAGCTGCCTATCTCCACAGCATATCCTCATCATCAAAGCAGAAGAAGTGTCTGTGTCTCCCATCAATGATGACAGTGGCATAACGAGCTTGATTGTGTCCCCCTGCAAAGTGCACGAAGGGGCCCCCTCGCTCCAGACCAATGGAGGAGCTTTCAGGTCCACCTGTGCACAGTGCCAGGGGGCGCTCCCGGGAGCTTGGGGGCCCCTCTGCACAGTGGGGGCTACTGTTACACCACAGAGTGATGAAAAAGCTACCACTATAACTAATACTTTGAATGTGATTTATTCTAAAAGTCGTGGTCAGGACAATGTAAATATGCTGTTCTCTTTACTTCAGACAGTATATGAAAAATCAACTGAAAAAACATAGGGCCATATTTGGAATTTGGTTGATAGGATACTCTTCAAAATGCAAAGGATTCCCTGCCCATCTTATTACAGGTTCCTTAAGCAATAATACACTTGTAATAAGGTGGACAGGACATCCACCACTTTTGTGCTGGATATCCAATCCACCAAGCTCTCAATAAGGTCCACTGACTCGCAAGCGATGACTTCCAAAGTATCTCTCAAAGACTTTGGATTTGAAATTTTTGATTTGGAAATATTAACTGTGTTGAACTTTTTGTAAGAGATATTTAGAAGATGTTCATATTTTTTTGTATTTTGTCAGTCTGTGTTATCAAGCATTTGTTGAAGCCTGTCATTTTCAGGTTATCTTTTCACGTGGAACCAGGGGCGGCTGCTCCATTAGGGCGAAGGAGCGTTGCCCCACTGCTTTCTCGCAGTGTGAGAAGCAGAAACAGAAAATTATAAAAATACCATTTTATGTTTCTGCTTCTCGCTCTGTGAGAAAGCAGAAGTATTTGGTTGGGGGCTTCAGCTGGAAAGCAGGGGAGGTCATGCACACTCTCCCTTTTCTCTATGTAGGCTGCATGCAGTCTACATAGAGTAAATGGCCTCTCCATAGGCGCCCAGCCGGGCGCCGTCCCCATCAATCACAATTCTGACATTGCAGCGTTGTGATTGGCTTAGGGAAGGTAAGGGAGGCTGCTTGCTTCCTGTTCCTTACGGCGGGATCCGGCCAGGAGCTGCTAAGGCACGGGACCCGAGAAGGTAAGTTTATTTTTATTTATTTTAATTAACCCACCGCCGCAAATCCCCGCATGACCCCCCATCTGCCCCCCACCAGAGAGTCATGCCGGCCGTGACTGCATGGAACCTTGCACTCTTGGAAGAGCTGTCTTGGTCTCCGAGATCCAATAACACAATTTCCAGTGAGTTTCTGTAAGAGGCCGAAGTTATGGATGCTCTAAACAGTGCTCTCTTCCCTGATTATTTAATCTTGCCTTAAGTTATGGCTTTCAGCTTCAGGTAGGACAGTCTGTCTTGAAGAATGCAGTGTGCTGTATGATCACTTTCAGTCCCTAGAATAGTTTTAAAAGACACACAATCATAGAGTCACCAGATGTCAATAGATAACCGAGAATGAAAGGGCGATTGAAAAAAATGGGAAAAATGTGCACAGTTGTCCTATGAAAGCTATCATTAAGTTGGAGTGAAAAGAAATATATAAATTATGTATGCCTCTCCTTGTTCACAACTTTGCAGGTGGGTTACAAGGTATTCACCTAGCACATGATTTCCAGAAATGTGTGAACAATAAACATGCACACGCTTTTGCATACTGGAAGATGACTATGTCGATTTGATGTGAGAAAAAAACAAAAAGCAAAATATCAGTACCGTATGTTAGAATAATGGGACAGAAAATCATGGAAATAGAACTTGTGCGTGCATGTTATGCAAAACCTGTTATTTGTGAAATAAATGCGAGAAAATGTGCTGGCCTTTCCACTATACGTGCTGTTACAGACCATATCTCAAACAACCTATTTTTAATTTCTTGTTCTCGAGAATATAATAGACACATTAAATATTGTCATTTCTACAAGCAGCTAAGAAAATGACTGGCTTACGTCCTTGCATCCAAACCAAGGACTTGCATGTCAGCTAGCTGCACAGTAAAATCCAGTCACGTTTTTCATAGTGGCCAGGATATACAAATAATCTACAGTGAACGTCATTAGATTGCTATTCTTTTCAACGTTGGACTACTGATAGAAATTCCCAAGCTCCATCAGACCCCTCTCAGAACAGCACCTAATGCAGAAACAGATTGGCCACAGGTGCTTGAAAATGTAATCAAATGATTCCAATATGATGTATCTAAGTGACTTCTTAGCGTGGCAAGACATTTGTGCCCTGCATAAGTTTCAAATCACTGCACAGTTGGAACACCAACCTACCTGTTGCGCAAATTGGTCAGTTTCGGTTGCCAAGAACACCTTCAGAGTTGCCACATTGCTTCTTTTTTTTAATTTTGTATTAAATAGTCCTCATATATTTGATCAGTATAAGAGTAGAGAAAGAAGAGATGGCCGAATTGATTTCTAACTGTCCCAACCAGAGTGATACCCGCTCTCTCCACATGGGAGGGGATGGTGACCATCACGGGATCCTTCTCTTCTGAGTGGGCAATTTTATATCCGAATTGCCACATTGCTTCTTGAACTTCCGTCCTTTAGGAAGGTAAACAAAAAAATCATAAAATCTTTTCAGGAAGCCAAACAAGCTCTGGAACTCCATTCCAGTGACTACCAGGGTAATTCCATCCCTCAACACGTTAAAAAACATAAGGTAAAAGTTTCCTGTTCCAACAACTCAGTCTCTTTTAAATGGTCCTGTTTTGCTTTTGGATTAGTGAATCAAAGGTCACCGAAATAGAAACACCGAGTTTATATTTTTGTAAAATGCCTGTTTCTGTTCTCCTGTGTCTGTATATAATGTGAGATTATATATTATGCGAAGCTCATTTATCCTAAATTGTTGTTGTACTATGTCTTTTGTAACCTTGCGCTGTATAAGGTACTGTATCATGATTTTGGGCTCATTGTAGCTGAATAATACTGTCAATATAAGAATTTAAGAAAAGTGTATTTAAACACATTTGAAATTTCCTTCAAATGAATAGTGTTTTTAGGGAAAAGAAGAGGGGCAAATGCCTAACATTTTTGGTCACTAATAGGTCATAGGAATGAGGAAACGTCATTACAAATTAAAGGAAGGGAGTGAATAGCTGAAATACTCTGGTGACGTGAATATATGGAGAAGGGCACTTTGCAGCAGAAAGATCCATCTATCCTACTGGCCTGAAGTCCACAATGGGTTCCCGTCAGGTGGGCCTTGAGCAAAGACCTATAGATTTTGCAGCAAGGAGGTCATTAGAGACTTTGAAACCTTGAAGTTTATTTATCCTTTTAAATCTTCGCAGCTGTTGAATTTTCCTTTCAACCAAGCTGCATTCATAAATGTCCATCATCTTTTATTGAATCATTTTATTCACCAGCTTTAACGCATTCCTACACTGTTAAAAGTCACTTTGTGGCAATGAGACACTTGGGTACCATAGACGATCTACTTTATAACATCTTAGCTAGAACTCGTCGGATTTCTATTTATAGGGAATGTTCTATTCTGTCCTCTAGCGTGCCGTGAAAATGGATTGATGAATGTTAGAATGTATTTCCATTTGCTATGTCATCAGCAAAAGTGTCCTCGTTCCTCTATAACGAACTAGATTTTAAAGGATGTTGCTAAATATGTAGCTTCTTCGTTTGTGAATATGCTGAACACTACTCAGTTGGGAAGGCGAACAGTATTTTTCTTGGTTTGAAATATAGAACTGTTTCTAAGTTAAAGGTGTGTAAAGTAGAAATGTGGCACAGTTACTCTTTCTAGTTGCTTATATATTAAGAACGTATATATATATATATATATATATATATATATATATATATATATATATATATATATATATATATATATATATATATATATATATATATAAATCCACTGACGATATCCAAGTGCAATCGCGCACATACAGGAGATATCCAAGTGCAATCACGAACATACAGGAACAGGGACTCGCGGTATACCTGGTGCTAAAATGTATGTTTTATTTAAGAACTAGCTACTCCTAAATGGTCCGAATTGTCTAAATGTGTTACCTGGCAGGTTAGCCAAACAGTGTTCTGTAATGGCACAATGGAAGTTTTGGGCTCAGTGAAGAATTTCTTTGATTTGCAGGTTGCACATTCACATGCAAATCAGACAGCACCCAATCTTGAATGTAAAGGCAACAGTACAGTGATCACACACTATGGGGCAGCTTTACAAAAAAAGTGCTCTGGGCTTTTGTTAGACCTGACATCCTTTGTGTGGTTTCCCCTGAGGTTTTGCCTTCTGGCCTTCTGTTATGCTAATATCATATCATATCATTTTCGCTGGCTTTAGGATTCGAGGCGCTTTACCATTGCTAACCAGCGCTAAAGTGCATGTGCTCTGTACACTAAACATTGAAGCATTGGCTTATCCACAGTTGGCATGTTTAATTTACCTATAAGTAAAGTGCACTACATGTGCACAGGTCATGTAACTTAAAAGTTACTAGTGGGCCTGCAGTGCTGATTTTGCCACCCACTTATGTAGCACATTAAACATGGCTCAGGCCTGGCACTGCCAAACCTGTGTGTGCAGTTTTAACTGCCATTTCGACCTGACAAGTTAACCTACTTGCCAGGCCCAAACCTTCATTTTTATTACATATAAGTCTCCCCTAAGCTAGGCCCTGGGCAGCCCTAAGGTCAAGGTGCAGTGTACTTAAAAAGGACTGATATTGAGAAACAGGGAAGTCCCACTGGTTAACCACAAGGGTGGTTACGGTTATTCTGGTGGTACCCAGAATCTTGTTATTTAGCAATACCAATCACACAAAAATATTCAAAAGTTTTGCAAAGCTTATTCAACTAGACGTAGGCCAACCATTATGAAAAATATGTCAAATAACATTTATACATGTATAGCACACGTGTTACTTATTTTCAGTCAAAATTAGAAAAGAACAGGAGAATTGTTTAAAAAAATATATAATTTGTGTATTTATTCAAGATCACAAAATTATCGCAATGATAACAGGTAGTTTATAAAAATAGATACAGTATATTATACAGTCAATTAAAAACATGTAGGATCAAAGCCATAAACAAAAACAATTTATACAATGTAAAGATAAAAATGTTCGCAAGAACAGGGGTCGACACGGCGTTTCGGTTTAGGGGAAACAATAAAAACCTTCTTCAGGACCAAGTTCTGATTTTAATTACTGTCTTCCAGATAAATCATAGAGGACCAGGTGCCCGATTGTAAAATCCGGGTGTTAGCTGAACTGCATATTCTCATGACTTTGAATATAGTATAGGCAGTTCTGATGTCTTGTGCTTTCAATGGGCGGGGTCACGCTCTGGTAGTAGGAGCCACCGATATTGTTTTTCTGATTAACCAGATTTTAATCACTGGCAAATCGTTATTTCGTGAGCTTTTTCAATTGGCTTGTATTGAGGTCGGCGTCTGTGTAGTGACGGGGATTCTCCTGACACTTCAGGTTTGAATTCGGCCTCCCTGCTCCTACTCCGGCAGCGTTTGGTGGATTCTGCGTAAATTAATTTACGCAGAATCCACCAAACGCTGCCGCAAGGATCAACCCTGAGCCCGACTCTGTTTAATCTCTATTTTACACCGTTAGCGGAGATTGCAGATGGTTTTGGGATCAGTGTTGTGTCCTATGCCGATGACACACAGCTGGTGGTCTCCCTGACACAAGCACAGGAGACGGCAGCATCCAAATTTGTGGCTTGCATGCAAGTTCTTGCATCATGGATGGCGAATAACTGCCTGAAATTGAACAGCAGTAAGACCGAGGTGCTTGTGGTGGGAAGAGCCCCATCGGTGTGGTCATCGGCATGATGGCCCCAGTCTCTGGGGTCCACCCCGATGCCCTGCGTGCGGGCAAAGAACTTAGGGGTCTGGCTGGATACGAAGCTATCTTTTGAGTATCACACCAGGCGAGTAGCAGGGGCTTGTTTTGGAGTTCTGAGAGGCCTCCGGAAAACCCTGGACATGCTGCCCAGCACAGCCAGAAAGACCATGGTGCATGCCCTGGTAACCTCGCGCCTTCACTATAGCAACTTTCTGTATCTGGGGGTCACGGGCAAATGTATGCAAAGGCTGCAAGTTATACAGAATGCGGCTGCTCGGCAAGTTCTTATGCTCCCTAGGAGGGCCTCCTTGAAGATGGCATTAGCTTCCCTGCACTGGCTGCCGATAAGGGAGAGAGTCCTGTTTAAGGCACTGGGCATCTGCCATTGTATCATTCAGGGGACTTGTCCATCCTATCTGTCTGATTTATTGAGGGTCTACGCTCCAAGACGCCAACTGAGATCGGTGGGGACGGGCCAGGTGCGTGTCCATGCCATTAAGAGAGCTAGGATGGGCGGCCGCTCTTTCCGTTTTTTGGCAGCTCAACATTGGAACAAGCTCCCTGTGAGCTTACGGTTGGAGAGCTCGGAAACTATATTCCAGAAAAAGCTGAAAACGTATTTTTTCCCTACAGGATAGGCGTGCTGTGCCAGGCTGGGTAGGTTTGTGGCAGCTTTTGCACCGTAGCGCAGGGACACAGTGGCCGAGTGTAACCATGCACTCTATAAATGCATCTATTATTATTATTATTATTATTAAAAATGATAGACTGGGCTTTGCTGCACTTATAATGACTCTTTGAGCCAGGCAATAAAAAGGAAATTTTTTTTCATTTCTCCTAAATTTACTGTAGTAGGTAGTGAAAGTGCATCCAGTATTGTAAAGTTGGACATTCCATCCCTCTGTTAGAGAAAGCTAGCAAAACAGTCTATTACAAAATTTTTGAAAAATACTTGAAATAAACATCACGAGATGTTGTTTTAAAAAAACGTGTACCCATGACAATTTTAATTATGTCCAATATTTGCATGTTCCTTCTTGTCCTGAAAAGTCAGGACACGCTTCATCGGTTTACTGCATTACCTAGGGACCTCAAAACCTTGCATTAAAACACAGCTTTTGTCTGTCATGGGAACTTTTATTAAAATCACTCAAATGATTTTAGAGCTTTTGCTAAAAAACTATGTGAACCTTGGAATTATTGTAATAGCAGAACATGAAGTTCACATTTTCAGAATTAGGATTTGTGCAAAGTACTCATTTCAAAATATGTATAAAAAAACTCTAAAGTGGAAGGATTGCTTTGCACTGGTAGTTTTGGTAAAGAGTGTTAGAATTAATATTCGCAGAGGTGTGACCTGTGAGAGTTTAGGGAAAAAAATCCCGAGTTGTAACTTATTGGTACTCACAAACATTGAAAGGATTAATTCCACCTTATTTTCAAACATATTGTTAGTCCTGAAAAAGGGTTTCAATAAGTTAGGTAAGTAGCTCAAACACCCAACATCAGAGGGACTGTATTGAAAGGCATTTCACAGGAAAATATTCTCTATGTTTATATGAAGGAGGAGGCGAATTCATGTTAATGCTGTAGTTACACCAAAATGGATGTCCGCACTCTGGATAATCAACTAAGTGTAAGGGTGTTGATGGACACCTCGAAAACTCCGACTTCTATCGAATTCTGATGTGTATACTGCATCAGGGTATCCGAAAAATGTCTTAAGCTACTTAACTAATTAATTGGGGTACATCTAAAACATGTATGTTTCATTCTTCCAAATTCCGCCCTTTCGATTTGAAGGTGCTTGAAGTAACACCTTTGTTGCCTTCCTTTTCATGTAACGCTACTTAACTAATTAATTGGGGTACATCTAAAACATGTATGTTTCATTCTTCCAAATTCCGCCCTTTCGATTTGAAGGTGCTTGAAGTAACACCTTTGTTGCCTTCCTTTTCATGTAACCGAGTTCTGCAGTGTATTTTAAAGTGAAGCAAACCTATAAACATTGGTATCCAATAATATTTTCTTCCCTAGCTTTAGATTCTCAATGTAAGTTTCATTTGAGCATACATTCAATTAAAGGAATGACCCTGATTCTTTAGTCTTGGCTCGTTAGAATAATGATCTATATAATAGGATGCAGGCCATAAACTTCGTGTATACAGTTACTATCCCATGGGCGTTTGGCCTCTTTGACTTTAATCTGTGACCACGGTTGTAGGTCATTCAACATTTACGATGATCTAGCACTGCAAGATAAATGGTGTTGATTTTTAAGGTTTGGTACTGCTGCAACCAGCTCAACTAACCCAGGCCCAGCTGCAATTGAAAAATGTATCAGAGTAAGCATTGGAAATGCAAACTGTGACTTTACTTATTAAATCAATATTTTAACTTCCAGTTATCATCTATGCCCTTTAATGATTATTGTTAGGCTCAATACCAATTTCTTGCATGAGGTGTATACACTGCATGTGTCTAATCTTAATGAGTCAAGGCATACACCTTCGGCAAAAGGTACCACAGTAGTCAACATCGCTCATCATTAGAAAATGCAATGCATCTAAAATCCACACTTTAGAAAGGAACTTCAACAGAGGCAAATAGAAGAGGGAATCAAGAGACCACACATCGATCAAGAATGTCATGCTAAGTTAAGGAACAAGAATCTCGTAGAGGTGCCCAACCTACAATGAGACAGTCCATTGCATACCGCAACTTTGTGTAAACAGATTATGCCTCCACACTCGTAGTCATCGTGTCCTCTTACCTAAATGGCTTCAGATTGTCCACAAAGCTTCATGCAGAATCCAGGTACACAAAGGGGACTTTTTGCTCCCTCATTCATCACTGTGAGCTGTGCTGGTTGTCAGAGAGAGACCCTTCTTATTTTAAAATAATTCGTTCTTGATGGTCTGAAGGTCACTGTGCCTCTCCTGTGTGGCTTCGCTCAAGTAGGAAAAAAATAAAGATTTTTCAGTTTCTGAACTTTTGTAACTTCCTTTTAGAGGCTGTCCACAAAACCATACCTTGATGCACAAGGTTGCTCAGCTCCAACAATTTGGTCCCTGCAGCCAGGATCTTCCTCGCTCAATTTTTTCCGATATACAGCTTGAAAATTGACTTATTTCTCAATGTCTTATCCTAAAAAAGTAAAGTAACAGCACCCTAACATCCTCTATTTCAGGGTGGGCTTTGACCTCTAAAATCTATAGGCTCTCACCACATAGAAAACACTGTACAATGCTCAAAAGAAGCATGTCCCTGTCTTTTGATCCCATGCTCTCCAACTGTACAACTCTGTTGTCGAACAGCATACCTTTTGCTCCATCCCAATTGCCTTTTTGCAAGCCTCTCAAACTACTTTATATTACTAGTACTTACCACTCAATCGTGTGCATCGAAGTCCACATCTTGTGAAGAAGGTTTAAGAGAAGACATTCTCTTTGTGTAAGATTATCCAAACGGTTCTTTCAATCTTTGTAATTTGCTCGTTTTTTGGAGATGGATGTCTAGCTGGCTGAAGAAAATCCTATGTTTCAAGGGTGACTTGAACTTTACTTTCCTGAGAAGCCTGACAGTAACTCCACATCACCTCAGATCTCTGCTACTCGCAATCCACACAGGATTTGTGGACTTGGATTTACCACCATGGAACTAACTACCCACCCACTCTGCAGGGTCGGCAATGGTCGCTCGTCTCATTACGTTTTGTTTAAAGGGGCCAGACATACAATTTCTCTTGAAATCCTATTGCGTTTCCCAGAACAACCAGCCACCACAAGAGCAACAGAAGTACAGTCCCCGCAGCCCTGGTGCGCTGCAGAAGAGCCCATGGGGTGCCCATGGGTGCATAACCCCTGTTTGCTACAATCCTTGCTCTCAGAAGTCTTGTAAATCTCCTCTGGGTCCCACTCAAATCCTGCCCCAGCGCAACACTGAATCAAGGGACTAAGGCCTCTGCGGCATATACTGGAGCCCTCTTGAATTTATTTGAATAACAGGGAGAATGTAGCCCTTTTTAGTTATCAATGGCAGGGAGAATGCCTCAAGTGGGAGCTTTGCTGTAGCCTAACCAAGATACATTCATCTCGGATACTGGCTTACTTGGCCTGAGTGCACTCCATTGTATGCTTCCCTTCATAGCTGTAAGCTGTTCCATGGCCCACAGGTACGTTTCAGCCAGTCATGTTTTTATAGGCAACAAAACTAATCATGCTAGGAGTTATAGTACCCTACTACTAATAATAGCAATAATAAAGCAAACCCCAGGATTCTTCGATCGGTTCCTAAAGAGTCAGAAAGGGCTCAAAGTCATGTTCATGACATCAGGCAAGCAGTCTCTTGTGCAGTTATCTGATTTTTGTAAAGCTCAGTTGATAAGTATCATACCTTGACAGAAACTTTGAAGTAGGTTTGGAGTTAAAGAGGGCCCGATTTGCAAACATCTGTGTGTGTGTGTGTGTGTGTGTGTGTGGGTAGGTTTGACTCAACCATTCAATTTCCAGGAGTAAGTCACACCTCATGAAAAAAGAGTTTAGTGAATCGTGGCCTAAAGAATTAAGACTTTGAAAGCTTTCATGAAACTGATCAGATTTTTCATAAATCTGATCTTGGATTAGTGCATATATAACAGCTTACGTTTTAGATCTTGCTATCTCCGTTTTGCAGGTACATATCAATGTAAAACGCAAATAAGAGCTTTTGTTACTCTGTTGAGTTGCCACTTATTTCATTGACTTTACAAGATGAAGAGCAGAGCTCTCCTGCCAGTACTGGAATGTAGGAGCTGCGGATCTCACTATCACAATACAGAGTGCTTATTTAACCCGTTGCGTGCTGCCGTCGGCCGTCGCAAGCACTACCTTCGTAGTGCTGTGCACGTCCAACGGCCGACGCGGCCTTGCCCGCGCAAGGGAACGCCCGCACTGCGGCGGAATTACCGCTGCAGTTAACAGGTTAAAGGAGACATCTTACCAGGCAACTCTTGTCTTCTTTGGGACAGATGTAATCATTTTTCATGCAAAGAAGAGCAGAAATCATATTTTGCTGCACTGCCTTGAGCAAGGGGGAAACACAGCAGAGAGCCATACCAGCTAAGATTGGCCTGCCTCTACTGGTGCACAAGCAGACTGCTGTGCGCGATTCTCAGTCTTGTACCATGGGCTGCCAGGCATAGAATTCGCACTGGAAGCATACAATCCTAATACACATTCCTATGCTTACATACAATAGAAGTTTTTTTCCAATAAGAAAAACACATTTTCCCTTGATGACGCTTACTTCAAGGAAGGCTTTGACACAAAGCCCAGTTAGGCTATTTTAGTACATTGGGCATAATATCAAAATCCAACAGTATTTTTACTGATTTACCTCCACAATGCCCCTGTTGGAAGGAAGTTTATTAGTAGGTGCAGGTAGGTACCTACACCTAGTAATAACACCAGGATTGCAAGTAGGGTCCAGTCAAGTCTCAATAAATGAATCCTTGCTAACCCCTTGATAGCGTGGCTGATGAGCATTCAGACTTAAGTTAGGAGACAGGTATGTA
The DNA here is from genome assembly GCF_964263255.1 of Lissotriton vulgaris. Taxonomy (NCBI): domain Eukaryota; kingdom Metazoa; phylum Chordata; class Amphibia; order Caudata; family Salamandridae; genus Lissotriton; species Lissotriton vulgaris. The sequence continues at coordinate 1,448,294,654 of NC_141685.1, forward strand.
AAGCACTTGATATCACCAAAACAGTAAATAAGTAAAAGAAACAACACAATAAAAATCCAACACCAATTTATAAAAAATAGAGGATATTCTCATCCTTAAAATGATACCAAACAACAAAATCCCAATGTAGGAAACCGGAGATATGAATTTTTAAAGTTTACATTTAAAAATGTGCTTTCTAGCACCTAAAAGTGTAAAGCACCAACTATGGGCCTCTTGTTACGCTGCACCAGTGCAAAGTCAAAGTTTCAGGCCAACCGCAATGAAGTGCAGGGCAGGTTATAATGGGTGGTTGGGGCTCATGACTCAGTCAATTTTTGGGATCTTTTTCACTTGCCCTTTAGTGATTGGCTCCTTGTATCCGGATTTCAATTCAATGATGGTGGCCTGCTGTAGCATGATGCCTCGGGGAGCCCTAGAGGTCCTTGCCTTCATCGTCGACGGTGAGTCGCTCCAGAGCTTTCAGCAGGGCAAACCTGCGTGGCCAGGCCGAGTTGCGGTTCAACATCGCCAGGTTCACTCTATTTGTCGATGCCAGTCTTCTTCTGGAGCTCTTTCACATACGTTGGAAAAAGTTCCCAAAAGTTTAGACCTTCTCCTGAAAGGTTCATTGAGGGTCGGAAAGGGTCCACAGCACCAACCAAAGGTTCAGAAGCCCTGGTTTGCCTCTTGGGGGGCTAAGACTTCAACTTCCACAGTGCACCTGGTCAGTCCAAAAAAATCTGGGCAAAGCTGGTCAGCTGGAGTTGTCCTCTTAGTGGATGTTGCAAGTTACTTCTTCCAGATCTTTTCTACCTGTTGCTGCTCAGGGAGTCCACTCCTTATCCCTGAAGACAGGCAACGCTTTATGTGGAGTCTTTAAGGTGAAGCAGGTGCAGTCTGTCTGAGTGCAGTCTTCAGCACTTAGCAAGAACTCTGTATTTGAAGTTAAGGTATAACATCTTACAGACTAAGAGCCATACAACAAGTAGGGAGGGGGGGGAGGGAGACCGTTCCTGCACTTTATGCACTACACACACTTTAGGGTCCACAGAAAATACAGCACATATCCTATTCTTCTGACCGGCATATAACAGGGCAAGGAGGAAATGGATTCAACGGTTGTGCACCTCATTGGGATTTAGGAAGGATCAAGAGGCACTGAGGGTACTGACAACTAGCACCCCACAAACACATACTATCTGCCCTATCCCAATATTTGTTTGTAGTGGGACTAATAAGAAGCAAAATGGAGCTAAAGCTGTGATATTCCAATGACCAATGCATCAATGATTGGGGAAGTACCCCGAACTGAATGAAATAACCAGTTATCTTTTTCTTCTACTTTATCATATGAAGTTTTTTATCTATTTTTAAAAAGAGAAGCCATTGTGGTGGATATAATGGAATGCTCAGTGACCAGTTTAAATTGTTTTACTCAAAGATTGATGATTATTTTATTGAGAATATTTAGATATACTGCTTGATGTATTTTAGATTGTATTTTGAATGTTTGCATTACTACGAAAAATGTATGGCCTTCAGCCGAAATAAAGTATTAACACACAAGAGTGCCATCCTCTATTGTGCAGTCAAAGGGTCCAGCAGGGCAGTCCTTCTTCTTAAGATGTTTCAGTCAGGGATCTAAGGTGGTCTTGCAGCTCTCCCATATTTACTCCTTGTTCTGGACTGGCAAAAGGGAGGGACTTCCCAACCAATGGGGTTCATGTTGCCAACCTCTGCTATTTCAACTTCCTAAGAAGTAAGGCCTATTTTGTCCCAGAATGCACATTTCTTCAAAAATCGAAATAGAGACAAGGTGTCCTTGGAATGCTGGTCTGGCTAACCTTCCCCACAGGTGTGTCTAACTTTCCCTACACTCCCCTTCCAAACCGTCTCCTAATCTAATTAGAGGTGGGCCTATTTGGCTGGGGAGCAAAGACATAGGGGGTGGCCTGGGTACAGTGACATCTGTGCTTCAACCTTTGAAGTCCAGTTTATCTCCCCAGCCCCATTCATATCCCTGGCTTCTACAAGAAGCAAATATCCTCCTATCAAATAGTTGTATTGTGGTAGCCCCAAGCCTATTCACAGCTAGTCAGGGAACAGCTTGCCTCAGGTTGTCAAAGGCTGGCCAATCAGAAGAGGCATCTACAAGGTACATTTGGTAACTTCTGGAAGAGAAGTTAAAAAACTACTTATCTGCAATTCTTATACTAAATCCGACCTTGGCAAGTTGTTGGATTTAATGTAACTATTATTTTGATTCTTTGAATCAAGTTGCTAGCTACTTCCAATCAAAAGTAAGACTTTATTAAAGCTTAATAAAGCCTTCCTAAGGAGCTGGCAGCAGTAAAATGGGGAAAAATTGCTTTGGCTGTTTTTCACTCACTAGACCACATGAAACATATTTTATAATGTGCCTGCTTTTATAACAATGTACACTACCATTGAGGTACCTAGTACAGACCTTAAGGGTGACTCATATATAATAAAATGGTTGTTTTCGACTTTGGTAGTACTTTTAATTCCATGGTCAAATTTAGATACAGCTTTATTTTAAAACAGGCCTGCAAGACAGGACAAAAGACACAACAGCAATGCACACTTAAGTTCATTAAGTCTACTAGGGCCTCTGACCCTACATGCCTAACAATATACTAGGGACTTACAGTTAGGTTTTCTTAGCCAATTGTAATTACACCAATGATCATATACATTTTAAGGATAAAGCACTGGCCCTGGTTAGCATAGCCCATGGCACTTTCAGAGTCAGTAACCACCAATATTAGTCAAAGAATGGGATAAAAGGGATGGCTTTACTACATCTCCCTTGATAGAAAGCAATAAAAAGCAGCACAAAGGAGGTACTGCATCGAGAAAAATGCATCTTCTAAATCAAAACACCTTTTGCAGTGGATAGTTAATTTCCAGGGCTCGAGTCGGGGTACCACGCAGGTGGACTGCGTCCCCCAACTTATTTTACCAGGAGCTCTATTACTGAAGCAAATGGAGCCACACATTCACTCTTTGACCTCTCTGGGGAGAGATCGGAGCTCATTCAGAACGCTGCTCATGCACTGTCTTCTCTGATGCAATCGCATCTAAGGGGTGAGCGAGGGGAGGCAATGAGTCTGATGGTGCAAGCCACCTTTTGTGACGTCACTTCCTGTCTTGACGTCAGCATCCCCCCACTTCTTTTTTAGGACTTGTGCCAGGTTAATGTCTCTGTGAGACTTTGCATTGATTTGTGTCAATTTGCTCCTGGGCAATACTTTAGCAAATCTGGGCCTTGATGTAGTACATGCAGAGTCATCTTAAGGATTTGGGGGGCCCTCGAAAAAACATATTTTTTGAACCCCTGTACTGAACACATTTTGAGTTGTATTACCTATTTCCTGCTAACTTAATCCTGCACGATACAAAACAACACTATTTTATAAGTTGAACTATAACAAGGTGAATCAAAGACAGTTGAAATGTATCTTGTGACCCCCAAAATCCTTAAGAAGACACAGGTTAAGAAACAGAGATGGGGGTAGAGGTAGGCAGAGAAACATAGAGGTGTAGACTGAGAAATAGAATAGACAGAAGTTAAATAGAGAAAATTCTTTTACCCATGAGGAACCTTGGAAGAAGGGGGCACTCAGCAGTTGCCCACTTTGCTCATGCCTTAAACGTCTCTGAGTGTGGGATTTTTAGTGCTGATGATTTTCGACCTGAACGTTTATAAACAATAGAATACTGCTTACCCATCTTTGGCTTCAGCTCTTACATTCCGCCTTTATAAAGTGCTCATTGTTTAATAGCGGCTTTGTAATCGAGTTGGGCCAAGGTTTACCTTAACAAACACCTTGTGTATGTGAACACTTACTGTGCCTATTATCTAAAGGTGTTTAACGTTCATTTGTTTTTAATTTCCACTTTCAATTAGTGTTGCATTAAGGCACTCCAGCCTATTATGCACACCATTAGACTCACACAAGGCGGGGCGCTTATTTTTTTATAAAATGAACCGCAGCACAGAGGCAGGATCTTGAAGTCACGGGCACAGCAACAGTATCACTAAACAGAAACAGTGTAAATTACTTTTCACGCCATACCAATTACAGCCTTGTGTGCCCTCAAAGAGTGCAACAGCAGCTGCGTTTTTCGCTGTCAGGAACGTGTAACACCGCATTCATTGCTACAAACGCAATTAACGTGTCTTTCCAGGTGTGAGCGTGCTGAAAGTCTTTTTTTTTACTTGCTGCGAGCTTGACGCTTTAACCATAGCGGTGCTGGAAACCACCGGTCCCGCGTGGAGTGGTGTTTGCTCCTGAATGGTCCGGTGAAGGCTTGGACAAAGGCAGACAGCTGTCGAAGGCGCCTGGTCGAAGGAAACCGGAAGAGATATTTGCACGAGCACAGTGCACAGGATGTTGTCATTAGCTACATAAGTGCCGTCAGCGGAGCAGCTCATTTAGTTTTTCTATTGAAATCAATGTTTTCTTTTTAAAAAAAGACTCCTTCAGAACATTAGTAATCATATAATCTTTTGTACCGACATGAAAAGAAAATATAATTATATAGCTTATAAAGGAAGGACTATTCTGCCTTTGCTTGTAGTGTCTTTAAGATGTCTTAGTGGAATGTCAGTTGAAATCGGCTCTTTCTTTTATACTTTTTCCTTGATGCATTCTAGTTCTTTCTAAAACGGTGTCAATGTTCTCTTTCAATGGCTAGGAATGCTTTACTTTGTTTAGTTGCAGGTGGTTTCATGCCATGTTTTATTCTCCTTGGCTCGGAAATCCTAGCATGCCAAGGGCTATGGGATAAAAAGTGATGGCTGCTGAAGGTATCATGCATTACATCGGGCCACTTGGGAGCTATTTTGTGTGACACTGAGGGCATGAGTAACTATTTTTAGCCATTAACCTATCTACATGTCACAGATGTCTCCATTTCACACCTGCCAGGTTTCAACAAGAGTATACCTAATTGAGGCAAATGTGTTTACTTCTAATTGCACAACATGCTTGTGTACCGAGTGGTGCGTAAATGGTGGATGAATGCTTGGTTTACATTGTTATTGACCGCACACATAATGTTGTGGACAGTCACACACTCCTCTGCAACATTTACCCACAGAGTAAATGGCTGGAACTTTACTCCAGCAAAGGGTTGGATTAAATCCATTTCCAGAGTGAGAATGGGAAACAACCAAACCTTGTGGAGTTGCAAGGAAAGGGGTTTCTTCCTGGTGGCAAATGTTTCTGCATGCAGGTTATATGTGAAAAATACCAATAAAAATATTTGGAAAAAATAATGTGCAATTGCACAACTGTGCTGCCTTTCCTCAGTGCATAACTGTACTGCATGTACCATTACACATCCAGGAAGTACCAACTCTTGTAAATGTTATACGACAGTGCCAGTAGAATGCCTCCTAAACTGTGGCTGGTGCAAATGTCTAGGCGCCCTACTGACAATGTTTGTGAAAGTTAAAACAAAATGCACGACCTCTTCGTTCTAGTAGTACTACAAGTGCAGATTTAATACTGTTTTTTTGTATGTGAATTGACCCTGGAAGTATACCATCAACTATTCGATGGAAATACCTGCATTTAATATAAAAAATCAACATGGACATACATATCCTGCATGCAAGCTGTGAAGTGAATTGTATTTTCAAGTAGCTTCATTTACATTTTTTACCAAAGAAATTGATTTAACAAAAATATTAAGACACAATAATAGAAATAGTAGCATTTTTCTGTATTATGTATTTGTTGTGATGTGTACTGATGAGTCGAGTCAAAGGCACTGCAATTGAAGAAATTGGTTATTTCTTTCCAAGGCACAAGACGTATCACATCGTTAGTCATTTTTAAAACTCTTTGTCTGAAAAAAACACCTTTATTTCTTTTTGCTGCTTAATTCCAAACAAAAAAGCAACCAAAAACAAACGCGTTTGAGGGCCTAGTTTGCATTATATAAAATCTAAATAATAAATTGAAAAGAACTTATGTCCCCATGGCGATTTTGCTTTCTTAATGCTTTGCTGTGAATCACATAGCGTAGCATTACCTGAAAACGAAAACAACCTAATCTTATCAAGTAAATATCGCATTTGTGCTTTGTGTTACCTAAAGCATGATATAGCGGCAGGTTTATATCACAGCAGGGGCTTTTTAGACTTTCCTTTATCCAAGATTTGTAAAAGAATAGTCACTGCTTTGACTGAAAGGAATTTTTTTATCATGTACACTTTCACACATTATTATAAATATGCTAAAAGAAAATTAAATGAAAATAAAACTCTAAAGGATGCAGATTACAGTATCCGAAAAAAGAGAAATCATCAAACAAAAGCAATGAAGTATGTCATGACTGTTATCAAACATTGGGTTTGTTTAAGTAGGAAGGAGAAACTGTTACCAGATTAACCCCTTCCACGCTGGGCTAATTCCCTGGGGTGCGGGGGGGGGGCGGGGGGGGGGGGGGGGGGGAAGGGCGGCGCGCGGCGGCGCGGTGCTCGTGATGAGCCCAGCTCATCATGCTGCACAGTGGAGTTGTGCTCATGACGAGCTGGGCTTGTCACGACTCCGCCCACTCTAACAGAACCCCCGCACAGGCCGGAGATTAGACGTGCGTGGGCCAGCCACAGCAGTTATGAGCTCGTCATGAACACAGCTCCACTGTGCCTCATGACGAGCTGAGCACGTCATAAGCATGTAAGGGGTTAACAAACAACATCTAGTTATGTCAAAAACACATGGGCATATTTATAAGAATGGTGGCACAGGGCAGTGCAGCAATTTACCTTACTGCGCTGCCTTGCTGCCCTGAGAAAGGACAGGAATGCACAGTATTTATCCAATATGGTACATTCCTGTTCTTTCCTACTGTTCTGGCACCATTTCTGCAGCCTAGTGCCAACGCAGGCACCCTTGCACCATAGTAGAAGGGTCCCTGTGTTGTCTGCAGGATTGTTTTGTGCAGGAAGGGGCACCTTCCTGCACAGTAACAATCCATAGAGATGTTTTCCTCTTTCTACGCAGCACACATAGAAGAGAAAAACATGGAGAAATAAAGATATTTCTCCTTGTTACGTCTCAGCTTAGGAGGTGTAAGATTTAGACTCATTCCCAGGTTCAAATGTCTTGTAAATCTGGGAATGCACCAAAATCCATGGGTGTTGCATAGGAACACCCACCACAATGCCCATGGAAGAGTAAGGCAACGCAGCGATTTTCCTTGCCTTACCCCATGTCGATGAGACTTATCAAAGCCACGCAAAGTGGCATTGTGTGGCCCTATAGATTTGCTCCTCTGGAGTGCCACAAAAAGTGATGCCACATCGGCCAAGGGCTCATAAATATGCCCCACAGCTCTAGAGAATAACTGCTATCCCTCCAAATTACGGCACAAGCAGCAGGTAATCCCCCTGAGAAAGGGTCTGCCTTTCGTTAATTTCAAATTATATAACTAGAATTGTTTTCTATGTCTCTGACCATGTGATAGATGACATCATTGTCAGGGGCGAGCACATTCACATTGCATTAACATAAAAGCAACAAAAAACTTTATTGACTTACAGTGTGAACAAGGGCTCGTGAAAACCTGAAACGCGTAGCTGTTCTGTGCGAAATAAAATTACTGCACCTGATTCTATATATAGATATTTATGACCATGTTTCCATAGGAAAATCTTTTTTTGACTTGCTTATAACTGTGGGTTTCCCATTGTTATTCTCATAAATGCTTTGAACATAACTACAGCCCAAACTGCTGGATTGAATCACACCAAATTTGGCAAAAAGGGTATCTTTTGGTTTGCAGCTCACGCTTTCAGTAATTTGGTGTAAGTCTGTTCAGTAATTTTCAAGAAATTTAAGAAAATTCAAATTTGTATATCTACTACCTGTGAAGCCTTTGTGAATAATGTGGAAGTGTTGGCAGCCATTTTGGGACTCGGTTTCAGATGAGTCCCTAAAAAAAGAAAAAAAAAGAAAAGGGGGCAGGGTAGGAGTATCCTAAACACCCGCTTGGTCCTGGGGCCCCAGAGGTACTCTGCCAGGGCAAAAAAGCTTTTTTTTAAAATGCACAGTGATGTTTGCAATATATTCGCATATATCACTGTGAATTCCGCAATTGCTTTAATTGTAGCCCCCAAGTAGGCCAGGTACCAGGACCATGCCACGTGAGGAAATATAGATGCTGGAACAACTGCAGACTCACTACGTAGAGGACCTGTTCTACCCTTGGAATAGGGAGATTTCTGGGACTGCATCTGGTGGTTTGTTGAAAGAAATATGAGCAAGGTGAACGGATTTGAGCTGCAAATATAAAAATAAATGTTTTTAGAGCAATTTGATTAATGGAATATGTGTTTGAACTTTGAAGGGCACAGTGATTCTTTGACTTGACATCATGACCATAATGCACCAGAAAAGATTGTGTTGCTTTAAGTATGCTTTTAATTGGTTGGCACTTCAGAAGGTATAAGATGATGTCAGTTCATAACAAATTTTGTATTACGATTTGACCCAATAAGGAAGGTTAAAGTACCTTCCTCATTATTTCAAAGTGGGCACTATGTATACTAATGGGATCTTCAGACCCATTCTTCAGTGCACTCCTGGACCTGCAGATACTATAATATAAGTATTACATTGATGCCAGAGGGTTATCCTGCTGCTTAAGGGCTAGTCTGTTGTCTGAGAAGGAAGACTGGACCTGCACCATTCACCCTAGGCTGTAGTGATTCAGAGGGTCAGCTGACTAACCTCTTGTTCTGAGTTACAGGGACACACAAGCCCCAGAAATCTCCCTGCATCCCCCCAGTTTACCTGCTGCACTGAACCTGACTGGAGCTAAAACTAGACTGGCCTGAGACCTGCTGGCTGCTACTGAAGAGAGTTCCTGATTCCCAAGAGTTGCCTCCTAATTCTTGGACGCTTGGTGTGGAATCAGTTGGGCTCCTCCTAGAAGAAAAGGGAGAAATCCTGAGGTTTTGGGCCCTTTGTGACTGTTAAGGGGTCTGTTCATATCAAAATGTTGCTGACCACCAGCACCATGCTCCAGGGAACCCGACTGTTTAAGCTAAAATGAATTCCAGCAATGACCGGTAATGTAAGATCTGCAACTCGCACTGCAGGATCAATAACCCACAGTGATCACCACTGCAGATCTCCTACAATTACCATCCGAGAATCCTGACAGGATCTTTGTGATGCAGAGATGATCACCCACAATGCCCAGTCTTCTCTTCACATTACTGCAACGACCATCCACAATGCTGTCCCTGCTCCTCCCGGCCAGTGAATGGAGCTCTTCACCCTAGACTTTAGAAGGAAACTTTTTCAGCAGGATTAACCTGATCCCAGTATCTGGCCTGTGCTCCTTCGTGTTCGGCCTGAACTTGTGACTTTCACTCGGTCCTACTTGACCAGATTGTTGCAGTTGGCTTTTTGTGCTTTTAGGCACTATACTTACCTTACATTTTTAAAATTGCACATCTCTGTTTCTTTTTTTTTATTTTTTTTTTTTTTTATTGAAAGTTCACAGCAGCCAGATGTACATTAAAATCATCAGTATACATAAATATATCAACGTAGAATATAAACATATATAAATACACTTGATAATATAGTAAATACGATATGAGCAGCATTAACCATTAGCAATATTTGATAGGAAATACAGGAATAAATAACCGGGTAAAAACCAATCATACAAAGCATTGACCATGACATCTCTCGATATAATCTAATCTAGAGGGCCGCGCATCTTGCCTTCCTCCAGCTAGCCACTGGTGCCCATACACGTAAACCCATTTCTCTGGATTTAATTCCTTTAAGGGCATAAAGTTCTGATTCAATATTGTGAATTCCTAACAGCCGACACATCCACATTTGGAAGGTTGGAGGCTCCACATCCTTCCATGCAGCAGCAATTAATATCCTGAGAACGGCTGTCGAGATAAAAACCAGCGCCTCTATCTCTATACTCAAACCTAGTTTTGCATCACAACCAAATATTAAAAGTGTAGGGGATAGGTCAATTTTAACAGCTAGCAGCCCCTCTAAAAACTTTTCAATTTCATTTTTAATTGGTCCCAAGTTTACACAATTACAGAACATATGTAATACGTCTGCTGGCCCATTGCCACACCTAGGACAATTATGGTCTAGTCTCTTGCCCCATTTAAACAGTTTAGCTGGTGTATAGTATAAGTTAAAAAGAGTCTTAAAATGCTGCGCTCTTAGATTTGATGATCTCAGAAACCTTTTGTCCATTACCAGTGCTCTATCGAGATCAATGTCAGGATCCTGCAGTTTGGAGGCCCAGCTCTCCTCCACCTTGATCAAATCATCAGGGAGGGTCTCCATAAGTAACCTGTACAGATCTTTGATTCTATGACCTCCACCTTTCAGATAATCTAACAAAGCACCGTCATTAGATATATTCAGACCCGGTCTTTTCGATTTAATGATATTAACCAGCTGCATATACTTAAATTCTGGAACACCTTGGAGTGAAAACCGTGACCTCAACAATTCTAGAGGCCTGCAGACATCTTTAATCATTACTTGACCTAATGAATTGATCCCTTGTCTTTCCCAATGTTTCCATGGGCCATCATCACTTAGATGCGGAAATAAATCTGAATTCCATAATAGGGTATGCTGATTATACTTTGGGATGTCCTGATCTTTACAAATAGATGACCATATCCCCCAAATATCTCCAATAGTCTTATAACCAGAGGCTTTAAAGAAGCGTTTGTCATGTTTCCTTGACAATATCCCATGTACTTCCCCCCCCAGTGCCAGGTGATAAATAGTAGGGATGGCTCCCTGGCTGTATCTAACATCTTCTGGAAAGAGAAGCACGGACATCCCTGTAAGGAAGCAGGCCCAGTTGTAATACCTGAGATTGGGTATTCCCAACCCCCCCTTTTCTTGGGGAAGGGACATGAGCCTACTAGATCTCCTAACCTTGCCATACTGCCATACAAAGTTCATGAATATAGACTCCATTTCCTTTATCAACGCATCTTCAATTTTGAAAGGGATAGACCTAAATTTATATAAAATTTTAGGAAAGATAGACATTTTAATAACATTGGCCCTTCCTATAACTGATAGATGAAGTTTGTCTATTCTCCTTAAATCCTGTTTAATTTTGATCAGTAATGGCTCAAAATTATCTTTAATAATATCCTTTGGCTGGGCATTGATTGTAATTCCTAAATAAACAACTGAGTCCAGATATCTATTATCCATTTTGTTTATATTACCGGTACATAATACCTGCGTCTTAGCTACATTAAGACGATATCCAGATAGTCTCCCGAATTCAGAAGTGATTTTAACAATTTCATTCAGAGCACCATCAGGATCCGTGGTTAAAATAGCAACGTCGTCCGCATAGGCGAGTACTTTAGTCCGAAATCCATTGGTAACAACTGGCTTAATTTTGCTAGCCATTAATAGATTTATTAGAGGATCTATATACAGAGCAAAAAGAATGGGTGAGCACGGGCACCCTTGTCGCGTGCCCCTTGATATATAGATCTTCCCTGACTGCTCACCCATAAGATGGATCCTAGCCGTTGGATTGACATACATAGCACAAATTGCCTGTAGGAATTTCGGACCAAAACCTCTATCTCTCATTACCCTCCACAGGAACCTCCACCTGACACGGTCGAAGGCTTTTTCTGCGTCTAGAAGGGTCATAGCGGCCCTCCCCCCATCGGCAGCTTGTATATCAAATAATGTGATGACTCTCCTTATATGATCGGTCGTGCCTCTGCCTGGAATAAAGCCGTGCTGCCAGGGAGAAACCAGGGTCCCAATGATCTCGGCCAGCCGTGTCGCCATGATTTTAGCATACAGTTTATTATCACTGTTTATTAATGATATAGGTCTGTATGAACCAGGGCTCTCTTTCGGTTTCCCCTTCTTATGGAAGACCACAATATTTGTTTCGGTCCAGGATTCCGGGATAGCCCCGGTATTGATAACCCCATTAAATAGATCCAATAGTAAGGGTGTTATTACTTCCCTTAGACATTTATATACTTCCAAAGGAATGGCGTCAGGTCCTGCCGCCTTACCAGATGCTAGATTCTGTAGTGCCTCGGATAATTCATCCATAGTTATACTACATTCCAATTTTTCTCTCTGGGTAGCGGTGAGTTTGATACCCATTTCCGGCCAATTTATACCCGGATCATCATTTTCTGACTCTTCCTTATAAAGCTCTTGATAAAATCTCTTGAAGACATCAAGGATTTCATCTGACTTTTTATAAGTTTGATCTCCTTCCTTTATTTCAGTTATGATGTTCCTTGAAGCAACCTGCCTTATCCGCAGAGCCAAAGCCTTACCAGCACTTTCCCCTGTTTCATACATTCCAGATCTATATGAGTGATATCCGGCTGCAGCTTTTTTTGCCAATTGTATCTGGAGTTCAGCCTTGATACTATTCAGTCGCTCTAAGCTTAAATTACCCTGACACCCCTGACATACCTCTTTCCTATGCTGTTCCTCTGCATCTGCCAATTTACCCAATAACCGTTCCCTCTCTATCTTACCTTTCTTCCACATTCTTCCAGCGTAACTAATTGTCTCACCTCTCAGACCAGCTTTAAAACTATCCCAGACAACGTTGCGGGGGGCACTATATCTATTTACATCGAAAAATGACTGACACCAAGTTTTCAAATACAAGATATAATTTTTATCCATTAGAAGCTTCCTATCGAAAGTCCAGGGTCTAGCTTTTTTCCCTTGTTCACTAATAGCAAATGTTAACACAAGGGGATTGTGATCCGAAATTATCTTAGGTAACCTTGCTATTTCCACATTTGGAAGATAGTTAGCTGTTATCATAAAATAATCCAGTTTGGTATATTTATTAAAAGGATGTGAAAAATATGTGAACCCTGGATTATCTCTCTTTAAGCTTCCCCACACATCTATCAAACCATGGGATTTAATAACAGAGGATAACGCCTTATATACCCGTGGCTTCCGACCTGTATATACACTCCTGTATGTAAGATCTGCTGAGATATTTAAATCTCCACAGATTATTACCGGGGCTGACCAATTTGTTAACTCCTGCTCTAAATAATCCATTACTGCTGGATCATCAAGGTTAGACCCGTATATTGTACAAATTGTGAGACCTATGTTCATTTCACATATAGCCCAGCGTCCAGACATATCTGACTTACATCTTTTAACCCCCCCAGTCCTGTCTTTCCAATGATTGCTACCCCTTTTATCGTAGATGTTTGTGAAGAACATGATAAAATTTCATATCCCCTAAAATTCAACCAATGTTTATTTTTCCACGGCAAGTGAGTTTCTTGAAGGCAGAGGATATCGGCCCCTATTATCTTAATATACTCCTCCAACCTCCCTCTTTTTTTCCAGTTATTCAAACCACCTATGTTAAGGCTTACTACGTTTAACTTAGACATAGCCCTGCAGAAAACGTATCCATTGGTCTATCCAATCAATTATTCTCCTGAAAACTTCGAATGAATAAAGTAACATTAACATTGATGAACTAATATCTTCGACAATATACATCTTAACTGCGAGAACTTTCTTTTTTTTTTTTGCTTTCTCCCCCCCGTGTCCCACCCTCCCACCCCGTGTCGCAACCCCCCTGAACCCACCCCTGACCCTGACCCCCACCCTGAAGGAGCGCGCAGACTAAGTCTGTGCGTGTGATGGATACAGCGTGCAGTGGGCTCTGAATTCAAAAATAAAGATACATATAATTAGGAAACACCCTTACCCTAAAAAAATTTCAAAACCAACTCAAGTTGAAACCAATTGATTGCCCTTTTTTTTTTTTTTAACCTTAATTTTTTTACCTGTTTTACCTCCTGAAAACATACAATAACACAACCTCAAACCTTTGAAATTTATACTTTGCCCGTAGCGGCCCATATTAACACTGTTATACCGCCCTAGGGCTAGTCTAATTTAGGAATGCTACTTAAACATAAGCCCAATCTATAATGAATTTAAAAAGTCCCGAGCTTTGATTTCTGAGGGAAAATAGAAAGTCTTTCCCTGATGAATAACTTTGAGTTGAGCAGGATTAATGAGATAAACCTGTATTTTTTTGTCCTGAAACGGCTTGATTAGCTGTCTTAATCTCCAACGCCGTTCCACAGTAGTGTGGCAAAAATCCGGCCTTACAAAGAAAGAGCCACCCTCAAAAGCCCTCTTAGAATCTGGTCTCGCTTTTTCTGCGATAGATTGGCGCAGCAGGAAGTTTCCTATGTATATCAAGATTGCTCTGGGCTTATCATCAGCTCTAGCATTCTGCCTCAGCCTGAATGGTATTCGATGTGCTCTCTGAATTTCAGTAGTCCAGTTCCACCCTGCAACATCTGGGAATGCTTTCTCGAATATTTTAACAATAAAGGCCTTAGCGTCCTGTCCTTCACATCCTTCCGGAATCCCTAAGACTCTAAGGTTGTTTCTTCTTAGTCTATTTTCTAAATCCTCCAGCTTCCACTGGACGTCCTGTGCTTGTGTGTCTAGGGATTCCACTTTTCTTGTTGCGGTTGCCACCTCAGCTTCAGTAGAGACGATTCTCTCTTCCAGATTTAAAACCCTATCTCCCATGTTCTCACAGGCTTTTGAAAGCTTCCTGACCACCCCTTTCATTTTCCTCATAGTAGCCTGGGCCTTGAGGCTATCAGATCTGGTCTCCTCGCGATGTGCTGTGATGCCCTGATGGATTGATTCCATCATTGACATCATTGAGTTCATTGAGATCATTGAGGGTTGTGTAGTATCCTGTGATATTGATAAGGACACCTGATCCTGCAGGGGGTATGCCGCCTGGTTTAGGTTACCCTGTAGCAGAGTAGTAGGGGAGTGGTCCCATGTTAGATCATCTTGACCTTTTTGAGATATTTGACCTTTTTGAGAGTGCAATATTTTAACTGTCTGCGGTGGCTCCCCTTCTGGGTCGCTTTCTGTTTCTAAATTACTGCCGTCGATGTCCGAGCTATGGAGCTCATCTTCCTCGTCATCAGCTGACCAGTCGGCCTCCTCAGTCACTGAAAAGAAACACTCACTGGGGGTTTTCTCTTTCTCTTTCTCCTTCTCTTTTCCCCCAACCGTTAAGCCATTCCGGGTGCCAGTTTCACCTCTCTGAACTTGATCTTGACCTGAAGTTTGACCTAAAGTGTGACCCCCCGTGGGGCTAGCCGCTGCATTCTCTACTAGTGCACCACCTGTATCCAGAGAGTGATGCTCATCTGGGTCTGGGTCCGCCTGACAAACACTCATACTGACATCTGCAGCTTGAGAAGGGATTTCATAATTAAGCATAGGCTCGATTAGACACTCCATTCCCCCAGCTGAGGGTGCTGTTACCATCTCAGTAGCTGCAATAGGGTTGTTAACGAGCTCTTTGCCTGCTAACTCACAAGACCCAGATCTTTCGCCCCCAGGAGCCCTGCTATCAGCATCCAGATCCACTGTGGCCACGACAACTGTACCCTGACCAGATTCTTGCTCGACTCCGATATTCTCATCTGTAGGTAGTGGTGCCACAGAAACCATCTCCGTATTTTTGCTTTTCAATTTTTTCTTCTCTTTCTCTTTCTCCTTGCGATTCATGAGCTCAACTACGCTCACTGTTGCTGTAGCGGCAGCTGTGGCAGCAGCCTGTCTTGTCCTGACTGCTGCTGGGGGCCTCATTCCCTTAGGAGTGCACACTTCACTTTTTTCCAGGTCTGTACTTCCCTCTGCAACAACAGCTATTGGGGTACTTATAGTCTCTGTATCCCTTGGAATTGTCCTGATATCAGCGTTTCGCCTCCTAGACGCCGGCTTACCTCCTAAATTCAGCTTTGTAGCCATACAGATTGAAGGCTGCCACTCCGCTTGCTTCTCTCGTACCTGCTGATGTCTCCGATGCCTGCCTCTGCACCTCACGGGATCCGCGCTACACTTCCCGCCTCTACCGCTGTTGCTATGGCTGAAGCCGCTCACCTGGTCCGTATGGACCCGCCCCCTGAATCCGTGAGCTCTGCGGGCTCTACCGGCGTCCCTGCCGGCAAGCCCGATCCTCAAGAGAAGTGCCGCGGCAGCCCTCAGCGTCCCAAAAGACAGCGCCTTGCGGTAAGATGAAAAGAACGGCATCGGGTTTCCAACGTTGTTTAAAAATCCCGCTCGCTTTTTCTTTTTAATTTTCGCCGCTTTTACCCTTGATATGCATGCTTTTCGTTTAGCGCTCGGTGGTGAACGGAGTAGCGCGCCTTAATTTGTCGGGGTGCTTCCTAGAATCGTCCCGGCAGAGCCATCACTGCTACACGCTGCAACTCAGCCGTGGGTCACGGCCGCCATCTTGCTCCCCACATCTCTGTTTCTATTGATTGGATTTTTGTTATTTTGATGTCAAATATTTTATTAAATTATACTCTATTTTTCTAAAATAGGGGGCGTTTCTTGCGTTGTGTTTTCACTTTTTTACTGTTTGTGTGCTACATAAATACTTTATACATTGCCTGACTGCCTTTGTGCTAAGCTTCCAGAGGGTAACGACAAGGTTGATTTACTGACTTTTGTGGTTCACCCTAACAAGAACTGTAGTTATTGTCTGGAGAAGGAATGATACCCGATTCAACCAACACCCCATTTTCTCACAAGTTTACATGTACATCCTTAAGATGATTTTATATATGTGGAGATTTTACTGTTCTTCAATTGAGCAAGTTATCATTTGTTAGGATGCATCTAATGTTATATGACCAAATATGCCTTTTTTTTTTACAGTGAATAGACCTTCATTTCATCTTTTTCTCGCCACCTTTGCTATGTAATGTCCTTTACATTTTGGCCAAGCAGAAATTATAATGACATGGCTTTGAACACTACTACATGTCACTGAATAATTTTGAAAATATTTATTTAAAGTGCTTTCGCTGAAAAAGGCTGTGGCTATAGTCACTAAATTGTAATATAGACCACTCCAAAGGGCATTATATATCTGTGTCAAATTCTGTGAAAGGTGATGCAAAACTTTTTTTTAAAACGTGTACTGAATCAGTTATAAGATAAAGCACATGTTAAAAAAAAGCTAACAACATACTTAGAAAACATATATTTGGTATGAAAAGCGAAGGAAACCCTTACAGGTTTAAGAACTTGTGCATCAATGAAGCTGTTCCATTTGGAATTGTGGAGATTATTTGTCAAAGATTTCAAAAGGTATAACTAAAAATTGAATTTGAATTCCTCTTTAGAAAGAGTAAAATTGAGTATACAATTGTGTGTGTTTGTGTGAATGTGTGAAAGAAGTATGCATAGAGGATGATTCTAAAGAATACACCCAAAATATGAGTAAACCATAGGAAGAACTAGGCTTCACATTCGTTGAATTCAGAAATATCTAGGTGCCTATTAGTTTACACAAATTATGGAAACTAAATTATTCAAGTGTATGACTTGATTCCTCTTAAGTACATGATTTGTAGCAGATATATTTTGTGGAATATTATTAGCCAAACACTCCTTCGTTTTCTTGATAAAATGCTAGTTGAAATTAAATTATAAAAACGATCTGAAACTTAAAATCAAGTTAGGTGTGTTTATGCTCCCATAACATATAGCGAAAAGCAACAAGGACCCCCTGTTAAATTGGTACAGCAATTCCTAGGGCAGGGCACTATTCAAGTGTTTTGTATATCCCTAGACAATTTATTATACTTGTCATAGATCTATGAATATATAAGCCTTTACAGCGCAGGCAATACGAAACTGAGTGTAACAGTCAGTAGTGAAAAACACAACAAAGAAAGTTATGAAAAAAATTAAAAGCTGACATTTATTACAATATTAAAAAGACAATTCGTGGCACATGATTAATCTATTTTCACATATCTTGTTCTCATATTTGTACCATATTTCAAATAATTTATGAACAATTATACATACATCAACAAAATTGTATCAATAATCTAAAACCAATAACATATATAGCAACAACAATAACTGTGGCAGAGAAAATTAAGTGTCTTCGATGCGCGTTTCGATGCAAACTGCGTCTTCGTCAGGAAAAAGCCACACGATGACCTAACAACGTAATTTCAAAAGTTACACTACAGTTTATGATGCCACATTTGTTAGATCAACCATCACCTACACCTTGTGAAAATAAAGAATGATAGTGGAAGTGACTGATTCAAGAGTGGCAACAATAAACTTGAAACGTAGTTAATATTGTGCAAAAGACATGCATGGTGAGTCTTCAGTGGCTTAAACGGCTGGGATAAAATGATGCTAATTAACTCACAATATTGCCGCTTTTTGAGACTTTCTAGTTTTAGGATAGAGGGTAAAGGAAAAATAAACTTACTTTTCACTACTTACTCTATATATTAAAAGGGAATGTATAGATCTGTTCTTTCATATATATTTCAGCATCTCTGTTCGATGTTCAACTCTACAAAAAGATTATAGCATGAATATTTTAGGTTGGTTCCGCTCTTTTAAAGAGTTCCTATTTCTTGGATTAACCAGAACCTTATAAATACTTACTACAATTTCTTATATGTTTGTGTGATGTTCAAAGAAGTCCTTGATGAATGGACTGCATTACATGAATCCGTGGAGTCACTTAAGAGTTCTATGAGGTTTAAATATAATTGAGTATTTAATAATAATTATCTCGATTATTCAGTGCTGATTTATTTTATTTCATAATCTTATCTGATACCTAATATAATTCCTTCGTACATGTAAGAGTTAATCCTGTTTTTCGGTATTTCAATATCTCTTAAACTGGCTTAATCAAAATAAAATTCTTGCAGGAAAATGTATAAAGTGATCGAAGCTGCAAAAAGTATAATGCATTTTTAATTTCCCCTTGCATATAGCTCTTTGTGTATATTCATTTATATTTATATCTCTATTGGACGAGTGCTCCAATAACAACTCAGTTTCTCAGTGCTCATGCACTCCAGATTTGCCCTGTATTAAGGGCTCTTGTCTGTGGTATCTGTTGGCCACTTCTATTCCAAGCGGGCACTAGGGACAGTATGTGAGCTCTGCTTCTGTCCAGAGAGTCAGAGACCCAACAGGCACAGGCCCTAGTCTATCACAATTTCCCATGCCCATTACCAATATTAAAGAATTTGGGGGCAGATTTACAAGCCCTATGAGCTGCGCACGTTGTATCACGCACCGGCAGCACAACCTGCTGCTTGATATTTACAAGCACAGGTAATGCCCCCTTGCGTGGCTTTCCCTGTGCTTGTAAATATCGACCTTTTTCATGCAACACTATGCTTGTTAGGGGTGTGACAATTGTATTTCTGGGGTCTTGCCACACAACACCTAAGTCCACTGATGCATTTCCAGATTTACGAGCAGTCGTAAATCTCGAAATGCATCAGAATGCTTTGCCACCCTAAGGGTAGTGTAGCGAGGTGGAACAAGGAGATGATCCGTTCACTAGTTTGAACACGTTTCATCTCATGTTACCATTCATAAATAGATGGAATCTGCTCTGAACGCCATTGTTGTAACAAAAGAGATCTAGTCACTGCCATAGCGATACATAGCAATTTAGCCATCTGGTCAGAAAAAAAAAGATCAGGGTCAAAACCGTACAAAATTTATTTCTCATTCACTACGATTTTGATACCACATTCGATCTGAAAATAGCTGAAAATCTCTTCCCAAAACTTTTAAATCTTAGCACAATGAAACATGACATGTGACCAGTTAGCTGGAGAATGATGAATACATCTAAAACAATGTGGAGAATGATTAGGATACATTTTGGAAATAGCAGAAGGTGTTCGATAAAATAAGCACTTACTAAAAAATAATGTTCTCTGCCAATTTGCCCCTCGTAATGTGCTTAAATTAAATCTAATGACAACTGACCAAACATTCAAAGGCATTGCCTGATTTTCCTGATCCAGCCATTTTTTAATCGCCTTCTGACTGAGATCCAGCTTCCTGCTTTGTGCAAGATGGTGCTTCCATACCCCCGGTTTTCTATCGGGTATGTCAACTAATAATTCATTTATTAATTGACTTTGTTGATATAACTGAATAATATCCAATTGAGCAAGGAATTTATTACACAATGTTGTATGACCCTAATAAAATGAAGTTTCTAGTAATTAATTGAGACATTTCCACCAGGGTAATCCATTTCCCATTTCTCAGGAAGTCTGAAACTTTCGAAAACCCTGTCGCAGCCCAATTAATATTGAGATCTAAACATTCTGTAACACCATTCAGTGGGAGAATGCTGGATAATAAGGTTGTTGAGTTCATAACAGGGATAGAATATCTTTTAAACAGTGCCTGATGTTTTTAAAAAAAACACTGTAGGGACTTATAGGGGACTAATTTAGGAGATTTAAACACCTGCAAAGGAGCATGCATCTGAATTCTTTTGCACATTAGATCAATAAAAGTATTTATGAATAGTTTATTTGTATGAAATTGAAATTTAAATCTGGATAAATACTTTGCAAAATATGCATTATAATAATCCCTGAGATTTGGCAGGGCAAGCCCTCCCTGATCCAGATCCTCATATAAGGTGCTCAGTGCAATAGGAGGTGTTTTCTTTGCCCAAATAAAGGCTGTACACATAGATTCTACTCGAGAAAAGAAAGAGCTTGGCAAAAAACATGAAATAGTTGAAAACAAAAAATTAATCAAGGGAAGAACAAACATTTTGATCAAAACCACCCGACCTAAAATAGATAATGGTAGAGAGTTCCAACGTGAAAACAATGTCTGAACTCTTCGAAGACGGGGATCAAAATTCAGATCATATAAATCCCTGACCGATGCAGAAAAAAAAAACAGATATCTCTTGGGTCTAATGTTGGTATAAGAGAGAATGTCAGAATGTAAATCCAAAGATTCACCCCCGCAATGTAGTACTTTTGTTTTCTTTTTATTTATACGATATCCCCCTAAGACTTCAAAGTCCTCAAAAAGCTGAAATACTTTGGCTTGAACTCGCAATTCATGTTTTATAATAAGCATGATGTCATCTGCATATAATTTCAGTTTTGCCATTGATGGAATTGGGGGGGGGGCACTTCTGCACAGTTCCTAAATGCTATTGCCAAAGGTTCGATGAAAAAAAGCAAAAATGACTGGTGATAGGGGACATCCTTGTCTTGTACCTCGTTTAACTAAGACTGACCAAGCCACTGAGTTGTGAATGACTACATTAGCTTTAGCTTTGGTATACAGATTACGAATCAAAGATATAATTTCAGCAGCAACCCCAAAGTGCCCTAAAATAATAAACAGTGTCTCTCAAAGCACAAGGTAAACAGCCTTTTCAGCATCTAATGATAAAATTAAAGCAGATGTTCCTTGTTTTTCAAAATAATCCAAAGCCTCGATTAAATAATGAGTGTTAGTAGATAACTGTCTACCCGCGATAAAACCATTCTAATCTGAATGGATCACTGATTAAAACGCAATGATAGACGTTTTGTCACTATTTTGTTTTCCGAATTTAATAATGTTATCGGACGAAAAGAATTTGGGTCTTTGCTGTCCTTCCCATTTTTCAAGAAACTCACTACATTGCCTTGTCTGAAGGAATCTGGTATTGTACCTCCCTCTAACATGGAATTTAATAATGTGAGAAAAAAAATCTGCAAATGCACAGAAAAATACCTTAAAAAATTCCGATGGGAACCCATCAGGGTCACACGCCTTACCATTGGGAAGATCTTTAATAACTCTCTCTAATTCCTCCATAGAAAATAGACATGGATTGTTGCTATGTTTCTAAAAGCAAAGGTACTTCAATATTATGTAAAAAGGTTTCTAGTAAAAAGTAATCTACTCTCTGATGCTGCCCAAAGATGGATTCATAGTGCTTAAGCATTGTCAAATGTCAAATGTCATATCTTCTTATATAGCACCCAAATCACCGTGAGGTCTCACGGCGCTAACAGCAAAAGAAGACAAATAGAACAGTCAACAGTTTGAGACTAGTTAATTGGGGGGGAAGAGCCAGGTTTTGAGTTTTTTTCGGAAACCTTTGGGATCTGTTATAGATGAGATATGTACAGGCAATGTGTTCCACAACATGGGGTAAAGATAGGAAAAGGAAAGGCCTCCATTGCTTAAAGTTCGGATCCGAGGCTGGGCAAGGTAAGATCTTGTGCTTGACCTTAATGATCTTCCTGGTACATACCATTTCAGTTTGTTTTTTAAATAGTAAGGGCCGGCATCATACATTGTCCTATGGGCTAAGCTCAAGATTTTAAAGTGGCATCTCTGTCGGATCGGAAGCCAGTGAAGGGTCCGTAAATTGGGAGAAGATGGAGATCTGCGGGGAAGATTAAGAACAAGCCTAGCAGCAGTATTCTGCAGAACCTGGAGTTTGGAGAGCAGATTCTTGTTCAGGGGGGTAAACATGGCATTTCCATAGTCTAAGCGACTGATAATAAGGCCCTGCACCAACGGTTTCCATGCCTCGATGGGTAGCCACTTAAAAATCTTACGAAGATTGCGCATGATCCCGAAGCAAGCCTCTAAGACCTGATCAATATGGAGTTTCATAGACAAAGAGCTGTCAATGGGGATGCCCAGATTTCGAACAGCTGACTTAGGGGAAGGGCATGTTCCTAATTCGGAAGGCCATCAGTCGTGTGACCAGAAGTCCTCCGCTTTTCTGAACAAGATTATTTCAGACTTTTTGCTGTTTAGCTGTAACTTATTTATAATCATCCATTCATTTATCCGGGTAATACAGCTCTTAAAGCGGGATCTGGTGCCGACGTAGTCAGAGTCGCAGGTGACAAGTAATTGCGTGTCGTCGCCGTATGACACGGTCTCAAAGCTGTAAGATCTAATGATCACCGCCAAAGGGTTTAGATAGAGATTGAACAACATAGGGCTTAGAATGGAACCCTGAGGGACCCCTACAGTCACAGAATGACTGCCTGAGGTAATGGTGTCCACTGCAACAGAGGTAGATCTGTCTGCCAAATAGCTCTCAAACCACTTTCCCTCTGACTCGCACCTCCCACAGTCGATGTTTCAATATACTGTGGGTGATGGTGTCAAAGGCGGCTGACAGATCTAGGAGAACCAGGATCGCTGATTCCCTTTTTTCCCAAGCTAACCTTATGTTGTCAACAATCTCCACAACAGCTGTCTCGGTGCTGTGAGCGGCCCGAAATCCAGACTGTGAAGGGTCGAGAAGACCGTGATTCTCCAGATGGGAGGTAAGTTGTTTGTTGACTAGATGTTCTAGTACCTTCCTGAAAAAAGGTAACAGGGAGATAGGACGGTAATTAGGGTTGGCCAGAGGCTTTTTAAGAATGGGCTTTATTAGAGCTTCTTTCCATCTCAATGGGACTTTAGCTTGTTTTAATGACATGTTAAAGATTTGAGTTAAGGCCTCTGCAAGTAAGGGCATGATTTTGGAGCAGGCTTGCGGGGGTAAGGGGTCAATAGGGACCCAGATTTAATATTGGTCAGGCCTTCCAATACGTCGACAGTGACAATAGGTTCAAATTCGTTTAAAACTGGGATGTTGGTTATATAGATGTCACTGGCACAGCATTAATAGAATAATGAGGATCAAGATCCTGGTGAGGAAAGGAGGAATAAATAGTTTTAATTGTGTTGTGAAAAAAGAGGAAATAGAATCAACCCACCCTTGGGTAGGGGAAAAAGAGGACTGTTCCACCACTGGGGAGGTAAATTCCTTAAGAATTTTATATAATTCCTTGCTAGAGTGAGAAGCATTATTTATTTGTTGGGTTAAGTAGAGTTTGTTTGCCAGTTTCATATTTTTAATGTAGTGGAGATGGGCCTGCCTATAGTTACATCGGTCTTTGTCTGTTTTTGTTGACCTCCACTGTCGTTCAGCTGTTCTGCTTAGCTGTTTATCAATTTTCAATTCAGCCGTAAACCATGGAGAAGCTTTGCTTTTTACTTTTACTTTAGTCAGCGGAACAGCTTTATTCAGAGCAGCTATAATAGATGTTTCCAACATACTAGTGGCCTGTTCTACTGTATCTGAGTCAAAGATCTGCTGAGGTTTAAAATGGGTTAAAAAGACATCTGGGGTAAGTCTACGCCAGGGTTGAATGAAGGTGTCTCGCTTTAGTCCAACTTTTCTATCAAGGTTAATGGACACACCGAATTTTAACAGATAATGGTCTGTCCATAGTAATGGAAATGCGTCAGGCCAACTGACTTCTACGAGAGTCCTAAGGTACCCATTGCTTGAATCAGGTGACAAGTATCAGGATCCAGGGCGAGTTCCGCATGATAATTAAAATCACCGATCAATAGAAAATTTTCCACCACCAATGTGTGTGGTGCTATGGCTTCTAGTAACTGGTTGACAAATTTAGCTTTAGGGCCAGGGGGTCTGTATACCAGGGCTCCTCCCCAGGTCTCAGAGTCAGGAATTTTCAGCCTGAATATCAATATTTCCAGGATTGTAGAGGTGGAAGACTTTAGTGGCCACTGTGATGCCACCTCCTTTTCCAACCTCCCTGTCCTGTCTAATGAGGTGGTACTGCGGGGGAAAGGCTATGGTGACCTCGGGGGAGGCCTGGGTATGAAGCCATGTCTCCGTGATAAAACAAATGTCGGGCATTTCGGCCTCCAAAAGTTCAAATGCATGCTTCGGTATAGATCTAGCATTGAGATACATGGCTTTCAGTTGTCTGAAAGTTACTTTAGCACCCGTGGTAGTGATTGTAGTGCTTTTGCTAAGGAATGCAGGTGATTTTAAATGATTCGGGGCATGAAGCATTATATACCCTATTTTAACCGGGTCATCGGTCTCTAAATCAGTGGAGGGCATTTTAAAGCTTCAATTAGGTTCGCGGCAGCATGTTCCCTAGTCTGCCAGGCCAGAAATCTGCCTGTGAAGTTGCTTTCTTCATATATCTTCTGAAATTGTTGCCGAAAGACAGCTTTGCTCTGAGCATAATAATTAAAACTAAGATCCCGTTTGGCCTGATCAAGCTGATGTTGGTTAGCTATAGATGGATTATGAAGCCTTATAGTGCTAAGTACTTGCACTTTTTGCTCTAGAGTTTTCTTCTTAGCTCTAATTTCCTTTAAGTTGGCCGCATCCTTTCTGATGATTATCCACGGATAAAGGCCTTAAGTGAGCCCCAAACGATGTTTAATGGAGCAGACTCACAATTTTGAGTAAGAAATTCTTTAATGTCTACCTTCATAGAATTAACCCATGCTTCATGACTCAAGTATTGTCTGTTATTGACCCATCTCTTGTGAATTTTTACAGAATTTTCTAAATAAATCTCTAAAACTAACATAGCATGATCTGAAAATTCCTTATAGAGAAATCTCTGCTGACTAAAACAAAGATTTCTAGAGACTAAAATGAATCTATACGTGATGAGGACTTGAATCTCCCTGACCAGCACGTAAATTCTGCTTTAGTTGAAAAGTTCACACGCCAAGGATCGTGCAAATCAAGAGTAACTCTGTAGTTTTGCAGAATTTTCAAAGATTTAGGTTTTAGTTGTCTTCCTGTCTAAGTAGAGGAGTTTATTATCGGATTGCTAAGAATATTGAAATCTCCCCCAATTATCACATCACCTATAACAGTCAGTAAAGATTGAAAAAGCTCTTCATATATATTAAAGTTGTCTTCGACCGGTGCATAGAAGCTAACAAAGGTTATAGGTCTCTGTCTATGTTTAACTGTGCATGTAACCCAACACCAACGCCCCAACTGATCACTTTCAGTATTTATAACCTCTGCTTGAATATTTTTGTTTAAAAAAATAGCTGTCCCTCTATGGGACGCAAACAGTGAGGAAAATCCTTGGTACGAAGCCCAGGCCCTAAACATAGAAAAATCAGATAATTTTATAGATGAAATATGAGTTTCTTGTAAGAGAGTTACCAAGGGGTTTTCTGTTTTGATCCACATCTCTATGGCCCGCATTTTCTTCTGATTATTTAAACCATTAGCATTAAATGATACCGCTTTCAGTTGTTCCTTGCTAGCCATTACAACAGTTTAACAAAGTTTGCAGCCGATTCACCCTCATAAGTGAATATAAAAAGCCTTGATCAAAGAATAACCAAATCAACAGAATAAAGGACTTCATTTTTTTCTTGCTTTTATTCCCTACCCACCCCCTGTGACCCTCTCACCTCCATAGTGTTCCTAAACCTACCCCTGTGCCCCTTCCCCCCAGAATGTGGTCCTTCTTCCCTCCCCATGCCAACCACATTTCCTTTCCCCCTCGCAACCTGGGTGTCCTGTTAGTACACCCCAGTGATCCCTCCTCCACCCCCCAGCAATGAGACAAAATGATCATGCTTAACCTCCAGTGATTAATTAAATATCTAGTGGAAGATTAGTTAATCCAAAATCTAAACTTAATGGCTTACGACATACAGACCAGCTATCCATAACCAGAATTAAGAAAATAAAGTTTGGTCCTTATACTGATCACACCAAATTGGTAAAACAGAGATTTTAGCTCAGCTTTTCTTCCTTTCAACCACCCCTTATGGCCCTGTAAAATTTCCTTCAATAATTCCTGAGCTTCATCTAAGTCAGAAAACATAAAGAATTTGCCTTTCACCAGGACTTTCAATTTAGACTGTTGGGCGATGGTGGCCTGAGCTCCATTAGCTTTAAACAGATGGAGAATTTTCACAAATTCCTTCCTCTAACGCTGCAGACATGTCCGAAAAAATGAGACACTTTGTTGTTTAGTTAACTGCAAACTGTCTTTGCTGTATAGCTTTGGATAGTATTGTTTCTTTTCTACGAAAGTCTGTAAAATATAATAATATTGTGCGTGGCAACGTAGAATTAGGGAAAGGGCGAGCAGGTACCAGGTGCGCCTGGGTGATAGTCAGGTCCCCTTCAAATTCTGGAATGACTTTTTGTTTTATGAATGAGGTGACCCATTGCACTGTGATGGAGCCCTCTAGCCCTTCCGGGATGCCGACTATTCGAAGGTTGGATCTCCGCATGTAATTTTCCAGCTGATCCAGTTAATTTTCGAGAGCCTGCTTGCTTTTATTTGCCACCTTTACCTCTTCCTTTACCACCGTCATCTGATCCTCAAGAGTTGAAATCTGAGCCTCAGCTTCTTGAAGTCTAAGTGGAAAACTTGAAATTACATCCTCAATTTTCTACAGTCGCAAATGTATAGAGGAAAGTTCAGCTCTCTGAATTCTTTTCAACTCCCGAACCTCCTCTAGAATTAGATTTAGCATGTCTTTAACCGTCATCTGGACCTCGCTTGCTGACTCAGTATTCAAACTAAGGATGGGGCTAAAGGGATTCACGGTACAAGGTAAATTATTGTCCATATGCTCATCCATAGACAGCGTATCCTCTGCCAAAGCTACCTTCTGTAAAGCAAATTGAGATTGTATCTGGGATTTGGCCAGCGGACATACAGAGGAACCGGGGCACTAGAGATGTCCTCCATCTGGTTGGAAACTTGTGCTGGTTTGATATTTCCTGAACAGAGTCAGCAGCGATGATTCCTCATCTTGGTGGGATATCAACCCCAGCAGAGGTACAGTGTTTAAACACATATCAGCTTGTGGAATAACTTCAGGGACTCCGTGACTAGCTATGGCAAGCTTTGCTCGTGGTGAAGCAGTTAAAGGTTGACTAATCCCTGAGGTTTCCACAGCAGACTGCAGAATTAGAGCAGAGCTCACAGGAGGCTGTGGAGTTGTCTTTTTCAAAAAAAGGGAGAATTGCTTTGACTCCTTAATAGCTGTTTTTATTTTTTTGGGACCATCAGATCTAGTATTATCTGGCAGAGACAGCACTGGACTGGCAGTAATTAAGTTCACATCGACTGTTGTCGCATTTACTAGGACGCTAGTCTGAATTAATGATCCAGCAGAGGGTGAGTCCTGTTCATCTGAGCTCTCAAATGTAGAGTTGAGTACAGGCAAATTTGCAGAGGATTCCTTACCTGCAATCCGAGCCGCTTCTTTTGCTTCCTTGACCTGGAGCCGGCGAGTTTTAGCTTTAATACGAGCGTTCAACAGTTTGCCCATTTTTCCCCCTTTATACTGTAAGCATATGCCTCTAAACAATCTCTCTCAGCCAGAGAGTTCAGATCAATATTGCTTACAACTGTCAGGGAAGGCTGTGAAAACTAATAAATCGGTTTCCTTCTACTATATAATTGGATACTTCAACTTGTGCTCACAGCTATGTATCAAAGCGAAGAATCAGCCCTGCCAATGCCATTGCTTCCAGGAAGAATGATTCTAGAATGTTTCAAGCCACTTCAGTGATGGAAAATAGGCAGCAGGCAGGTGGGACTAAAGTGCAAAGACTCCAGCGTGCTTTCCCTTTACTTTACTTTACTTTGCTCATAAGTCAAATTGGGCACACAAATGTTTTTTTTTTTTGTTTTTTTTTTGCACGTGCTGTATGCGTCCCTACTAAAGTCCTGCCAAAGTCTGCCAAAGTCCAGCTCCATCCCTCCCCACCGCGCCTCAACTCCTCACCTCTTCACCTCTTTTTGCCCCTTCCAGGATCCGTTTCGCACTCTCTGCTTGCTGCATGTTCTCGAATCCTCCGTTTTCCTGGCGATTTAACTGCCGCTGCTATCGCCTTAGTGAAGATGCTCCCGATGGAGGCAGATGGCTCAGCTTAGCTCGACACGGTTCACTCTCCCGAGCAGCGCTCTCCCAGCCCGGTCACGACACTCTGACCAGAAACGCCAAAAACCACGGAGCTGCCTTGCCTCGGAGCTACCACTAGAGCCGCCCAAAATCGTCGCCTGGTCCGTTTGCTCCGCAGCGGCATTCGCATTCGCCGCATTCTCTGTGAGGGAAAGAAATCCAGCGTTTCTCCTGCATCAACTCCACCGGAGACTGCACGCCGTTGTTCAGCAGGTACATGCCGCCATTAATGGGGGTGGGGTCGGGAATCACGTATGGCTACACTGAGGCGTGGATCTCCATCAGCCCCTAAGGAGGCATTCCATGGGTGAAGCATGTGTGTTCCCACGCATCTACCCATGGATTTTGGCAGGTTTCCAAATTTATCTTTACAGGTAAGCCAGGGAATGCGTCAAAATGCTACTCCTTCCCAGGAGAGGCATAACGAGGGGAAATATCTTTGTTTCCTCTTTCTCTTCGTACTGCAGCACACATAAAAAGAGGAAAAAGCCTCCCAGGATAGATTTTGTGCAGGAAGGTGTCCCTTCCTGCATAAAAATAATTCTGCTTACACCATGGTGCAATGGTGGCTGCATTAGTGCGCCAGCTCATAGAAAAGACAGGATTGCACCATATGATTTTAAATACGGCACATTACTGCCCTTTCCCTTTCACGCAGCTCAAGGTGGCTCGCTGCGTTCTGTGAAAGTTTAATAAATCTGTCCCTACATTTTCTCTGAATTGCGCCTTTCCTAAACAATTATATTTAAACTCTTCAGTGATTGTATTTAGCGAAAACACTCATAAATTTTGCATGTGCTTTTGTGAAAAACATGCCTTCAAAATGTAATTATTTTGGAAGCTTCAAAATGTGATGACACGAACAGAGGTTGTTAGTTTAATAAGATGGTTAAAACACAAGCTGTGGAAAATATAAAACCCAGCCTGAGGATGTTGAAGATACAACACATAACACGTGCTCGTACATTTCCAAAATTGAGCATTTTTAAAAAGGATTCGTTTCAGAATGAGTATGCATGTATTAATTTAGCATTGGCATACGACTCCCTGCCTTAAGAGCACAAACAGAGAGAGGAAAGATAGGGCAAGGAGATTAATGTATGTGGGGTTGTATTGGTTTCAAAATACTGTGGACCGAGCTAGAGACCTACGAGTATTGTGCAATGGTCAGAGATTAGGTGATGATTCACGATTGTGTTCATTAGGGAGCAGTGGTGGCTGGTGACATTTGAAAGTGGCAGGGCGTACAATTGTCATGCTGCACTACGGTGAGCAAGCGTACGGGAGGAACATTTTGAAAAAAGAGTAGACAAATGATGCATTTTCAAGCAAACTTGAGGAAGCTGGAAGGTGAATAAAGTTTCCTTTTACCCTTTCTTTCTTCCCTCACTTTTTTTTATCTAATACTACCATTCGCCCTTTAATCCATTCTTTCATTCTTCCTTTCTTTCAGTCCCTCCAATTCTCCCCAATAAACAGACCTATTTACTACTGCTTCATCCATTAATTTGACTAAATTCTAATGTGGTCTTAGTGAGCAAGTGAGCAAGAAATACGGTGTAGGGAATATTCCCAACAATCTATTGGGACCTCAAGTAACTCATAAATGTGTACACTTGCTGCTGCCCCTTGAAGCTAGCAAGCTATGTTTAAATCCTAAATAAATAGCCAATTTGCATTGCCCATGTCTGGCCTGCAATTGAGGGGTACATGTCCTTGTTGTGCTTTGTGTTTTTGTAATTTAGTCTTTCAGACATGCTCACCCCCTTTGGCTGATTGTCAGTGGTGGTGTGGTTGGCTTGATGGCCCGTTATGCCCTGAAAGCAGCACCCTCGCTAGATCCTGTGGCCAATCCAGAAAAGTCCACAGCGCTTGAATAACCAGACCACCTTTTAACACTCTCAAGGAATGAAGGAATTAATGACAGAAATCAATCATTTTTTTCTACAAAGTGTTTCTGGGCCGTTAAAATAGAATTCAATAAGAATGAAATGTACATGTGGCTCACCTGAAAAAAAAACATATACATCGATAACACCAGTAGTAGCTTCTTTCGTGTCTAGCAAAAACTCCTGTAAAGTGCTGCGCACAAGGAGCAAAACTTTTTCCAGGTTGTATAATATGTGCCACCCCCCTCAAGTCCACGTGGGCTATTTTCGGGACTTCTCCCGCTTTACAGGCTTGGCTTTGACAGCAACTTCTCACTGCAGAACAACTCTTTTGGAACCTGGCCCCTCAGTAATCTGTTTGGAAACCTGCCCCCTCCGTAAAAAAACACTAAAGCAACAGCGCGCCTGGACAAGCTGTTTTTAGTGGACAACAGCCTCCTGTGTTAAATACGTTTCTCATTGAGGCAGGGCTGTAAGTGAGAGATAGACTAAATGGGGCATGGGATGTGTAAATAGGGTTGTGGCTTAAACATGTAAATTAACTTTTTGGGATCCCTATAGTGTGCCACCCGATCGATATTTTGCTGCACGTTTAACCCCTTAAGTGCTGCCTCGGTGCATTGGCCGACGGCAGCACTACCTCCCCAGTCCTGCGCACGACCATTGGACGTCCATTCAGCACTAGTTCCAATGGACAGCGCAGCACTGGGGAGGAATGTTTAATAGCATCTATGAGGTTAAATCATATGTGAAATATAAACAAGGACTAAACTGTTGACATGCATTATCTTAGCGAGCATTATCTTACCGAGCGCTGGGATGCCCAAGGGTAACCACGCGCTATACAAGACTCAATAATAATAATAATAATAATAATCTTAACATTTTTTGCCTTTAATTGTTTAATAATAGATCAGTGTTATTTCCCCTTCTCCAGTCGCGGCTCGCGGGGGTGGGGGGGTTGTGCGGGGTTGTGCGGGGGTGGGTGCCAAGGAATTCAATATGAAAAGAAAAACTTACCTTATAGCCGGTCCTCGCCACCTCTGCTCCCCTGGATTGGTGCCTTCACGAATGGCCCTAGAGTGGACTGGCAGCCCCTCTCATCCAATCCTGGCGCGGCCAGTAGTGCCAGGATTGGCTTAGGGCACGGCTACTCTTCACCTGCCGCACGTCCATTAGGAGACTGAGGGACTTCTAATGGGCATACGCAAACAAGTACAAAGACAAGTGCGCATGACTGGGCACAGGCTAAAAATTCGCCCTCCGTCCCGACTCATGCGCACTTGTGGTGCTGCCTGCTGCCCCTGGTGACAATCATGTCAGTCAACATGACACTGAAGGGGTGGGCGGTCTGATGTCATACTGACTGACATGATTGTCAGTTCTCCCTCGGCGTCTTTGAACTTAAGTAAACTGATTCAGTTTACTTAAGTTCAAATACGCAGAGGGAGCTGCGGGTGGAGGGGGCTATGCCCCCACGCCCCCATGGACTCACTGCGCTTGTTAGGGAGGAGTACATCTGTGGCCATGGGGCCTGTGAGCTATTATATATTTTGCCAATATTCATGTTAATGTGCAGCCGCATGGCAATGACTCTGGAAAACAAGGTAGGACTCAAGCAGCTGGACAGTCCTCTAGGAAGTAAGGTAAGCCTCAAACAACAGGACAGTCCTCTGGGGAATAATGCATCTTTCCTCCGTAATGTCTGTGGGTCAAGAAGTCTACAAAAGAGTGGCTCAGGAGGTCCAATGTTTATACTTAGTGCCATCCTTTGAAGTGGAAGAATGTTCTAGGCTTCCCCCATCTGGTTCTGGAAAGTTCATCCCTTCCCCTGCCAAGATTCAAAGAAGTCTTGGGTCACAAAAGACTACCATTAGGTTTTTCTGTGTGTGCTGGAGGCAAGCCCTTTGAATTGTAATGTGGGCATGGTTCAGCTCCACTCCAACCTTCCTGACAGGGTGGCCCATTCTGCCCACATCTAGTCCACTATTGTTCACTGTCTGGGCCCAGCTTACATTCTAAATGGCGGAGGCATTAACCGGCCCAGGCAGCTTTAAAGTTCTAGAAGGCCTTAGAAGCTTTTGGGAGGAAAATGTCAAATATCTAAAAGTGTGTAAATATGAGCCCAAGGAAAACCCTGGACTGCTAGAGGCACAACTGATGGGCCATGGGCCTTTTAAAATTCAGAACACAGGTTAAATCTCTATTTTTTCTGCTTCAGCAAATAACATTTATTTTCAGTAATTTACATGTTCATCAAAAACGCATGTGACATATGGGTACATTACTTTGCATGTATATACTATTCATATATGGGTAGCTGAAAATGTTCAATAGTCACATTCTCAATTTGCATATTATAAACATCAGTGAAGAAATGCACATATACAATTAAGCATAATCAATATCCAGAATCCCAATGCATTTCGGGTTTCAAGGTGAACCCTTCTTCAGGGGATATATGATTTAAAGAAGAGGACTCTAAATCCTTTTGATGTCGGCGTCCTGTAGTGAAGACTCTACGGGATCTACAAAACAGCAACATAGAAAATCTGTATCCAACTCACGCATAAGTGGTACAATATTCACAAAAAAGCTAGGGAGTGCCACTGAGAGAAAGCTCCATTTGAAAAGAAACATGCCTCGTGTTGTAAATAAGGATACATCCTTGTGAAGAAAAACATGCAATTCACTACCAATGCGGTGAAATACCAAACATGATTATGTGAGTATTATGTAATATCAAGGACGCTCCTGGTGAAGAGAATTATGTGGTGTTAATAAGGGCTGTGGCCAAAAAAAAGGCAAAAGCTGCGTGCTGATTAAGGAACTCTGTGCTCAATTAGAAGTCTGCTTACTAAAACGGAAGTGCGCAAAAAGTCGTAACTTCCAATATAGCTCCTGGCACTGTTATTGTTGACAGTTAAATTCCCTGAAAATAAACAAATGAGGGTCGATTAACCGTGTCAGTGAAATTAAAAGCAACACACCAAGGAATGGGATGTCGGGAGGCTTACCGCCAACACTGTTGTGTTGCCAAACGACTCCTGAGAGCCTTCAAAGAGCCTAATCCAGAGGAGCTGAGAGAATATATATATGTGTCACAAAGGTAATTTGTGAAAACCTCAGTTTTCCACATCTATTATACTTCTGAATACATATCGGATGAAAAGTCTGTAAACAGACCTGCCACTGTCAGCGTCCTCTCCCTGGTTCCAGCATACGACGCAAGTCGGCCCATCTGATCACGTGGTGCGGAACTCGCCGTTTTTTTAAGAGAAAGGGGAACAAAAACAAAAAACGGACTCCATGCTGTAGAGGAGACTAAACAAACGTAAGATTACCCAACTAATCTCGTGTTGGGATACCTACCTTCAGATACCTACCTTCCAATGGAGCATGATCCAACAAATGAACTATTGACAACATTGGATAACTTACTAAAGAGTGCCTTTGAATCAGGTATTATAGATGAAAACACCAGAAAGATTCTTTTCAATTCCACACCTAAGGTTCCCACCTTATACATGTTACCAAAGGTACACAAGCATAGAACCCATCCACCATTTCGACTAATAGTAGCAGGGTGCGGATCCATTCACGAGCCGTTGGGTTATTACTTGGACTTTCATCTACAACCCCTGGTACAATCATGGGTTACTTACGTAAAGGACACGACTGACTGTTTGAATTAGTTGGAAATACAGAGACATCTTTTTTCTCAAGACATTTGGCTTTGCACCATCGATGTGGTCGCATTATATACCTCCATTGCACATGAGGAAGGACTGGAGGCAGTAGAATGGCGTCTATTGCACTCAGAAATTGATCATCAAAAAGGCATTTTTCTACTAGAATTATTACACTTTGCCCTCTTCCACAGCTACTTTTCCTGGCAAGATAAGTTTTATATCCAACGCACTGGAACCGCAATGGGATTTCCAGGAGCGCCATCATACGCGAAAACCTTTATGTCTCATTTCGAGGACCAATTCATAACATCAAATCCAATATGGCAAGAACATGCAGCAGTATTTCTTCGGTATATTGATGACATTTTGGTGATCTGGACAGGTACCAGAGAATTATTGGAGGAAAGCATCACCAAATTGAATGAGCTGAACCCTAGGATCAGATTCACACATGACATTGACAAGGAGCGAATTCATTTTCTGGACATCGAGATAAGAAAAACATCCAAGGGCTTAGAAACATCCGTGTACAGGAAACCGACAGATGTTAATAATGCTCTCTTCTTTACCAGCACCCATCCTTAAAGTTTGAAAAAACATCTGCCTATATCACAGATGATGCGTATCAAGAGGATCACATCTGATCAGAATCAATGTGAAGAAGAGATTAAAAAACAAACTCAAGAGTACAAGGAGCGTGGTTATCCTGATACAATACTTAATGAAGCTGTTCAACTCATATCTCGTAAAGCTCGTGATGAACTTTTGACTCCAAAAGTCAAGACCCCAATGAAATGAGAAATATTTGTCATCAAAAACTCAACTCAAACGTCTCAAATTAAGTCCATCATCAGAAACCGTTGGGAACTTATTGACAATGGACCAGACTTTTTACAAGTGTTCCATGGCTCACCATTGTTTGCACACACCAGGTCAAAAAACTTGCGAGAATTCTTGAAACCTTCCAAGAGAACCGTAAGACAAAGGGAGAAAGGCATGATGAAGTGCTACAACTGCGGACAATGTGGCAATGTTATCATTGGTGATCAATTTATGCATCCACACACTGGCCAAAGTATAAAGCTTAGATACAATGCAGATTGCACCACGGAAGGAGTAGTATACGCGATCAAATGCCCGTGTGGGCTGGTTTACGTAAGACGAACCAGTAGAAAGATCAAAACATGCATAGTTTAGCACAAGAGTCGCATTAGGTACCAGAATACTAACTCCTCATTAGCCAGACACTGGGTTGAGGCGAAACATACTATCCCCCAGCTAAGGTACACTATTGTAGGATGCATTGAACGTATTTCAGGAATGGATTTCAACACTCTCCTAGCTAGGAGGGAAACATACTGGATAAAGACCTTAGGAACTGTTATTCCAGGGGGTCTCAATGACCATTACGAGCTATTATGCTTTCTTTAAATGCAAAATGTCTTCATGTAGATTGTACAGGAGTACACTGGGATTCACTTCACACAGTTCAAGTGATGGAACCACATATATTTCATTTATTTCATTTATCTCACTTTTTATGGACACCTAGGCACCATTAACTTGGTCACTATTTGAAGAATTTGATCCTTTGGGCTCAATAACAGTTTTCATGCATGTCTGTCGACTGGCTCATAAACACTTATTATTTATTATTTTTTTATCCTTTGGTAGGAAGTTATACATTTTCGGGACTTTTGTAATTTATCTCTACGATCCTTTGAAACATTTTTTCATCAAAAGCGTGATTTGGCACGACAGCTGTTTTGTACAGCGTTCCCCTCCAGAGCTCACTGCTCGCTTTTCTTTCTCTTTTATCTTAAGTTTCGCACCACGAGATTAGTTGGGAAATCTTATGTTTGTTTAGTCTCCTCTACAGCACGGAGTCCGTTTTTTGTTTTTGTTCCCCTTTCTCTTAAAAAACCGGCGAGTTCCGCACCACGTGACCAGATGGGCTGACTCGTGTCGTATGCTGGAACCAGGGAGAGGACGCTGATGGTGGCAGGTCTGTTTACGGACTTTTCGTCCGATATGTATTCAGAAGTATAATAGGTGTGGAAAACTGAGGTTTTCACAAATTACCATTGTGACACATATATATACTCTCTCAGCTCCTCTGGATTAGGCTCTTTGAAGGCTCTCAGGAGTCGTTTGGCAACACAACAGTGCTGGCGGTAAGCCTCCCGACATCCCATTCCTTGGTGTGTTGCTTTTAGTTTCACTGACACGGTTAATCGACCCTCATTTGTTTATTTTCAGGGAATTTAACTGTCAACAATAACAGTGCAAGGAGCTATATTGGAAGTTACGACTTTTTGCGCACTTCCGTTTTAGTAAGCAGACTTCTAATTGAGCACAGAGTTCCTTAATCAGCAAGCAGCTTTTGCCTTTTTTTTGGCCACAGCCCTTATTAACACCACATAATTCTCTTCACCAGGAGCATCCTTGATATTACATAATACTCACATAATCATGTTTGGTATTTCACCGCATTGGTAGTGAATTGCATGTTTTTCTTTACATGGATGTATCCTTATTTACAACACGAGGCATGTTTCTTTTCAAATGGAGCTTTCTCTCAGTGGCACTCCCTAGCTTTTTTGTGAATATTGTACCACTTATGCATGAGTTGGATACAGATTTTCTATGTTGCTGTTTTGTAGATCCCGTAGAGTCTTCACTACAGGACGCCGACATCACAA
Source organism: Lissotriton vulgaris (assembly GCF_964263255.1). Lineage (NCBI taxonomy): Eukaryota > Metazoa > Chordata > Amphibia > Caudata > Salamandridae > Lissotriton > Lissotriton vulgaris. The sequence goes on from NC_141685.1 coordinate 1,448,331,628, forward strand.
GGATTTAGAGTCCTTTTCTTTAAATCATATATCCCCTGACGAAGGGTTCACCTTGAAACCCGAAAAGCATTGGGATTCTGGATATTGATTATGCTTAATTGTATATGTGCATTTCTTCACTGATGTTTATAATATGCAAATTGAGATTGTGACTATTGAACATTTTCAGCTACCCATACATGAATAGTATATACATGCAAAGTAATGTACCCCTATGTTACATGTGTTTTTGATGAACATGTAAATTACTGAAAATAAATGTTATTTGCTTATGCAGAAAAAATACACATTTAACCTGTGTTCTGAATTTTAAAAGGCCCATGGCCCATCAGTTGTGCCTCTAGCAGTCCAGGGTTTTCCTTTGGCTCATATTTACACATTTGTTACTACTTAGGGGGCCGGGCACGCACCCTTCACACTAGAGAGCACGCTAAAACTTCCTAACAAACAGTTAAGTATAGAATAAATCTAGCCAAATATAGGTGTGCAGATCCACCCTCTTCAAAAATATCTAAAAGTGGCATTTTCAAAATCGGAATCTAAAACCTGACTTTACCACTAAAAATAATTTTAAATTATTATTCATTTAAGTCTAAAAATGAAATTTCTACCTTCTCCTAATCAAACATTACACCTACAATAACATAATCCCATGCTACCCAATGGAGAGATAGGTCTTACAGCAGTAAAATACAAATGTAGAATGTTTTCAGTAGCAGGACATGTAAAACTTAAAAGCACATGTCCACCTTTTTAAATACAATGCTACCTGCCCTATGGGCTTTTAAGCACCTACCGTAGGAGTGATTTATATGTATTAAAAAGGAAGGTTTCAGCCTGGCAAAAGGATTTTTTGCCAGGTCAAAATGGCAATTTGAAACTGTTTTACAGGCTGAAATGGCAAAACTGAGACATGTTTTAAAGGGCTACTATTGTTGGCAGCACAATGAGTGTTGCAGGCTAACTAGTAGCATTTTGTTTGCAGGTGCTTGCTACATGTAGTACCATACTAGGGTGTTATAAGTAAATTAAATGTGCCACTCAGATGTGGGCCAATTTTACCATGTTTTAGTGCGGAGAGCACAAACACTTTAGCACTAGTTAGCAGAGGTGAAGTGCACAGAATCCTGATGTTAGCAAAACAAATTTCAGAAAACAGCAGGGGTGAAGGCAAAATGTTTGGAGTGGACTTGCAGAGAGGTCCAAGCCCAACAACATTTACCTAAGATTACCAATTTACGCTGCAGACCAAAAGGAGTGTAGCCTAAACTTATTAGCTCATCACAATAAAGAAGGCAAAAAACTATGTTTTATTACTTTTTGATAGAAAATAAACAAGGTTTCTGAAAAGTAGAAGGAAGGTTGGCTAGCTATTCACTGAAAAAAGCCCTGCAAAAGTCCTGTTTCAGTCCCTCATACAAAGGGGTGAATTCTGTTAGTCTACTCTCACAGTCTACATCAACTTGGCCTAAACATCATAATACAACAATTTCAAAATGACCAGTAAGCCAGGCGAATTTCTAAAATCATTTCAAATACCCTCTCAAAATGATCAAAAACTGCCAGAATATTAGGCATAGCAGGAGTAAAGCTGCCAGGTCGATTGCGTAGTAATTCCGAGTAAAGACCATAATATAAGTGATTCAACCAATACTTTCTATGCTCCTGTGGAACTATTGTAAATTTCTCTCTTAATGATAGTTTTCTGGAGCTCCTCGATTACCCTTTCTGAAAATTATTTTCACTATAGGCCCTTTCCATGTCCCTAGAGTCTCCCCATGGAAAGTATGTACTTAACAATTGAGAACAGAATGAAGGGCCAGCACCACGGATTTTGCCTCAAAGGCTCTGTGTGTTCATTTTCTGGATCTGTGGCGTGGGTCACCTTCATTATAATAACTTCTAGGACAGAGGCATGTTCCAACAGGGAGAAGAACTTTCCATCAATTGCAAATTTCCTTGGAGGAGCTCCTCCAAACTTCTAAGATCATCTATGATATACTGAGAAGAAAAGCAGCGTATCTAGGAGGTTTCTAGAACACATTCCTCATTTTATGGATGTGATGTGATGGGATTGCAATTAAACCCCCAATGCAATAATCTCCAAAATGCTTGAATATTTCCATAGCCATTTACTTCAACCAACTTGTTCCTCTTTTATTCAATAAAAATATTTGCCCTTAATATTCTTGAAAATTTTGAGTGAACACAATCATACCTCATTTACTATTTATAATAACTACTTCTTTTTAAGAACATGCTATTTTGTCTCTACATCTGGTCTAAACTCAAATCAAAACCAAAGTGTCAAAACTGGTTGTGCTAACAACTTCAGTGATTTTTCTGCTTAACACACACCATTTTTATGCTTGATACAACCAAGGAAATTAATACCTCATACTATTTCAGTGAGACTTCTTAAATAAAATCCTCAATTGCTATTACGTTTAATTGAAACTGAGATAGACTAATCTGAAAGTTGTGTATGATTTCTATGAGGATAATATACATTTAGATAGGAGGCACAGAATAGTCTTACTGAGGGTGCTGTTTTAAACACATTTTATGGTGAATACTACTTGCAGATTCTTTAATGCATAATTGGAGAAAACAAGGAACAATAGGTGCAAATATGTACTTGATTAGGCCATATTTGCAACATATTGAAAAAAATTGTGGCAGAAATATTACTTTGTTTCCTGCCATTCCAGCATATTAACACCTATTGCATTAACAAGGAACCCAGAGCTTTTGTTATAGCCTTAGTGGGAAAGGATTGAAAATTCTCACTGGGATATCACATATTTGCTACTGTTCTTTTTGTCCATCATTAGACTGGGTAGAATGACCAGGTTAAGCTAACACATACCACGCTAGCTCGATTACTGAATGTGGGTCCACTACAACAAGAGTGGTTAGAGCTTTCGCCATCAGATTTAGATTCATTCAGAGGGACTTCGGTCTACCAAATTAAAAACCATTTGCCTGCCCTGCAGACTACTCTCTACATTGACTGGAGTTGTCATGGCAGTTATATTCAATGTAGAAAAAGTTTGAAAAGTTTGATGGATGGTACAGTGGATCATGATGGCCAGATATTAAACTTTCCTAAAATATTTTTGTTTTTAAAAAAGCCCCAACGTTGAAGTTTGGTTTTGAAAAATAAAACACTAATGGCCTTCACACCTTGAGTGTTTTCCCCGAGGGTGTGGGGTTCATTTTGTGTTCTTCCTGTCCCTTACTTCGAGATTTGTCTTGGTGGTGATGGATAGGAAAAAAAAGACTTTACACCATCCACCTTAAATAGGACAGATGGTGCAAAGTTCTTTCTCCAATGAGCCCCACTTTGTCAGGCCATCAAAGGAGGTATTTAGTCGATGGAGCCAATGAGGGCTCTGTCAATGAAATATGTATGGTCATCTATCAAACTAAATCAGCCCTAAAGTGTTACCAAACTAAAACAAACCCAAGATACAAAATAACAGAAAAGCACAGAAGAAAAAATGCTGTGATACAATCATTTAGACGGCCTCTTGCGTACATAAATTTGGGACATATTGATTATGTGTTTTGATTTTTTAGGCATAGTTCAAATACATTTCCATCAAAGTAATGACTATGGTGATCCTGTTTGACGAGTGTATTTGAATCAAATAATTGCAGACTATGTTCACTTTTACATTTTCTGGGAACATTCAATAATTTAGAGACATAAAAAATACACACACACACTGATGATTTATGATGAGTTGTGCATTCATAAAATTATAGATAATATACCAGGCATCGTTTTATGGAAAAAGTGATGGTGTACGACATTTGATTCAAATAGTGCAATGGAAATGTGGTAGATGTATTGGAGTCTTAAACGTCTTGAGAATAACAGCATAGTTCTTCATCAGAGTTTCTACACATCATCATGAATAAACAAAGTTATTCTGTCATAATATTGTGAGTTTGTTGCCTCTTTGGCTCAGCTGTTGGAATATGTTTCCTGGGTAAAAAACAGAATGGCCATTGAATTGTATAAAGCGATGCACAGACTGGTGCCCTTTAGTGCCATTGACAGGATTCTATTGGGACTCAACAGTGAATAGAATTAACAATATGGCTATTATTGAAAAGCTTGTAGCAAAGGAGGTGGCATGATAAGATTAGCTCACTGCTTTGAGCATAATTGACATGCAGTCTGTAAACCATGTGCAGATGAGATTGAAGATGGGATTGTGAAATATCAGTTTTGTAACATTTTTCACTTCTGCTATAGTCTTACACCTTCTGTCAAACATGGTTTTGCTTCCCTCCCAATGCAGCCCTATACAAAGGTTATGTTCAGATAATTTGTCAGGTCACTAGTCTCAAAATGGGTGGCATCAAATACTGATAACTAGTACATGTTGAGCTTCCTTTATCAGTATCATATGACCTTTGTGAAGATAAGAATTTGATAATTATGTGTGGTTGTGCAACAGTATTATTGGTACGTACAGCTGAGAAAGCCCCATGTAATTCATATGAGACATCTTGAGAACTTGTGTATTTCTAAATTCTTCGGCATCTGTTTTAAAATATCATTTGGCATAGCAATAATATAGTAGGTCTGGCAATAAACAGAAAGTTAATGTATGCAGTGATGAAAAATGTGGACCAACATCTTTGACTCTATGCATTGTTGGGTGCTCATAGGTTTTTCATTAAATTGCGTGAATGTTTTTGATATGATAGGGAGGCATGCTTCGTAAACAAAGGTTTAGTCACTGCTCACATCAGGGCTGTGACCTGCCTCTAAAAAGCAGATGATTCCGGTTCACCATGCTAAGAAGTTACAAACCTGAGCTGGGTGACCTTGAAATAATAAATACATTAACACAGTTGAATACTTAATAGTTCTCACAGGCTGTACTCTATTTAGACCAGAATATTAATAAATACATTTAAGGAATCATGTGGTAATTAGATACTAAGCACATATCTCACCATAAAATATATCAGATATTGAGTTAAATAGAATTTATTGTACCATCATTATTTCATGGTAAAAAAGAGGATCTAGGAAAGATAAAGCGGTTTAAAATACTTAATTTGTGCATGCATGTATTATGCTACATTTCATACAACATCTCCCTTTACTACTTGTTAGCTGGATTTTGGAATTCATCATTTTTGGGAATATTCTCTGCTGAAAATTAAAACAAAGAGCCTTTTTCCTAGTATTTGCCAAGGTGTCTGGAGCGCTCTCAGTGCTGCAAGCACTGAAACTTCATAACATTTGTAGAAGAAGCTCAATTTAAACTTACTAATCAAAACTCAAATTTCCATGCCTCTTCAGGTCAATGAATCATTGCCACCATATACAAATGGAGTACAACCCAAACACATCTCTGTGATAATCATCATCTTACAGCATTTAGGGGGCCATTACGATGGTGGACAGACTTCATTTAGTCTGCCATCCTATCGGATTTGGGACCGGCCACCTACGAGGCGGCCTGCCCACCATCTGAATTATGATACTAATACAAAATATAGTAATGCAACTGCCACAGTCGTGGTCGCATTACCTATATTTTGTATTGTGGCAGGGATGTGGTCAGCAACCCCTGCCGCAATACAAAAAATAGGGTGCAGATATATCCTTGCACTACATAACTGGCACCATGCAGTACCTGCCACATGGTGCAGGGATATGTAAGGGGGCACCATGGGTGCCCTCCAGGGTACATGTCTCTGTCCCAGTGATTAAGGGGGGCCTGCTACGGCCTCCATACTGTTTCTGCTAGCTGTCTTGCAGCAGGTTGACTGGCGCAGAATGGCTGGTGGAAAGGGACATCATAATCCCCATGGTGGTGCCTGGTAGGCACCGTTGCAATTCAGGGATTAGCAGTTGCTTCAAAGGGCGTCAGATTTGATCCCTCTGTATGGACCATGGCGGTCGGTCTTTCTGACCACCATTCTTCCCCCGCTATATTATAACTGCACTGTGATGGTGGAGGGACTGCCACCAACAGCATGTCGGTGGCGATTCCTCCGCCATAGTAATGAGGCCCTTAATATTCAGTCAATTATGAGAGGGTGATGAAGTTTCAAACGTTTATTTTGCCCTTTAAAAGATTAGTCTGCATTTTTGTCTTTTTCTTCAGATTTGTCTAATAAATTCATTTTTAGAAATGTCGGGAACATTTGGGTAGAACAAGCATACAAAATAACAGCGTGTTCCATACAGTAATTAGTGCTTATCTTAATCTAAACAAGCTAACATATCATAACAAGAACCCATAAAGAGTTATTTTTAGAAAAAGAGCAAGTAAAATTTGGAGCAAATGACTAATAACTATGAAAAGGTCGAACTCCCCCTAAAGAGTAGTTCTGGAAACTCAACCGAGTTCCCTATCAACTGCAGTAGCAACCATTAAAAAAGGTAAAAGGAATTAATCACAGCAGTAGCTATGATCAGCACAAAGATAGAAAGTCTCCTCACATAACATAAGGAAAGCAAAGAAATCACAGTTAGCAGTACCTTATGACAATTCGCACAACAAAGTGCTAAGGGACATGGCTTAATATGGATGCACAGGATGCCTTAACTCTCTAGGTAGGAACAGGTACTATTTGGAAAACATGAAACATGTTGCTAACTATGAATGTTGAATTATTTCTAACCAAAAGGATAGAATCTTCTGACAGTCTGTCGTCTTCTTTCTTGATTCCCATGGTAAATGTCTATGTCGACAAGCAGTTATTTGAATGCGGCTACAGCGTTTTGCAAAAAGATACATCTAGGAAGGTTCTCATGAGAACCTTTTCAAGCCTACTCTATTAGCTATTTAGTGGTCCATTGTGTAACAATTACCTGCTCTATAAAATGAAACATTGATATCTGGCATATCCTGGTTAGAGCATGGAATTTAAACCCACAGTGAGCATTTCTTTCATTAATATACTAATTCTTTATAAGCACGAGGCATTTATTTTATCAAAGGTATAGGAAAGAATCAAGAACATATTGAGGCCTTGGCAGTGAAAGAAATGGGAACTTTCTGCAGGAATAAGCAGAATTTTCTCTTTCTGCATGTTTAATAAAAGCACTTTTTTCTAACGACTATTCTGATATGCATTTTCTATGTTAACGTTAAAGCACATCTCTATACTATTATGAGGTTAAATGTGCCAAAAAAATGTCAACTTCCACAGTGCCAACCTATATTCTGCCTTGGTTCACTAACAATATATCAAAACCATAAATATTGTGATTCCAAAACATTGTGTCAAAGCTATCGGTCACTAAGGGTATGTACAAATATATATAAAAAATATTGTTGCAAACTAATAGTGAAAAATAAGCTATAACACTCCTTAGCACACGTAAGTCACAGTGTCCGCTGATTGTGAATGGGGAATACTTCTCGGGCAGGGATACAACGGGCGAAAGCCTTCCTGTAGAAACTGATACTTGGAGCTAATCGGACAACACACGCAGAATAACATACAGCAGAAGACCCCCGTAGAACCCCCATGCGGGTTGGAATTATCACCGCATACTGATTGAAAGAGAACAGATCTGGAAATAGCCTTGAAAAAGTCGTGGGTTACATTCCCAATTACGACGAAACACGTGTCGGCTGTGTGGAAGATTTCCAGTGAACAAGAATAAACACGAACTGATGCACCAATAATAACTACTCTTCGTGATTGTATCAGAATGTGGAAACACTTGTATATATAACATTACTGTGACTTACGTGTGCTAAGGAGTGTTATAGCTTGTGTAAGGCTTGTGCCGCGTTTGGAAGGATTAAAGTGGTTCCTTCTACCTTTTAGCACCGTCAGATATAACCTCTAAGTCAAATCAATTGTGAGAATTTCTAAGTGGCGCCAGCTAACCTATACCAAACCACTGCTCGTATTTAACTTAATAGTGAAAAATGTATATAAACATAGCATTTATTACTACCAATGTAGTTTAAAAAAGTGAAACGTAAACATTTTAACATATAACATATGTATATATAATGTCAATTAAATATGTTTAAATAATATTTCAAAATAAATATCTGTATTTACTAATTTGAACAAAGGCACTGAGAAGGGCTAGGGAGTCAGGGGGTCTCAACCCTGCCCCCTTTTTCGTGTTTTCCACTCTTGTTTAGTGCTCTCTTGTGCCTCACTTCTCCTGAGAAACAAGATGGCTGCTCAGGTGGTCCCAGAAGGATAATAACAAATATAAACGTTATCCGCTAATAGAATTAGCATTTACAAAACCTTTGAAATTTATTGGAAAAAAATATAGGTTTCACGCCTGATATAGTTAGGAATTAGCATTTAAAAAACCTTGCAAATTCACTTGAAAAAACATAGGTTTTAGGCCTTATATAGTTAGGAATTAGCTTTTAAAAAACCATTGAAATTGCTCCTATATAGTTAGTTGTACTAACTATATTTCGCGCACCCGCAATCCACTGCTGATGATGTCACATATTACATCATTCATGACATGGTCAGTTACATCACTGATGACATCACTGATGACATCTCAAATGACATCACTGATGACATCTCCTTTGACATCACTGATCACATCACTGATGATATCATTCATGTGATAATACGATGCACTTCCTCACACTCTAATATAACCTTTGATACACCCAGTGTTAAATACAGACTACCATTCTTGAAACCATTGACACACCAATACCAGTTACTACATACGCACTCACTGATTCCTAGGTCTACACACACATTCACTCATTCACCCATTAAATCACTCATACATACAGTCACTCATCAATACAACACTATCATGTGCACTCATACACCTATACAGACACTCACACACTGCCACTCATCCATGGAGTTACTCACACACCTAGTCAGTCATGCAAAGAATCAATCACACTTCCATTTCCTCAACTATACAGTTATACACACAACACCTTACTTATTCAAACATATACTAACACATACTTACTCTCCTATACAATCACTGATACAAGTACACAATGATCCATATAGCAACTTGCACATTTACTGGCTCTCATGTATATGCATTTATATATACCAACTCTCACATGCACTGTGTTTTACATATGTACTTACTTGCACATGTAGCACTGAGATATCCATTCACTCACCAACACACCCATGCACACAGTCAACCGCCCATATAGCTGTTTCCACATGCACTCTTGAACTCATACACCTAGTGAATCAACTGCTCACAAATCTATGCAGAGAGTCACACACCTCCCAGCCACCCACACACACACCCAGTCTCCCATTCAAATACTTGGGCAACCAATCAATAACCCATATTGCCACTCATATAGCTACTGACCCATGCATTTAGTAAGAAACATTTAATTACTCACTCATACATTCAGTAACGCACCTACTAAATCCTTCATCCAGACACTTATACATCCACTCATTCTTCAATATGTAAAACATATTTAAACTTTACAGAAACACAGTGTCACTAGATGATGTCATCAGTGATGTCAAATGAGATGTCATCAGTGATGTCATTTGAGATGTCATCAGTGATGTCATCAGTGATGTCACTGACCATGTCATGAATTATGTAATATGTGACATCATCAGCAGTGGATTGTGGGTGCGCGAAATATAGTTAGTACAACTAACTATATAGGAGCAATTCCAATGGTTTTTTAAATGCTAATTCCTAACCATATAAGGCCTAAAACCTATGGTTTTTTAAGTGAATATATATATATATATATATATATATATATATATATATATATATATATATGTATATACATATACATATATATATATATATGTATATATATATATATATATATATATATATATATATATATATATATATATATATATATATATATATTACCTACTGGCGGTCGCCAGTAGGTAGTTATAGTTAGGATTTTTTTCAATGTTAAATCTCAAAATTCTATTTGGAATAACTTTGGCACCGGTTGACGAATCTGCCTGAAAATTTCCTGAAAATGGCCTCGTCGAGCTCGGGTCCTTCCTTGAAAGTTTGGGGGGGATACGTCAAGCGGGGGCCGAGATAAAAGGGGGGGCCCAAAACGCGTTTTCCCCATGTAAATTTCCATAGGGCGGTCGATTTCACTTTTAGCCCGAACGGCTGAATGGATTTCCAGCAAACTTGGCAAAATTGAAGGGACTGGTAGCCCGATGTGCCTTTGCTATGTCTCAAGATATGTGCTGCAGTGGATTTTGAGTAATTTAGGTTAAAAAAAATATATATATCTATAGGCGCTCTCCGGTGCGCGCACCGGAGTGCGCTCCAGGCGCGACACGCGACTTGCGCGCAGGAAGCTGATTGGCTCTTGGGTGTCTGTAAACATTCTAAACAGTCTGGAGCGGCCGCCATCTTGTGTCTCGGTAAAATCGAGACACAAGGGGTTTGAAAAAAAAAGGGGCAAATGACCATAAGGGGGAAGAGTAGACCCCCTCTGACCCCCTAGGTTTGATGTAGGGGCTAAAATAGGGTCCTGCAGGGCATTACATTTTTTATTTTTTTTTTCGTTTTGCGCGGGGGAAGCGCATGGTACGCGCACCGGCGAAGCACGGGGAAAATCCAGGACCATATTTATGAAGGCCTTGCGCTGCTAGTTTTGCGCCTCCTGTGCGTCAATTTTTGTGACGCACCAGCGGTGTAAAAAAATGCGCATTGTTATGCAAAATTTGAAAAGTGACGCATCTATCTAGATGCGTCACTTTTTAAATATAGTGCAACGAGGCACATTTTTTAACACTGCTGTTGTGATGCGTCACTTTTCTGTGCGCACTCCTTATGACATTCCAGATGTGTCATATTTAATGTATGACGAATCATGTTGCAAGGAGTTACAGATACATCAGTATTTCTGACATATCTGTAAACATAAAAGTGATGCGAGGCAGGTGCAAGATTTTGACGCAACAGCATCCTAAAAGTGACGCAGAGAAATCTTATAGATTTCAGTACGTCGTTATTACCAAGCTTTTTGCGGGGGAATGCCCCCTTTGCATACATTATACCTGACGCAGATATAATGTGGCGCAGAGTTTTAAAAAGTGACCCATGTACCTAGATGCGTCACTTTTTAAAAATAGCGTCAGGTATAATGCATGCAGAGGGGGTGTTCTCCCGCAAAAAGCTTTGTAATAGCGACGCAGTGAAATCTTTGAGATTTCACTGCGTCACTTTTAGGATGCTGTTGCGTCAAAATCTTGTGCCTGCTTTACAGCAGGTGTTAGACTGACGCAAGCCCTTTCACATGGTGCTTTTTCCATGTGAAAGGACACATTACTGGAGTTGCATCACTTTTGTGACGCACTCCAGCAATGCGTTACTTGGAATGTCATAAGGAGTGCGCACAGAAAAGTGACGCATCGCACCAGTGGTGTAAAAAAATGTGCCTCGTTGCGTTATATTTAAAAAGTGACGTATCTAGGTAGATGGGTCACTTTTTAAAATCAAGCGCCACATTATATCTGCGTGAGGTATAATGCATGCAGAGGGGGTGTTCCCCCGCAAAAAGCTTTGTAATAGCGACGCAGTGAAATGTTTGAGATTTCACTGCGTCACTTTTAGGATGCTGTTGCATCCTTTAAATATAGTGCAACGAGGCACATTTTATTACACTGCTGGTGTGATGCGTCACTTTTCTGTGCGCACTCCTTATGACATTCCAGATGTGTCATATTTAATGTATGACGAATCATGTTGCAAGGAGTTACAGATACGTCAGTATTTCTCACATATCTGTAAACATGAAAGTGACGTGAGGCAGGCGCAAGATTTTGACGCAACAGCATCCTAAAAGTGACGCAGAGAAATCTCATAGATTTCAGTACATCGTTATTACCAAGCTTTTTGCGAGGGATTGCCCCCTCTGCATACATTATACCTGACGCAGATATAATGTGGCGCAGAGTTTTAAAAAGTGACCCATGTACCTAGATGCGTCACTTTTTAAAAATAGTGTCAGGTATAATGCATGCAGAGGGGGTGTTCCCCTGCAAAAAGCTTGGTAATAATGACGCAGTGCGTCTTTTTTAGGATGCTGTTGCGCCAAAATCTTGCGCCTGCTTCACAGCAAACCTTTCACATGGTGCTTTTTCCATGTGAAAGGACACATTACTGGAGTTGCGTCACTTTTGTGACGCACTCCAGCAATGCGTTACTTTTGTGTTTACAGATACGTCAGAAATACTGACATATCTGTAACTCTTTGCGAATTGATTAGTCATATATTAAATATGACATATCTGGAATGTCATAAGGAGTGCGTCCAGAAAAGTGACGCATCGCTGTTTTCACGTAGCGATGCGTCACTTTTCAGAAATGAGGCCTCCAGTTTATTCACTGTGTCATAACTTTCTTTTCTAACACTCACCTTCTTTCATTCCTCCTACTTCACTTCCTTTCACCTCTCATACCTTTCTGTTCTTTCTTACTCATTCTCCTTTCAATTATCAATGCACTATATTTCACTTACTCTTCATTTTTTTAAGAATATAGCTCTTTGATGAGAATTGGAGGTAGTTCTGAAAAGAACTTTTGGTTTTCTTCTTTTAACTGAACAGGAACAAAAACAGGGAATGGAAACTGCTCAACAGGAGCAAAAAGAAAAGAAAAAAATTAGGGGTGGGAAGGGCAGCGATGGTTCTCCAATGCTCGAACCATGAGCAGGACACTTTGCTCCCCATAGGTGAGGAGTTGATTGCAGTATCTGCATTTGACGACCCCATGGTTAAATGCAGGTTGTATGTTTGCCACCTGCTCCTGCGATTGTTCTCTCCCAGAAGAAGTTGCTCCTCCTGTTGATGTAGAGGCCCCATCTCTGGGAACCTCTTGTGCCAGAGCCCTGACACTTTCCCGGGCAAAATTCTGGGGGTGCCTCCTCTCCACATGGCGAATCATGGTGAAGTTGCCAAAAGAGTAATTTTTTGGGGGGTTACCCCGTGACAGGACCTGTTTGCAGATCCTGCACTCTACTTTTGGTGCATTCACCTTCTTCTGGTCTGCTGGAAACTTAAAAAATTTCCAGATGAAATGTTCTTTGACCTTCGGCTGTGGAGGCTCTTCATCAATGAAATCATTGGAGTCATCTTCACTGCTGGATGGTCTGGCAGCCATGATTAATCAAGGAATATGGAACAGCAAAAAAGGCAGGTCTTTCAGTCACAAAAGTGAAAGAAGAAGTGAAGGAAATGGGTGGGGATTTCATTCATTGTAAAAAAAAAACTGTTAGCAACCAATAAAAAGTGTTATTTTAGGGTCACATGACCCGACGCGTTTACGCTGCGCGCTCCGGAGCACTTCCGGTGCGTTTACGCAGCGCGATCGTAGGCGCTTCCGGGGCGCAAACGTGGCGCGATCGTAGGCGCTTTTGCGTGCGTTTATGCGCCGCGAACGTAGGCGCTTCCGAGGGCACTTACGTTGCGCGCCGAAGTGACGTCATCAAACTTTTACAGAAATGCATAATCATTTTCCTTATTAAAAAAACTAATTTTATTTGTATGGTACGAAATGTTTTGCATTATTATTAACTTTTCATTCATATTTTTTTTCACGAACGACAGTTGCGCTCTGGGTGCGCTTTCAGATGAGCTCACGGAAAAGCTTACCGGAGAGCTTAGCTGAAAGCTTCCCGGAGCGCGCACCCAGAGCGCAAAAGAAAAAAATTATATAAAAAAAACATGAATACTTTAAAAAAAACAGCAAATTGTAAAAAAAAAAAAAAGGTTAGAAAATCGATATACAAAGGAATAAGCATTTAAAAAACCTATGAAATTCACTGAAAAAACCATAGGTTTCACACCAGTTATAGTTAGGAATTAGCATTTAAAAAACCTAATAAATTCACTGAAAAAACCATAGGTTTCACACCAGTTATAGTTAGCTGGAAATTTTACTGATATAAAACCATTGAAATTCCCACGTTATAGTTAGATGGACTCACTATAACTTGCGCGTGCAATGCACACTCCAAAACAGAAATTGTTGGCAGCCATCTTGTGCCTCGGTAGATTGAGGCACAAGAAAGCAGAAAAAAAAACATGTAGAACTCAAAAAGGGGGCATGGTAGTAGCACCCTGACCCCCTAAGCCTGCTCAGGGGGTCCCACAAGGACCCCCAAAGCCCAAAAAAAAAGTAGTTTTTTTCGAAAAATCGCGGGGTGCGCATACCGTGCGCGTACGGGTCCGCGTACGTACGGTACGGTATGCGTACGGTGCCCGTACCTTTCTGAGAAAGCTGAATGCTCATTGGCTATCAACACTCCAAACCAGGAAGTGTTGGCAGCCATCTTGTGCTCAGTAGACCGAGGCACAAGAAAGCAGAAAAACAAACGTGTAGAACACAAAAAGGGGGCAGGGTAGAAACACCCTGACCCCCTAGGCCTGCCCAGGTGGTCCCAAAAGGACCCATAAGGCCCAACATTTTTTTTTTAAAAACCCGGTATGTTTTTTTTCAAATTACCCCCCGGGGGGACCAAATCACGGGGGCATAGTGATAAAGAAGCGTCGGAGGGGCAATTCCCCCACACTGCTCTGGGGACCTCCACCCCCAGGGCAAAGCAATGCAGCCCCCTGGCATATACTGGAGGCTCCTGGTGGGCTAGTTGGCCCCCAGGGACCCCCAATATGCAAGGGGAATTAGTTCCCCCTCTGCAAACGAGCCAGGAGGCTGCGTTGCATAGAGGTGTAAAAAGGGGCATAGTCTCATTACACCTCTCTGCAATGCAGCCCCCTGGGGCATACTGGCGGTTCCAGGTGGGCTAGTTGGCTCCCAGGGACCCCAAGTATGCAAGGGGAATTAGTTCCCCTCTGTAAATAAGCCCGGGGCTGCGTTGCAGACAGGTGTAAAAAAGGGTGTGGCCTCATTACACCTCTCTGCAATGCAGCCCCCTGGCGCATACTGGAGGTACCAGGTGGGCTAGTTGGCCTCCAGGGACCCCTAGTATGCAAGGGGAATTAGTTTCCCCTATGCAGATAGGTGTAAAAAAAGGGTGTGGACTCATTACACCTCTCTGCAATGCAGCCCCCGTGGTGCATACTGGAGGTTCCAGGTGGGCTAGTTGGCCCCCAGGGACCCCCAGTATGCAAGGGGAATTAGTTCCCCCCTCTGCAAACACGCCAGGGGGCTGCGTTGCAGAGAGGTGTGAAAACATTTTTTTTCAATTTATATTAAAAATATGTAATGTAATTTAAAAAATAATTTATCTAAAAATAAATAATTTATAATAATGTAGTAAATCAGTATAAAAAATATAACAATTATTACATTTAAAATTATCATTTACAAAACCATTGAAATTCACTGAAAAAACCATGGGTTTCGGCCACGTTGTAGTTAGGAATTACCATTTAAAAAAACCATTGAAATTCACTGAAACACCATAGGTTTCAGCCACGTTATAGTTAGGAATTAGCATTTAAAAAACCTTGCAAATTCATTGAAAAAACCATTGGTTTCACACACGTTATAGTTAGGAATTAGCATTTTAAAAACCTTTGAAATTCACTGAAAAAACCATAGGTTTCACACCAGTTATAGTTAGCTGGTCATTTTACTCATACAAAATCTTTGAAATTCCCCTGTTATAGTTAGTTCAGCTAACTATAACTCGCGCGCCCGCAATGCACTGCTGATGACATCACATATTACATCACTCATGACATGGTCAGTGACATCACTCATGACATCACTGTTGACATCTCAAATGACATCACCCGTGAGCAAGAGATCGGCTGATCTCGAAACGCGTAGGGTTTTTTGTGCCTATTAAACCTGAAGCACTGTGAACTGCATTGGGGCCTCGACTCTGGTTTCTTTCACGCGAAGAAATAAGTGGACCAGGAGTGGTTTAATCTTTAGGGCTGGCGAACCCCGTCGAGTGCCCGCTGTCTCAAGCGGCAGAAGCAAGCCATCTGAGTGTGTGAAAATATATATATATATATATATATATATATATATATATATATATATATATATATATATATATATATATATATATATATATATATATATAAATATATATACAGAGAGAGAGAGAAATAGACATGTAGCTATATAGATATCTATATATTTATATCTATATATGTATATTTATAAACTTTAAGAAGTACAACAAATAAAGAATTGCATTTTAAATATACATAAAAAGTAAACAAAATGTAAAAATACCCTTTGCAAAAAAAATGTTCTATATTACAAACATTTATATATATGAATATTAATACCGGCGATCTTGGGCAGCACAAGCTCCGCTGTAAACAGGCGGAGCGTGCCTGGAGGAGAGTATATAGGGAGTCGGATAAGGTAGCATATAAAGCGGCCTTGCAGGAATACAAGGCCCAGCTAAGGAGGGCCAAAGCACAGTTCCTGGAAGACACCTTGGCTAAGGCCCCTAATAAGTCGCAGACCCTGTTTAAGTTGGTCAATAATCTAGCCAATCCGTCCTGTACAGTACCAGCCATCCCGGCCTCTCAGAAATTATGTGATTCCTTGGCCCTCACTTTTGAGGAGAAAATCAGGACAATCTTGAATGGACTCCGGGTTTCTGGGCAGTCCGCATTGTCTTTATCTTCCTCCTCAGAATTCCCCCACCATTCGGGTTCTGAGTGGGATGACAACAAGGAAGAGCTCCCCCAGCTGTCCTGCTTTCCTATCCCCTCGTTGGAGGAATTTTGCGCCCTGGCCAATGGCGTGTCCTCAGGATCACCGCTTGACCCAATGCCACATAAGATCTGGAAGTCATTCCAAGACGAGCTGTTTCCCCCGCTTTATTCCATCTGCTGTCAGTAGTTGACCACAGCATCAGTTCCAGACAGTTGGAAGTTAACAATAGTAACACCATTGCTAAAAGAAGGCCTCTCTGGACCCTTTATGCTCGGCCAATTATAGGCCCATTATAGGCCCATTTTGCTTTTACCATTCGCGATAAAAATCGAGAAGTTGGTCACGAGAGCCTTGTCCAACTTCCTGGAAACCAACTCCTGCCTGGATGCAGCCCAATTTGGCTTCAGGCCGGCCCATGGCACCGAGACCGCATTGGTTACCGTGTTGGATCATCTACGAACGCGTGTCGACAGGGGTAAGTCAGCATTTTTAGTGCTGCTCGAAATGTCGGCCGCGTTCGACACGGTGGACCATGCGGTTTTACTGGGCCGCCTTCGGAGTGTGGGAGTAACTGGCCTGGCTTTAAGATGGTTAACATCTTATCTTTGCAACAGACAGCAAGCTGTGGCGTTACCACCATTTCGATCAGCCACACGACAGGTGAATCAGGGTGTCCCCCAGGGGTCAGCGATCAGTCCAATCCTTTTCAACCTATATCTTCGACCCCTGGTAGACCTGATAAAGTCATTTGGCATATCAGTCATCAATTATGCCGATGACACTCAACTGATCTTTTCATTTGAGGGTACAGAGACAGTGTCGAGAAATACCTTTCACCGTTGTATGTCGGCACCAGCAGAATGGCTGCGAGTTAACTCGCTTCAATTTAATGGGTCAAAAACTGAGGTGCTCCATTGCTCCCTAGATCGACTCCCCCGCCCGCTACCGGACGACTTCAATCCCGGGCACGGTGGAGGCCGCAGAATCGGCCCGCAATTTGGGAGTTCTGTTGGAGCCTAATCTGCAGCTTGACGCCTCTGTTAATAGGACCGCGGCGACTTGTATGGGCTTGCTTCGTGCCCTACGTAAGATCTTGCCGTTACTTCCCCTGGGAGCCAGAGCAGAGGTAGTGCGTAGTTCTATTCTCAGTGGGTTAGACTACTGCAACGCACTACTTCTGGGAGCCCCTAAGACCTTGATCCTAAAGTTTCAGAGGATTCAAAACATTGCTGCCAAATTGGCTCTATCTCGTTCACGCTCGGCTTCTTCATCTGCAGCACTGGCTGATCTTCATTGGCTACCTGTCCAGCAGAGGATTGCCTTTAAGGCCTTATGCCTTGTTTTCAGGGCTCTGCATGGACTGGGACCGATACCACTTCAAAATCTTTTCTCTTGGTATTAAGTTGCCAGACTTTTGAGATCTTCCTCAGCGTTCCTGGTGACGGTTCCCAGGATCAACAGAGTGAGGATGGGCGGCCGTGTCTTTAGTTTCACGGCCGCCATGTTATGGAATACCCTACCTCTGGCGCTGAGGAGTAGACAAGATCTGACTGTCTTCAAGAGGGATCTTAAGACCTACCTGTTTCCAAGAACAATGTAGTGTGCTTCACCTGATGGAATGATATGGTCTCAGCGCCAGGATACCCTTTGGGTGACAGCCGCGCTTAACAAGTATCAATACATTTACATTTACATTAATAAAAAAACGATATATATAATAAACGTACTATTTCCACTCCAGTTTATACAACAGTATAGAAAGCGTTAAACTCTGAAGGGGAACATTTACTATTTCCACTCTAGTCAGTTCAACAGTAGGAAAAGCTTTGGACCAGGAGGGTTAAAATTAGCTATTCCCACTCCAGTCTGTGCAACAGTAGGAAAAGCGTTGGACTGAGGAGGGGTAAACCTTACTATTCCCAATGTAAAAAGTGCAACAGTAGTAAAAGCAATGGACTTAGGAGAGGTAAAATGTACTATTCCTACTTTAATATGTGAAACATTAGGGAAAGTGTGTGACTCAGTAGGGGTAGGATTTACTATTCCAGCTCCAGTCTGTGCAACAATAGGGAAAGCGTTGGACACAGGAAGGGTTAAATGTTCTATTCCCACGCAAGTCTGTGCAACAGAAGTGAAAGAGTTGGATTCAGTAGGGGTAACATTTACTATTCCCACTCCAGGCTGTTTAACACTAGGGAAAGTGTTGGACTGAGGAGGAGTAAAATGTACTATTCCACCTCCCGTCTGTTCAAGAGTAGGGAAAGCGCTGGACAGAGGAGGGATTACATATGCAATTCCCATCCCAGTCTATACACCAGCAGGGAAAGTGCTGGACTCAAGAAGAGTAACATTTACTATTCCCACTTCATTATGTGCAACAGTAGGGAAAATGTTGGAATCAGTAGGAGTAGAATGTACTATTCGCACTCCAGTCAGTGCAACAGTACGGAAAGCAATGGACTCAGGAGGGGTAAAATGTACTAATCTCAGTCAAGTCAGTGCAACACTAAACATTTTGAATCTCAAATATTTGTACTCAGTATTTTGTCGGAATACCTTCCGCCTTACGTGTAAATCATTTTGAAACCATTAATTTAAAGTACTTTTAGACATGAAATATGGAGGGAAAGAGGATGTCTCATTTGTACTTAACTCCCTCTTCCCTCGACTTAAGCCACTGTGCTTTCATCCGATTTGTTATCAGCTGTAACAAACTTAAAATTATGAAGACCTCTGAAATGTGGCCTGTATGATCATATTTGGACCATGGATGAACAACAATCAAAACTAGTCATCAATAAGAACTTTTGGGATAAAATGGATGGAGAGTTGGAGCCTTGATGGTAATTTGAAATATTCTCTCAGCCAATAAAAGTTAAATATTTTCAGTACATTCTTTTAAAAGATCTTATTTAGTTTTGATTTTGAAATCCAAATATCACAAGTGGTTGGGTACAGTATCATTAATCCACCCACTTTCCCATGCTCAATAT
Organism: Lissotriton vulgaris; assembly: GCF_964263255.1. NCBI lineage: Eukaryota > Metazoa > Chordata > Amphibia > Caudata > Salamandridae > Lissotriton > Lissotriton vulgaris. The sequence continues at coordinate 1,448,351,242 of NC_141685.1, forward strand.
CAAGTTTATTTACTTTCCTTGGTAGGGCAACATCATAAGAAAATGATATTGTAAGGACTTGATGCTGAGCTTAGAATGGTATGAGGTCATTGATGACATAGTGATAGAAGCTTGGGATTTGAAAATACAACAGCTGGTGAGCATTGCTCAGCTGGAGATGCTGTGATTATATGCTGTTAATCAATAAACTTCACTTGAACTATACAATGGAGAGTTCATGAATCTTTACACTGGTGACGAGGTGAAGAAGGAAAAGAAGAAGTTAAAGCAGCTGACCTCAAGCCAACGGGTTGGTTGAAAGAGTAAACCGATTTTGGTGATGGATAAAATACAACTATCATCTTCCATGGAAGAGAGAATTGAGGAGGATGACGTGGGCGCAATGGACAACTCCTCATTCTGTGACTGGAGTTTCTCCCTTTGTATCCTTAAAAGGAAGAAAACCTGGGGTAAAAGAGTGTCCTGTGTGGCGGAAAGGAGTTGTAACTAATGTTAAGGTCGATCGAGAAGAAATTCAAAGGAATGTTCTAAGGTCGCAAGTGAAAAATATGCTGTATTATAATGAGAAGAAGGCTGTGAAGCGGTGTTGTGCTAAACCTAGAGATTGGGTGGTTGTGAAATTGAAGGGATTTGTTTGTAAGGGTGATAGCAAGTATTCTGCTCAGTGCAGGGTGAAAGAGGTCAAGCGTAGGGTGGTGGTTTTGGAGAACGGTGCCACAAGGAGGATGGGTGATGTCTGCAAGATCCAAGGTTAATGCACTTATGTTATCACTCTATATCTTGTTCCTCATCATCATTAGTGTAAATGTGTTTCATCAAAATGTTATTTTGTTCTGTATTTTATGGTTGATTTCTGTTTAAATATTATGAGGGTAAAGATATGTAAGTACTTGATGCTGAGCTAGAATGTTATGAGGTCATTGATGACCTAGTGAGAGAAGCTTGGGATTTGAAGAGACAACAGCTGGTGAGCACTGCTCAGCTGGGATGCTGGGATTATATGGTGTTAATCAATAAACTTCACTTGAACTATACAATCGAGAGTTCATGAATTTTCACATATATCCTAGTTATAGTAACCTTTCACTTATGGTGCAGATGAAAATCACATGACATCTTTGTGGCAAGGCAGCTGTACAAAGATTTGGAGTTTAGTCAGCATGTTAAATGACACCTACAATATTATCAAATCTAATATAGATATTCTCATTAAGTGGCATGCATGGGAATCCCATATATATAACCACTATAGTGCTTGGGATCACTGACATAATATCGAGGGACATAATATCGACTATCAAAAATATCATTGACAAAATATCGACAGACAGAATATCGAGTTTGTATCTACAAACAGGTAAGTACAAAAATATTGAGTAAAAAATATTGTTTACAAAAATATAGTTTATAAAAATATCGACTATTAAAAACAATGTTAAATTAAATTAATATTAAAAATTAATTACTAAAATATACTTAAAATACTTAAATTACCTTATAATAATTAAATATTTAATGAAAGTTATAAAAAAATGTTTAAATCATATTTGTTAAAACATATATATATAGTAACATAATATAATTAAATAATATCCAATATTATTACCGTACAATAGCGGAAGTGTAAAAATTACTATTCCCACTCCAAAGAGTGCAACAGTAGGGAAAGCGTTGGATAGCGTACGGATAAAAATTACTATTCCCACTCCAGTGCGTACAACAGTAGGGAAAGCGTTGGATAGCTTAGGGGTACAAATTACTATTCCCACTCCAGTGGGTGCAACAGTAGGGAAAGCGTTGGATAGCATAGGGGAAAAATAACTATTCCCACTCCAAAGAGTGCAACAGTAGGGAAAGCGTTGGATAGCGTAGGGGTTAAAATTACTATTCCCACTCCAGTGGGTGCAACAGTAGGGAAAGCGTTGGATAGCGTAGGGGTAAAAATCATTATTCCCACTCCAGTGGATGCAACAGTAGGGAAAGCGTTGGATAGCGTAGGGGTAAAAATTACTATTCCAACTCCAGTGAGTGCAACAGTAGGGAAAGCGTTGGATAGCGTAGAGGTAAAAATTACTATTCCCACTCCAGTGGGTGCAACAGTAGGGAAAGCGTTGGATAGCGTAGGGGTAAAAATTACTATTCCCACTCCAGTGAGTGCAACAGTAGGGAAAGCGTTGGATAGCATAGGGGTAAAAATGACTATTCCCACTCCAAAGAGTGCAACAGTAGGGAAAGCGTTGGATAGCGTAGGGGTAAAAATTACTATTCCCACTCCAAAGAGTGCAACAGTAGGGAAAGCGTTGGATAGCGTAGGGGTAAAAATTACTATTCCCACTCCAAAGAGTGCAACAGTAGGGAAAGCATTGTATAGCATTGGGGTTAAAATTACTATTCCCACTCCAGAGAGTGCAACAGTAGGGAAAGTAAATAATTCATATATTATTTAAAAAAATATAAATTAATATCTATAAAAAAATTAATTAAAAGTAATTACCAATTTAATATAATATAATAATGAATCTATTAAAATTACTAATTAACATTAATTATTACAATTAGTTACCTAGTAATACAGATTAATTACAAATTAACAATTAATTATTTAACAATTAAAAATTATTTTACAATTAAATTAAATTAAATACAATTAAATAAATTGAATTATTTAATTAATTATAAATAAATTGCTTCTCACCCTATTCCCCTATAAACCCACAAGCCACTACAGAAAATAAATTAGTACAATTAACATAATTAGCAATTAATCAATTAAATCAAATTAATTGGCAATTAAAATTTAATTAATTACCCATAAAAACTTAATTAACAAATATTCTAAATAAATACCAATAAATATTTTTACATATTTAATTAATTATAATTAAATTACTTCCCACCCAATTCCCCTATAAACCCACAACCCACTACAGAAAATAAATTAGTAAAATTAACATGATTAGCAATTAATAAAATAATTAAAATTAATTGCCAATTAAAATTTAATCACCAAATATAAATTAATTAACAATTAATTAAAAAAATAATACCAATAAATAAATTTACATATTTAATTATTTATAATTAAACTACTTCCCACCCTATTTCCCTATAAACCCACAACCCGCTACAAAATTAAATTATGCAAAAATTTAAAAAACTAAATTCATTAATTACAAATAATTATAACATAAATACACACTTTTCACACATATAATAACATAAAAAACACTATAAAAAATTCAATAATATTAAAAATTCGATAATTTTAATAACCTATATTAAATACTCCGATATTTTAACTTTCTATATTTTTAACATTCGATATTACATTACTTACCTTAAAAACAATATTTTTGATGTCTATATTCTGTCCATTCGATATTTTGTCCATTCTATATTTAACACTCAATATTATGTCCATTCGATATTTTGTACTCAATATTTTGACTGTTTACCAGTGCTTGGGCCATCTGGCATATTATGCCATGGATGCAGTGATGTTGGCTCAAGGAGAATAAAATACTTCCTCATAATTAATTAACTAAATATGTTAAATTGCATAAAACTCTAAGAGATTAGTCTTAGGCCCTTGTTATGAGTTTTGCGAGCTGGAGTTGGCCCGCCCATGGAGGGGGAATTGCAAACGTAACCCCTCCTGAGTCCAACACTTTCTCTACTGTTGTACATTTTGAAGTGGGAATAGTACATTTTACCAATCCTGAGTCCAACACTTACCCTGTTGTTGTACAGAATGGAGAGGGAATAGTATATATAACCCCTCCTAAGCCCAACGCTTTCCCAACTGTTGTAAAGACTGGAGTGGGAATAGTACATTTTACTCCTCCTCAGTCTAACGCTTTCCCCACTGTTGAACAGACTGGAGTGGGAATAGTAAATGTTACACATCCTAAGTCCAACACTTCCCCACTGTTTCACCTACAAAGTGGGAATAGTAAACGTAACCTTCCTGAGTCCAACACTTTTCCTACTGTTGCACTGACTGGAGTGGGATTAGTAAATTTGACCCCTCCAGAGTCCATTGCTTTTCCTGCTTGTCATCCTGACAAGGATTGTGGTTGCTGCTTGACCCAGGTGCACACCCCAGTCAACCAACAACCCAATTTCTTAAAGAAGTTAACATATATTAAGTGTAATAAGATAAATCAATGTTAACACATTGGAGAGATAGTCTTACAACAGGGACACACGTCTTTAGGAGTTTTTTCCCTGCCATGAAAAGTACAATTTGTGTACACAAGTCCAATTTTTCAAATACTATGTGCCCTGCCGTATGGCCTTTAGGGCCTACCTTAGCAGTAACTTACGAGTATTAAAAGGTTAAGGCCTTTGTAAAAGGGTTAATTTGCCAGGTCAAATAACAGTTTGAAAATACACTACAGGCTACAGTGGCAGGCCTGAGACGTGGTTTACAGTGCTACAATGTGTGCTGCAGCCCACTTGTAGCATTCGGTTTACAGGCCCTGAGTACATGTAGTACCATATACTAGAGATTTCCAATTAAAAAGAGTGTGACAATTAGGTGTATACCAGTTTTATCATGTTTAAGGGATACAGCTCAAGCACTATGATACTGGTTAGCAGGAGTAAAGTGCAAAGCATCCTAATGGCAACACAACTGAGTGTTGTAAAAAGAGAGTGGTGAAGGTGGAAAGTCTGAGGGAATACCATGCCAAGGATGTCAGGTCTAACAGATGGACTTTGCGACTCCAGTTGACCCCAGGTCTAGGATGGGTCTCTCCGACACTAGTGGGTCCGGCCTCATTATTCCCCTTGAGGAATAGTGGGGAATGGACCTGCTGGGGAACCCTTGATGGTTCTGCAGGACCTTTTGCAGACCGTTAGCTGGCTCTGATGCCATGGGTATTTTGGCAGGGAGAGTGTTCTGCTTGTTGGCTCTGGAGGGGCTGTAGAATACACCCTCACACCCCCAGGCAAAAGAGAGCTTTTGAAGCGCAGGCTGAGGTCTGATCTGGCGAAGGGCATCAGAAAAGTATCTCCCCTCTAAAAAGCACCATTTTAAGGCCATGAGACACAAAGAAAATAAATATGACTGGTGGCTAGGAATGGCTGTCAGGAGCTGAATGAGTCCAAACTCATCCTGATGTGTCCTAGGGGGACAGGAAAAATCTACAATTAATGCTCAGTCTGCTCAGGAAACCGAACAGAAAGCAGCATGTTCCCAAAGAAACCAATGGGGCGCGCTATGGTCCAGCAGTCAAAGTAATCATAATTAATATTTTTACTTGTGAAGGGGCCATACCTGGAGCCCCCTCCCTGAACCACATTTGATCCTGGGTACCCATCCCCTGGGACCACACACAAGGATATCCTGGAGGACTTCCCCCCAGGACAGAAGATTCAAAAGACCTATTGCGGGAGGGTGCAACAGCAGCCACCACATAGTTGCATGTTACACCCTCTTCCCGTGCCCATGACTGGTGGGAGAAGGGTAAATGCCTCCCTACTTGATTCAAACCCACAAGAATGTGGGTGGGGGTAATCAGCTGCTGTTTCCTTCCTGCACCAGCAGAGGGGACGGCCGAGAGGGAAATTGTTTGGACAGCATGGGAGTTGACTCTGCATGCTGTCCATGGCACTGGAGCACCCCTGATGACCCATTTAAGTTGCAGGTACTGAAAAAAAGTGAACGGAATGGAGTGTAAAGCCACAAAGGAAAGCCATTCTTCCAACAAGCAGTGAAGCTTCTGCTTAGCTATTTATGCACCCTAATCCCTTGCAAATCTACATTGTGGTGGACACAAAATGGCCAGGGGCACCACCATTGATTTGGAAGCATGTTCTGGAACTGCATACACACCATAGTCATCCAGAAATATTTTTAAAAGTAAGTCACCCTATGATTCCCCAGGTCAAAGGGGGCATGACCTTTGGAGACTGTTTAGCTATTTTCAAGCTCTCCATAAGCCTATAATTTTGCACATGAACTTGGAAGTGCAGGAACCTCTAGTGGCTGGTCCTAAGGCAGTGTCTAATAAAAGTAAAACAAAGACTCTGAGACATAAGTATTGAATGCCATGCTTTGTTTACACTGATGATGTTGGAAGTGCTGGGTTTTAAAGTATAATAAATGCTTTAAATTATGATACTACCCCCATTGACTTTAATTACACGTTATAACATGTACTGCATATTGGTACTGCCCCATTGAGGTCAATGATGTTGCAATGCAAAAATATACCATGTTTTCTGCTTTTTCTGATGTTGTGACACCCAGGCATAGTCATGAGACTTGCCTTATTGATAATGATTCCCTCTTCTCATAGAAGTTTGCATCTAGTACCGGTGAGGGGTATTGTTATTATAGTATTCAGAAGCCACTGTGGGCATACAATGATATGGTGGTGTCAGTAAAGGTATTTCCATTCACTTAATTGTACATATTTGTAATTTAATGTGTAGTATTTAGTAGGATGTATGTAATAACATTATTTTTCCTGACTGGACTTTCAAAAGAAAAATGACTAGACTAGATGTATTTAATGTTGTTGTTGTACTGTAATGCTCTTCTGTTAGGCATCCCAGAATTCTTACACTAAAGACTGTACTGAGTACAAGCAGCAGCTAAGATTGCCCTGACATTCTTCATCTTCTCAAGCTCTAAGAGAGCTCCTTTGGCTGCCATGAAGGAATGGATTACATTCGAATCACCGTGTATTGTTTTGAGAGCATTACATAAAAAAGACCTATTTTTCTGCAAAGGAAATATAAACGCTATGCATCTCTGAGAGATATTTTTTCTTTGAATTCAACCCTTCTCTGCATTCCAAAATTCCAGAAGGTCAGACTGGCAGTCATGCATTTTCAGGCAGGGATGCCCAACTCTGGAACAGTCTTCCATCCTCTATAAGAGCTTCTCAAGATCTACTTCAGTTTCTGAAAGCATAAAAAACCTGCCCCCTTACAAGCATAAATGTTCAGAATGTCTTTCAGTTTCTTTCCCTCTATAAGGCTAGTGAAAATATGCCTGTGAGGTTGCAGTGTGCTCTATAAATACTTTTTCATTCACTCATTCTCTCATTTAATCATTCATTCATTGAATATTAGCAAGCTGTGGGCACTAGCCCACATCACTTCCCGGAGTAGACCTTGGACTGCACTGCTTTGCTACCCTGACAGAGTCAAGTATGACCATGGGATATTTGATCTTCAGTAAAATAACAATTATGGAATTATTAGTTGTAAAGGATCGCATCCTTCATAACTAATTATCCAGTTTCTTACATAAATCAACTCTAGGCATCTATCCCGATGAGTGTTGTGACTTCAGAGAGATCACTGAGAAACCAATTAGAGAGTTGTTATGAAGGTGTATCCCTGACAGAAATCATCTTCAATGGTGGATGAGTGGCTTATTTCCCGCTGCAGCCAAATCTAGCTTTGGCAATGAGAGCTACTTGAACAACAGATAAGTGGTTAATCATGGAGGATTGTAACTGCTTTAGAAAATACTCCCTATTGGTGTATTTTTTCACCAAATAAAAAGCCATTTTTACACAGTGGCATAACAATAGCCCAGTAGCGGCTCCTGGAAGGAGTGCTGCCGGGCGGTGATGCAGGGTGGGGGAGGGGCAGGGTGGAGGGGGTAGTAAACTCCGGATTATGGCCTAACTGAGGTAAGTATACAAATAAATCAATAAAATGGATTTCGTTGCATGCGCGGCATCGGCAAATGAGATTCAAATTCATGTTATTTATTTATTTATTTGTATATTTACCTCAGTTAGGCCATAATCCGGAGTTTACTACCCCCCCACCCTGCCCCTCCCCCGCCCTGCGTCACCACCCGGCAGCACTCCCTAAGGGAGCCGCTACTGCAATAGCCTCCACAACCTCTGCAGTCCGGGGGCGGGTGGGGGGGAACAAGATCCACGGTCCCTTCAGGCACTGTACACTGTCGGGCCTGTGAGATCCTCACTGGGTGTGGAGCATAGGTGACCCCCTCCATGCACTTTGCGGGGGGGGGGCGCCTCAGGTTTCCTTACAACACTCTTTTTACAACCACAGAAAACTGGCCATTCAATGAGCCATATCTGCCATGCCATTTTAGATTAGTAAAAAATATAACATCAAACGCTGTTGGTTGGTTGGTTGGTCCCGAACCCCTTCTTTTTGTCATGACATTATTCATCAGTGGTGAACTTGTGATATGATTCCAAACGCCTCTCCAAGGATCCTAACTGGTACACTGATTAAGGAGGGCACTCTATGACTATTAACTGGGCTGTCAGCATCAGCTACATAGTGCGAGGATGCTTTTGCTCAAACTATTAAGACGATTTTGCGCAGAGAAAGAAAATGTACAGAAAATAAACAGTGAAAAAAATCCCTGTCTCTACAAGTCCCCGATATCTTGTGAGAAAGATATTTCACGCTCTCTTAAAAAATAGAACTGACAGTACTAAACATCTGATAGTTGCAACCCGACTGACAGGAAGGGAAGCTAGAAAATATAATTGAATTTCTTGCAGGATGTGTTTACTCTAGCAATGGCGATGCAAGCTGGGTGCTGTCCATCGATTGTTGAATAGATTGTGGGCTCACTGAACAATACAAAAGGAGACATAGGACACAAGCTGGGGGAACTATTTACTATTTACTTCATGTGCTAGTTATCGTAAGTTCAGAAATAAAATACATTCAATGCATTTCAATTGTGTCAATATACACATTTAATTTACTAGAGCATATTATCAATTGTGTACCCCTGCACAAGTATTACTTATCGCCTGAATAGTTGGAGAAAAGACTTAAGCAAATCACCCCTCTGTTTTTCACACTTTAAAAGATCCGTACTTATTATTTGGCTGAGAAAATTGAGTTTGTTTCCATGGAAATTATCGTTGTGTTTTTCATAAATTATTGAACTGCAAAGTAGGTTGTTTCAGATAGCAAGTAAAAGATAACACTTCCCTTCTTTGTGAAGAGCAGCTAATTTCTATGTGTCTTAGTCACATTAACTAAAACATTTTGATAATGATGTGAAGACTGTGGAGGAAAAATGCAGCAAACCTTTTGTATTGATTTATTTTAATTTAATAGGCTGGTTTTCCATTGTGTTCTCCCTTTGTAGGTCTACTCATCAGACATAAGTTTGGCCTCTGTTAACTCATCTAAAATAAATGACCGCATTTCTTTGAATTAGTGGAAATTTCAAGGGTATCATTCGCATTTCAAACTAGATGAAACGCTGTAATGGAGGGGGTGATTATTCTGTGTATCAGGGTGAAGTAAGTGCAACAGATATTGATCAATTTAGTGTGCTGCTAACCCATTAGAGTCGGAATGTGTGCACTTAGTGCAGTTTGTCCTGCTGTGGCGGGGTCTACTCCCCCGCTGTTTGCTGCAGCTTAGTAAACCTGCTTCCCAAGCAACCAGGAAATGGCTGTACTATGGAGACAGAAGACACCCTCTTGTGTTTACTGATAAGCACCTTCTCTAATCCATAGCCCCTTCTTGCAAAGCTGTGACATGCATGCTGCACAATAACTTAAACCTGTCCCTTATTCCCAAAGAGAACGTATGTTTGGTAGGAGTTCTGGAAACGTAGAACTAGTGATTAACAGCAGGCCATTTTGGCAAAAGTATGTGGCAGGCAGTACTTAATTTGAGCCGTGGTTTCATGTGCTCGGCACCGTTACTTAATTGTCAACACCGGAGCTTGTGACACTCTACCACAGGGTGAAGCTGTCTGGCTAATTTAGTGATGACCACAACAACAGTTAATTAATAATCCAATATGCATTAAAAATGACTATTACCTGCCGCCCAAGCCATTCTTATAGCTATGGGGGTCAGGAATAGTTAAAATTGTCACAGTTGTAGGAGTGTGATGGTTAGTAGTTGGGCCGTTACTATTCTTGGCAGCTCTAGCAGGGGCAATGTGTAGTGCAAACTGCAGTGGTATCCTGATGAGAGCCCTGGCACTTATTCTTTTACAAATTAAGCACTGGTGCCAGGTATTATCCTGATAATACATTGATCGCTGCAACTATGTTGGCGAGAGGCTGCTTCCTGCTCACATCATCGTGCTTGGGACCATACCAAATTAGTTAGTGGGAGGGCTTCTTAGAGGATAGTCTTAGAGAGCCCATTCAGTGAAAATCATCTCTTTCCTGTCTACCAAGGATAAAAGAGTTGAGATTTATAAATGGTTTGCAAATATTTATGGAGCTTATGGTACCCTGCAAGACAGGCAGGGTTCAAAAGCTCAACCTGCAGGCCCTGTTTCCTCCCCTAAGCCAGCAATGCCATATGTCAAACTAGACTTAGAGGAAGGGACATGGACTCTCTGGCAGACATGGAATGCACTCCAGATTTTAGTTCTGCAATCATTCTGTCGTTTATTTGGAAATTCAAAAGGTTAACACTATTAATGTTTTCTTGAAGTCCGGATATGCCAACGTTCTATTTTAATCATTTCATGATGCTAAAGTTCCTCATACTTGTAACTGGTTCATGAAGTAGAAAATTGCCACAAATCCCCACACATGTTTTGCCACCCAGAGTACTTTTCACTTCCTCAGACAAAAGCACGGGTTACTTGTTAAGCTATTCTAAAGACATTTGCTACTGAAATCCATGTAGATCCATGATCATACCATTGCTACTTCTATGATTTAGTAACTCAGTGTCTTTAGGATCTCCGTCCATTCAGAAGCCTCTCCACAGAGGAAGGCATGTATACATTCTGTACATCTGTCTGCTCCTCATTTTGTAAACTAAATAAAGTATAGGGGCAGATTTACAAGGTCTGGCGCATCTCTGCAAATCAGCAGGGATTCGCCAGAACAATTGCGACATGCAAAACCATTCATGCGCCACCACTGATGCGCCGCATTTACGATGCGCCGCATTTACAATGCGGCACGCCGTAGCACACGGATATGCAGATGCGTTTTGCATCCCCCCCGTGTAAAGGCGGCGCATTGCTGGAGTCGTGTTGCAAGCGTGACACGGCTCCAGCAAGACTCAGGGTGCCCTATGCCTAACACGCTGCGTAACTCCTTAAGCCTGCATCAAGCAGGCGCAGGGTTTTGACACAGCATGACCGTAAAAGTGACTCAGTATGTTTGGTAGGAGTTCTGGAAACTGAGAACTAGTGATTAACAGCAGGCCATTTTGGCAAAAGTATGTGGCAGACAGTACTTAATTTGAGCCTGTGGTTTCATGTGCCCAGCACCGTTAATTAATTGTCAACACTGGAGCTTGTGACACTCTACCACAGGGTGAAGCTCTCTGGCTAATTTAGTGATGACCACAACAACAGTTAATTAATAATCCAATATGCATTAAAAATGACTATTACCTGCCGCCCAAGTAACTCAGTGTCACTTTTACGAGGCGTTCCTGCGACGGAACACCCACCCTGCGCCGAAACGCCCACATGAAACCTGACGCAGATTTTATGTGGTGCAGGGCTTTACAACGTGACGCGTCACATTGTAAATAAGGCGGAATGTGCCTCATGGTTTACGCTGCCTCTCCATCACAGAAGTGACGCAATAGCTTCGTAAATGTGTTGCAAGGGGCTTGTAAATCTGCCCCTGGATGTTTAAAAAGACTGACCACACGCATGGCCGTTCTATACAATTGCAGTTATCAGAGATCATTAAGGCTTGTTTATTTATTTGGTTAACACTTAAGTATAGCCCGGACAAGGTCCAGGAGCATCAGAATACTTCACACGGCAAAGTGGAAAATCATAACTAAAAAACAAGCAGGACGTGAAAATAAATAACCATTCATTACAGAGACAACTCCAATATGTGTAAGAAAAGAAGTAAATACTACCATATCACATAATATATAAGTAAAGAAGAAGAGGACAAAGAAGAATTCAAGCAATTATGTCATGGTAGGTAAAGTCTCTAAGTAAAGTGTCTGTGTCGGGTAGAGTTCACCAGGTCAGACGGCTTGTAGATCACCCTAGATGTCTGTCATGGTTTTATTTTTGCGTGAACACGCATAATGCCCATTCAGATCTAATGTAGGTTTTACTCAGCCTCTGTGTCTCTCGGTTTGAAGGATCCGTGGAGCCACAATAGCTTCACATTAGTTTTTCCAACAGCATATTTCACAAAAAACACAGGTAAACATTAAAATGACGCCTTTCTGAAAAGTGTGTGGAGCATTCCCTTTTCAAGCAGAACTTCCCTGAAATCTCAGAAAAAACTATCATTGCTGTAGAGTCACGAACATGAACGGATAATAAAATAATATCATGCTGTAGCATTTAAAACAAAATGTAGGAAAACATTGTCCTGGTTATTTTTAACACAATATTCTAAGTAGATACACTTTCTGGATTTTTTTAATCTGTTGATCAAAATGACAATATTACCTTATAGAACAGGACTGAAAAACAAAAGGCTAGGAGGGTCAGATCGATAGCATAACCATCACTGTGTGTAATTAATCTCCATTAATTTTTATTGCATGTAAATTCATCTTTTATATCTTTCATGAAAATACAGCCCTCTGGTATTATACCGACTGCCCTTGTTTATGAGGCACATTTTATAGTAAAAACTGGACTACTTGTCATCCTATTCTTACAATAAATAACATGTTCGTGTGTCATAGAAATAGGGGATGCACCAAGATCCACCAATATTTCCTGGGTCCAATTTACTGTGTCTTACAAATCTGTTGAGAGGCTTTCTCATTTTAAATGCAACCGATCTAGCTCACAGAATGCTTTTTATGTAGTAAATTAATTATTTGATTTAAAAAAATAGTTTGAATATAGATGTGCAGAGGTAAAGATGAAACAAAGATAATATTTTGTATTGATCAGAGTAAAACTCTGTGTTAGATTTGGGGGTCTCGAATTGGCAGAGGTAGGTACCTTTGACCAAATAGGGACATGTGCGTCTAGTCAGGGTAAGGGGGTACACTCCTAAAATAACCCCTGCTCACCCCCTGGTAGCTTGGCACGAGCAGGCAGGCTTATCTCAGAGGAAGTGTGTAAAGCATTTGTGAACACATACAGTAACCCAGTGACAACACTACAGATGGACGACACCACACAAGTTGTAGTATAAAAATAAGTATTTTTATATAGACTAAACACAAGACCACAAACGACAAAAATCCACAATACTGTACTTTAAAAAAGGTAGACATAGCTTAGTTCTCTTTAGATGGTAAATGCAACACTTTAAGTTCAATGTACCTTTGGATGGGTAACGCTATACAGCAAAAGTGTTGCAGGAAAGGTGATGTGTTGGTTTCTTACAGGCAAGGACGGTGATGAGTCAGGTCCCTACTGATGTGCAGGGGATGTGTTGGTTCTTCTCAGCGTGGGGAGGTGGTGGGTGAAGTTTGTTATCCCTGAGACTTCAGCACGAGGTAAGCTCTACCTCAAACCCTTGGAGATCCTTCACAAGTTGAATGAAAGTAGCACATGGGCGATTCACAGATGCCTACCTACAACCATTTGTCTAACAATGGACCACTTACATTGAAGACACTACAGATTTTTTACAAACTTTGAATCGTATACAGGAAGATGTATCAGAGGATTGGATGCTTTGCACCATAGAAGTGGTCGCATTATATACCTCTATTCCCTATGCTAGAGAACTTGATGCCATAGAATGGGCGTTGCTCAGACAAGAGAAACTCGATGTACCTAAATGTTTCATCATACAGCTGTTGGAGTTCTGTTTACAGAACAGCTATTTCACATGGAATGATTAGTTCTTTGTACAGCTTAACAGAACCTCCATGGGTTTTTCACAAGTACAGGCCTACGCGAACACGTTTCTGGCGAAATTAAAAAATTATTTCATACTGACTGACATGACTTGGAACGATGGCCTGGTCTTCTTTTGCAGGTACATCGACGATATCTTCCTCATTTGGAAAAATCTGAGTCTTCTTTGAGAGATAACATACGCACTGTTAAACTCGTGGACTCCAGGATTCAATTCACATACAACAAAAAGTCATTGTCCTTTTTGGATGTTTGGATACAATTAGAGGCTGGTAAAATCAACATAAAAGTTTTCAAGAAACCCACTGATAAGAATAACGCTCTCCTGTACAGCAGCTTTCACTCTCCATCGCTTATAAACAACTTATCAGTTTCTCAGTTCTTGAGAACTCGACATATCTCATCTGACACAAAGGCATGCGAGGACACATTACAACAACTGAAACCGAATTACATTGACAGAGGATACCCCGAAACACTGCTAGATCTGCAATTGGAAAATGCCAAACTAATACCAAGAGAACAACTGTTCAAGAAGATGCCTAAGAAATACACTACCAGAGTAGTTTTTGTATCAAAATACTCCACTGCATCACGAGAAATCAAAAAGATCATAACTAAACGTTGGGACCTACTGGAGGCAGAGACCGATTTTCAGAAGTTATTCTGTGAGAAACCACTGTTTGCCTACACAAGAGCACAGAACCTCAAGGAACTACTTTCCAAGAAAAAACAAACAACCAAACCGGAGTCAACATCCACAAAAAATAGCACTAATAAATGCTGGAATTGTATGCATTGCAATAATACAATTTTAGGTGACATCCTGCTACATCCTCGAACGGGTGCCAAAATAAAACTACGTAGTAGTACCAACTGCAATTCGGAGCATGTCATTTACACTATTAAATGCCCATGTGGGCTGTTATACGTCGGTAAAACCGAGAGAAGAATGAAAATTCGGCTAACAGAACATAAAAGCCGAATTCGCACTAGAAACTCAACCTCTAGTTTGGCAGTTCATTGGGACGAACAACGTCACACAATCGCACAGCTAAAATACCAGATCATTGAACAAACTGACTAAAATTCTCCTCCAGAGAGAAGTCTTTTGGATTAATGACAAATTAGAAATGTCATGTATCCTTTAACAATCTAACATGCAAATTCCCGAGCCACCCCGGGACCCACTTCAGCGTTTTGGCAACACCACATCACCTTCACATCTCATTTCCCACACACAGATACACACACCTAGACATGGGGAACTCATTCATTGTGGAGATTATGCTTCGAAATATATTAACATTGCCTGTAATGTTTACTATGATTCGCATTTTTTACCATGTGATTATTGTGTTTGTCAAACCATCTTTCCCATACTGTATATACTAGGATAATCTCACATTATCACCTAATACAGCATGACTTTTTTTTTATTTGCCCTCTACATCGGTTACTGGTCTTTGAGACTCATTTTTCACTTCCATTTTAGGTCGGGCTGTACTCTTAATAAGATCCGGCTCGCCTTTTGTAAATCGACTCGGAGCAACTGGTTGTAGCTCTGTTCGTTTTTGATAAAGTTTCAGCGTTGGAATGTGTCCGTTGTCTATTTTCACCGAGTACGTCAATGCGTGAGAGCGGATGTACATAGTACCGCGTCTTTCAGACATTGTTCCACACGGCGGATGTCGGAGCAAGTCAGAGGACCGGTGATTTGTTGGGAAAAGGTGAGCACAATAGTTTACAGTTTGCTCCAATGTTGGGCTTGGCACACTGGTTTACACACCGTCACAACGTTCCCCCTCACTTTTGCAGGCTTGCATCGCACACCAGAGCACGTATGGGAAGGATTCTATACCAGCGTGTTGACGGCCATAGTTAGCCTGTGGGCAGGTGAGAATCACGTACTGCAGCGAACAACTTTAGACACTTGTGTTTACGTATTGTTCTGAAACTGAATACTCTTTATTGACTTGCAGGCTCTCAAGAGATTTCAAGTCGCTCCATTCATGCAAATCATTGTAGACATATTTACACTGTTTTCTACTCCCTAGAGGTCAGTGCACCATATTTTCTTTTCGTCATACGCAGTATTAGGTTGGCTCTTTAGAGAGATGTATTGACCCCAGTTTCTCTGATTATAGATCGACACAACAGCCTCCTATCATTTGTGTTTTTGCACTTCATTGAAACATACATAACACCACTCAGCTTAATGACATTCTATTCAGCAGGTACGTGAGATTGGTGGAATTACACTTGATTTCACAATATTTATTGAAACCATGTTGTTCTAAGTATCCCCTATGATTTCCTAATTTTTGCAGCTTGTGGCAGTATCAGGTTACAGGAATTCAGTAAGTGTGTTTGGACGTGCGCACACTCGCTTGTTACACCTTGGTGAAAGTAGCATGATTTTTTGGAGGTATCACGAATCTTCGTGTTCTTACTAACAAACTTTACCGACTTCCCTATGCATCTCTTGAACATGTTTCCTATTTCTCTTTTCTACAGAAAACCCCTGATGAAGGGACGCAGTGTCCCGAAATACATTGGGTTGCAGAATCATTGTTTGAAAACATTTGTGTACAATAGAAATTGAATTATTTTGTTTGTATAAATGTAACTAATCAGATGTCATGATTAGCAAAACGGGGCTAGGCCACGATAATTTGTCCCTGAGACTTCAGCAGGAGGCAAGCTCTTTCTCAAGCCCTTGGAGATCCTTCACAAGTTGAATGAAATTAGCACAAAGTCCTTTCTCCTTTCTTTGGCAGTTAGGCAACCACTGCAGGCCAATCACCCAGACAGGCAAATCCCCCTCAGGAAAACCCCTAAGACCTCTCTGATTATGTCTAAGCAGCACTGTGAGGACCTTGCCACCTTTATTGTAAACAAAGTGGAAAATATATTTAAGTCCTTTCCTCTGGCCCCTGTCTGTCTCAGCCCTGTATCCAGGCCCCCTACCGTTCACACTCTTACAGCTTTGCCTCATGTTGATCAGGCTGAGCGCCGTCTGCTCTGCAGCAAAATCAAATCTGGCTCTCCTGTAGACCCTCTCAACCTGAACCAGAAGGTAAAATCTCTGCCTGTGGTCTCCGCACCTCTGTGCCAGTTTATTAATACCTCTTTCTCCACAGCAATGGTTCCGAAGCCGTTACTAGATCCAACAAAATTAGAAAATCTCCTCCTAGGCTGGGTGCTTGGTGGTTGTTGTGTGGCAGCTCTAGTGGTTGGTGCTGACCATTCTTTCCGGGGGCATGGTCCTCCTCTGTTGGGTTTCAGGGGCTTTGCCCTCTGGACTCTCTGGTGTCTGGGTCGTTCTGGTTGGGGGGGGCTGGTGCCTGGCCAGTGCTTTCCTCATTCCTGGTTTGGTCTGGATGGTCCTGCCCTTGGGTGGTCCTTTAGGTTTGTGCCTGTGCCCTGTTGACTGGCCCTGACCTTTTTCCTTATCACATTCTCCGGTGTGGCACTCTGGTGGTGCTGGTGTTTGTCCTCTGTTTGGCTCTTTTTTGCCCTTCGTGCCTGGTTGCGTTGGGGACTGTGGGGCCTTCCTTTCTACCCATTGTCTTTTTGGGGCTGCTTGTTTGCTGCTGCCAGGTCTTGTGTGCCTTCCTGGTGGTGCTGAGCTTGTCTGACTTTTTGTCCGGTAGGCTCCCTTTGCCGTGTCCTGTTGGGGCTTCATCTTCTCTGGCCTGCTGCGATTTGGGGAGTTGTTTGCTTTGGTGTCTGTTTTCCTTCTGGGGCTGTGCCTTTGGGGTCTCTTTTTGGGTGCCTCCTTTTTGGCTTCCTTTTGGCATGGTTGCCTTTTGGTGTGCTCTCCTCTACTTGGTGGGTTAGGGTTTCCCCTTGGTTGGCCTGGGTGCTCAGTTTCCAGTTTCTCTTCTGGCCTGCCTCCTTGTTGTTATTGTTGCCTTCTGTTTTCCCTGGTCCCGGTTTCCGCTACTGGGTTGTGGCTCTACTGGCCTATTTTGGCTTGCTGGCTGATTGGGCCTCTGGGGGTCTTTTTCTTGGTATGGCCTCCTCGCCGTCCTTTGGTTGTGGGCGACCTCAGTTGTTTTTTTAGTTTGGCATGTTCTCCCCCTTCCTCTTTCATGGGGTGGGGCTCCTGGTGTGTGCTGGTTCCCCTTTGTGGGTTGTCTTCTTCTTCTTCTTGATCGTCTCCCGTTTGTGTCCCTGCTTTGGTTGGGTGCTTTCCTGTCTGGGAGCTCTGCCTGTTGTGTCCTGCGGCCTTCCCTTTTGCTTCCCTTGAGTTGCTGCCTTTGGTGTGGTTTCGGGGAAGTGCTTGTGGGTTTTGGAAGGCCAGGTTTCTGTTTTGGTATTCTCCACTTTGTAATGAATGGGACGAGGAAAGGAGGGACCTGGGGGTAATAATCTATTACTTACCGGTAATCTTCATTACTCCGGGTCCCGTTGTCCTCCTCCCATTCATATGCCCCACCCTCCCTCCCAGAAGGCTGGCCTTCCTGTTGGGGGCTTGGTAGTTTAGGCGAAATGCTGGTTAAGTACTGCTTTTGTACTCCCAGTGGGAGGGGCAGGGTTAGGGTCCCCAGCATTCCTCTGCTCTTTTTATCTGTCGGGAGATAGTTATCTCCACTTTGTTATGAATGGGACGAGGACAACGGGACCCGGAGTAATGAAGATTCCCGCTAAGTAATAGAGCATTATCACTATATTTTAAAAAGGGTTTTGGGTCAAGAGTGCAATAGATATTCACATTTTCCTTTATGGGACACTATATAATCATCGTCTTTTAAAGCAGCACAGACCATGCCTCATCCTATGATGCATAGGGATCAGTGAGTAAAGCTCCAACCTGCTGTGAATTGTATGCTTCGATTCTCAGCAAGACCAATTCAGTCTTCCATCCTTCTGAGGTTGTTAAATTGAATTACATCAAATTAGTTATCGTTAACTTCTATTTACTTTGCTCGGAAATGGCATAAAATGAAGTGATATATAAGCTCATTATTTAATAAACACAAAGTTTGCACAAAGGCGTATTGCAGTAATTACAGTAGCAAAAGTACAGGTAGGTTTCCTTACCACTGGCCTCCTCATTGGAGGGTGATAGTTATCTTTACTGTTTTTTGTTGTGAGTAGAGGTGTGTGAAATTCACATAATTTGCTTTAGGTTAATTTTGGCAAAATAACGTGTATTTAAGTGAAATGTAAATCTGTCATTTTGCACTATATTTCAGGTCAAAATGCATCCTCCGGTCAAATTTTCATGTTAGAAATCATTTTGCTCTAAAAAACTGTTACACAATACAAAGCATTATGAACAAAAGTTGCTTGCGTTACCTGTCCGGTGCAGTTGCGCTAAATCTTTTCCACAAATGGTGCATAATCATGCAAAGTTGCATAATTGGTGTAATTTCGGAAATTTCACACAAGAAGTATAACTTGACATTTCGAAAATTGCAAGAATTACACTGGCATATTTGACATTTTACCATGCCTAGCAAGAAAGTCTTCCAGCTCCCTAATATCAGAGTTGTTCAGGGGGAGTACAAAGTTGTGCAGTTATCTTGCAAGATTTTCCGGTAATTCTCATAAATAATAGGATTTCTACACCTAGTTTGTATCAAACAGTTGCATGAAACTATTGTAAACAAAATTTTATTTTTCCTAATCTAAAACAGTCTAGTATATTATATCAAGGCATTCCCAACATTCATCCTCTAGCATTGTACTGAGTGTTGTATTCTAAAAGCAAAATGACCACTTCCACCAACATAATTTCCATTAAGAGAGTTCACAATGAATAATCTTCAGTGTCACACAGATGTCAAATGCCATTTACTTTTCATCCTATTTACCTTGATATCAATGTTTCAGCTAAAATTCATCTTAGTTCCTTTCTACGCGTTACAACATAAATTCTGGGCACCCACATATATTGAGTTTTGCATCCACTTACAAGTCTTCATTGTTGGTTGTATCTGAAATATAGGTACTTGTGAAGTTATGTTTAATAATTTTTCAACGATACCAAGCTGACTGGAAGACTCAGCATTTGGAATGTAGTAATACAAGCATTGCATCATTCCTTAGTAGGAAACCTAATTGTATATCATATAATTTTAATAAACACAACATTTCTATTAAGGGTAATAAAAAAGCCTTAGGACCCAATGCAATCCAATATTCATATCTATAAATACTTTTGTAAATAATGTTGCAACTTTTTTTCATCACATTAAGCAGTTCTACCTCCTCTACATATTTTGCCTTGCTAAAAGGAGAGTTTTCTCATCAAATATTTAATTGCATATATTTTTTTAAGAATGGCATAATAAAATCTTGTTTTCTCTGGGAGAATAAGCTGCGTACCCTCCTAATGGCATTCGTGAAAATTAAGCAGATATACCTGGCTATTTTCCCACAATGTGTTCCTTTGTGTGTTTTTAAACGAGGTCATATTTTTAATCAGATGAATCCATGAGGTTTGCACCGCACTATGTCTGGCATAGGCAAAATTATTTAAGTAGGCCACTCTTATTAGATTGTTACAAAGCAGCATTCTTGTGCATTTACCAGTCATTCGTCATTTGCAACGTGTTGATTACTGAGATGATTTCAAATGATTTTTGATTTTCATTTGTTGGTTGAGATGCTTTCAAGAAAAAATATTAGGCTTCTAAGGGAACATGTGAGTTTTACTGATAAAAGCATCAGAATAAATGAAAGAAAAAAGATGTAATCCAAAAATCATGAATCTGTGTAACCAGTAAATTAGTTATTTTGATCCTAGATTATTTAAGAGAACAGACAGAAATAAAATCAGCCAAACCACAGAGCTAACTGTGACAGTTTAGTATGTCAAATGTATGCTTTTTGGGGTAATCCCAACAGTAGTTTTAGTTTTTTTTATTATCTATTCGCTGTAGCTGAAAAACAATACTAACAAAGAAATACAGGGTATATTAGCAAGGGTTTTATCGCCACTTTAGCTGCACTTTTTGCTGCTAAAGCAGCGATTGTTTTATCACCCTATCAGCAAGCTGTCTCTAACAGGCGTTAGCAACAGCTTTCTGGCGATAGTGGACAGTTTTCTTATAGCCTTGCATGCCAGCGATGATTATCGCTAATGACATGCAAGGTAGGCGTTCCCAACTAGAAGCGACTGAAAACAGTTGCTAACACTACTTCTCCCTATTACCAATGCAGGCGAAGTGATAAAAAAAGTCATGCTAAGCGCGATTATCGCTAGTATTTAACACCTGCTGGAAACCTGACTTACCTGTATCCTCAATAGGAGGTGGATTCCAGGCTAAGTCCACCATGGCGTTAATGGTTGAATATCCCTGGATTTCCAGCGATATTCAGGAATTTCTCTGCTATCGCTGGATATTTTATCACAGTGGAGATAACTGTTGCTAATAGCATGTTTTCTCCGCTAAAATATCCAGCGATAGGCAGCGATAAAAATGAATACGCTAATCGCGATTGATGATAAATATCACAACTACTTCCTAAGATGCCCCTACATATGTTGGGGTGCCTGTTGGTACTAATATAGAGCCGAAATCTACAGTATGTCTGTATACGTATTGATTGTTTGAAACTGACTCTATTGCACCGTCATTATATCAGTGCAAACATTTATTTATTTATTTATTTTATGTGCTTATATAGCGCCTGACTAGATCCCCGAAGGGATATCTCTGCGCTTATGATGGATAAGGATATTTGTCCCACGCCTGGTCATACACAGAGATAGTGAATCATAAGCTGATTAATTGGTAGTAAAAAGGTGGGTCTTAAGGATCTTGCGAAAGGATAAATGGTTGGTGATAAGTTTGAGTTGAAGGGGAAGGGAGTTCCAAAAACATGCTGCTTTTATAATCCTGTAAGAAACTACTGTGCCTGGGCCTCCTACAATCTAGGAGTTTCAGTTTCATTTGTAGTTATGGTATCAGACATTGCCCTTTCCTGACCGGAGATTAAATCAATAAATCATGTTCTCTAGTGCCCGATAAAACAATGATGTTGGATGATCCAAGGGTGAGTAGAAGAGAGTAAGGGTTGACAAGATGAGGAATTCACTTGAGAAAATGAGAAACAGATTCAAAAAAATGAAATGACCTAAACAGGTGAAAAAGGCACAGGTCAGATTGGAGAGGTGACTGAAGAGAGTCCTTTTAGGTCTTGGCTACAGATAGGTTTTGCTTTCTGCTGAAGACATATTGTTTCCAACACATTACATAAACTTAGAAATGGCTTTGGGTCAGCCCATTGCTCATGATGTGATGGCTTTGTTGTCTTTTCACTTCCCTGCTCCAGATTCCATGCTTTGCCTCCCTGTTCGTGTGTTTGTCCTGCCGAGAAGCAATCTAGTTGTGCCGTTTTCTAACTGGGTGATGTATCCTTCATTGCTGACATCAGACATTGAGTTGCAGTGCATATAAAGTTCTACTTTCCATTTTTGCTTCCCCGCCATATACTTTTCCCTTTATTAAGCCACTTTCTGGGCCTTGAAAATGCTTGTGTAAGAGAGCGTTCAACTGCACAACTCGCAAGCTTTCAAAAGACTAATGAGTATATTCTGTGAGAATAAAATAAAAATATCCAGAAGCTCTTTCCTATCAATGTATTTGGCTATGCAACTCTCATAGAAACCAAATAAGAAATTCTAAAAAACTCTATGTTGGCAAAAGAGTTCTGATTGGGGGATTGCTTGTGGTGTTAATCCTTCACACAATGCTCTGTTTGTGTGATATAGCTTCATTTAGTGAAGTTGATGGTTTGAGAGTTATTATCTGTTTTCATACAATACAATTGGGAAAACGCATCCAGGGTCAGACGGGTCTTGACGGGAAATCTGGCAGGACCAGAAGGGCTGGTGTGACAGCTCAGCTTGTGTGATATTTTTCTGTTTGTGTGCCTGTTTTATGGTCTGGTGTGACAGTTTTTATTTATAATTTCTCACAAACATTGTCTGCAGCAAGCACAAATGCATGCATTCTCAGATACCCAGAAAAAATCTATACAGTGTGTCTTTACAAGATGAAAACAGCACGATTTGCAAATGTGAGCCACTTTCGCTAATGGAGGCCACTTTTGTTTTGGTGCCCAGGCTTGTTTCACATTCCAGTCCCACCCTGATTCATCAGATGTGAAAGTAATGGGGCATTAGTAGTGCAGTGAATCATGGATACAAACTTGAGGGAGGGGCGCATGCGGTGTCCATCAGAGAAGCATCAGAGGCATCGCACAGCACACTCTGGGTGAACAAAGAGATGTGATTCACAAAATATAGAGTCATCGATATTTAATAGCCCTTTTATCAAGCCTGTGCCAGTCCCTCGTCTGTATCAAACTCCCAGTTCCATTGAGTGGATGTCTGGACTTTGATGCTGCTCCATCTCATCCACCTTTTACTCTGAGAAGGCTATGAAGTCACTCTCTTGGACACAGGGAGAAATAGGGATTGAGAAAAACACACATCACTACACAACACTCACTGTTACCTGGTATGGAACTGTCTCATGTACTCATGTCCTGAAGACAAAAAGCAAACAGCATTTACTTTACAGCCTTTTCAACTGAACTACCTTATGCTATTGATAATACTGTGAAAGCTATGGCTTTTAGAGTTGGTAACATCAAGCTATTTGTGCTTTTGATAAATGGTTCACCTACAACATACAATATGACATATTAGCTTAAAGTCTAACTCTTGTGCTGTGTGATGGTAGTTGCATGCAGAACTGAATGCAGTTTATAATACGTCCACAAAATACAAATCACGTAGATATTTCAGTCTTTAGAAAAAAATGGAAATTGTCACTCTGCAGATGAAATTTAACTTTAATTTCAATATAATCAGTCGTGAAACAATAGAACCTTTTAAAAATGTCCAATCCATTCAAACGCAGATGGTAGCACTCCAACAACAATCAGTCCCACTGAAGAAATTGAGTTGATACTACAAAAAGGATTTTCCAGAGGTGATCCTAGCAAAATTCAATATTCAAACTGCGCGAGGGCAAGCACACAGAAAAGGGCCATTGGAAAGCACGTTTCTTCACAGTAAGACATTTAATACACTAGATGTCAAAGATGGCCGTTACATTCTAGTTCACGTTTCTTCTTCTCATATGGAATGTGACTTTCACTATGGGATGCCATCTAGGTTTGAGCAAGATACACTAAAAACTCACAATTTCAGCTTCAATTTTGAAAGTATGGAACATATTTAAATCTGCTTTTGATATTAAATACGTGAAATCAATATTCGTGATATAAATGTTCTGAATGACTAAATATAAGGATATAATTGAATCTCATGCCTATATCCATCTACCTTGATTGGCTCCAGCGATGAAACCTCTATTTCTCTCATGACAAGTAGTGTGAAACTGTGTTGGTATTCCTGACACTCTGCTCCATTCAAGCAGGAGCCTTCCTGAGACGACAGCAAGCCAAGCACGTCTAATGAAGACTAACCATTGCATATGCAGGGGACAGAGGGCTTTTAAAAATCTTCTCGACCAACTGCTGTCTGCAGCAAACACTGGCTCTCTCTGTTCTTCTTAACAGACACACACTGTTTTCACTTGATGTACCCTACACTTACAGCCCTGGAGAATGAAGGGTTAATGCATACCTCTGGCACACTGGTGAAGCTCATCAACAGCAGTGAACCATCTGCCATCACAGATTCAAAACCCTTTCATGGTCTCATATTAATAACCACAGGGTCATTCAGGTATGTACAGCAGTAAAGGAGTTGCATGGTCACTTCCAGTGTTTATGTCACCTGCCAGAGACCCCATACTTTCAAACTGGTATGTATTAGTCGACTATACCCACACAAATCCATCACCTCACAGAGGATGTACCCTAGACCTGTAAATCAAATGCTACCAGTGGGGCACGCACTTGCCAGGCCCTAACCTTTCCTTTTCATTCATGTAAGACTTCCCAATGGTAGTCCCAAGGTTCCCCCCTGGGCAGGGTGTAGTGTATCTGAAAGGTAGGACATGTGCTGGTGTGAGTTACATGTCCTGATAGTGAAATACTGCCAATTTATTTTTTCACTATTGAGAGGCTATCTTTTCCCATAGGATAGAATGGGAAATGCTTTGTAACATAAATTCCCACTGGAACAAGATAGAGTAATACAGTTTAGTCTCTCTGAACTCAGAATTTAAAAACACATCTTTTAGTAAAGATGGTTTTTAAATTATGTGTTTGAAAATACCACTTTTAGAGAGTAGGCATTTTCTTGGTTAACCATTC
Organism: Lissotriton vulgaris; assembly: GCF_964263255.1. Taxonomy (NCBI): domain Eukaryota; kingdom Metazoa; phylum Chordata; class Amphibia; order Caudata; family Salamandridae; genus Lissotriton; species Lissotriton vulgaris. The sequence goes on from NC_141685.1 coordinate 1,448,376,254, forward strand.
TGTGTACCTCTGCCTGTTTGTGTATTGACTGCCTGGTTTTGGAGTGACAGGGGCTGGGGATGTGCATGGAAGGGGACTTGAGGTGTGCCTGTCCCTTCCTGAATGACACAGAGCTGTGCTGAATAGGGCTCGGCTGCATTTAGAGTAGCGGGAGGAGATTTCCTTGCACCTGAATAGGGCCTGTCTCCCTTGCACAATGCTGTCACCACCCCAGTGGTCATACTTCACCAGTGAGGACAGAACTGGTTTGGACTGGGCTCAGAGAACAGACATTTGGGGTACAAGTATTAGACCTAAAACCCCTGAACTTTAGACTACTTCTGGAATCAAGAGGAACCTTTGCCAAGGAGAAGAGCTGAAGAAACTGGAGAAGGAGTACTGCCCCTTTGCTGTGTGCTACCTGGGGTTGGCGTGCAGTAGCTGTTTCTGCCAAGGAAAGGAAAAGAAATTTGCTGTGTGCTGCGTCCCCTGCTTGAGGATGATCTCCAAGGGCTTGAGTAGAGTTTGCCTCCTGTTCTGAATCTCGTGGACACAAAGACTTTACCACCAGCTCCCCTGAACTTCCTTGCTGGGAGTACTGACCTGCTAAGAGGTGCCTAATAATGTCTGGAACCTCTGAAGGTCGTTACTGCTGTTGGGAGCTGGAAAAGTAATGCAACTACTTGAAAATTGACGCATCGCTCTTCTTGCAGCTATTTTTCCGATGCAGCACCGCTATGCGAAAAGAATCTCCATGCATTGCTGTGCCGCTGCCCAAATCAATGCTTTGAGGTACTGTGGCTGAAGAAACCGATGCAGCACTGTTCGATGCTGCTGCATTGATCGCCAACGCATCCTGGATTTCCATGCATCCTACCTGTGTGGCAAGTTTTCCCGATGCATCAACCCCGGACCCGAACTGACTTGTAATCAACGCTTCCCATGTCTGCGGCTGTTTGGCCTTGTAAATTTTGTCAAAAGTGAGATCCCCTTTGGGTAATTTTAGTCACAAACACTCAATCCACAACAGGCATCACTCTATTCACACCAATGTAGTGAACAAAGAGGAAATGTAAATTAAAAATGTATACAATTTATTCAGACATTTATCAGCCCCTATTAAAAATCACCATAAGTACAGTACTAGTCAATTACACAATACAGATAAATTCCAACAAAAGCAATGTTACAACAAAACTCTACAGGTTCTTTGAGAAAAATCACGCATCCATAGATTTCTATGGGCCAAGTTGTTTAAAACCTTTTTTAAAGTCATATTCTTATTAAATGTATTTTAGATTTTTGTTGCTTTGGTCTTGTTGAGTTTAAACAAAGATACTTTATTTTCGAAACTGGTGTGGTGTCCATTTGTGGTGTTATCACTGTATTACTGTGTGTTTTGAGTATGAATACTTTACACATTGCCTTTGGGAAAAGTCTGTCTGCTCGTGCTAAGCTACCATGGGGGTGAGCAGGGGTTATCTAAAGTGTTACCCTGACTAGAAGCAAGGATCTCTATTTGGGAGAAGGTACTTACCTCTTCCAACTTTCTAACACATAGATCTTGTCTACCTCAATCACTGGAGGGAAATGGATCTTTGGAATGGATCATACAATGTGGCACTATCACTGCTGTCCTTCAGATTGAGAGAGACAATTTCTCAAATGCAACAATTCTCACTCTTGATCTAAACTACTTATTTTTTAGGCTGTTACCACTAAGATTATTGAAGGATTATCTATCATGTCCACCATTTTAACTAGCTGAAACTAAATTGCTAGATGCATTTGACATGATCACCCATATTGTCATTTAGCTGATTGGTACGAATTAGGGCGTAACCATTTACGCTCTACTGAATGCAGTCCTAAGGAAGGTCTCGCTTATTCATCGTTATGGAGAGCAAAACATTGACAGTGATTGCAATACTTGTTCCAATAGGGACTTTTTATTGCAATTGATTCCAAAGCCAACAGGCTGGACCTTCTGAACTTTTCTTCAATAATACTGGAAGATCATACACATGTTGAATGTTCCTGGTTCCCATTTGTGACCTTTATCCACTACTAGTTATGGTGTTTCTCGTGAATGTACCTCGGTTTAAATTAATCTTGCTATTGGTTCACACTTTATTGATTACATTTTTTTACATATGTACGCCCCATATTCTACTTATAATTGTTCAAACATTTGCTGATCAGCTGATTGAATCTTTGTGTCTAAGCATTTAAAACCTTGTCACTTTATTTCTAAAAGATAATGTTTCTGTGAACCTGTAAATGATTCCCTTGTAGGTCATTTACCTTAGTATACATTTATAGCTAGGTTCACTAGGGGTTATTGGGTTGCCTTTTTGTATTGACAAATATTATTTATTTACACCTTCTCCAGCAGGTACCTTACAAGGTAAACACTGCATCTAATGTCACTTCCTATTTGAGTACTCAAAAACACCTAGTCCTCAATTTTGTCCGATGGTGGAAGGTGGGGCCCACCGGTACTCATTTTTGGGCCCTTGGACTTATGTTTCATATATCAGACTTGTAACCATAACAAGAGAAAGAAAGGCAGAAAAGGGGAAAAAGTGATAACATGAACAAAAAACAGTGAGAGATCAGAAATGAAAAATAGCCTGCATCTGTGAGATAAAAGGGAGGGGATTGTAGAAAGCTGGATGGAAGAGACATGCAATAGAGTCAAGTCTAGACACCCTTTGAATTCTGCAACCACGATAATCAGCAGCACTTGTTGCAGGGTTCTGATAAATACCTTGGGCACCAACACTTTCTAGTTTATAATTAAACACTCTCAGTAGCGCATTGACAGAGTTCACTATTTTTATTTGTGCTGTGTCCTGCATAGTGACAAGTCACATCTAGCAGATATTTTAAGGATCTTAGAGATTACTCTCAGTGTTGTGTCACTGTTTGAAGATTGTCTTCACTTCTTCAGTGGACAAGAGTGCCACGTACACAGCCGGACTAAAACAGACTAAATCAGTTCTTTTAAGCTGCATTTCAAAGATTCTGTGATATATCCAATATACAATAATTGCCTCTATAACAGCAAGTTAGATCTTTCTTTGTACCTCAGTTGTCACATTTCACAGTCATCAGTAGGGATGTCTCCATGGAGAGTTGCCTCTGTGCACGCCACTAGATGTCTTCATATACATCAGTTGTAGCCGCTATATACACTTTGTGCTCAAGTTACGGAAGACTTCCCCATGTTCACTGACTAAGGCACATGTAAAGCTGCCTCCCAATACAAAGCTACATGCAAACACCAATAGGCAGCTTAATATACAGAAGATGAATCCATGTCAAGTGGTGCTTAAATTGTAAAACAAAATGAGTGCTGGTGCCCAAAGCTCAGCTCAGAAGGCAGCAGTTGGTGCAATAAAATGTTGGTGTGCCCAATACCAAGGCTTCATAGTTTTTATTCCACCTCATGCCTCTTTAATACACTACCAGACACCCACTGCCCATTTACCTCACTCATACTGGTTCCAATTTTCTTTTTCTATGCCGTTTTTTCAGTCTCTCTTTTCCACTTTCTTTCTGTTTTGTTTGTTTTCCTTTATTGCTCTCCACTACACAAAATTAAGTGCTGGTCCCCAAAAGTGAGCGTAGGTGGCCCGTCCGGTGAACAACTACTCATATTAAGTGCTGATGTAGTCAAGTTGGATGTTTTACTGTATTATGGTAGAGACTGGTGTTTTCAAGTACCGAAGTCTCCAGTACTCTGTTTTGTAGACCTCTACACATATACAGCAAATACCTCCTTATACAGGCATGGTAGACAAATCCTGTACATTGAAAGAGACAGATGTCACCTGTTAAAGCTGGGGGTCTCTAGTTGGCAGAAGTAGGTACCACTGTCCAAATAGGGACCATTGATCCTAGTCATGGTAAGGAGGAAACCCTCTGAGATAACCCCTACTCACCCTCTAGGTAGCTTGGCACGAGCAGTCAAGGCTATTCAGGAGGCAATGTGTAAAGTATTTGTACCAACACTCACAGTAACACAGTGAAAACACCACAAACTGACTCCACATTAGTTTAGAAAAATAAAGGTATTTAATCTAAACTACACAAGACCAAAACGACAAAAATCCAACATACACAGTTCAAGATTATGGTTTCAAAAGAGTTCTAAAGGTTGTAATAAAAGTTCTTTAGGTTGCGATAAAATAATCCACAGTTGCGTGAAAAGTTCACAGTTGCGTCACGTTTACTCACAGTACCTTTTAGTTGCGACAAAGCTCCAAAAGCAGAAGCTGGTGCGGTGGAAAATAAGGGATGCATTGCTCCTGAGACCCTGGGGAGGCGATGCGACAGCCCCGCTGCAGCAGCGGGCGTGTTGCGACAAATCCGGTCTGTATGGGGAGGAAGGCCACTTGTATGGATTCCGGTGCGTAGGTTCCGTAGGAAGTTTGTTCTCGCAAAGGCACCATGTGGCGATCTCTGGAGTTGCGACGATCTCCGGGGCGACAATGCGTGAACCAGCGGTGATCTTCTCTCTCACAGCTCCTCGAGGCGATGGCTTCTGCGACGACACTCGCAGCGATGTGATGCGGTCCGCAAGCAAGCAGTGCGGCGTTCTCACCCAGCGACGACAGGCTCTGCGACGACACTTGCAGCGATGTTAAGCTTCCCGCACCGATAAGGTGCGTCCCGCAAACGAAGGATGCGACGGCTCTGACAGTGGCAACAGGCGCTGCGACGATCTCGACCTTCGTAGCGACGGGAAACTTCTCGCACTGTCGGGGATGCGCTCCGGAGTGAGCGATGCGATACTTTTCAATTGCAAAAGTCTCTCAAGCTTAGTTTCAAACTTCCCAGCCCAGGTACAACTTCCAGAGACCCCACAACTGGATCAAGCACTCTAGGAAGGACAGAACTCTCTCAGCAGAGTTCAGGGAAGTTGGGGGTGAAGTCCTTTTGTTCCTAGGACTTCAGAACAGGGAGCCAGCTCTTCTCAGGCCCTTGGAGATTCCTTCAAGACAGGGGACACAGCACAACAGCAAAGTCCTTTCCCTCTCCTTGGCAGCAAAGCAACAGGTCAGTCCAGCAGAGCAACAGCAGGACAGTCTTCCTTCTTCAGATTCAGCTTTCTCCTTGCCAGAGGTTCCTTCTTGATTCCAGGATGATCTAATTTTCTGTTGTCAGGGGTCCTGTACTTATATCCCTAAAAGTCTTTGTTCGTTTGTGCAAGTGGGCCCTGAGCCAGGTCTGAACCAGTTCTGGGTGTTGCTTGAGCACTTTGTTTGCCTGGCTTCTCCTTTCCTTTCAGAGTGAGGGGCAGGGTCGTCAGCCGCCCAGCAGGAGGTGGAGCCAGCATTGTGGCAGGCAGGCACAGCCCTTTTCAGGCCTAGGTGCTAACTCCTCCCACCACTCAGGTTGGAAATGCAGTCATTCAGCCTAGGGCTGACTCAGCCAGCCTCCTGGGGAATCCCCAGCCCCTGTCACTCTCAAACCAGACAGTCAATACACAATCAGTGCTGCAAGCCCACTAGTAGCATTTGTCATCACCAGCCCTGGCACACCCAGTGCACTTTACTAGGGACTTCGGGGTGATACAAATATGCCATTCCTGTATATCCAATCATGATAACAATTTACATAGAGAGCACTTACACTCTGGCACTGATCAGCAGTGGCAGAGTGTCCAAAGCATCTAAACCAGCAAAAATGAAATCCAGCACAGCATCAAAAATACAGGAGGTAGAGGTAAAAAGGTAGGGGGAGACTACGCCAAAGATGCCAGGTCTAACATCACCCATCATACTTTATGTAAACAGCTAAAAGTGTCAATGTACCATTTCTGCCTCTATTCACCGCCAATTCAGATGTATTTTTGTACTCTGGTCAAGGAAGGCCATCTAATGTTTTCTCTCTCTACAACTCTAGAAGTCTTAACGTGCACCCCCCTAATGCATTCATATACACTAAGGGGCCTGTTTAGGTAAACATTAGGCAGCGAAGCAAGTCACCTTGCTGCACTACAATGTGTGACAAGAGCAGGGATTCACTGAATTTAGGGCAATATGGAACATTCCTATTATTTCCCATGCGCCTCCTTCTCGGCCTTTTCTCAACTTCTGCCCAGGCGGGCTGGCGGTGTGTCCACCTAACTTGTAATCGTCCCCTAAGTAACACCTTGGTCGTAATTTGTCTCCTTTATTTTAGGTTTGTTTCTTTTCTTGCTTTTCCACTCACAAATGTCACGCCGTGCAGGGAAATGTACTGCTTGCTGCAAGTATCCAATCTCTTAGTGCAGTGATGAACCCCGATCCAGAAACCAGGACAACAGGAACATGCTACGATTCTCTGTGTTGTGGGAGTGAGTCATCGTGACATCTGTCATGCAGACACGGCGTCACACTCCTCCCCCCAAACATGCTCTTCAAAAATGTTCTTAGAAACTTTGCTTCCCCTTGATGAGCAAGAAATGAATGAACTGTGCATATAGTGCCTGGAGAAATTTGTCGAAACATCTGTCCGAACTCTCAAATGTAAAATGCGGGGAATTTATTATTTTTCGTGTCAAGCGTGTGAAGAAGGGACTTTTGTAATGAGAGTGAAGGATGTGCCCCATATCGTAATGTAAACATGTATAAACTGGCTAATGCAGAAGATTGCACGACTTGACCTGCCTGCACAGCTGCATGTTTTACACTCATAATTCAAGAGATCCAGCACATCTTTAGCGTCAGTATAATTTCCCAAGTGATACAATGCATTCCTAAATTATAAAAAATAACTACCTTTTCTCACAAGGGGATTATGGGTATGGTTGACAGAAGTGCAGTCGTGCATCTATATCGAAGATTAAATGCATTGTTCCCTAAATGCAGGTCTTGATTCATAACCTGCACCTGTGCCAGGGAAGAAGGAACAAACTGCAGCGCACCTCCTGCACAAATTTCCCTCTATGCATAACAAACTAGCAATCACTCACGTGCTACTATAGTATGCATTAGCATGTTAGGGGACATAGACGAGTGATAAGGGTAGCAGACAGACATACCGCTACTCACATGCGCGTGGAAGTGTATTTCCTTGAACTCCTCATAAACGGCAGAGTGATGTAAAATGTAGTTTCTACTCCTAAACGAAAGGGGTAGAAATAAATTGGTGTACACAGCTGCCCATGCTGTACATTAGCATTTCTGCACAAGGGCGCACAATATCATTAAAGAATATATTTGTGCCCTATGTGCTTTGCATCTTACCCTTAAACAAACATGTCCCTGACCCTGACAGCACTAGGGCAGGGGAGGCCAAGCAGGTGGAGTTCTTTGTAAAAACAGAAGGTGCCGCCTCGTGTGCTCACAGTCCTGCACATGCAGAGGAGCACACATGTTGTGCCTAGCATGTTTGTAGGTATGAAATCAAAATCGGAATACATGCATCCTTCCAAAAACACTGTATAAATCAGGCCATGTACAAATTGTTTTTTAACTTGGCCAATCCACCGATTGGATAAAACGTCGATAAATTTGTCAATACAATTTTACAGCAGCACTAGTGAAGGTACACTCTTAACACGCGAAGGATAGTAACACAGTCTAAATTATTGAATGTTGTTTTTGGTTCTCTCTAAGGAATAAAAGTAAGGGCCTAACTTAGATTTTGGATGAACCAGTACTCAATCAACAAACGTGGCCAAGTACCCTCCTTGATAAACTGATGGGCTGCCCTTCCTGTTTAGAGGCAGATGGACCATCCTGTTTCCAACGGCGGTGCCCCCACTGGCTCTGCCATCAGAAACCCTACACTAACAGCCAGATGGAGCTGGGGCCATCGGTGTAGGTATATTAGACCTCCATCCTATTTAAAGTGGACAATCTGATGTACCTGTTTGCGTTTGAGGACTGCCAAGAAACCCTGGCATTCCAGAGCCAAAAAAACATAGAAATATTACCCCCAAGCCCAATTCCCAGAGTGTCAGGGTCATTTATTTCACTTTACAATTTTGTTGAGCAATAGCCTGAAACATGACGGCAACTCATGCCTTCAGAGGAACCACCACCAGGGGCATAGAGAGCTGTGTAAGGCTGGCAGAGATCTCAAAACTGATGGATGGTGGGCTTCCACCAAATTATAAATCAGACACTGAATCTGGCCCTAATTTTGGGGGAGGGCCAAGCCAGTCACATAATGGCATTTTGATGGATTTTATTACTTGCAGGCATAACACCATGACATGTTTAGCTTGCTGTTTTTCAAAATAGTGTTATCAACAACGTGTATGTGAAATCTTAAACTTGTAATGGTGCTGTTAACAGCTTGTGCATGCATTCTATATTAGCATCCATCTCAATGCATGGAAGTACATTCCAAACATACATTTCTATTTGCCACGGTGGGTATGATGGTCTAGACCATTTCTCTGCACTGTTAGCTTACCCTGTAGTAACTGTTGCTCATTGAGGCTATATACTCCTTACTTCGCAGCTGCCAGCCTTCTCTGGACTGGCTCCCACTCTTTCCCTGCTGAGCTATGTGTCTTATCTTCTCATTCTATAGATGCCCGGCTTCTCTGTGGGCATTCCTGCTCTTGGTCTCCCTTCCCACCCTGTGCTATATGTCTACACCTCCGATTGTGAAGATACCATCTTCTCTGTGGGCATTCCTGATTTTGGTGGCTCTATTCTCCTAATAGCATAAGCACTGGATGCTTACATAACTCTGGGCAAGCTCAGGGACATAGATTTTCTCCAAGGAAAGGTGATGCTGTTTCCTCTATGGGATGTGGGTTTCGAAGGGGACATTTTTGGATCTCTTTGGGTTGATGAGGAAAGACGTGAACAGATTACCAGAAGGAAGACCAGATCATAATACTGTATATCTCTTTCATGCATCTCCCTGCAACTCGAGAAAGCAAAAAAATGCTTTGAGGCAAATTCAAAGCTTTGTTTCCATTTTTGCAACAAGCCTTCAATTATGTCAAGAGTTTGTTTTAGTAATAGTGCAATAATATACATAATATAATTGTCCTGATAAGGTAGACGTTCCACATTCTTAATATGAGCTGTGATAGAGCTCCTAAGCCGAAGCTGTGACTCTTTTCAGGGAAACTCGTTTCTGCAAAGACTGCCATTCTCACTCTTTAAAGCTTGGTTCAACAGCAAGGTACTAGAATATTACAACAAAGAGGTTGTATATCAGAAAATTGTTGAACTAATTATAAATACTATCAATATTGATCCACAACTATTTTTGGTGGTTATGTGTCAGAATATCATATTCAGAAATATCGACTGAAAAAATGTTGTGTTTTGGGTATCATTTCATAATATTGTCAAAATATGTGTATCATTTCTATTTTTAAATCCAATAGGTCAATTATTTTGTAGACAATATTTAGGACTCAATTTTTAAGACAATATTCTCACAATGACATTCTGACACTACTTCTCCATCGAGTATGCTTTTTATATTATTAACTCCTGTGGAGCAATATTTTTGTATACAATATTTAGGGTATAATATTTTTTGTCTGACTTTGTTTAGTTCACTGTATTCTGGTACCACAACTAGAAACAGCTATAAATTGAAGAACCTAACATTTTTTAAGCAGAATATTAATATTACATAATAACCATGAAAATCAGTTACTGGACACGAGATAGTGTAAAAAAAACACTTCAATTGAAAACAATAGGGAAGTAAACATGTATCGTTTGACTGAGGTGTGTGTTAGACTGGGGCGGTAGATATCCTTCAAGTCTGATGCAACATGGAGTGTGAACTTTTAAAAGCAGGTGGTCTCTCCCTATGGAATAAAAATTACATTTGAAAATACTGGCATTTACAAAACTTTCGTAGGGCAATTCTGGAAGTTGTAACTGAGAAGGCTTCTGCAAGGCTTTATGTCTCTCGTGAACAATGCACTATAACCTTAAACCTTGCAGTAAATAAGTATAAGAGGGGAAAATTGCTAAAATGAAATCTCTGATCTGCTCACTTTTTCATCTAGGTTTAGCTTCTTGTTCTGATCCCGCCGGTATTAACTTTTATTTCAAGACAAGTATCAGAACAGTATTGAAACTTGAAACTTGAAATATCTTTATTCGGCGACTTTGTCACCATAAAAGAAAACATATACAATACATTTCCAACACATATAAATATTTAAAATACAATTAAAAAACGATTTGCAACTCCAACACCGATGTGATACTAGTGGAACCCCGTCAGTCCATTAACCTCGCGGCTGCAGTTTCAATAGGCGGGATCGTATCAGCCATACACTTCCCAAGAACTTAGCTACCCCACAAATCATAAAGGGAGATGAGGAGTCAGTAGAGAGGACCCGAAGGGCTGATCTGTGGCACCTCAAACCCAATTCACTGCACACAGGTTTCAGCCAAAATTTGCGCGCCCCTTTATAAGCAGGACAGGCAAAAAATACGTGGGCCACTGACTCAGTTGGTGCAGCACATCCAGGGCATGAACGCAGGGGGGTACCAGAATTAGACCATCTCGACGAAAAGTCGTGCACCGGAAGTGTCCCATAACGCAGTTTTATATATAGAGCGCGATCAAGGGGTTTGGTTATCAAATCCAGGAAGGCCTCTAATTTCCTCGTGCATTTGAATGACAAAAATTGGTCCGTAAGAGTGCCTCCTCCTAGGTCGCTCCACATGTTACTCTGGACCCAGTCCCAGTATAGCTTTTTGATCGCATCCTTTGATGGCGGTGATTGTGTCTCCCAAGCGTCTCTTAGGCCTAACTTGAGCACTAAGTCCTTCAATTTGTGCAGCCAACCAATTTTTTTTCCGGTATCCAATAGGAGGAGATCATCCAACCCCTCAGCATATTTAGCAAGTTCTTCCGTCCTTCGTAGGCGGGTCCAGTAGAGCAACGGGCGTAGTCTTACCAGGTCCTTTAGTGCTCTCCTGCCCAGATCTAATCTCAGGGGAACTAATGGGGTGGAGGCAGGGAGAGCCACCACCTTCCTTAAGAATTTGTTTTCCGCAGTTGTTAGATCAGATATGTTTTCGAACCCCCATAATTCAGCGCCGTATAGTGCAGCTGGGAGGATCTGGCCCTCATAAATGACCATCGCCGGGGAGATAGGTTTACTGCTGGATTCACGGAATTCCCTCAGGACCATCCCCGATGCCCTTTGATGGTTGAGTAACATTTTGGCCAAGTGATCCTTCCATGTCATACGGCTGTTTATCCTGACTCCAAGGTAGTCAAAGGACTCGACCAACTCCAGGGGGACATCGTTCAGCAGGAAGTTATTTTTAAATCTCTTAGAGGGGGAGAATGCCATCAGTTTAGTTTTTGAGGTATTGATGGTTAAGCCTCGGGCGGTACAAAAGGAGCTAAACCGATTCAGGAGTTTTTGTAAGCCCACAGGGGATTTGGAGATTAATAAGGTGTCGTCGGCGAAGAGGAGAGTGGGGATTCTTTCCCCCGCCAGGGATGGGGCATCCGACTCCTCCCCCTTCAGGTGGTCCACCACTCCATTCACAAATAGGGAGAAAAGAGTCGGAGCCATAACACAGCCCTGGCGTACTCCTCTTTGCACAGGGATTTTCTCTGTCAAATTCCCCTGGGATCCCCATCTAACCCTTGCATAGTTCCCCTCGTGGAGCCTTATGACAAGGGTCAGGAGACCTCTCGGGAATCCCATCTCACCTAAAATCTCCCATAATTTTGCACGGGGGACCAGGTCGAATGCAGTTTTGAGATCTATGAAGGCCATATATAAACTGCCTTTCTTGATGGTGACTTCCTTCCAGTAGATAACAAAAAAGCGAAAGACCTGGTCCATCGTGCCTACCTTTCTTCTAAAACCCGCCTGTAGGTGCGAGAGAATACTGTCCCCCTCTATCCAATCTCCTACTCTTGAAATGATGACCCTGCCGACTACTTTCTGAATTATATCAATCAGACTAATGGGCCTGTAATTCGCAGGGTCCTCTCTAGCCCCCTTCTTGTACACAGTGACTACCTCCGCCCCCTTCCAGGAGTCAGGAACCTGGTGACCCCTGGAGATCAGATTCATAATTGTGGCAATTAATTTTGCCCAAACCTGTGGCTCTGCTATCAACAAATCTCCGGGGATCCCGTCTTGTCCAGCTGCCTTCCTCGGGATTAGATGCCTAATCGCCGTCACTACTTCTATAGTCGTAAAGGGAGGCTCGTCCACCCCTACGAGATCACCATCCCTCAGACTAACTACCTCACAGCTGGGCGTTTCCACATTTCCACCATACAGTAGTGAGAAATGGTCAAACCACTGCTGGCTGGTTATATGGACAGCCAAGGGTTGCGTTTTCCTACGTCTAGAACCATTGATCAGATCCCAAAAGAGGTTCGGGTTCCTACTTTTTACGGCATTGGATAGGTCCAGCCAATGCTGTTCCTCCCACTCCCTTTTGGCCATTAATTGGACTTTGAGGTAATCCTTCCTGGCCGCTCTAACCATCGAAGGATCCCCCAAGATCAGGGCTTTTGTTAGCTGATTCCTTTTGCCCTTACACAAATGCGTATACCATGGTTTGCTAGTAGCGGGGGGGGTTTAAGGTCACCCTGTTGCCTTTCCCTTTTGAGATAAAATAATTACCAACATGATCAATTGTATCTTTATATACTGAATCAAGAGGGGGGTATAATACCCTGCTGGTCTTATGTTCATCCGACCCGTCTTCCAGCTTGGAGATCAAACCCTCCACCAACTGCTTTATCGCCCCAAGATCTTCCTCCTTAAGTTTGGCCTTATCCCATTTTAATCTTCGGTTGTTACTGTAGGGGATAATCTCTTTGGATGATTTTATGGAGCCATTCAGCCTCTTAACTTTAAGAGTGCCCCAATAGAACTTACAGCACAAGGGGTTGTGGTCACTATCCTGGGTTGGGAGGACTTCCATATCTATAAGCTCCGGCCAAAAACTAATATCCATTAGGATGTAATCAATACGAGATGGCCCAGTGAGCCTATTAAAGGTCAGTGCCCCAGCCTGATCGGATGTAGTCCTACCATTGAGGGCTCTGAGCTTATGGACCCTAGTCAGTGTATTAAGTTGAATTGCCCTAGCCGACCACTTCCTAATGGGGGGCAGAGATAAACTTGGGATGGACCATTTTGAATCCTCCTCTTCGATACCCTAGGGGTCATCCCCGAGGAGGGGTTCAAACGTGCAGTTAAAATCCCCCCCCACAATAATTTTTGCTGCTGAAGGGCAATTATCTAGGGCGGAGTCCAGAGCTGCTAATGTCAAAGAAGCCGAATCCCCAGGTGTCCCTCTCGCATAGACATTAAAGATGTCAAGCCTGCTACCTACTGACTTCCCCTTAAGGGAAAGATGGAGTATGTCCTTACACTCAAGGTTATGAGATGTGGCTTCAAAATTTAATTCCACCTTGATCCACACCATAAGGCCACCCGCAGGTCTGCCCTTCCCCTTACTTATTGCTGGCAGGAAATAAGTAGTGTACCCTGATTTATGCAGGGGTAATAGGCACCAAGTCTCCTGAAAAAGGCAGACATCAAACCTCTCAATAAACGTGTGCCATTCTGCGATATCTAGCTTCCTTTTTAGCCCCGCAATATTCCATGAAAGGAAATTTATTACCTGCCGACCATTGGGTGCCAAGGTTGACTCCCCCCCATTTACACCTATCCTATCCGCCCTGTTCTTACGTCCCCCCCCTCCTGAACCCGGAGAGTAGGTGTTATGGGGCGACCAACCACACTAGACATTAGCCCATCTGAAGGAGGAGCCTCTATAATGTCACATGTGCAAACAGTTTGTACTAGTAGTGGGCAGTCGTCTCCTGTATCTATACTGCCATGGGCTCTTGTCGGAGCCTCTCCACCCAGGGGTACACAGACCTCCCCCCCTGGAGCTGAACATCAATCACAATCCTCCAGCCTAGAAAGCTGGGAGAACCGATTGTAAGTGTCCAGTGGAGTGAAAGGCCTCAGATGGTTCATCCTATTACCATGGTTCGTCGTATGCCTGTAAGGGACAGTAGACCAGGCAGAGTACTGATCCGGTGGTAGGGGAAAATATTGCCCAAAATAATTATAATTGTTATTATGGGGCAGTATAAGCGGTAAGGGCGGAGGCCTAAGGGGATGAGACTTGTTTAGATATTTAAAAGGAGCATCCTCTTGCCTGGGGTAAAAATATGTAAGGGCCCGAGGGATTATACAAGTTCCCCCATTTCCTGATGACCAGTTTAAAATGTAGTCGACTGCCCGAGGGTCTCTAAAGTTAATCACAACTAGATCCCCCTCCAGGTCTTTTATTCTAGAGCCCAACCAGTTAATGCGCCTAACGTGGGCTATGTCTCCATCTATATTCGGCGCTATCGGTCTGTACGTTCTTAACCAATGAATGATTTTATTCTTCAGGTCAACATATCCCTCTTTTTTGTTGCCAGTTAACTGGGGAACCCCTGTTAGTACCACCACAAAGGGCACCGCTTCAGGGGGAATCTCCACTGGTGGCACCTTTTTGCGTGTTACTCTATTTTTACTATGTTCCCCTTGATCATCCTGACTGGTACTTGCCGGGGCCTTAGGGTTTGATGTGTTTGGGGCACCACCTGGTTCAACAGCAGGTAACCAGACATTTTTAGGAGGCTTTGGGTTTACAGGGGGAGGGTCGGCTCTACCTGGGGGTTGGGTTGTTTCCTTGGTCAACTGGGCTGACACATGTGGGGTCTTTTGAGCATTCGTGGGGGGGGGCTTTATTACAGATGTAGGTTGCACCACCCCACTCCCTTGAGTTTTTGCCAGAGTAGCTAAACTAGTCATAGCAGCTTCCAGTATGGTGAGTCTAATTTCCACCTTTTTAATCGACTCATTGATAGGTACAAGGAGAGATCTTAACATAAACTCCAAGTTCCCCATCAGTGTGGGGGAGGGTGTGGTGTCCCTTAAAATATTTCTGGTACTATTGTCTGGAGACCCAACCTGTGCGGCTGCTTCAGGTAAGCTACAAATCAGTGTTGGATCTACTAAGGGTGTGGGGTCCTGAGCATCTGCTAAGGTAATCTCATTTAAAAGGGGGGTTTGAGCCTTATTCCCAAAATCTAAAAGCGAGATTTTAGCTTTGCCTAAGGCCTCCCTATATTTCCTCCTTTTTTTACTTGGTGGAGGGCGGTGAATCTGAACCGCAGGTGGCGGCTTAGGTTTTTGTTTCCTAGGTTTAGAGGTTACCTTAGTACGGCTGGGACCAGGGGTAGGAGAAACAATTGTAATATGATCCTCAACTAAAGACGGTGTGGATGCAAAATCACGGAACAGTAAAGGGACGTCTTCTAAACTAGCGTTGGCCTCATTCAAGTGTATAGAACCTACTTCCTGATTTATGGCAAGCGAGGAGCTATCCAAAGGGGGTTTAAGCTTCATACTCTCGACAGAACGGCGACGCTCTGCCCTACGCTTTGCTAATATAGAGTCCTCATCACCCTCACTCTTTTTTTGGAAGTAGTTCTCCAGAGACCCATTACGCAGACTGACCTTTCTCCCTGGGGTGTCCTCCTCAGTAGCCATAACCCAAATATGGTATAACGGGGTCTACGTGCAGCAGTTGTTAGGGGGATGGCCCTGCCCAGCCTCCTCTGGCCTACGAGGGCCTTAGAGGGTCCGCCCTTAGTCCGGGCTTCGTCCCGGATGATGTCCCGCACTCGCGTCCCGCTCTCGCGTTGCAGACCGGGTATTATACAGGTAGTGGAAATAGGGGGCGGTGACACGGGAAGAGGCAGCAGGTGTGCTCGTTGGGACCCGCACAGCCTGTTGGGCCTCGCAGTCCCGTCCTCCTGCAGCAATCCGCTCACCCACTTGATTCTTCTATGCCCAACGGGGCTCCAGGCAGTCAGAGGCAGCACACTGGTCAGTTTCTCCTTGCGAGCGGCAGTATTTGTTGCTTCATTTTTTGATGTAAGAAAGTTCCCTACATCCAGGAAGCTCCCTGTAACCAGTTGCGGCTCGCAGAGGGAGTGCTGTTGTGCGGTGGGGCGCAGCGGGGGAGTGGCAGGTTGTGGGGATAGTGGAGTCAGACGTACGATGACCAGGAGTATAGTAAATAAATAAATAAATAAAACTATTTACCTTGCGCTCGCTGCATCGCCAAGTTAAAGATAGTAGGCAGACGCCCAAAGGCCCATTTTCTATGACTCCCAAAACCCTTTCAGCATAGTGGCTGATGTGATAACGAGTAGGTGATTTACTAGACTGAATCTGTTGTCTTCAGAAAAGTTGTACAAATTCTTGTTTGGAAGTTGGAGATAAAGAAACTGAAACTTTTTACAAATGCAATTGTTAGAACTGGATGTCTCTAGTTGGCAGAGATAGGTACCACTGTCCAAATAGGGATCCTTGCTTCTAGTCAGGGTAAGGAGGATGCACTCTTTAGATAACCCCTGCTCACCCCCTTGGTAGCTTGGCGCGAGCAGTCAGGCTTATCAGAGGCAATGTGTAAAGTATTTGTACCAACACTCACAGTAACACAGTTGAAACACCACAAAGTGACTCCACAACAGTTTAGAAAAATAAAGGTATTTAATCTAAACTGCCCAAGACCAAAACAACAAAAATCCAACATACACAGTTCAAGAATATGGTTTCAAAGGAGTTCTTAAGGTTGCGCTAAAATAATCCACAGTTGCGTCACGTTTTAGCCAACAGTACCTTTTGATGCGACAAAGTTCCAAGTGAAAAGCCATAGCGGTGAAAAGCAAGCGATGCATCACTCCTGAGAACCTGGGGAGGCGATGCGACAACCCCGCTCAATGTAGCGGGCGTGTTGCGGTGACTCCAGTCTGTACGATGCAATAAACTTTGCAGAAAGTTCTTTTAAACTTGGTTTCCAGCTTCCCAACACAGGTACAACTTCCAGAGGCACCACACATGGGCCAAGCACTTCAGGAAGGACAGAACTCTCTCAGCAGAGTTCAGGGAAGCTGGGTGTGAGGTCCTTATGTTCCTGGGACTTCTTAACAAGGAGCCAGCTCTTCTCAGGCCCTTGGAGATTCCTTCAAGCCAGGGGACACAGCTCAAAGCAAAGTCCTTCCCCTCTCCTTGGCAGCAAAGCAAAAGCAGGGCAGTCCAGCAGAGCAACAGCAGGACAGTCTTCCTTCTTCAGTTTCAGCTTTCTCCTTGGCAGAGGTTCCTTCTTGATTCCAGGACGATCTCATTTTCTGTAGTCAGGGATCCTGTACTTATACCCCTAAAAGTCTTTGTTCCCTTTGTGCAGGAGGGCTCTGAGCCCGGTCTGAACCAGTTCTGGGTGTTCCTTGAGTACTTTGTTTTCCTGGCCTCTCCTTTCCTTTCAGAGAGAGGGGCAGGGTCGTCAGCCGCCCAGCAGGAGGTGCAGCCAGCATTGTGGAAGGCAGGGACAGCCCTATTCAGGCCCAGGTGCTACACCCTCCTACCACTGTAGATGCAGATGGAGCTATTCAGCCCAGGGATGGCCCACTCAGCCTCTGGGAACCACCCAGCCCCTGTCACTCATAAACCAGACAGTCAATTCACAAACAGGCCAAGGCACACAGAAAGGTCAGACAAGAGAACAGCAACTTTCTAAGAGTGCTGTTCTCAAACACAGGATTTGAAAACAACCTTTTCTAAAAGATGTGTTATTAAATTCGGAGTTCATGGATGCCAAAAGTTTATGTCCCATCTTGCTCCTATGGGAAGATATGCTGGTAGCCACTGTAGCCAGCATTCCCCATGATAGCCTATGGTGCAAGATAGCCTTACAATAGCGAAAAACGAAAATGGTTGTAATTCACTACCAGTGCATGCTACCTGCACTAGTACATGCTCTACCTTTCACATACACTGCACCCTGCCCAAGGGGGTACCTTGGGCCTTCCATAGGGGTGAAAAATGTGCACAGAGAGGGAAGGGTTAGACCTGGTTAGTGGGGAAACTGACCAGGAGGACAGTGGCAGTTCACAGACTGCACACAGGCACTGTGGTGGCAGGCCTGAGACATCATTTTAGGGCTACTCATGTGGATGGCACAATCAGTGCTGCAGTCCCACTAGTAGCATTTGTTATCACCAGCCCTTGCACTTTACTAGGGACTTCTTGGTGAAACAAATATGCCAATCAAGGATAACCAATCACAACAACAATTTGCACTTGCACTTTGACACTGATCAGCAGTGGCAAAGTGCCCAAAGCATCTATAACGTCAAATACGAAATCCAGCACAGCATCAAAAATACAAGAGGTAGAGGCAAAAAGACAGGGGAAACCAAGCCAAAGATGCCAGGTCTATTAGCAATTATTAGACAAACATGAGAAAATAATTGCTATAGCCCCTATATTCATATTGAAATCAGTAATAGAGCACTCCCCTTTTGTTAAAGACACATTTACAAGAATCATGACGGTCGAGCATTAACTTCTTATAGCTTGTAGGAGTAAACTCTTGTAAGGTTAGGCATGCAGGAATGCTATGATACTTTGTTTACTGATGGATATTAGACAATGTAAATGTTAGACTCCAAGGGAACCTCAGAAGCCCGTGTAGTGCTTCACCTGTGTAATATATTATTTTAAACTTGGGTTTAACCTCCTTGAGGTTTATATTATTAAACCTATTTGGAACAGGCTGCTGGGATTTGATGAATGCATACAGAGTTCTTGGTTTGCCCTATTACATTCAAAGTTCAGGTATCTTGATGCTAATACAAAATATGCAACAGTACAGATGGAATTATTAGGATACAAAATAGTTGTGAGAGATTTATGATTGATATGGGCATAAGCTAGCAAATATTTTTATAAAGGGTTAATAGACACGAGTCTCATAAGAGCAATATCAAATTCCTGCAAAAGAAATCCTGTGCTTTACTTGAGAACTAGACGACTGTTTAAATGTTTGATAGAAACTAGCGACCCTAAGTTATGGGTTGGCGGTTACCTTTGCTCAGCCTGCTGAGTTTCCTGGAGTTGTTCTGACTCCGCTTGGAGTAGGGAGTTCTGCAAAAACTTCTCCAACTGCTGTGAGTCTTGGATTTTCTTGCACACGGCTCGCCAACGTTAAGCTGATGAGTGGGAAAAAATGAGCACTAGACCGCCTCCCAGCGAGATTTCTCCAAGTGGGTAGTACCGGCAGGTCACTGCTCACGTTGAGAAAGTTGCTGCTTGAGTGGAAAATCTACCCAAGTGACAGAAAGAAGCAGCACACTCTGGTGCACCACATGGTGGCGTTCGCTCTGATTTTACAGTGTGGGATAAGCTCCTGGTGCTAAAAATCAGCCCAAGCAGCGTGATGGACCGGAATTCCGCTGCACAGAGATCTCTGCAGAATCTTGCAGAGCTTTTAGGTACATCCATGGTACTCCAAGAGCAGAAGTCCATGAGGTTCGCCCACCCCTACCCTAAGTGTCCAGATGCTTTATGAAATTGTATTGCAGAGACTGGAATTGGATTTTGGTATGTGACAAACAATCTTTTATCTAAAAATGTTGAATCCAGAAAATATACTATCACTGTGAAAGTGGTATAGTTTTTCTTACTTATATACATACCTTATTGACATATTGGTAGTTGATATTCGGCAGTCAATATTGTGTACAACATTTAAAACTCAATATTTTGATTGAGCACCCAACAGAGATTATCTGGGAAGAAGTTACCAGGAAATGTAAAGAATATCTTCTGTGTAAATAATTATGAAATGTATTTGGTGGCACATGGGAACCGTGTTACGTGTTTAGTAGTGGTGGATTAAACATTCTGGCAAAATGCAAAACATGCAAAATCTGCCAGTGGAGAAATTTTCCTTGCAGAATGAATTCACCACTTTCTATAGAGTGTTCTGCTGGGCAGAATGTTGTGAATTTAATGTTTTTTGCTGTATTTACTGCCTGAAACCAAATATAGGTTAGATGGAGAGGGTACGTGCCAGGAATATTAGTAATTATTTTCAAGTTGGTATAGAAATTGGGCACAATGGTGAGATCTGTTAATGCTCAGGTGATGTGGTAGGAGGAGAGCAATGACAGCAAATAATGTGAGGCACATTCACAAAGATATTTTCGGACATGAAGAAAAGTTGACAGTCCAAATAACTTCATTTGAACCTGAAAGGAATTCACAAAGATATTTCTGGTGAGTCTAAATGATATACTTCTATAGGTACCTCCACCACAAGTGAGGATGGATCCGGAAATTTGATGATGCCGGCCAACGCACGTTTGTGAACATTCCCAAATTCTGATTCACCTTTCACCTGGAAATTGATCAGAAAATTACTCCAACCAGAGATTGCACTCTCTTTCCAAGATAGAAAGTGGAACACATCACTTCCAGAGTTGCTGTATGTGCACAAGAAAAGTTTTGTACCAGGGGAAAACATTTTCCCAAGGGATAAAAAAATAAATAAAATGATGTGTAGAACTCTGTACAGCGGGAATAGGCGTCCAGAGGATTTTTGTTCATATGGCATTCCCAATGTAACCCTGAAAAAGGCAATTACCTTTTATTAGAAGTTGGGCACAACTTTCAAGGCGTGCTGTTAGGAATGTTGGTGACTTGTAAATGACGTAAAATTATCTTAACGCCGAGGCAAAAATCTGCTGTGCACTTAAGTTGAGTTTGTTAATTGACGACTCATGAAGCAATGCAGGGGATTAAAGCGAGAAGTGCGGGAAAGTCTTGTATTTTTAGCATGCACTGTTGGAGGTAGGAAAGAAGAGTTCATAAATAAAAGAAATTTGCTTTAAGTGATAATAACTTTTCTATGTGCTTCATCCCACATTTTACTGCCACAAAGCACTGTAAACAGGAGGTGTTACTATTGCCCAATGTAATGGTACTCCATTTGCCCACCATGGAAGGAAGATTAGTCGAATTCAGGTAGCTAGAATCAGAAATTGCGACGTTCAAGTCACAGAAGTCAGGAATGAGCAATTGTGGTTTTGGTCACTGTGTGATTTTGTTAGGTGCTTTTGTAGGTGGGAGACGTAGGGGAAACATGATTGTTTATGTGCTGACGTGTGTGTGGGAATCACAAGCACAGACATTTTTAGAGGCTGCAGCAGTGGTCAGCCAGTAAGACACATACCTTAGGCGGGTTCTGTTTAGTTGGAATTGCAGGGGTGCGTGAGAGGCACATACGCTACCTATTTCACAGACAACAAGCATTTGAAACAGAAGGCAAGTTTATGTACTCTCCTCTGCGACTTTCTGGACCATTAATCCCCACCTGGTTTCAAAGGTGGAGAATGGAAAGGGGCGACCACTCAGTCCCCCCGAACGTATGGTAGGGGGCCCGGATCCCCCCGGGAAACCATTTTGGGCAGGGGGCGTGTCACGGCTGGTATGCCCGAAGCGGCGTAGCCGGGGCGCGCCTTTTCCCGCCCAAGAGGGGTTGTCCTAGACACCTACACCGTTGGCCACGCCCCGTAGGCGTACCGGAGGAGGGTACACGCCCTCCCGAAGAGGAATAAAGAGAGCAGGAATCTGAAGAAGCATCCTCTTGTTCCTGTGCTTGGAAGCTGCACCCACTCGTTGCACGTGAGCCCTCGACGGAACAAGGAGCAATTTTGAGAACTTGTAATTTTTGTGTTTCTCTTTCAGGACTTCGAGCCTAAGGGTCCAGGACCGTGTTGAGCAACAGGGATCGAATATCCGTTAACAATGCCTGGCAAAAAGGCGGGAAAGAAGTCTGGGACTGATCAGATGCTTCGCATGCTGATAAAAGATATGGCAAGTATGAAGAAGCAGATGGCGGCAATGAACAATACGGGTAAACCAAAGAAGGTTATAGGCCCAGCATTGCCGGGAGTTGTCCCCGCGGGGAGGGGTAAAAGGGTCAGGAATAGGACGGCAGGGGAGGAGGTCCCGGTTCCCGAGTTACCCCCGGCAAGCCCGGTCATTCCAGTCGAGGCCCCGGTACCGATCCCAGACGCGGGTCAACCGATTCCGGTTGTTGTTACGCCCGCCAGCGAGGAGGACATGCCTCCCGAATTAGCCGCCCAGTTGGCCGAATGGCTTGGCAAAAAGACAGGGGGTGCTATGGCACCGGGAGACACGGCCGAAGAGGCAAAGTTACTAATGCAGCAGTTGCGGCAGTCGCGAGATGCCGCGAAGGCGAATCTCCCTCTTGTCCCCCCACAGGTGACCTCGGAAGGACCGGCAGCTGGTGTCGGAAAAACAGCGGGAACAGCAATGGAGCCGGGTATGCAGGCATTGCCAATGGCAAGGGAGGGGTCTTTGCCCTCAAGGCGGGAGAAGGTGGTCCAGCATATACCGTTGGCAACGAAAGAATTGATATGGGCTGATAAGTACGTGAATATGTTTTCCCTGCTAACTGACCATCGCGAGATGGAGTATGTTAAGACACAGAAGGATTTGTGTCACCCGAGTGTATGGCGAGCCAAAATGGCGGGATTCAGGGTTGATGAGACGATCTCAAATTGGGCCAAGGCCTTTGCGATGTTTTCTGCAATTATTGGGGAACGTAAGCCCGAGGTTTTGCCCGAATTGTCCTGCTATCAGGCACGAATAATGTATTTTTATGAAACGTATGAGGGCGATGAGTGGATGGGTTACGATATGAAGTTTCGTAAGGCCAAGGAGTACGATTCATCTCTGACGTGGGATTGTCTCGATTCGATCTCTTGGCAGAAGCAGCTCCTGCCGGGCGCGACGAAGTCGTCCTCGCTTGGCGGGAATGGGTCGGGGCCTTCCCACCATCAGCCTGCGCGCCCTTTCGAGCGGGCCCCGCCGGCGACCACCAACCAAGGAATGGTGGGAATGGGGGTAAGAAAGGGGTCTGTTGGAATTTTAACAGGGGCAATTGCACAAGGCCACAAGGGACATGTAAGTTCAGACATGTGTGTGCAGGTTGCGGAAATTCTTCACACCCCGAGAGTTCGTGCAGAGCCAAGAATGGTTATACGGGGGGTAGAGGAGGGGCCAAACAGGTCTGAGGGCGACCATTGTGTACTGCTACCTACCCCCGTAGATATCATGGCAATGATCCCCTGGCTAAATGAATACCCTGATCATGTCTCCGCTGGGGTGTTGAGGAACGGCTTCTTATATGGTTTCCACATCCCGGCGGGGGATTTTCGTGGGGAACCACTTTGTAGAAACCAACTGTCGGCTCAGCATAATCCAGCGGTGCTTGAGAGGAAGATTTCAAAGGAGGTTGCCCTTGGCCGGGTTGCTGGCCCATATAGGCACCCGCCAGTAACTAATTTCATCTGTTCCCCGTTAGGAGTAGTCCCCAAGAAGGACCCGGGGGAATTTAGGCTGATCCATAACTTGTCAGCTCCGAGGGGTCTTTCGGTGAACGATGCGATTGACCCGGGAGTTTGTTCGGTGCGGTACGCATCCTTCGATGATGCCGTCGCCATGTTGAATCGCCTGGGGCCCGGAGCGCTGATGGCGAAGCCAGATATCGAGTCAGCGTTCCGGTTGCTCCCGGTACACCCACGGGATCAGCGTCTGTTAGGCTTTGTGTTCCAAGGACGCTACTACATGGATAGATGTATGCCAATGGGTTGCTCCATCTCTTGTGCTTATTTTGAGAAATTCAGTTGTTTTCTGCAATGGGCGTTCACCAAAGCCACTGGCCATACCCAGGTTATGCATTACCTAGATGATTTTTTGTTCTTGGGGGCAGCCGGCGACACACAATGTGCGCAGGCGTTACAGGAATTTTGCACTCTCATGAAGGGGTTCGGGGTGCCATTGGCACCAGGTAAGACGGGTGGACCATCTACTTCACTCGAGTTTCTTGGAATTGAGCTCGATTCTGTGGAGGGATGTTTCCGTTTGCCAGTGGGGAAAGTAGCGAAGTTCAGGGCTTCCCTGGAACTGTGCATTAGCAAAGAGGAAGTTACTCTCCATCAGATACAACAAGCAGTGGGCCAGCTTAACTTTGCCCTAAGAGTGATACCAATGGCCCGCCCCTTTTCCCGCTCTATTGTCATGGCCGACGTGGTGGCACACCAGCGGTCTCACAGGTAACATTTGGTTTCTCGAGTTGTTCCCCATTTTTGTGGCTCTGAAGGCATGCCCGGTTGAGTTCCGAGATCGCTCCGTGGTGTTTTGGTCCGATAATATGACTGTAGTTGAATGTATAAATAATCAGGCAGCGCGCTGCAAGTGGATATTGAGATTACTGAAGGAAATTGTACTACTTTGCATGAGACTGAACGTACAATTCAGGGCGAAGCATGTGCCAGGTGTACTGAACCAGGCGGCTGATGCACTCTCTCGTTCACACATGCAGGCTTTCAGGGGTTATCTACCTTCCGCGGACCTAGCGGCGGCACCATTTCCCGAAGCACTCTGGCTACTCGGTGCCCCGGATTACAAGACCTCGTGGCAGCAAGCTTAGCCCCCAGGACAAGGAAGGCATACGAAGGAGCGTTTTGTTACTATTGTGCATTTTTGGGTCCGGCAGGAGGGGACAATTGGGGTCAGGAGGAGTATGTCCTGAAGTTTCTAGTAAGAAAACAAAATAGGGCTGGCTCTAATCAGCAAGGCTGAGCCTATATCATAAACAACAAAAGAGGGTGCCAGTGCTGATAATGATGAATAAGAACTGTGGTGAATCCTCCACTAACTGAAAATCAAATTCAGAAAAGGGAATGCTTCTTAGTCGCAGTTTTATTATATATTCACAAATATTTTATAAAATCCATTTGGTCATTTGGAAACAATACATTGAAGTAAGAGAAAGGGCCCACGTGTTTCGAATCTCCTTTATTTCTTTGGAGATTCTCATCAGGTCCTCAGGCAACTAGACAGAAAGGGGAAAGAAAGAAAATCGAAATTTTGCTTCAGAAACAAGAATAATCACATTAATAAAACAAAGCGTAGCAGGTAGACACATATATGAATCTCATAGACTAGTCACACACTTCAGAATCTCTTAAACTCAGTGGGGACCCCCAGTATCAGTATATCTCTTACTGGTCTGCCAACTGATCTAAGAGTTACAATTTTGTATAGACCACTTTACCATTTGTTGATTATTGTCTATCCTTGGTCTAATTTGATAAAATTGTTTGAAATTGTAAAATCTTTGGTAGCTTTCAACACACCCTGTAAATATTGTGTTCATATTAAGGCAGTTCCAGTTTTTTCGTTTCTCTCGTTGTATATAATGTACATATGGTATGTATGAGAGTAGTTTGCATGGTTTCGAATGTATGGTGAAAGTGATATGATTGTAGCAGTGAATGGTGGTTCGCTCCATACTGATTGGTGGTTTATGTGTCCCCTATGCATTCTCGTTTTCCTTCAATGTATTGTTTCCAAATGTACAAATGGATTTTATAAAATATTTGTGAATATATAATAAAACTGCGACTAAGAAGCATTCCCTTTTCTGAATTTGATTTTCAGTTAGTGGAGGATTCACCACAGTTCTTATTCATCATTATCAGCACTGGCACCCTCTTTTGTTGTTTCTGAAGTTTCTAGTAGCACTGCACAGTGCAGGCCGATCAGCGGCAACGGCCAATAGGCACCGGGCCGCCATTTCATTCATGGTGCAGGCACATGGCATCAAGGACCCGACATCGTCCTTTTTGGTAAAGAAGGCCCTTCGTGGTTGGCAACGCCTTGAGGGTCGTAGAGTAGACGAGAGGCGCCCAATTGGGTTAGAAAGGTTGTCCCTGCTGATGTCGATACTCCCCACGACATGTTCCTCCCAGTTCGAGGCAGTGCTGTTCCGGGCCGCTTTCGCATTAGCGTTCCATGGGGCTATGCGGGTGAGCGAGCTGGTTGCAAGAAATAAGAATGATGTGGAGGGAGGTCTGTGTCGCGATCACATTCTGATTAAGGGTGATTCAATGGTGGTCACAATAACCAGGTCCAAGACCGACCAGGGTGCTATGGGAGACAGTATTGTTGTCCAGCGCATGCGAGGGTCCCCCATGTGCCCGGTGAAGTGCGTTGAGGAATATTTGGCGCGAAGGGCGGATGCATGGGGGGGAAGCCTGCTGAGACACATCGACGCCACCCCACTGACGAGGTTTCAGTTTCAGAGGGTGCTAACAATGGCAATCGCAGCGGCGGGCTTGGACCCGGGCGATTTCGTGATCCATTCCTTAAGGATAGGGGCTGCTACAGCGGCTACAGCCAGGGGTCAGAGTGTTGAGAAGGTGAAACAACTGGGACGATGGTCCTCGAACTGTTATAAAAGGTATGTGCGGTTGCACATGTTGTGAAGCCAATGTCATGCACTCACGCTTCTTGTCTTCTGTTTGGTTTACAGTTTCTCGAGCATGCTATGCGGGGCGGACTGTGCAGTCGACCCGGCACCTGGGGACCAGCGGTCAGAGATCACCGGCTGAGGAAAGAGTGGTGTGGGTCGTGGGCCACTCATACGTGAGGCGGGCCGGGGACGTATTCAAAGCAGGCGACGTGACTCACGCAGCTGGGGACTACAGGTACAGGGTGACCTTCCACGGAAGGGGCGGGCTCTGTATTGACCAGTTTCAATGTTTTGTCGAGGAACTGTTAGGGCGGCAGAGGTCACCGCCGTCTGTAATCATAGTACACGTGGGGGGCAATGACTTGGTGACACTCGGTCGGCGAGTACTACTCGAGCGAGTTCTATCTACTGTTAGCTGGCTGGCGAGGAGGATCCCGGGGTGCACGATAGCATGGTCCCACATGATTCCCAGGAAGGTGTGGCGGGGGGGCCTCTCTGTGTCAGCCCTGAACCATTCAGTAAAAAAGGTCAATAACAAACTTGGTTGCACTGTATTCCGCATGGATGTATTCGGGGGGATCACATGTATCTCGATGATGGGGTCCATTTGTCCTGGGAGGGGAATGTCTTACTCATAGGAGACTTCATAGCATGGTTAAGGGGTTTGTAAAAGCATGACCTTTAGTAGGAGTTTGTGGGGGGGCCGGATAGCCGGTCAACTATCCGGCCTGTGGCGGTAAGGTCATGATCGGTGAGCAGTAATTTCAAGGTCCCTAGAGGGGGGGCGCGCACCCACTATGGATGGGAGCGCCCGGGGGAGGCGGTCATAGGCCCTTCCAGGGGAGGAGGCGGCTAGATGCCCCTCCTATGAATTTCCCGGGGCCCGGATATCCGCGACGGCGGATGTGATAGACAGTGTGGGGTGGGAGGGGGTCCACGCTACCTTCTTACAGACACCTCACACGAGTCCTCGGACGACCGTTAAGATGGCGTCGAGTTAAAATAGGGGGCCCCCGCAAAGACAAGGGAAATTGGAGTTGGCACAGAGGTACAGTCCTCTGCGCGCCCGCCCTCACACCGTGAGGGGGAGAGTTCTGGTAGTAGGGATCTGACACCGGTTGCGACCTTGCCGTTGGCCCGTAATGCTAGGATGTACAATTTTAATTTAGAAAGTATGCATTTGCAGGATGTTAGACTCGGCTAGGAAAACCTTTGTACTAGAGATTTGTTAAGGTTAGCCAAAGAACGTGTCTTCATCGAAATGTAATAAATGAAAATTGTACATGATATGAAACTGTTATTTTAATGTTTTAATTTTGTTTCATATTTTAATAAATACGGCCGGGAGGGTAACTCCCTCCCGGCTTCCAAAATTTCAGAACTGCGTCCGTCTTCCCATCCTTGGGGATTGTGTTAGGAGGGGGTGACAGGCATCCCGGCCATATGGAAAGGGGCGACCACTCGGTCCCCCCGAATGTATGGTAGGGGGCCCGGATCCCCCCGGGAAACTATTTTGGGCGGGGGGCGTGTCACGGCTGGTATGCCCGAAGCGGCGTAGCCGGGGCGCGCCTTTTCCCACCCAAGAGGGGTTGTCCTAGACACCTACACCGTTGGCCACGCCCCGTAGGCGTACCGGAGGAGGGTACACGCCCTCCCGAAGAGGAATAAAGAGAGCAGGAATCCGAAGAAGCATCCTCTTGTTCCTGTGCTTGGAAGCTGCACCCACTCGTTGCACGTGAGCCCTCGACGGAACAAGGAGCAATTTTGACCCACCCACCAGCCCCTTATGGCAACGTTAGTACTGCAATAGAGTGATTTGCTTTGATAACATCTTTTTTCTCTTGGTTTAGTGGTTAATAAAATGTCAATGTTGGTACTGCAATAAAGTGATTTGCTTGATACATCTTCTTCCTTGGTTTAGCGGATGATAACGGTCTAGTTTAATGATGCGATGAATGTATAGTAATATAGATAAATATTGCAATGTACAGTTAATTTTCTTCCTTAATAGGTAAACAAACGCCGTATTTATTTGGTCGGGCGGTAAGGTCATGATCGCTGAGCAGTAATTTCAAGGTCCCTAGAGGGGGGGGGGCGCCACCCACTATTTATTTATTTATTTATTTATGCATTTTTATATAGCGCGGACTTTCCCCGAAGGCGTCAGAGCGCTTCACATTAGGAACAGAAATGAAACATAATGAGAAACATTACAAAAGAGCAGATTACTAAAACATATGTTACTTACATAAGGTAATAGTGACAATTGTGAGCAAACAAAAACATGAGGTAGTAAAAATTGTGAGCAACCAAAAATACATGAGGTAGTAAAGGTAATAGTGACAATTGTGAGCAAACAAAATACTTGAGGTAGTAAAAATTGTGAGCAACCAAAAATACATGAGGTAGTAAAGGTAATAGTGACAATTGTGAGCAAACAAAATACTTGAGGTAGTAAAAATTGTGAACATCCAAAAATACATGAGGTAGTCAAAAGTGCACAAGAGGAAAAGTGACAAGTGTGCAGTTATAAGAGAAAACAGAGTATAATTTGAGGTATGATACTGCAATAAGTGCTAGGCACAAGAACAGGCGTTACGTAGGCAAGGTGGCACTCGTGCAAGTATCAAAGGTAAAAACATTTGAGAGGTAGCAACCGTGTGTTACAAGGGCAAAGTGTTGTGTGCATGTTACAAAAGGGCACCGAACACAAGTACATGGAGAATACTGCAAAAAGGCAGACACTCCCACCACAGGAAAACACTGGGAAGGCACTCCCATGGTCATGGAAAGTAGAAAATATCAGTAGTGGGAAGTCTTCCTCCAAATAGCAAGAGGACGTGAATTACTTTTGGAGGTGTCTCTGGAGGACGAGAACTTTGAGGTCCCTTTTGAAGGCCTGGGAGGAGGCGGTGGTCCGGAGCTCAGGCGGAAACGAGTTCCAGATTCTCACTGCGTTGCCTGAAAAGGATTGGGCCATTGTTCTTTCCTTCTTGAAAGTGGGAGGTTCAAGCAGTAGATTCTCGGCATTGCGTGAAGGTCTAGAGCCTCCAGAGAGTTTCAGTTTATTCGCCAGGTAGCGGGGAGAGGAGGAGTGCAAGGCTTTGTGGGTGATACAAGCGGTCTTGTATGGATGGGAGCGCCCGGGGGGAGGCGACCATTGGCCCCTCACACGGGGAGGCGGCACCCACTAAGTATGGGTCGCCTAAGGTAAGGCGGTCATAGGCCCCTTCCAGGGGAGGAGGCGGCTAGATGCCCCTCCTACAAATTTCCCGGGGCCCGGATATCCGCGACGGCGGATGTGATAGACAGTGTGGGGTGGGAGGGGGGTCCACGCTACCTTCTTACAGACACCTCACACGAGTCCTCGGACGACCGTTAAGATGGCGTCGAGTTAAAATAGGGGGCCCCCACAAAGACAAGGGAAATTGGAGTTGGCACAGAGGTACAGTCCTCTGCGCGCCCGCCCTCACACCGTGAGGGGGAGAGTTCTGGTAGTAGGGATCTGACACCGGTTGCGACCTTGCCGTTGGCCCGTAATGCTAGGATGTACAATTTTAATTTAGAAAGTATGCATTTGCAGGATGTTAGACTCGGCTTGGAAAACCTTTGTACTAGAGATTTGTTAAGGTTAGCCAAAGAACGTGTCTTCATCGAAATGAAATAAATGAAAATTGTACATGATATGAAACTGTTATTTTAATGTTTTAATTTTGTTTCATATTTTAATAAATACGGCCGGGAGGGTAACTCCCTCCCGCCTTCCAAAAGTTCAGAACTGCGTCCGTCTTCCCATCCTTGGGGATTGTGTTGGGAGGGGGTGACAGGCATCCCAGCCATAGTGCACGTCCCGGGTATTTTATTTCCCAAACGGGTTGGGCACATGCTGGTTGGACTGGAAAGATCATACCTCCGCCTCCTGCTTTCAAGAGAGGCTGGGACATATGTATGTGGATGATTTGATGGCGAAGCTAAGGTCAGAGCATTTGCTCGTTACCATGTTTAAGGCAACACGTGGCGGCTGATAGCAATCGACGTATTCGTCATTGGAGATGAAGAAACACTTACTACGGAATGGGAGAAAGGACGAAATACATGCTATAGTGGGGCAAGAATTATGTTAGGACAAGAACTGAGCTCGAAGTATATAATGCAACATTCTGGAGAAAAAAAAGGCCAGCGATGCTCCAACACATGAATGGAACTTTCTCAAGGTGGCAAATAAAAAAACTACAACGAGAGGTGGGAGTGCACAACGTAATTTCACGGATTCTATTATGTTGTGTGTTAACATACCGAGGCACAAAGAGGAAAACAGGCATGAAGTACGAAAGTGTCATGCTGGCGCTGTCTCCCTGACCTGCCCTATCTTTACATACCGTAATATTAGTCTATCCTTCAAAAAGCAATGACACCTATAAGCAAGAAAAGTCAATGCTGGTTAAACGCATTTTGGTTTTAAAAAATCAATTTCATAAAAGGAGATATTGGCTGCAATAAGAGTTAACGAGTCTGCGGATGGCTTTAAAAGCACACTTCTAACATAAAAGCAATGCCAGCTGCTGTCCTACCAGTTCTTTGGAACTGCCACAGAATCTGCAGGCACATAGTCAAATTATATGGCATAATCAGGAGCACAAACTGTTCACAGAGGAAAAGCCAGACATTCTACATTTTATAGGAATATGGGAAAGAGGAGCTGAACGTGGGCCATTAGACCAGATATTACTACAATTAAAATGTCGTCGTTTTGTGAGGAAAAGATATTGGGTCTTTGTAAGATTTCAGGTTGACTTTATGCTGCTGTGTTTATTTTTCATTTTTTATAACACCCATTCTGGTACATTACGTTAGAACTCGTTTAGTCTGACCAGTATATTTCCCATCGGGCACGTAGAAACAAGGTCGTGGGATCAAGGTGAACTGTTATCTGAAATAGTGAAATGGCCCTGAACCACGCATTAGCTCCCTCATTACCATGAGAGAGACTTCTAATTGATTATGAAAATGACCACTCTGAGTATGTGTTCTAAATTGTCTTGAAAATT
The DNA here is from genome assembly GCF_964263255.1 of Lissotriton vulgaris. Lineage (NCBI taxonomy): Eukaryota > Metazoa > Chordata > Amphibia > Caudata > Salamandridae > Lissotriton > Lissotriton vulgaris. The sequence goes on from NC_141685.1 coordinate 1,448,407,458, forward strand.
GAGATTAATAGAAAAATAATGTGTTAGTGACAGTGAAAATGTATCTCTAAGTACTGCCGGGTAGATGTTTTAGAAATGTTTCTCTGTGGAAAGCAAATGATTAGGCCTTGGAAGTTACTGTGATAGCATAATGGCCAGCTTCTCCAGAACGACACTACTTTGCATTCCAAGCACAAGGTGCTAAGTTGGACAGTATAAATAAAAAAAAGACTCCACCGCGTCTGCAGGGGCTATGTATCTTGTGCGGAAAAACGAATCAGCACCTACTTCAGATCACTGGGCATTATCCACGCTGCACAACGCATGCGCAGTTTAGAGTGGACGTGTACCCTATTTAAACTACAACTGCATTACCGACTGCCAAACATACCCTCTTAGAGGGGCAGTGTTACTTTCTTCTGCCTGAGACTGTGCTAGAGTGCTAACCTCCCTAAGTTGAGTAACTGAGTGGGTAGTTAAGGGCAGTGATTTAGCTCTTTCGATGCTGATGACGGAACCCCTCCGTCATCAGCTGTGGTGGCGCTGTGCTGATGATGGAGCGGTTCCATCATGACCCGCTCGCCGCGCCTGCACGGCCGCGGCGCGGATTACGCGCCTGCGCTGGGCGTTCCATTGAGCGGGCGGGGCCATGACGGAAGGGTTCCGTCACCAGCATGCGGAATAGCCGCCGCAGCGATGTGGTTAAATGGAAATATAGACGTGCAGGTACACAGGGGCTTATTTACAAAGCCCGTGCACCACCGCTACGTCACTTTTCCCCTTATTAAAAGTGATCAACTAGCAGTGCAAGGGGCTTGTAAATAAGACCCTGAATCTTTAGAGTACCTATTTGCTCCTGAGAAGTGCTGCTAATCTTTAATTAAATGTATTGTAGCAGTGGTGAGAAGTGCAGGCACTATCGCTTTCCAAATGAAGAAGTGCAGGTTCTGAGTACAGGACAGTGCCTGCCCATTTAAAGCGCTAGTAAAGGAGCTTGCTTAAAGTGGATGCAGCATGCCTGCCATTGTCAACGTCACTTCACTGCTGCTTCCACATGTGCTGATGTTTGTGATCTGTATGGATTACAAGTTTGATTTTATGTGACATTTACTGCTGGTGTGTGTGGCACACCACATGCTATGCAGATCTACCATTCAGTCAGTCAGCTGGCACTACTCTGCTTCTGCTGCGCCATATCGATGACAAAGAATGGTTTCTGTGCATTTCTGGCATCTACGTGAGAAATGTGTGCTACCTGCACTTCTGTCTCTGACAGCAAATGTGCAGTTTGTAATATGTGAGGGTTGTGACTATTCAAACATGGCCCGTTGAGGTAGGAGTGTAACGCTGTGCTTGGGTGTTTCTTCTGGGTTTAGGGTGGGATATTTAATTTCTACTAATACTAATGGAGACCTCCACATGTCTCGCTACTGTCACTTGTCAGACCTTTATAATAAAGTGCTCTGGGATACAGTGATAGGCACGCAGTCGAGGTGAAAAATGTCTAGCTCCAGCCTGACAGACTATTTCTGGTCTTCCCCTTGTGACCTGTGTGGCTCCCAATTGCCTGAGCTACTGTTGGACCTGGTCTTTTTTCAGGGATATCCCGAAACTTCTTGCCTTCCTCCTCCTATTTTTATTATCTTGTTTTTATTGGCTTTAGGTCTTTGGGCACTTTACCACTGCTAATCAGTGCTAAAGTGCGAGTGCTCTCTCCTTTAACATGATAATATTGGTTTACACTTGTTTAGAATATTTAATTTACCTGTAAGTCCCTTGTACAGTGCTATCCCATTTACACAGAGCCTGTAAATTAAATACTATACTATACTATTGGGCCTTCAGCACTGCTTGCGCCACCCACAGAAGTAGCCGTTCAAAACTGTCTCAGGCCTACCATTGCAGGTCCTGCCTGCACAGTTTACTGCCACATTGGCTTGGCATTTAAAGTTGCTTGCCAAGCCTAAAATGCTCCTTTTACTGCATATAGGTCACCCCTAAGGTAAGGCCCTAGGTAGCCCTATTGGCAGAGTGTTGTGTAAGTAAAAGGTAGGGCATTTGCCTTTATTGTGTGGCATGTACTGACAGTGACAAACAGCCTATTTTTTTTCTCACTACTGTGAAGCCTACTCCTTTCATAGGGTAGCATTGGGAATTCCCTTATATATGTTTAAGTGCCAATTCCCGATGGTGGTGTCATGAATGGTATGTCTGGAATAGCGGTGATAAATCCAGCTTACTGGTGAAGGTGGATATTAAATTACTATTTTACAATTGCTACTTTTTGAAAGTATTCATTTCTCTGTGCTTGTAACTCTAGGTGCTTTGCAGCCTGTCTCCAATCCATGTCTAGGCCTGGTTGACAGCTACACTTTGTGTATTCGTTCCAGACCACCTTCACACCGGAAGGGTTGGGTGTAACAGGGTTACATCTGCATATTGATGGCGTTCCTGGGCTAGGAGAGAGGGAGGCGGGGACACATCCACATTTGTATAGGCTTTGTCCGGCCCTCACAAAAAAGGGCTGATTTACCCCTTCTGTACATATGAAGTCAGAGCTTAGTTGGAAAGGGGTGCTGTGCTCTTCTAAAGGTTCTTTTGAAGTTCCCCCTAGAACTATGACATTTTGAGTATTAGTACAGGGGCTCTAGCCCCATGATTTTAGGCACTGCATGGACTTGTAACCAGACTGTGCTGGCTCTACATACTGCACCATAGGACTGCAGTGCTGCCAGGAAGATCCCCACTTGGACTTCCTTCGTTGTGCTGACCTGCTTGCCTGCTTTGCTGCTAGAGAGACTGCCCTTTTTCTGATTCAGCCAGTATGCTGGCCTGTTGCCTGCCTGCTTGTTGTTTTCTCCCCCAGTGCTCTCCAAGAAGGGGTGGTCTGGCCCCTCCTTGCTCAGTTAAGAATCTCTAAAGGAATCCACGACAGCCCTGTTTTGGGCTGAAGAACCAACGTGTGATTCAGCTTCTTCAGCTTCTGCCATGGTGAGCTCTTTAACCTGCTTTCCCACAGAGCTAGCATGTAGTGAGCTCTGCATTTGACCTGCTTTTTGACAGAGCTAGCGTGTGCTGACCGTTGTGGTCTCCAGGACATGTCTAATGCTGTTCAATTTTCTCAAGGGAAGACGCCTAGCTGGGAGAAGATCTATCCTGTGCTGTCTGCTGTTGTCTCAGAGAGTGAACAAATCCTTAGGGAAGCAGAGATGCACTAATCCCACCAGGTGCATGTGAGGAGACCCCTGTCCCCAGTGGAAGTGCAGATGGATTGAAAAGAAGCACTGGGGAATTTAGATATTGTTTAGGGATGAGCTGAGTCCTGCTTCCTTCAAACGAGATGCTGACACCGTCCCCCTGACCCCATGCTGGGGCAATCTATTAGTTATGGTATTCATTGACCGCCCAGTACATGTGCTGGTTTTGTGGGCAGCTGCCAATAATTTCTTTCTATGCAAGAGACCAAGCAAGTTCTACCCACAGATCACTACAGTGGGTGCCTCCCTCATGTTTGGACGTACCTGGGGGCATCTGCACTTGCGGGTTCCTTGTCTTCGCATAACGGATGAGTCCTTGAAGGAGGCCATTGGCCTGGAACTGCCGTAGTAGAGAAATTGCAAGAAAATCACTGTATTGCCACTAATAGAAGAGGAAGGTGCTTCTGTGCCCTGAATGGGGATAGGCAATGACCATATAACATTGATACGCTGCAGCCTCTGTGGTTATGTTGAGATTGTGTGATTTAAGCTTTCTTGGTGATATTGAGTAATTTGTGCACCTTTTCCTAAGCTAGTCACTGATGTTTATTAATGTATGTCATTTTTGTTCTTGCATTGTCAGAATAATATATGCTGACACAGGACTTGCGTGGAAAACAGTAATGTGTTTAAGGGTGCTTGCAATGTATAAGCTTTGTTTTCACGTATTGCACTCTTTGTGATGTTTGACCATTGCCTGGTTGGCAAAGAAATTATTGGTTCTTGTTTTTTTGGTCTATGTTTGGTCTATGTTTTATGTAGAATATATGATATACTTTTATATAATCCTGTGTGTGGTCTCTTTTGTGGTGTATTTATTGTATTACTGGTGTGAGTGTGTTGTTCAAACGCTTAAAACATTGCCTCTGGGATAAGCCTGACTGCTCTTGCCAAGCTGTCAAGGGGGTGAGCACAGGTTTTCTTTGGTGTGTAACTTACTTGCCCTGATTAGAGTGGTGGGTTCTGCCGGGCTTAAGTGCCTACACTAGCCAACCAGAAATCCCCTTTACACACCTGCATAGGTGTCAAGAAGTATGTGTGACATCCTGAGCTAGTTGTGCTTTTTGTATCCAAAAGCATTTCACAGGCTGCAATTTGTGAAAAATGTATAACAACAGTAGAAGAGAAACTACAAATATCAAAAGGCAAACAGCCTAAAATGCAGGACTTGTTAAAGTTCTCATATATGATACACATGCATAGGGCAGCTTTGCATTTGTCAAGGTACTACAATGACCGCTTATATGCATTTCTGCAAAAGGGAAGTGAAAATGTTTGTTAAGCGAACAAAACACAATTAAACATAAATTGTATGAAGTTGTCAATTAGCTAAAAAATTAAATTGATTGCCCAGAGACTTACCAAAGTGACTTCATGGATGAGACCTTGCCTTGATGCTAAAAACTAGACATGAAAGACATTTTTAGTGTCACCTAGATCTTAACAAGACTATTGAAGAATGTGGACACAGTTGCCGTTGGTGACTTTAGAAAGTGGTGCACACCACCCTCACATTTACTCTCTTTCCCCTCACTCACTCTAATTCACATTCTCTCACTTACACATTCTCACTCCCACTCACTGTTACACACAAATGTACTCATACTTACTGGTGTTAATCCCATTTACTAACATACTTACACACCCCCATTGGCTCTGGGCCCTGTTGCAACCGCAACTGCTATACTATTGATAGCTACACAGCTGACCTCTCACAACCCGTTCTAACACATTCCCACTCCTTCATTCAGTCCTTCATGCTCAATTTCACTTATTCATACAACTCTCAAATTCAATTCACTTTCACTCTCATTGACACTCAACCACACTCACACGCACACTTTTACTCAATAGCGTTCACTCTCGATCACTCACAAACACATAAACATGTGCATAGAGAAATATAATTTTTTGTATCAAAAATACTTACACAGTTGGAAACTCAGAGGTTGTCAGCAGCAGAGCAGGAACCTGATGCTGGGCATTGGGACCAGCAAACCATGATACCAACTAGGAGCCAGAGGGAGAAGCAAGGGCAAGTCAGAAAAGGGGAGGACCGACCTCAATTTCACTACCAGCTTCTTGATAGGACTGCAAGAGCAGCCCTATAAGAAACTGGGATAATGATGGGGATCTTGTCCCTGCTGATCTTTGTGGCTATTCACTGGCTTCTGGGATGCACTGATGTGGCACACAGCCATATTTTAGCAGATATACTGTGCTTCCAGAGGCATGTGCAGAATGTAAGATTGTGCCAGTGTGATGGGGTCGTAGTTGAATCCAGACATGCACAATCAAGACATCCAGCTACAGATGGTTGTATTTCAACAGCACTCTGTAGCTGCATCATGCCTCCTCCTCCTCCTCCTCTTGTCATCAGAAGCCTGGAGACAAGGCAGAGAGGGCTAATCAGCATACTGGCAGTGTTCATGAAAATACAAAGCTCGTGTTTTCATGAACACTGCTAAATTGAAAATTGTGTAAGGGCCTCACAGTAGGAGGGGGCTGCGCCTTGAATACCCTGATAAGGAACAGCTGCTGCATGGATGTGACAATGAGAACAGCACCATTTTCAAGAAACAACAGTGACATTGTTGTAAATATATTCCCATTTCTGCATAAAATATTAACTCATTTATCAAATGGTTTTGAGGCACTGCACAAAAGGAACGTTCAGGTCCAGGAGGGCCTGATTCTAGGCATATTTTCTGGACTGACACTGACTAGATAAGTTCATGGTGTGAAAAGCTACCATATGTGGATATCATAAAGATCTGGCACTAGTCTGACACCAGTCTCATTATGCTGGACACCCACACATTATTATAACCACTAACCCACTCAACGGAAATATTCTCAATTGATATGTTGTCTTGCAGAATGATTCACTTGTAGTAATACTTATTTATCACAAAAACATGTCTATTTCACTTTTTGTTGAACAGTCAGGAGTGTGAGAATGTCAAAAGAAAATGATGTAAATTATTACATGGTGCATAATCAAGTGAAGTTGCTGGTTATAATGCCATGTACTTATTGTCAAAATGGTGTATCAGTATTGATATATGCAATAAATTGAATCAGTTAATCGATATAAAGGTGGGTATATTTTCGCAAACCCTTTATGAAGCTGTCAATTACGAATTTGGCCATTTCTACCAATACCATGCAAGACCAGGTTGAACATTATGTTACTGGATAATTGTAAAGTGCAATGTTCTCCAACATTTGGTGCTGAAGAATCCGACATGGACAAAACTAGTAGAGTTATAAAATACAGAGATGTGGTACCTTTTTAAAGGAACAGATTAAACCGTATTAAAATGAAACAAATACCTTTTTTCAAGTATTACAACCGATGAGCGCCACTTCAATTTTCTTGGATGCAGGTATGAAAATGTGCATGGCATAAACATCAAAAACATACAATGGCTGCACTTATCTTATATGTCACCAATTTGCTATCTAAAGTAAATAGTCAGAGCTAGCTTTCGTGGTGATGGGTTGGGCAAAGAACGTACAATTTTTTAATGCAAAATATAGGTGAAATTTTGGGAAATGGTGATCGATACTCTGTGTTCAAAGTGAGCTCTTCATCATTTACAGGTACATGCATCAATCTCGGCATTAGCGATTCCTTAATTGCGATTTTTAAGGAATCACAATTAAGGAATCGCAAATGCCTATGCATTAAGAAATCGCTAAATAAATTGCGATTTCTTAGAATTCCTTAATTGCGATTAGCATTTTGCGAATCGCAATTAAGGAATCCCTTCCCATTCATTCCTATGGGCCTAGAGGCCCATAGGACTGAATGGGAAGACAATCTCAATTTGCGATTCGCAATTAGCTAATCGCAAATTGAGATTGCGATTTCAAGGGTGCATGGGTGTCCAAAGGACACCCTGTTGCACCCCTGAAATCAAACAATGCACATATGTTGTGTACACACATGCCCTAAGGGCATGTGTGTGCACAACATGAAAGTTAAGAAAATGCACAAAATTGCATATTTCTAACATTTCGCAAAATTACCATGAGGTCCAACCTCATGGTAATTTTTTCTCTCTAATTGCGAAATCGCAATTTTTTTCAGTTTCATGCATCGCTTTTAAGGAATCGCAAAATTTCGATTCCTTAAAAGCAATCGCACTTTACAAAATCGCAAAAATAGCGATTTCTTCATTTTTAGGATAATGCATCCCAAATAGTGATTTGGCAATCGCAAACGGCCGAATTTTGCGATTCGCATCGTTTGCGATTCCTAAATCGCTTGATACATGTGCCTGTTAGCTCTAGAACTAAACATATCCGAAAAATTATGATCTTCTCACAAGCAAGTGGAATGGAGGAAAATGAATGAAAAGGGAGTGGGCTGCAATGTAAACAACTGCAGCGCGGAGAAAGAAAAGGCTGCTTTATGTACCCATGTTCTTGCACAATAATCTGGGGTGTCCATTGATGGGGTATCAGAAGTTTTGGTGATGTTTCAAAAGATTGTTTTAAGGTAAGGTTGTCTAGGAACTCTTTTACAATTAATGTATTTCCTGCATCCCAGATTTCAAGACTCTTGGAAGGTGGTTTATTAGTAGGTGCAGGCAGGTACCTACAGTTAGTAGTAACACCACAATCACAAACAAGGTTCTGTTAAGTCTCAATAAATTAATTCTTACTCAACTCTTGATGACTTGGCTCACAAACAGTTATACTTAACTTAGGATACAGGTGTGTAAAGTATTGCAAAATACCAGTAACAGTGAATAAGCATGATACAACCCACAATAAAAATCCAACACCACTTTATAAAAATAGGAATTATGTTTATGATTAAAATGACACCATTTTAATTATAATCAATCAATGACACTCTGCACCGAGTCTACTGCACTCTGAGGGACTGCAGCAGATGCAGTCCATCAGAGTGCAGTAAACTAGATGCAGAGTAGGGGATCAGCAGGGCAGTGCTTCTTCTTGTATCTTTCAAGCAGGGATCTTAGTTGTTAGGTAGCTCTCCCATTTATATCTTGGTTTCTGGGCTGGTGGGAAGGGGTTACCTCTGACCAATGGGATGCAGGGTACCAACCTCTGTGTTGACCACGTCCCCTGAAGTGTTGCATTTTCTTGTTCTAGAAAGCACTGTTCCACAAAAATCTAAATAGAAAAATCTCTCCTAGAGCTTCAGTTCAGGTTAAAACCCCTTAGCGGCGTGGCTAACTTTCTCCTACACACTCCTTTCAGCCCATCACCAAATTTAATTACAGGGGCTCTCATCTGGCTGGGGTACAGAATGTGGGGGTGGGCCTGGTTCCTGTCCTCACTGTCTGTCTTCCTTTGAAGACCAGTTGGGCTACTCAGTCCCCTTCCTGTCCTAGCATCTGCAGGACTAGCAAAATAATGGTATGGGGTTCTGCCCACTTAACCCTCCCATACCTGAGCAGGGGACATCCTAGGATGAAAAAGTGGCAACAAAGGGTACCGAAGGGATTGATCCAAATTTAATTCTCAAACAAGAAACAATTAATTCTCTTATGAAACAGAAATTAAACATGAAAGAATTACATATATAAATTCATCAACACATATGAGCTGGCATCAAGGAAAGCACAATGACCGACAATCTATCTACAAAATATCACATATACATATATACAAATATACATCACATTTACAATATCAAGTACCTATGTACCCGAAACACAAGATATATATAAACAAAATATATATATATATATATATCCTAATTCGGATCAGTGCCTCAACTCAATTTATAATGAGAGCACAAACCAATGGTAGTCCCAAAAGAAAAGCACCTGGGGGTTACTAAATCAACCCAGACTATGTTTGTGTTGGTGCCAAGACAAAAATCAAACAAATTATTTGATGGTAGCAAGGGACTCCAATTGAAGTAAAAGGTGTCGACGCAGTCGCGGTCGCGTTTCAGCCAGATGATGTAGGCTTCATCAGGACAATGGGTACTCTATTCATCAGGTCCTCGTGATGTCTAGGGCAGATGCCGGCGGCCAGCAGACATACCCGCCCACACAAGGGTGGGAGGTAGGGGCAGGAATCACTCTCTAACCCCAATACAAGGAATTCACCCTTTATATATAACAACAGACAGTCCACTTGGATAAGGCAAGAGGAGGGCAGGCGTAGCTTGAATAACACGTCCTTACTGCAGTCTCATGGGCACGGCGATACGGACAGCCGGTGTACGCTACAACGAGAATGAATCTCAAAGCCTGGCATCTGCAGGAAGCAGATCTCCTCCCACCAGATGTCTCCTTCATCTCAGCCGAGGCCACTTCACTTCTAATCAAGAGTGTTTGGCTCACCCTGCCACAGGCTGACCAATCAGAAGCGTCTGCTCCAAGGCTGAACTCAGGCACATCAGAAAAGCAAGTTCTATAACTTCACTTCTGACATAGTTATAATAAATCCAACCTTGGTAAATTGTTGGATTCATTCTTACTATTATTTTGAAAGTTTGCTGTATTATTTTAGCTCACTCCTGTCAATAATTAGACTTTTCAATGATAAATAAAGCCATCCCATGTTAGCCAATAGAGCTAATGCCCTACAATGGGGAAAAACAACATTGCCAGTTTTTCCCTCACCAGGGCTTATAAAACATTTTTAGAATGTCCCTGCTTATTTTAATACAGCCATCTACCCTTGGAGCACCTAGAGTAGACCTTAGGGATGGTGTACATGTAAAAATACGCGTGTTTAAGGATTTGGCTTTACTTTTAATTCCAAAGTCAAATTTAGCAGGGTTGGCTTTTAAAATGAAATAAGGCATCACAGCAGTATTTTAAATCTACTGGGCCTCTAACCTCCATGCCCTGCCACATACTAGGGACAGACAGGTAGGTTGTCAGTACCACTTATAATTATACCTAATTACCATGTACCTATTACATAGAGCACATAACCGGGTCTGGTTAGCAGAGACCAGGGCACAATCAGAGTCAGAAAACCAGCATCTAGTAGTTAAAATGGGGTCAAAAAGTCCTGGTTTCTCACAGATTGTACTAATGTGGTATTTAAAGTTTGAGCCTGGAAGAAAAGTGATCATTTGAGATGGAGTAATATTATAACCCCCATAAGGAATCGGTAGCGATAATCAATTGTAACTACAACAGTGTTTCTTTGTTTGAGGTCACTTATAGAGGCCTGTCACAAGGAAAGTCATGGCCTTGTGTTTTTCTTATTGTGATGACACCAACATTTTGACAGAGGCAATTGTCTTTGAATTAAAAGAGTTTATCAATTTATTTGGCATGGGTTCCTCAACATTGGTTCAACAAGTGCCTCAGAGGATGAAAAATAATACATTTTTAGCTTGTCTCCTGACTTAAAGTTCCAATCCTTTTTGTTAAGTCGGTGAATGCTCATCTGTGATTAAGATGTTGTGTTTTTATTGTCCCAGCTTTGAATTTGGCTCATTTTCATTTATTGAACTGAATGAGATACCATTGGTCTTATGCACTGGCTCTTCACACAACACAAATATTTGTATTTTTTTACTTTAAAGTAGGTCATCCCTTCTAGGACAATTTCATACCTGTCAGCCATAGAGGGATCTTCCCCCCAAACATTTTGCCATCCTCCCCCATTTTCACTGACCTTGTGTTTTCTGGCCTTAGTACTCTGTGAGCTTTACCATTGATCATTAATGCTAAAGTGCTGGTCCTCACTCATCTAAATATTGAAACTCTGGCTTGTACCCAATTGGCATATTAAATTCACCTACAAGTCCCTAGTAAAGCATTACTACATGTATCCAGGTCTGTAAATATGATGATACTAGTGGATCCGTAGCACTAATTGTAACACCCACTTACGTAGCCCTTGAAGCATGTCTGAGGTCTGCCATTGCAGAGCCTATGTGTGCAATTCTACACTGCAGTTATGACCTGGCAAATCAAAACCTTTTGCCAGGGCCAAACTTTCCTTTTTAATTTATATTAGTCACCCTTTGGGTAGGCTCTGGACAGCCCAGAAGGTGGGATGCTCTGTATTTAAAATATAGGATATCTCTTACATTTCATGGTAGTGAAAAACACTTACATTTGCTTTTCACTACCACACTACTTCTCTGAAAGATAACATTGTAATTACCTTGTAATTTTCAAATTGGAAAAGGTAAGCTCTTCATGTTTGGTGTCTCCGAAATCCTAATTTAAAACCCTAACGTATGATGAAGTCAGAACTTAAATTACAATTCTGAAAATGCCACTTTTAGAAAATTGGAAGATTCCTGCCTTATCCTTTTGATGCCTGTAGCCTGTTACTGATCACAAGACTGGGTGTAGCTGACATGGGAGCTTTGTATATTCCACCTAGAAAGCCACACACAATAGAGAGTCTAGGTGGGCCTGAATGGACCATCACTGGCAGAATGGGAGGGAGGTGCTGAACACAGCCCCACTTTCACCTGAATCGGCTGTGTCCTGCCTCCACACAAAGGGCTGCATACCCGATGTAGTTAGTCTGAAGCCAGAGCAGTGAAGGCAGGATACCTGGGGACTTCAAAGGGAAACATCTATGAACTTCTCCCCCACTTTAAAGGCAAAACTTGGTAAAAATACTGGACCTCAGACACCAACCCATCTGAATTTTTGGATACTCTTCCAAAAAAAAGGACTGCTGTACTGCTACAAGGACTGTCACTCACCTGGACTGTTGCTCTGAAGAAACTGCTGCCCTGTTGTGCTGACCTGCTGCCCGCTCGCCTTGGGAGGAAGAACTGGACCTGCAACTTCATCTTGAACTACAAGTGTCTGGTGGCCTCCTGACCTGATCTCAGGAACAGCAAAGGCTCCTCAACCAGCTCCTTGAGCCAGCTACAGCGTCCTCCTCGCCCCAAGTGGTACCTTTGAGGTCCTGGAGCCTTTATGTGGCTCATGTGCTCTTAAATCAAACTTTTAGGCTCTTTGCAAAAGTAAATACACCTTTTGGCAGTGAGATTGTGTCGCTCACATCAAAATCCAATGCAATGCACCACCAGACCGTCTCTTCACACAGCAGCATTAACAGCTCTTAGGGGACAACCATCGTGAAGCACCAGCCCACCTATCCGTGATGCTCAGCCTGCTCCTCATGACACTCCAACAAACCACCTACAGCTCTCTCCTTTCTGCCCGTAACCCTTTACAAAGTGAACGGGACCCTTGGCACAGAACTTGAAAAGGTAAAGCTTCAGAGGGACTAATCCAGGTCTGTATCTGACCTGCACTCCAGAATGGTCGGCATAACATTTTGACTTTGACTCAATTCCACAGGATCAGATAGCAGTGGTTGGTGTTTTCTGCTTTTAGGCGCTCTATTACATTTTAGTCTTTAAAAATTCTTAACTTTGGTATCACTGATTGGAATTTTGTCATTTCAATCTTGTTTTATTTATTCAATTTTGCTCTATTTTTCTAATGGGATATTTTTTCTGTGGTGTTTTCACTGCTTTACTGTTTGAAATGTTGCACAAATAGTTACACATTGCCTCTAAGATAAGCTTGACTGCTCTGTGCTAAGCTGCCAGGGGTTGAGCACAGATTAATTTGGGGTTTGCTGGTGCCTTACCCTGACAAAGATTGAATCCTGCTTGACCAGGACTCACATGTCACTCAACCAGTAAGCCAGTTTCTTACAACCATGAGTTTTATGATAGGCTATGCTGGACCACTTTGTCAGACATAATTCCAGATAAACAATATTTGAGGAGACGAGGGGATAATTTCCTCTTATGGCTCTATCCTCTGGAACCCATTTGCCACATCCTGTTTCACACCCACTCTCTGCAACACCCACATCAACCTACCCACATCCTCCAGCCTTATTGCTGTATAACCAGGCTATCTGATTCCCCTTTGCATCCTCTAGTTTACGTGTCTGGTAAGTAGTGTGCACTCCACAAAAATCATCTTTCTAAACAGCTGAATAGATTGATGTTATCATAATTAGTAACTTAATAGTTAATTTGGAAGAGCTTGGTGTTGTTTGTGTGCTGTGATAAGTGGAAGTGGGAGGATTTTCCTCCATTTCTTGTACACAGCTGTTTGCAGATCGACCGCTCTCCCCTACCATCTACCAATAAGTGGTGCTGTAGGAACTAATCAGCAGCCATTGCTAACAAAATCATCACTGAATTGCTAAAGGCAGTCCTGTCACCGCTCAGTATCTGGATCTCCACCCTTAGACCAAATCAATACCGGCAATACATTTTGACTGCCAAAGGAAGCTCTCCATGCCCTTTCTTCTAATGCCATGCCAATCTAGAGGGCTCTAAAATGGATCCCACTTAACTGTGTGATTAATACTACAAGCCAAATCTAAGGATGAACATCAGAAAACATCTGCTCCAGCATTTGCATAATCTCCTTTCAACATTTGTGACCAGCTATTACTTTACGCTTCCAGCCCCTAAGCTAGTCGGTGTGCCTTGCTGAAGCAGTGGTCTACAGGTAGCACAGCAGTAGATAAACAGTTCACCTGATTCAGCTGCCTGGAAAAGATTTCTAAAATAGCACCATTTTCTCATAATAAGAGTGTTGTTTCTTTCTATTGTCTTCTATCCTCAAATTGAATGACATTTCAAAAAGTGTGCTCATTGTTCCTGAAACCCAGCTTGAAACACTGACCTCTATTTATTTCTTTGAAATGGTCCTCTCCTTTCCTGCCTGCATGCTTTTTCTCTCTGAACACAGCCTTCTCTAACTCACATACATGTTTCCTTTAATCTCTAGTAATGTATTTCTGCAAATTGCCCTCAATATTTCAAAAATCACAGCCATTACTTTTTTGAAAGTCACACCCATATAACCTAACAATATCTAATCTCCTCAAGCTCATCTATTAACTCCACCAAGCATCTGCATGAACTCACATACCCACTTTACACTAATGTTCACAGCTTACCTGCAAACGTACAAATTAATTTCACCGTGTGAGGAGAGAGTGGGTCCTGGTGCCGAGAGAAACCTCAAAGGCACTCTGCCTCTCAGCAAGCCCCCCACACCCTCCCCCCAAAAACTGTAATTTAGGTTTTCATCAATGTCCTGGGGTGCTTTCAAACCTCTTAATGGACAGCGGCTGTTTACTGCCTCTGAAAATGAGCTGATAATCCAACATTTACAGTTTTTTTCAGCTTGTTTCCCCTGCCACCGTGTGATTTAGGCTTCTTACTGGGTGACTGTGTAAAGGGAGCCAAACTCATGTGACACACAGTGGGGTGATGTGATTTAGTAGGTCTGAACTCCTAGTAACAATCTACCTCAAATGAAACTAAAGTGGACACGAAGAATGGCTTGCGTTAGTGAACAGGACTAACACAACTATAACCAATAACACTGGACTACCTACTAACCTTTGATGTGGAGCATCGTGCTTCACAGCATAAAATGCTGAAACGCCTCATTAGTCATAGTAAGTAATATATAAATGCAATTTCACTTCAATGTATTACTATTTTTTGAGTGGTCTTCAATTCTTTGCAAATAATTATTTTTTATGTAGTAACCAACAACTCGACTCTGTTGCTGATCTTGCACTGTATCCAAGAAGATCCTGGTCATAATGAAAGAAGTACATCTCTTTTTTAATGCTTTCAGTTTTCTAGAAGTATCTAATTTTTTTATTTTATGTGAACAGAATCTATGGTATTCTATAGCCTGAGGTCTAAGAACACGTTATTAGCGACTGATAACATGCAGATACGGTTCAACTCTTTTTCCTTTAAACTAATCGTGAACAGACGTTGGTTTAGACGACTTCAGCAGCAAGATATGCTATTGCGTAGCAACAACTAAGAAAAAATATTTTTTTTAAAAAGGAAACAGGAGCATTTTGCTCTAATAAGTAAAAAAATAAAATTTCCGGCATGGGTTGTAAAAAACAGATGGCTTCTGAACTGCATCGGATGCCAAGCATCAATGTGTACAGTGTCCTAAACTCTATTATAAATTTAATAGTATTTGCTAAAAACAGTAATTTCCCAAAGTTGATGTTTACTAGTCCGCTAAAGTTCATCTTCAGGTTTTTGTCAATATAGAACGTCTATATATTTGAAAAGGTTAACTAGGGCTGTCTGTGGACCCGAACATCTTCAAATATGTATGTAAATCAAAGTGTCGCATTATGGACTGTCTGGCAAACACCTAGCATTGACACTTTCAGAAAAAAATAGAAATGTACTCTCAAATTCGCTGGCAACAAATCGCCATGGAAACTCTGTGAAGTAGAACTGCTCACTGCAGTCAAATCCTCACATATAGACAGTAAATCATCACAAACCAAAGATAAAGGAAACATGATCATAAACATTCTTCACCACTTCATCACATGCTCGTCATTGCATCATAGCCACTTACCCATCTTAACAAAAACAGTTAATGTATGTAGCACACATGTTCATACACATGGCACTACAAAGATCTTTAGGAAGACTAAACTCATCAAACTGTTATGTTAAACATCATGGACCATTATTACACTACGCCGCTAGCAAATCTCTATTAAACAAACACAAATGGGCACCCACAAGCAACCATACACAACCAATGGATGGTAATTGCAGACTATTAGCTAACAAATACGGAGAATATTAAAGCATTATAGAGGCATACTAAGGGTGAAAGAAGCCATTCAAATGTTGATAACCTAGCAAATAGTTTAAGAAAAGTCAATCTATTAAATGATAGACATCTAAAACAACGAAGTGGCATTACTAAAGCTTCCAAAGAGACTCTACATCACGAAATTATCAATGCTTCAATGACTCAAAATCTACTACTATATGGTCACATCCAACACCGCTTACATCAAACCCATCAACTACCTGCCTTGTCTTACAATTAAGCTCATCAACCATCCTGCAGAACAAGAACAAAATGCTATTTTCAAAACTCATAGGTCTTGGATATTTCAACATTGACTGGAGGAATTGAACAGCCAGATCTTTCGTGATTTAGACAGTTTTAACCAGATAAATATATAACACCAATTCATCTCACTCATAACCAGAGCAGTGATTGAATTACTCACCTCTTCTTTGCTGAATGCGCATGAGAAATGTATTTAACTGACTAGATCACCTCCCTTTACCCTTCATAATCCGACGTATCTATCGATATACTTTGTAAAATAAGCACAATGCTATGTACATTGAAAACAATCTTGCAGTCTGCTGTCCGTAACATTTTACCATCTAAACTCTGCAACCTGAAGCCCTTTGTGGACATCTACATTATTTTGGAGAATACAAACATCAGTTAAAGACATCTCCATCTCCACTGCTCAGAGAAAAACCAACCCAACCACTTTATTAAGACTCAGTCATCAAATTGAGAAGAATCTCACGTGTTCATCCTTCTACTGGTGCTGAATTCAGTAGTAAAATTCAACTCACCTCTCCTATAATCAGTTTAATAAATCTATTCATAAAGCTATTTGTTATGTTATGGTATTCATATGTGTGTAGTGCACTATCACCTGGACGGCATCTTTGCATGAGCAGGTGTTGAGCAGGTGTCAGTCTAGGCACACCTAGGTCCTCGTGGGCCTACTTGAAAAGGCAGGACTGCAGATTCTGGTGGATTTCAAGAACTGAAGAAAATGCTCTTATGTGTTGCCGCAGGTCGTTCCATGTTTTAGGATCAATGTAGATGAATGTTCGACCTGCCGGATCAGGTTTGCTGTATGAGACAGATTTGTACAAGTAGGAGTCTGGATGAGCAGAGGTGTCTGGAAGTTTGGAAAAATAAAAGAGCCAATGGTTGAGGTACGCTCGGCAACTGTTATGTAGTACCTTGAAAGTGTGGGTGAGGAGTTTGAATTGTTCCGGTTTGTGAATGGGGAGCCAAGTGGAGCTCCGTCAGGTGTGGTGTGATGTGAGTTAATTCTGGAAGGTTGAGAGTGATTATGGCCACTGTCTTCTGAATGGTTCACATTCTTCTGATGAGTTTTTGTTGATCATGGTATACAGGGTGATCCAGTAGTCAAGCTTGCTTATGATCAGGGCTTGCATGTCAGTTTTCCAGGTGTTTATTGAGAGCTATTTGAGAAGCTTCCTCAGCATCTTCACAGTATGGAAGCATGAGGTGGTTTATTTATACAAACAAATAGGATTGAGGTGTGCTAAGAAATGCATTTCTGGAGGCAAACCCCCAATTTCTAAGGAAATAATCAGGAATGGCCAGTCTTTTCCTTACAAATTGAATTTGTTCACACAAAATTCTCCCAGTATGGCATAATCCTTGTGAGGTCAAATTTAGCTGCACGGGAAGGGTTGTGGGTATTTATGGGTGGATCTACCCACAAAAGTTGGAAAACACCTACAAACTCGAATTTATGTGTATGTGCACCAGATAGTATTCCAAGACAGATTAAAAATGTTTTCAGTATGGGCATGCGGTGTTAAAACCCACAATATTGTAGAGGTTATACAGGAAGAGGTTCCTATAGGTGGAAAACTATGTGCAAGTACAAAGGTGTAAGAACAACAAAAAGATGGCAAGTACAAAATGCACCTTTATGTTACATATCTACATTTGAAATGCACACCTGTTACTTTTTGTAGGCAGAAATAGTTACACATGCGAGTACTCCAGAATTAGTGACTTTTGTGAAAAGCTAATGGTACAACAGGATTTCTTAGTGTACTATTAAAAGGAGAAATATGTAATACAAACACAGCATTAACATACAGGAGCATATGTACGATCATGTGTGCAATTTTGGCCAAAATACTCTGCCTATAGTTTTGTACTTAATTAGTACATTGACCTCTGAAGCATCAAATGAACTACAAATGTGGAAATTGATGTAATTCCATTTGACCCAGTCCATACATTTTTTAAATTAAGGGTTCCATACTGTCTCCTTATGGACTTTTATCACCTGAAACCAAATATTATTATTCTCACATTGTCTTAATTAACATGTAACAAATGTGCCTTTTTGTTGACTCTATTTTGCTAGTATTATGACTCTGTGAACGGTGACAGTGCTATTCAGTGCCACAGTGAACTCTGGCCTTAAAATGGTAGTGCTAACATTGGATTCTCTCCCTCCTGGCATCCTTCATACGTCTGGAGTCAACTCATTATCTGGTGGAAGAAAGGGAACTGTTTGATTGCTAATTAAGTCAATGTTGTTGTAGTTTGTATAAAACTACTTATGAATATATATGAACATGGAGGATTTAAACCCATACGTTGCCTTTTTCCAACAGTTTGCTGCCAAGAGGAGTCTTGTGTAACATTAATGTATGCAGTTGGGATAGGCGCCATCATGTTTCCACATCTGAAGCTAGAGGTAGTTCTAGTATTAAATTCTGTGGGCCTAACAAAGGGCCTCAGCACAAGTGGCGGAGGCCTCACAGTCGATGGGGAGTCTCTTCACTCTGGGCAGAATCTTTGTAATGAGAAGTCTCATTCAGAGGTTATAAAAGCTGTCACGGACAGTCTAAGTCAAAAGTTTATGATATAAGCATGAAGCTGTTTAAACATAGTGTTGATTTCTGGCTCCCTTTGATAACCACTGTTGTTAATGCTACATTCTCCAACCAAGTGTCATCATCATGGTCCAAATAAACATAATGTTGATTTATGGACCTCTTCAATTACCAATATGGCTAATGCTGCGTGCTCCACTCAAATATTGTCAACATGATCCAGGAAATTCATATTTTGATTTTTAAGTCTGGAAATAAACAAGATCCTACCTTTTATCAGACAATATACTTCATTAACTCTATTGTTAATGTAGTAGGATAAATCGTAGTGCCCCAAACTCAAGAAAGGGCTAAATTAAATGAGAGCTAAGACAAAATTCAGAATGGTTTCAGAGCTGCCCTGCGAACAATGGAGCAAAGTTTAAATTTGCATTAAATTTCCAGTAAGTATGTATTTGCCAATGGAGGATCTTTGTATTTTTTATTTAACTTTTAATGGATTTCAGTTCTGTTTTTGACTTTGTAAATATGACTAAATAGTTAAAGATCCTAAAATCAATGGGTATAAAGTGTCATATTATCACCAGTGCTTGATTTATAACAAAATATAAGATGCTGGGGCAATCATCAGGAGACCACACAGTTTGTACCACACATTGCCACTGCACTTACACAACTGCTAACCATCACACTGCTACAAGTGTGTCAATTCAGACTGTTCCAATCTGCCACAGCTTTAAGATTTGCTTGAGTGGCAGGTATTAGCTGTTTTTAATGCATATTGAATTAACAAACAACAGTTTTTCTTTAAATTACACAAACAGCGCCACCATGTGGCAGCTGTCATAAGTGCAGGTTTCAGCAATTAAGTGCTGGTACTGGACACCAGAAACCACCGGGCCAAATTAAGCACAGATTATCAATTTCTTTAGCATTATTTGCACAGTGACCGCAGAGCTAGACTCAGATTTGGATTAGGAAGTGAGCGCATGTAGAATTTTAATATAGAAAGAGGTGTACCACAGGGCTTTGTCCTGGCATCCGTTCTCTTTGTCTTATATATAAATCACTTGGAAAATTGCCTAAGTGGGGAAAGCTAGGAACACTGCTAGATCAGTGAACAAAAATCTATCCACGGTGCTGAATGCAGATGATGTACTGATCATGTCACACACTACTAATGGGCTTAAGAATTTGGTTTATACCTATGTTTCATTCATTGTCAATGTGGACCTTGCAACCAATTTATCCCCCAAAAATATATTAGGAGTTATGTATTGTCTCAGTGTGAATTTTGTTACCTTTAAATTCCCTTCAGTTACACTAATTTGTGGTCCCGTAAGTTCACCCATTCTATGGAAGCTATTTTTAGCTTTCCATCATTTTTTGAGAATGAATTACAAACTGTATGAAAATTATCTGCAACAAAAATGTCATCTCTTAAAGCCACCTCTGGTGCTGACCTACAGAATTATTGGAAAGGGGCGACCACTCGGTCCCCCCGAACGTATGGCAGAGTGCCTCGATCCCCCCGGGAAGCCATTTTGGGCGGGAGGCGCGTCTCGGCTGGTATGCCCGAAGCGGCGTAGCCAGGGCGCGCTTTTTCCCGCCCTAGAGTGGGCTGGCCTAGACACTGACGCGGCCGGCCACGCCCTCGGGGCAGGCAGGGGCGGGTTTACGCCCGCCCTGAAGATGGATAAAAAGGGACGCAAGACCAGAAGACATCCTCTTGTTCCTGTGCTCTGAAGCTGCACCTCCTCGCTGCACGTGAGCTCGAGACGGAACGAAGAGCCAATTTTGAGCGTTTTAATCGTTCTTGTTTGTTTTACAGTTACTTTGTTGGAGAATGCCGAAGAAGGTGGGAAAGCGCATGACTACTGACCAGATGCTGCGTGTTCTCATGAAGGAGATGTCCGAGCTAAAGAAGCGGGTGGACAAGAATGAGGAAGGGGGTCCAAAACGTCCTTTGGCGGGAGCAGCCCCGGGAGGGAAAAACAAGAGGCCCAGGAGGGGGGCAGCGGGTGAAGACATCCCGGGTCCCAGTGCCCCGCTCGAGGCTCCAACTCCCGTGCCGGAGGAGGGGAATCCGATTCCCGTTGTGGTCACCCCCGTGTCCGAGGATGATATGCCGCCCGAGCTGGCAGCACAATTGGCAGCGTGGTTGGGTAAAGGTAACGAGGGCGCCACGGCTGTCGATGCGCAGGCGCTGATAAAGCAATTGCGTGAGAAACGGGAAGCAGCCAAGGTGCCCGTGCCGGCTGCAGTAGGGGACAAGACACCAGGGACGATTGCGACCACAGAGGCAGCGTCAGGTGCAGGTAAGCGGCCATTGCCGATCGCGAGGGATGAGTCAACACCCTCTCGGAGAGATAAGTTGGGGCAACATGTTCCTTTGGCAATTAAGGAAAAGATTTGGGCGGGGGAGTATGTGAACATTTTCTCATTGCTTGTTGATCATTATGAGGTAGAGCATGTAAAGAGTCAGAAGGATCTCATGCATCCGAGTGTTTGGCGCGCAAAAATGGCCGCCTTTAAAGTGAATGAGAATATCGGCAATTGGGGCAATGCTTGGGGAATCTTTACATCAATCTTGGGGGAACGTAGACCTGAGTTGCTTTCCGAGTTCCCAATCTATCAATCACGAATCATGGGGTACTCGACATCGCACCAGGGTAATCATTGGTTCTGTTACGATAATCTGTTCAGAAAGGAAAAGGAGCATAATAAAAGTTTAACCTGGGATTGTTATGATTCCTTGACTTGGGATAAAATGAAGGAGTCAGGAATGTTGAAAATGCCGTTGGTGGGAAGTAATGTTGGCGAATCCTCCCGGCAATATGCGGGGACGCCCTTTCGATCAGGTACGGGTGCCGACGATTACTCGAAACCTGCCGGCAATACCGGAAAAAGGGGTTTCTGCTTTAATTTCAACAGAGGTAAATGTACTAGACCCCAGGGATCATGTAAATTCAAACATGAATGTAGTGGTTGTGGGTCGTCCCATCCTGAGTCCTCGTGCAGAGCCAGAACGGGTGATAATGGGGGGAGAGGAGGTGCCAAACAGGTCTAATATAGTCCGAGGGGCGCCTTTACCTACCCCGATTGATACCCTGGCGATGATTCCCTGGCTCAGTGAATACCCGGATCGTACTTCTGCTGGGGTGCTGCGGAACGGTTTTTCGTATGGTTTCCGCATCCCGGTAGGGGACTTTCAGGGTGTGGAAAAGTGTAAAAATCAGCTTTCCGTCCTGCAGCATACGACAGTAGTACAGGATAAGATCCGGAAAGAAGTGACTCGAGGTCGGGTCGCCGGCCCGTTTAGTGTACCCCCGGTCCAGAATTTTGTTTGTTCTCCCTTAGGGGTAGTCCCCAAGAAAGACCCCGGTGAGTTCCGACTGATTCATAATTTATCAGCTCCACGAGGTCTTTCCGTAAATGATGCAATCGATCCAGAAGTGTGTTCGGTGCGGTACGCATCCTTCGATGAGGCCGTAGCCATTTTGAATCGCCTGGGGCCCGGGGCGCTGATGGCGAAGTCAGATATCGAGTCAGCGTTCCGATTGCTCCCGGTACACCCAGACGACCAGCGTCTCCTAGGATTCATGTTTCAGGGTTGTTATTACATGGATAGGTGTATGCCAATGGGGTGCTCTATATCCTGTGCTTATTTCGAGAAATTCAGTAGTTTTCTACAATGGGTCTTCACAAAGAAAACAGGTTTCCAAGATGTAATGCACTACCTTGATGATTTTCTGTTTCTTGGGGCAGCCGGGGATCTTGAATGTGGCCGGGCCTTGGCCGAATTTTGTGTGTTAATGAAACAGTTTGGTGTGCCATTGGCGCCGGGTAAAACAGTGGGTCCTACGACTTGCCTCGAGTTTCTGGGGATCGAGTTGGACTCCATTGAAGGGTGTTTCCGTTTGCCAGCTGAGAAAGTGTTGAAGTTCAGGGCTGCGCTGCAAGTGTGTATAAATGCATCAAAAGTTACGCTGCAACAATTACAGCAGTTGGTGGGACAGTTGAATTTTGCCCTGAGGGTAATACCAATGGCCCGCCCCTTTTCCCGTTCAATTGCCCAAGCGATGGTCGGCCTTAAAGAGTGCCATCATCGCACGAGACTATCGGCCGAGATCCGCCAGGACATGCGTATTTGGTTAGCATTTCTGGCGGACTTCAATGGTAGAATCGTCTGGAATGAACCAGCCGTGTCTTCTGAAGAGCTGGGGCTATGGACAGACTCGGCAGGAAGCATAGGTTTTGGCGCCATCTTCGGCACGAAATGGTCGGCACAAAGATGGCCGACATGGTGGCATGAGAATGGTCTGACGAGTAATATTGCTTTCCTGGAACTGTTTCCCATCTTGGTGGCCTTGAGAACATGGCCCGATGGGTTCAAAGATCACTCGGTCATATTTTGGTCTGACAATATGACCGTGGTCGAGTGCATCAATAGTCAGGCAGCACGTTGTAAACTGATTTTAAGACTGCTTAAGGAAATTGTTTTACTATGTATGCAATTGAACGTGCTATTCAGAGCAAAGCATGTTCCAGGGGTGATGAATCAGGCGGCTGACGCACTGTCTCGTTTTCAAATGCAGGCTTTTTCGGGTTTCCTCCCCTCAGCGGACCCAGAGCCGGCACCCTTTCCCGAAGCTCTCTGGTCTCTCGGTGCCCCGAACTTCGTCACCTCATGGGAGAGAGTCTAGCACCAAGGACGAGGAAGGCATACGAAGGGGCGTTTCGGGCCTATTTAGCCTTTTTGGGGAGTGATAGAGAGCGACTTTGGGGTCACGAGGAATGGGTAGTGAATTTCCTGATGTCCTTACGTAGGGCTGGGAAATCGGTGGCTACGGCCCAGAGGCATCGTGCTGCCATGTCCTTTGTTGCCAGAGCACACGCTATCCAGGACCCAACAGCGTCTTTCGTTGTACAGAAAGCGCTGCGTGGGTGGCAACGCCTTGAGGGTCGCAGAGTAGATGAAAGGCGCCCGATAGGTTTGGATAGATTGTCCCAGTTGTTGGCCACACTCCCGGCCACATGTTCATCTCAGTTTGAGGCGGTGCTGTTCCGAGCCGCTTTTACGCTAGCATTTCACGGAGCAATGCGGGTAAGCGAACTAGTTGCAAGGAACAAACTGGATGTGGCAGGGGGTTTGTGCCAGGAACACGTTCAGATCAGGGGAGAAACAATGACTGTCTCCTTTGTAAAGTCCAAGACTGATCAAGATGGGATGGGTGACTGCGTCATCATACGCAGGATTCCTGGGTCCTCCATATGTCCGGTAAAGTGTTTAGAGGATTACCTAGCACGAAGGGTGGCATCATGGGGGGGGACTTTGTTAAGACACGCTGACGCCACCCCACTGACGAAATTTCAGTTTCAGCGGGTGCTTGCGATGTCAATTGCCGCTGCGGGCTTGAACCCGGGCGAATTTGGGACCCATTCCTTTCGGATAGGGGCTGCTACGGAAGCTACAGCCAGGGGTCTTAATGTTGAGCAAGTGAAACGAGTGGGGCGTTGGTCCTCCATTGCACATGTTGTGAAGCTGTAATAATGTACTCACGCTTCTTGTTTTTGTTTGGTTTTCAGTTACGCAAGCCTACGAGGCGGGGCGGACTATGCAGTCGACCCTACACCGGGCCAGCGGTCAGACATCACCGGCTGTGAAAAAGGAGGTGTGGGTCGTGGGCCACTCATACGTGAGGCGTGCCGCAGACGTATTCAAAGCAGGTGACATGATTCACGTAGCTGGGGAATACGGGTACAGGATGTCCTTCTACGGAAGGGGCGGTCTCTGTATTGACCAGTTTCAAACATTTTTCGAGGGTTTGTTAGGGCGGACAAGGTCACCGCCGTCTATAGTTATAGTGCATGTTGGGGGCAATGATTTGGTCACCATCGGTAGACGACTACTCCTGGAGGCAATGCTTTCCACTGTAAGTTGGTTGGCGAGGAGAGTTCCGGGGTGCACGATTGCATGGTCCCATTTGATCCCACGAAAGGTGTGGCGGGGGGCTATCTCTATTCCTGCTTTGAACCATTCTGTTAGAAAGCTTAACAATAAAGTGAGTAGGTTGTTTCGTTCCAGGACATTGCATTCTATTTCACATAGCTGTATTAATGATGACAGTATGTATTTGGGGGATGGTGTGCATTTGTCTTGGGTGGGGAATGAGTTACTCTTAGGAGACTTCTTAGCATGGTTAAAATCGTTGAAACATGACCTTTAGGTAGGAGTTGTGTGGGGGGTCCGGATAGCCGGTCAACTATCCGGCCTGTGGCGGTAAGGTCATGATCGGTGAGCACTAATTGGAAGATCCCTATGAGTGGGCGTCACCCAACACGGATGGGAGCGCTCGGGGGAGGTGGCCTTTGGCCCCTCAACGGGGAGGCGGTCCCTTCTAAGGATGGGTCGCCGAAAGAAGAGGAAAGGCGGTCAAGGCCCCTTCCTGTGTAGGAGGGGTTACAGCCCCCTCCTGGGGAATTTCCCGGGGCCAGTGACATCTGCGACGGCAGATGCGGTAAGTTGTGTGGGGTTGGGGGGAGGTCTACGATACCTTCTAGATACCTCACACGAGTCTTCGAACGACCTTTAACTGGCGTCGAGTTGATAAGTGCCCCCGTCAAGTCAAGGGAAATTGGTAGTAGTTGCACTTGAGTACGCCTCAGTGCTGTCGCCCCTCCCAAGTGGGGGGGTATGTCTGGTTAGGGATCTTGACACCGGTTACGACCTTGCCGTTGGCCCTTAAACGTTAGGATGTACAATTTCAATATTTCAAGTAAATGTTTTGTAGGATGTTAGTTCGGCTAGGAGAACCTCTGTATTAGAGAATCTGTTAAGGTTAGCCAAACATCGCAATGTGGTATGAAATTGTACATTAATGTTTAAATGTTTTTAATTTTTTGTTTTAATAAATACGGCCGGGAGGGTCACTCCCTCCCACTTCCAAAAACTTCAAGAACTGTTTCCGGTTTCCCTCCTTTGGGGATTGTGTTGAGAGGGGGTGGCGGGTATCTCAGCCATATGGAAAGGGGCGACCACTCGGTCCCCCCGAACGTATGGCAGAGTGCCTCGATCCCCCCGGGAAGCCATTTTGGGCGGGAGGCGCGTCTCGGCTGGTATGCCCGAAGCGGCGTAGCCGGGGCGCGCTTTTTCCCGCCCTAGAGTGGGCTGGCCTAGACACTGACGCGGCCGGCCACGCCCTCGGGGCAGGCAGGGGCGGGTTTACGCCCGCCCTGAAGATGGATAAAAAGGGACGCAAGACCAGAAGACATCCTCTTGTTCCTGTGCTCTGAAGCTGCACCTCCTCGCTGCACGTGAGCTCGAGACGGAACGAAGAGCCAATTTTGACCCACCCACCAGCCCCTGAGGACAGCCAGTTGTTTTAATAAAATTGATCAATTATTCTATTTCGTTTACAGGTTATTGTAGTGTTGTGTTGATGTTGAATGTGTAATAAAGATTGGTCTAATTTTACAAGTTTGTGATTAAAGAACTTCGGATGTAAGGTCCATTGATAAACAGGCTTTTTCGGTCATAGTGGCCAATGTAGTTTCGTTTAGTTAGCATTTGTCGTATTTATTTTGGTCGGGCGGTAAGGTCATGATCGGTGAGCACTAATTGGAAGATCCCTATGAGTGGGCGTCACCCAACACGGATGGGAGCGCTCGGGGGAGGTGGCCTTTGGCCCCTCAACGGGGAGGCGGTCCCTTCTAAGGATGGGTCGCCGAAAGAAGAGGAAAGGCGGTCAAGGCCCCTTCCTGTGTAGGAGGGGTTACAGCCCCCTCCTGGGGAATTTCCCGGGGCCAGTGACATCTGCGACGGCAGATGCGGTAAGTTGTGTGGGGTTGGGGGGAGGTCTACGATACCTTCTAGATACCTCACACGAGTCTTCGAACGACCTTTAACTGGCGTCGAGTTGATAAGTGCCCCCGTCAAGTCAAGGGAAATTGGTAGTAGTTGCACTTGAGTACGCCTCAGTGCTGTCGCCCCTCCCAAGTGGGGGGGTATGTCTGGTTAGGGATCTTGACACCGGTTACGACCTTGCCGTTGGCCCTTAAACGTTAGGATGTACAATTTCAATATTTCAAGTAAATGTTTTGTAGGATGTTAGTTCGGCTAGGAGAACCTCTGTATTAGAGAATCTGTTAAGGTTAGCCAAACATCGCAATGTGGTATGAAATTGTACATTAATGTTTAAATGTTTTTAATTTTTTGTTTTAATAAATACGGCCGGGAGGGTCACTCCCTCCCACTTCCAAAAACTTCAAGAACTGTTTCCGGTTTCCCTCCTTTGGGGATTGTGTTGAGAGGGGGTGGCGGGTATCTCAGCCATATGAGATGTAACATGTATTCAGGTAGAAAATAATCGATTTTGTCAGCATTTAGTAGATCTCCTCCATAGCACTTCATACTTTACTTGTCATGAGATGTTGGCTCTCCCGTATTTGTAGAATACAATTAAACTTTTGGCAATTCTTTTAGGAATTTTAGCCTATGGATAACCCAAAAGCATGTTCAAACCCAAACATGATCTTGGATTGTTTGAAGTCAGATACCAGTCAGAAGATACTGTGCCCGAGTTATATTTAAAAGATCAGTTCTGTAGTTGGGATGCCTGGAAATGCTTAATGTCCACAAAATACAAGCACATTGGACAAGTTATGAATTATGAAAGGAGTTCTTAAGAGAATGCCATCCTTTAGGGAATGTACTACGCAGGACAAAACTACAATAATATAATTTATTGTTTTAAAATCTTTGACAGGCCCAGACCCATAATTGGATTTGGTAAGCAATTTCTATGAGAAAACCTGGTTGACAAAATGCAGAGTTACAATAATAAACAGCAACTATCAATCCCACTAGGGTGCACCACACACTTTTGTGTCAATGTGACAATGCATTTTGCAGATAATTCTACATCTTTCATGAGTTGCTGCACAAAGTTCTTGTATAATTGCTAAGTTGTGCAAATTGTACTAACTGTAGAGCAGCATATTTCAATTTACAGATGTTATCTGCACTACTTCTTTGCTTAAAACCAGTTCTATCAATTGTAAGAAAGTGGGCTACTGGTTGAGGGGAGTGAAACCCTACTCAAGCAGCAACCACAGTCCTTGTTAGGGTGAAGTCACAAGTAATCCGCAAATTAACCTGTGCTGAACCGTCTAGTATCTTGGCACAGAAGCAGTCAGGCTTAACTTAGAGGCAATGTGTAAAGTATTTATGCAGCACTTTGAACAGTAACAAAGTGAAAACAAACAAGAAAAATCACATACCAGTTTTGAACAATAGAAAGACAAAAATGACAAAAATACCATCATTCGAACTGGAGAAATATAGTTTAAAATATTTAAATGAAAATTGCACCAAAAAGCACAATGCGCAGACTGTAGATATCTGGTCGTGCCAAGCCATGACCAATTCACACACAAGTTCAGGCCAACCGCAATCGAGTGTGGGCTAGCTAGGGGGCCCAGTTAGGCCCACTGAACAATAGTACCTAACATCCCGAGTTGCAGACTGATGTGGAGTCCTGTATCGAGGAGGCGTCATGCATCGGTGATTCCTAGGTGCTGCGAAGTTGTGATGTGAGGTCCTGAGTCATCATAGAGAATGCTGTCAATCAGCGACTTGCAATGCAAAGTCCTGCTTTGAGATGCATAGCAGACCTGCTGGTTTCAAGGTAGTTCCAGGGCTTGCGATGCAGAGTCCTGCATCTTCATCCAGGATGCAGTTGCGGAAGGGCTTGCGATGCAAAGGCCTACATTGTGCAGCAGTGGTTACTGGTTGGCTATTGGCGGCAATGCCAAGTCCTGCAGTGGAGACAAACCATGTAGTGGTCTCGATGTGAAGTCCTGCATCAAGGATGCATCATGCATAGGCGATTCCTAGGAGCTTCAAAGCTGCTATGCCAAGTCCTGCAACATCGTCAAAAATGCTGTCATTTGGGAGCTTGCAATGTGAATTCCTGCGACAAGATGCATCGTGCACCTGCTGGTTTCAAAGAACCTGCAGGGCTTGCAATGGAGATTTCTGTATCGTCCTTTGTCCAGGATGCCGTTGAGGAAGGGCTTGTGATACAAAGGCCTGCATCATGCAGCGGTGGTTATTCAATGGTTATATGTGGCTATGCCAATTACTTCTCTGGAGACAAACCACATAGTGGTCTTGATGCAGAGTTTGGTGAGGTGATGCATCACACAGCAGATCTGATGCAGAGTTTCTGGTCAGCAATGATTTGAGCTGGGGGTCTGATAGGTCGGATCCGCAGGGACCATAGTTGGGTTTGCTTGAACACTTTGAGGTCCATTTACAAGGGTCCAGGACTGGGAGTGGCACTGCTGGTAGAGTAAAGGTGCTGGGAAGAAGATGAAGGAAGACTTTTCTGCCATTAAGACTTCTGATCAGGAAGCCAGACAACTAGCCCTTGGAGTCACTCTGATGCTAGTCCATTCCGTGTCACAAGCAAGGAACCAGCTGTTAGACCTGACAGCCTTAAGGTGATCTTCCCTCAAACTTTTGCCTACCTCCCCCACTTTTCTGACCTCATTTTTGCTGAATTTAGGACTCTACAAACTTTTCCACTGCTATTCTGTGCTAAAGTGTGTGTGCTATCTCCCTAGAACATATTAACATTGGCTCATTCCTAATTGGCATATTTCATTTACTTACGAGACCCGAGTAAAGTGGTACCCTGTGGGGCCTGTTATACTTAGGGTGGTCTTTCCCCAGATATTTTGCCTTTTGCTTCTCATTTTTGCTGATTATTGCTGTGGGCCTTTGGGTTCTGAGCACTTTACCACTGCTAACCAGGGCTAAAGTGCATATGCTTCTCCCCTAAACATGATGACATTGGTGTATACCTGATTGGCATATTTGTTGTTCTGGTAAATCCCCTGTAAAGGTTATTGGCATATTTTTTGTTATGGTAAAT
The DNA here is from genome assembly GCF_964263255.1 of Lissotriton vulgaris. Classification (NCBI taxonomy): domain Eukaryota; kingdom Metazoa; phylum Chordata; class Amphibia; order Caudata; family Salamandridae; genus Lissotriton; species Lissotriton vulgaris. The sequence continues at coordinate 1,448,437,085 of NC_141685.1, forward strand.
CCCCTGTAAAGGTTATACCATATACCTAGGGTTTGTACTTCAAATGCTATTAGTAGGCTGCAGCACTGACTCTGCTACTTAAAGAGCTAGCCTTTCAAACCTATCTCCGGCCACCCACTGCAGTGCCTGTGTGTGCAGTTTACTGCCACTTTGACTTGACAATTAAAAGTTTAACCTCAAGGGCAGGGTGCTATGTAAGTAAGAGGTAGGACATAGACCTTTATGTTTTGAATGTCCTGCTACTGACAAACAGTCTATTTATTTTTTCCCTACTGTGAGACCTACCCCTACCCCTCTCACAGGCCACCATTGAGAATTCCTTAACACACTTTTAAGCTGTAATTACTGATCAGAGACAAGTAACATTTTCTTGTTTGATATGTTTGGAATGATAATGATAAATCCTCCTTACTTGTGAAATTAGATTTCATATTACTGTACTACTTTTAGAAAGTGGACATTTCTCAGTACTTACTGCTCTCAGTGCCTGACAGTCTGTCTCCATTACATGTCTGGGGTGGGGGACAGCTACACTTTGTGCCTTCCATCTAGTCAGCCACAAACACAGAAAGGTGAGGCTCATCTGCATTCTGAGCACTCATCTGTATTCAACTGCGTTCTGATGGGTCTTCCTGGGCCGGGAGGAATTGAAGAAACTGACACTTTTACTGCAGTAGGTAGGTCCTGTCTACATGCAAAACACTGATTTAACCCTCACAGCAGGTAGTCTGGCTGATAGGACTGGGTTGAAAGGGGTCCTTGTACACTTCAGGGAATTCCTTTGAACTCACCACCCACATCAATGGAACTTTGGGGTATAAGTACTCGGTCTCCGACCCCCTCAATTCAGACACTTCTGAATCTTGACTAAACCTCTGTCAGAAAGACTGCTATGTTGCTTAAATGATACAGCTGGGCTGTTTTTCTGGAAGTACTGCTTTTATGCGTAATGCCCTGATGCTCACTGACTCTGCTGGAAGGACTCTGCTTTTCCCCCAAGTGATCTCTAAGGGCTTGCCTCCTATTTTACGAAGTTTCAGGTAAACAAAAGATTTCCTACAATTTTGCTGGTGCTGCTGGACTCTGCCTTCTGAGAGTCCTACCCTTGCCTGAGGTGCTCCTCCAAACTCAGGGCCTCAGAAGTAGGTTCTGCATCTGTTTTCATCAAAAACAGACACATTGCATCATCCTTTACTCATTGCTTTAGTACAAAAACCCTGACTATTCTGTGCCAAGCCACCAGAGGGTGAGCACAGGTTATCTTATTGTGCTTCTAGCTGACCCTGACTACAGTGGTTGGTTCATGTCTGCCCTGGGTACTTACTTCTGCCAACCTGGAATCCCATTTCTAACATACCTCCTGTACCCAGGTTCTGTACATTAAAAGCTACTATTGGATTTGCAGCAAGGATTGTTCCACACACTTAAGTAGCCCTTTAACCATGTCTCAGGCCTACCACTCTAGACCCTATATGTGGAGTTTTATACTGCCATGTTGGCCTGCCAAACTAAACCGCTTGCCAGGCACAGACCTTCCCTTTTTATACATATAAATCATGACTAATGTATGCCCTGGCCCACCCAGAGAGCAGGATTCAATATATTTAAAAGGCAGGCCAAGTACATTTAAACTTTATATGTCCTGGGAGTAAAACACTCTCAAAGTCATTTTCCACTACAACCAGGCTTATCTCTCTTATAGGATTACATTTGGATATCCTTATTGCATTTTATTATAAGTATCAATTCAAATTGGGAAGAGTTAAGAGCCCCCAAGTCTGGTGTCTCTGGAATTCTAATTTAAAATTGTAACTTATGGTGAAGATGGATTTTAAATTGCTGTTCAAGAAATGCCACTTTTAGAAAGTTTGCATTTTCTTACCACTTTACCAGTGGGATTCACTATTGCCAGGTTAGACAGAGTAGGTAACTGAGAGAGAGGCAGAGAAAAGGTTTATTGGGACAACCTTGAAGCTATATGGGAACCTACCATAGTAATTGATAGTTGAAGAATGATATTTACTTGTAAGCTATCCAACCAATCCTTATTTAATGTACTACTGTTAAATAAGCCTACTGGTCTGAAAGAGAGCTTCTTAGAAGGCTCTGGAGACATTATAGAATCATGTATGCAGTATGCAAATTTTACTATTTTAACTTTCATCTAGAAGATGTCAATAAAAAAGAGTCAGAACAAATACTACATAGTTTAAGTGGTTTTAGTCTCTCCCAGTGGCTGATTTCTACTACCCAATTGGCAGGTCATACCCTGGATGGCATTTTTCCAATAATTCAGATCTAAAGGGTGATATCTTACGTATTATATGGCTGGATCATAACCTGTCAGTTTTAACTTAGAATCTGTCTCGTCCATGAATGTTATAATAAATCATGTGGAATGTAAAATTTCCAAGCGTGGAAAAAAATTAGTAAAACAGACCTGGCAGACGTTTTAGACAGATTCTACCCCTCAATTTATGAAAGATTGTAACCCAACATTAGAGACATATTCGGAGTGGTTAAGATCTGCTGTTACCAAGTTTGCCCCTGCTAGACCTATCAACAACTATGGAACACCTTCTGCTCCCTGGTTGTCTCCTCAGCTTAAGGAACTAAAATAAAAATGTAGAAAGCAGGAGAAAGTGTGTAACTAAAGCTCCTGGAGAGAAGAAAATGTTAAATATAATGAATGTTTTAAGAATATAAAAATCTGAGGAAACCAAATATTTTTCTGAAAAATTAATTTAGTAAAGAATTCCACAAGAGAACATTTTAAAACAAAGCAGACTCTTTTCAGTCTATCTTCAACTTGTGCTATGGCCCCCTGTCAGCTGTTCTGTGATCATATTGTGGACTTCTGTAAAAATAAGGTGGACAAAATCCAGGACAAACTAAATAATAATGTAAGGACTTCAGTTTCAGCCCTAGAATCAATCAGTACAGTCTCTGGTACAAACACCTTCATTAAGTTCTCCCTGCTTACAGAGGAAAGAGTAATTGAACTCATAGGCCAAACAAAATCTGGGGCACCTGCTGACCCCTGCCCCATGAAAATTTTTCATGAAATTTCTGGGGTGATTACTCCTCCCCTTACTATGCTATTGAATTCCATTTTGGATTCTTGACTCTGTCTTATGCAGGGAAAAAGGCTGCTATCCACTGCTGAAGTAATCTTATTAGATCCAAAAGAGGTGAAGACCTATCATCCTATTTCTTAGTTACTTTTTCAGCTAAGATCTATGAACATCATATGAAAATGCACTGTCTAAATTCTTGGAGGAGACTACTAGATTCATCACAATTCAATTTCAGGCCAAATTGTAGCACTGAGTCTGCTTTGGTTGTAGATGCTGAGGAGCTGAGAAGTTTCCTTGATAACTGAGGTAAGGTGGTGATGATCCTGTTGGAACTTTCGGCAGCCTTCAACACCGTTAACCATGCAGTCTTGCTAATTTGCTTGGTAGAAATTTGAATTGGAGGCTCTGCTCTGGAACTGTTCCATTCCTTTCTCTCACATAGAGAACAGTTAGTTGCCCTGGAAGACTTGGCTTCTAAGTCTTTTACACTTACATATGGAGCCTCTTCAGGGCTCATCACTGAGCTCCATGCTGTTTAATATTTATGTGGTCCTCTTGACAAGACAAATCCGGTCATTTGGCTTGGGCCCAGTAGCATATGCAGATGGCACACAAATTGTTGTGCCTGTCTCGAAAGATGTTGATGAGACAGCACACCATTTGAATGGATGTATGGGAGCAGTTGAACAATGAATGAGGTATAACAGTCTTATGCCTAACTCAGCTAAGACTGAGGTTCTCCTTTTTGGCAAGGATGAAGTCTCCTGTGTTTAATACTGGTGGCTCCAAATTCTTGTCTCTCCTTCCACTTTAGTATCTTCGCTCAGGAATTAGGGAATAATCTTTGACCCCCGTTTGTCCTTCACTGCACCGATTGAAAAACTCACCTCCTCCTGTTTTATTCTGCTTTGTAAGACCTGGAAAATTCTTCCATTCATCCATTTTGAACTCCAAAAATCATTGGTCATAGCCTTGGTGCTATCGAGGCTGGTTTATACTAATGCCTTATATTTAGGTATTCACCAGGGCTCTCTGAAAAATGTGTGGATTAACAACGAAGCATTGCTTCAGCTGCTGACTGCATATTTGACATCAATGCATCCAGGATCAAGGTTGTTTTCTTTAGTGACTCTCTCTCGGTCCCTTTATCTTGCCCTTGCTCCATCGCCGTCGGTCTGAACTTTTGACTTAGTCCATGTTCTGGACAGCCCTATAACCCAAGTAATTGCTTATTGCTTTTAAGTGCTATTTTACAGTTTATTCTTTGAAAATTCATATCTTAAGTTCTACTTATTGGACTTTTGTTGTTTCAGTCTTGTTCAATTTCTTAATTTCTAACCTGATGTGGACTCTTTTTGTGTGGTGTTTTTTAACAGTTTTATTGGTTGAAGTGTTGCACAAATACTTTACACATTGCCTCTAAGTAAAGCCTGATCACTCTGTGCCAAGTCCCCAGAGGGTGAGCGCAGGTTAATTCGAGTGGGGCCACCCGAATAGGGAAGGGTGCACACACTCTATAAAACCGGTGGAGAGAATTGCCTTGCTTCCCCTAGGGTGTATGAAGAATTGCAAAAGGCAGCTTCCCACTGTGATTGGACTCACCCATACTCCGGGTGAGTCGGAATCTTACTGGCTGCCTGAGACCTAATTGGGGTTGAACAGCCTACCCTCTACGCTCCCGCATAGGGAACAGTCTCCAGTGGGCCAGGACTTTCCTCTCTGGCTCCTTGACCCATGACTCCCGCAACCATATGGTACAGCTGCTCCGTTTTATAAATAGGGAGGTGGTCCGCAGGAAATGGAGTAAAGTCTGTCAGCTCTGCAGTCTTCGGCCCTGCCCGTCTGTGCTGTTGGCATTGCTAGGCACAGCGGATGACTTCCCGGCCAAGGAATCCTCATCCTTCTGGCACCATCAGGCAGCTCGGGCCACGCAGCAAAGCCCCAGCTGCACTACCCTCCTAAGCTCTCTTTCCGGGCTTTTAGGGCAAGGCAGTGCCCAACTGGGGCCGAACAGAGTTTCAGCGTGCTTTGGCCAGCGGCAATTAAAAGTGCTCAGTTAGTCTCCCACATGAAGACACAAACAGGGAAAAGGCAGCGCTCACCAGTGCTACATTCTCTCAAGCCCAGCCCAGCCCCCAGAAGCAGTTCACAGCACTCCTTTTGTGCTTGGCTCCTTTGAGAGCAATGAGACACTCAGGTTAGGAAAACAGGCAGCAGGCCAGCACAAATGGTCCTTTGGTATAGGGGACAGTCCTTCCAGCAGATCAGCTCACAAAGTCCCAGTGGCTGTTCCCTACCAGCACAGCTCTCTTCTCTTCCCATTAGGTGTCTTCTCTCTTTATATGGGGTTACATCCCTTTTACTTGTAGTGCCCATGTCTTTGTTTTGGGGGAACTTTAAAACATATTTAGAAGTACACAACACCCCCAATTCACATTGTAATCTCTGGCTCCACACACAACACTGGGGGGCTGCGCCAGCATTGTAGAAGGCAGGCTATTCAGGGGCAGGTGCTAGTCCTCCCACCACTCCAAATGCAGACCAGGCCTATTCCGGTGTAAGGGAAAACTCTTCCTGCTACTCTAAATTCAGCCAAGGTCTATTCAGCCTAGCCCTGAGTTACCCAGGAAAGGCAGGACACACCTCGACCCCCCAGGTACTGGCTGGAGTGAATGCACATCCCCTCTCCCCTGTCAATCATAACCAGACAATCAATACACTTCCAGGCAGGGCACAAAGGCACATAGCAAACAGAAAGCACAGTTCTAAAAGTGGCATTTCTAAAATAGTAATAATAAATATGTTTTCACCAATAAGCAGAATTTATCACTACTATTCCAAACATAACAAACATGGTCACGCTACCCCTCCCCTCCTCCATGTCAGGAATTACCACTGAAACACATATCATGGAATCCCCAGTGCAAACCTATGAGAGGGCAGCCTCACAGCAGTGAGAAACCAAATAGGTTGTTTGTCACTACCAGGACATGCCACAGAGTTAAGGCACATATCCTACTTTTTACCTACACTGCACCCTGCCCAAAGGGCTAGATAGGGCTTACCTTAGGGGTGACTGATATGAAATAAAAGGGGAGTTGCAGATGTGGAGACCACTTTATTTGCCATGTCAGGGCAGCAGTAAACTGCGTACGCAGGTCCTGCAGTGGCCTGAGACAGGTTTAAAAGGCTACTTTGGTGTGTGACATAAGCAGCGCTGCAAGCCCACCAGTAGTATTTAATGTACGGACACTGGGTATATTGGATACCACTGTACAAGGGACTTACAGGTAAATTAAATATGCAAACAGTTGTAGATCAATCTTACCAAGTTTACAAGAGAAGCACATGCACTTTAGCACTAATCAGCAATGATAAAGTGCCCGAAGTCAGAAAACCACCATCAACAAGTCAGACAAAATACAGGAAGAAGGCCAAAATGTCTGGGATGACCCTGTATAAAGGGCCAACTCCAACACATTGTCACTTACTTTAATTAAGGGATATGTTACAGCAATAAAATCCATTTTTATTCAGAGGCAGTAGTCCATCTTGTGGATGGAATCATAACATTAGAGGCACAACTGTTTGGAGCCCAAGTCCGACATACTGACCTGCGTAAGAAAACAGAAATGTGGTCCAGAATAGTTGACAGAGTGAATGCTCTAGATACCACCCTGCGCACATAGGAGGGTATTAGGAAGAAGTGGAAATATTTGAGGAGGAAGGTGCAGAGGGACATATACCATGAGATGCAGGCTCAAAGCACTAAAATGGGGTGCCTAAGTGGGGTGCTGCAAGACATTCACACACACCTGTGCAGGGCTTTTCCAGCACCATCAACCTTTTCCTGTGGATCAACTACACCAGGCCCATCAACATCTGCAACAGATATAGGAAGGGAGGCCCTGCCTGAGGACAACACACCTGCAGACACCCCTGTCACCACAGCTGTGGATCCCCCTCTACACTACCAAGTGGGGATATCAACGCAAATCACCAGGAGGTGCGGACGGCAAGACCTCCACCACCCCCTGCAGGAATCCTCAAACCTACTTTCCTACAGTGTGTTTAACACATTCACTCTGTGGACAATTTCAGGACACATTTACCTTTCTAATGGGAGTAGTATTTTGGACATTTGACTTCAAAATGTTTGGCATCTACAACTATGGTTTCATTAACCATGACTGACTTCTTCACTTTTCTGTTTTTTTGATTGGTTTTGAACAATGTTTATTTTCGCCTTGTTCACTTCAATAAATCCACTAGTCTGAAACTCACTGCCTGCGGTAGTAAATCTCAAATCTAGCAATGTACATATCAGTGGGGGCTGGTGGAATTAAAAAGTGGTGAGACACAAATTTAAGATCAAAGCTGTAACTCCTGACAAGCCCCCAAACCCTCCAATTAATTACTCAGTGCCCTGGTGCATTGCACTGATTTGGGAGGTTGAAGGCTTGCAGCCCCTTCACGGTTTGATATAATTCCACAAGTTGTTCCTATGTGTTTTCAATTTGTTGCTAAGTTTATATTAATGCGAAGATTTGCACAGTACAACAAGCACAGTGCCAACAGGGAGATTCACATAGGGACAACAATAAAGTATTAACGGCTGACAGTGAAAACAGATAATGAGAAATAAGAAAAAGATTGCAGAAAATGTATACAAGCTTTTTGAATATCAAAATACATACTATTATTGCAGCTACAATTATTGCTATTAAGTGCAGACGATGCAGCACTTCACAGATGTTAGAATTAGCAGACTGCCGGTTTAAAATATTAACTGCAGTGTTTCCTAAAAAAGAACAAGTATTATGTTTAAAAAAATCATAGGTTTTCAAATTGCCACATCTCCAATTTGCTGTCATTTACAAATAATACATGAATGCAAGAGACTACATTTGCCATCTATACATTTGAAAGATTAAACTCTAAAACTATGGATTGGACTTAGCATTTGCCACTAAGACTTGTAGCAATAAGCAGCGTCTAATTACCTATATCAATAGTACTTGTTTTACCTAGCATGAGAAATGATTTCCAGTGCGCATCTGGCAATGTAAGCCCTGCTTGGGTCTGCGCTGAGGCGCCTTTCATCCTCCATCAGACGCGGCTGATGGGGCTGTATGGGGCTGTATGGGGGGAGATTTCGACAGACGACGGTGAGGGAAAATAAATTATTTATTACATTTTCCGTCATGGCTGTCTGTTGAAACCCACTCTTAACTCCTACACGCATTCACCCCAAGCATTCACCCAAATATAAACACGTGCACTCACGCGCAGAAATGCATGTGTACACACACATGCAGTCACGCTCAAGAATACTCATATGGACTCTCGTACAGACAAACTCACTCACCACCTAAAAAGTTTTCCACACAATACAATGATCACAAAATTTGTGCAAAACACCCCAATTTTCAGGTAACTTGTGATTTAATTCAAATATCAATAATATACACAGCCTTGTAGGTTTTCTCATGAGTACATTCTTTTTAAATGACACATGACATCATTGGAAACACGAAAATACAATATGTGTGTTCTTTATTCCGCTTCATTTTAAGGTTTCAAACCCCCAATTAATAACAAGTGTTCAGCCAGAGACTGCAAGGAGTGGCCCTCCAATGCTTAGAAGATATGTAAGGCTGCACTCAGGGTGAGCTGGGGAACCTGGCTAGGCCTAAGCCACAACTGGGAGACATGAGCATGACCTGGAGGAGAGAATGGGCTTGTTTCATGTGTGAGTATAATCAGAGAGTGAAATATGCTGTGCAGGGAAAAGTAAAGCAGTAAATGGCAAATGGGGGACTGTTTTGAGGCAGCGGGATTGTGGGATGACTGAGCCTGGTACTGAGTGAATCACTTTCCACTTGGGACTGCTGTCGCTGTGCAGTCTGCTATATTTCACTTGTGTGACTCTCAATAATGCTCTTTATCTCTGCATCTGATCATGCCCATTTAACCCCTTCGATGCTGATGACGAGCTCAGCTCGTCATCAGCCACTGGTGACATGTGCGGATGACGAGCTGAGCTCGTCATGTAACGCGGTTATTCGAAAACAGCCTCACAGCGCAAAAATATCTGCAGCAGCGATGCGGTTAAAATTGTGCATTGTTATCACTGCTGCCTATGTAACCCAGTTGAATTCGCTCACTGCCACAGATTTTGAAGCATGCAGCTGTTAATATTTTTACATCACAGTACATTTTCACACATCTGTGTATCAAGGGAGGTCACACACAACATTATTATTTGTTAAACGAAGTACCTTTTCCATACAGGATGTTCCACCGTCGACTAGGTATTGATCGCAGCATTATGTTTCAAGATACAACTTTTAAGTGAATTAGACAAAGGCATTGAGTTTACATCAGCCTTATTTATCACTGCAAAACAAGTTTCTTTTCCATTGGGCTCCTACGTGATGCTAGGGAACATGCCTTCGTGGTGAATTCACCTGGAGCAGCCTGAGTTTAGAAACACTCAACTACTGCGAATATTGTCTCGGAGACGGTATTTGCAACCCTCTGTTCCTCTCTGGGTGGTAATCTGAGAGCACTGCGCCACACACAATAACTATTGTTCAAGCTCTCTGCTCCCTCAGTTCTCCCCAAGCCCCACCCTACTACCCATAATTAAAATCATGCATGCGCTCACATACAAGCATTTTTTGCCTCAGGATCAGCAACTTCTCTGTGATTTTTGATCCGGGATTCTTCTTCCCACAAATTGTGTGCCAGTCTAAACAAGCGGAAACTGTCATGAATTACAGCTTCCGCTTTTCCTGGCCTGGAACATGAGCTACTGCCATATCAGATGTCCGGTAAGGGCTAGAGGCGAGCCCTCCTCCTCTATCCTGCCATCTAATAGGATATCGGGATGAAGAGTGACAAGCCCAATGAAGCCTCCTTAGCATAGTACACTGCCTATAGCAAGTGCTTCATGTCTGCTAAGTACTGTGAATGTGTCAAGTGGGTTAAAGAAGCCTCCACCTGACACATACCCAGTTTAGAAATGGTAAGTGGAACCCCTTTGTTGCTGGTACGATGTTGCACTGTATTCTGAAAACTGACAATCATTTTCCTAGAAAGTGTAACATCATGACAGGAAGTAATTGGAAATGAGGCGGGCCTGGGTCATTTATTAGGGGGTCGAGTGCCCCTGAACCGCCACTGGTATACATGTCCCCCATCTGAACTTTATAATGCCAAAAATATCAACTTGTGTAAGCATGGATATGTTGTATGTACACAATGTTTAGTTCAGGATCACAATCATGTCTCACCAACACATACATACAGGTGTATTCTTATATGTCATTTTTATTCCAGTGTACCAACAATAGGCTGGCATTACGCAGAAACATAGCAAATCACACATAACTCAAACATTCTGTGACAGTGATCACATTTTCAGTTGCAGGCCTTCACAACATGGAAGGAGAGGATTCATCAGACAATATCCTATTGAACAGGCAAAATAATATTGGTCAATGCCATCAGCGGAGCCATATCGACTAGCTCACAAAAGTAATCCCACATCAATAATACAAATAGACAAACACATGGTAGTAATACATTTTCTGATCACTGGGTCATTTCAATCAATTGTTGCAGTATCTGGTGGAATGTCACAACCACACTTCAGTGGTGTGCCGCAAGCACTTTGGCCTACAATGAGGAGACACATCAACAGCTACATACACTTTACATGCAATGAGGAATAAGGCAATGTGAAGGGAGAATAGCATGATTTGGCCCTAGAACAACATTTTGTTGGAGCACATGATGGTACACATATTGCATTAGAACCACTACATGACAAGGAACAAGTCCAATTGATTCCTCCTACCATCAATCGTATCAGTGTGCAAGCGGTCTTGGTATAGGATTTGTACACAAAAAGTCTGCGACAGTCATTCCCAGGAACAAATCATGTGCCCTATGCACTTCCAAACAGCATCATATACCCGTAAGTGTCACAACTCTGAATTGTCTAAATGAAGATGCCACTTTGAGGTACTGAAAACAGACCAAAACAAAGAAATGAGCCATCAAACCGTACATCTCAGAGATTTTACATAGTCAACTTCTAGAGAACACAGTTCATGACAAAAATCAAAGCAAAACAAAGCAACACAAACAAAAATTACCGTTCGTCAAAACCTTCCTCAACAAACACCTTCCATATGGATTTCCCAGAGCTTGACCTTCCTAATATTTTACCTTAACATACTCCACTCATCATCACTACAAGGGTTGCTGTGACAGTCAAAGTCATGGCATTTCACATTATACCTACACTCATGAGAAGAAGTTGTTGATGATGTTTTGATGCAAGTTATCTCTTTCCTCTTCACCACTATCATCATCATTTGGCATTTCAGAATCATCACTCAGTGGCATTCATGGTCTTCACCCTCGGTGATATAAGGAATGTTGTGGAGCATGCAGCAAGTGATTTGGCACACCTTCCCGGGTGAGTAGAGGAGGCTCCCCAGTCTCATCCAGACATCTAAATCTGGCCTTCGGGAGCCCAAAAGCCTGCTTTACTGGCTACCATGCCCTTCCTTAGGCCTCATCGAAGCTGACTTCCCCTGGCGGTGTTGGATTCCTCAGCTCTGCTAACAACCATTGATGGTTCGAATATGCTTAGTCTCCTAGATGGAAGACAGACAATAAGTTACACACTTTCTGATTCTACTACCTGACATTGACCTGACATTGCTCACACAAAGTTAGGACAGATCAAACTTACCAACAAGTCAGGCCCTCTACAGTAGTAGTTGTGATATAAGCTGGGGTATGATGCTGTTCAACGTTATGTAGGAATCAAGGTGATCCTAGGAACCGGGCACAGATGTTTGAGATATACAATCTGATAGAATGTAGAAGCTTCTTGTTACAGTAAACTTGATCCCTGTTTTGTGGTGGTAATAAGACAATATGGGTGCCATCAATTGCACAAACAACATGTGGGAGGCAAACAAATCCATAGAAGTCAGCCTTCATGTTGGCTAAATCATCACGTATGGGCAACTGGATGTAGCTGGCAATGTGTCTCACCATTGCTGAAAGCACGTCTTGTAGTACACCACTGAACATTGGTTGAGACATACCATCAGATATTTGCACAGTAGAATGAAAGGAACCTTTGGCCAGAAAATGTAATACTTCCATAATCATCACAACATGTGGGATTAATGTTTTGAGGGAGGAGATCAGGATCCAACTGATGACTTATCACAATGATGTATGATACTATTTTTTTTCCATGTGAACATGTGAGTAGTTAATTTAAACACATCTATAGAGTGAGTTTTTGCTTTTAGATTTGGTATCCCATTTTTGTGCAACTGCGCCTTATCTTGATGGCAGCTAGCACCAAAGTTAGGGACACAATTTGGTTGTACAGGTGTGTAACTTTAAATTTTGTAACCGTCAATATTAGAGACATGTATTTGCACATTGACATGCTAGTGCTTGTGTGAGTAATTTAGGTAACACAAGTCTGGAGCTAATGTTAAAACCTATGTGTACAGATGACAGGTATTAGAGTGACTTACCTTCATTTTGGACGGCGACTGAGTTGAATGGCATAGAGTTAACCAGAAGGGGCAGGACATGCAGGATTGGCTCCATGGCAGAATAGGAAGTGTGAAGGGGAGTATCTGCCTTATATTCTTGCTATTCCTCCAACTTATGTGTGGCGGTTTGAGCACCACAGTTGCGTTGGCAGGAAGGCACATTATGATTGGGTCGGTGGAAACACTGCCAGTCCGCCCTCCAACAAACGCAGTGGTATACCCTGGAACTGCATGCATTGTGATAGGGTGGGCAGACCATCAACTGGGCAGTAGGGAATCCAGTGCCGTTTCGACTCTGGAACCCTTTCCGGCAAAATTGTAATCGGGCCCTTAGAGCTGACATTTTCAATAAAATAAGTGCATGGCTCGGATTGCAAAAAAATGCAGGCATTTTTTGCTGCCCTGTGCATTCAAAATACTAATAAACAAATTGAATTTGCATACTCCCTCACAACGTCTAGGTGGAATCTCTCCCTTTCCCTTATACTGAATTTTTTGCCTCCCATCAGGGGTTGTCCGTTGTACATACTCAGATAGTTAACTTTATATAGATACATTTTCATTACAAAAATAGTATCACTTCATCTTTAGTTTCTTTGAAATCTCAGCTCTCAAAGATAAAAACACATTTGTATTTGATGCTATATATAACATGATATAAGAGTTCATCACCAAATAGGATTAGAGGAAGGAAAGCAAAAAACTCACACAAACTTCACACAAACATCCTGCATGTTTCTCCTTTTAAAGTTAGTTTTATGACAACCCTTAACAGAAATTTCTAATGTTGGAAATGTTGAATCATGCTGGGTACAGAAAAGTAGAATGTGCTGATGTAATCTTCAGATCAGGGGCCATATTACGGTAAATAGGCATTTTCTTTGTTTGCATTGGGTGCACCTTTAAAAAGGTGCACCAGGCGCAAATAGTGAAAATGAGCCCGATTATCAGGAATGTGCTGCCCCCAGGCAGCCGCGAACTCATACTGCCCTAGGGGCAGTGCATTAGTGTGCAAAACGGAGCGGCTTTAAAGTAGCTCTGGTTTTTTTTTAACCCGCCTACACTTTTGACAGGGATTAGAGACCCCTTTCAGGCAGGTGCAGCCATTGACTGTGGGTCCACGAAACTCACTTTTCCCTCTCCAAAGGGCTGCCATCAGAATGGGCACTGACAGTGCACTACCTTTTAGATGATGTACTCTCAGAGCGCCTCTTGAGGTCTTCTTTGCCTTTGCGCCCTCATATGTAATACGGGGCTGGCACAGAGGCAAAGGGATCCCCTCATTTTCATGGCGCACGTCCCCATTCAAATGAAGTAACTCCCCCTGCAGAAGTGCTGACGCTTTAGCGCTATCAGTATTACAGAATAGGCCGCACAAGTGTCTGCAGCCCCTTCTGTAATACCACTTTACTTAAGCAATACGTCCCCATTTGTATTATTTACCTGGAAAGAATATAAAAACATTGCCTATGGAGAATTGGTGTTTCAGACTGAAAGAGCGGTCCTTCCACCGGGAAACAACACCAAAACATACATTTTTAAAACTCTTCAGTAAGATAACTTTAGGGAAGGTCTCACCTAAAAAATTGAATGTGAGATGTGCTCGAACCACTTTCCTGTGGGCAACAAGCACGTACAAGGCAAACATGAAATTTTAAGTACTTTCATGAATTATGCTGAAATTATACTTCACCAAATGCCATAACCTGACTAATTTTAGATTACAAAAAGGATGTTGCTAACTATGTTCAGAACTAAGACAAAATATTTTGTAATATAAATCACCAATGTAATATTTCAGAGAAAAAAAACAGTAAATGAAAGCTATATTTCCCACTCTCTCAGACTCTAGCCTGTTACATTAGGGATATAGTACAATATGTTCTAGTTGAATGAGTGCATAGTAACCAAAAGAGTAACCGAAAAACGCCATTGAAGAGATGAGTGTCCCCCTCCACGTCTTGAAATAGTAGATTCGGTATCTGGCATGGGCTGATATTCGGAGCAAGGGCTGTTGACAGAAATAGGAGGTATTCCACTGCAAGGACCTTGACATGAGCATGCTCACCTGCTATATTTCTGCAATTCGTTGATGGATATAGGTTTTTTCTTTTCTTGCTCCCCTGCAAAAGATTTAGCCACCAGCCAATTATTTCAGGAGTCTGCCGGTAACATGTCTTAGGCTCTCTAAATGAGTGAGGCAGTAATTGGACAAATGCATGATAACTGATTTACTGCACAATAATGTTGCATACGCGCATTTCAACATGTTGAAATAACATGTGCAGAACTACTGCATGCAAAAACAGTGCATGCACTAGTTCCACCTTTTTAAAAACCTTCAAACCAACCTCCACCATACCTATTAAAATATGAACAGCCAGAAGCAGCCAGTAATCATGAGCAAAACCTTTGGTACTGATATTCCTACAAAGTCTACTGCACACATAAAATATGAAAATTACATTTCTAGGCTTTTCTCCAAGGATCCTCAAGATCATATCACGCTGGCCTTGACAGGTTTGTGATATTAATGAACCGAAAATCTGGGGTCCCTATTTACAAGTTCTGTTCAATGCGATCTTGAAGGGTATGCCGATCCCTGAAACCTGGGACGGGGGTTAAATAGTTCCAATTTTTAAAAAAGGATCACCTCTCCTGCCAGTCAAATATAGATCAATCAGTCTGATCGACGTAACACAAAAACTCTTTGCACGGGTACTTCTTGATCACCTTCAGGGGTGGATGGAGGATCATGAGACATTAAGCCCACATCAGGCCGGATTCAGGAAGAACACTTCCACTGTTGACCAAATATACAGGCTCCAACTTACATTTTGGAAAACGGTGAGAATGGAGGGTGGCAGCCTCTATTTGATCTTCGTGGATCTTAAGACGGCCTTTGATTTGGTGCCCAGAGCAAAGTTATGGGAGGTACTCAAATAAATGGGAATCCCCCTTACCTGTTGAGCATACTTACAAGACTGCACGAATACAATTTTGCCCAGGTAAGGTGTGGGAAAAGAGGTGACCTGACTGCACCATTTCCAGTTGACAGAGGAGTAAGCAGGGCTGTGTGCTTGCGCCAACCCTGTTTTGCCTCTTTGTCAATGCATTGATAGCCAAACTTACTGAGGTCAGGGATAATGATGCCCCAAAACTGGCAGATACAAAGGTCCCAGCAATTATTTTTGCTGATGATTCCCTCCTAATGTCAAAATCCCCTATCTAGGACAGCTTTGCCATCTCATGCATAGCAGGGGGTTGGAGATCAATACCCAGAAGACAAAGTTTATGGTCCTCAATCCACCTAAGACACTGTGTCCCAACCCTCGTCTAGATGGCATCAAGTTGGACAGGGTGATGGATTTTGAGTACCTAGGGGTCACCCTGACCGAAAACATGGAGTGGGGCCTCCAAATTGCTATAGCCAAGCTTGAGTTAGCCCAGACTACTGAAGGAATTATTAAACTATTGAGAAACTCTTCCTCCAAACCCGCTGGGCCTTTAGTGAAGATCTCCAAAGTGGAAGCCAGGGGTGCGACAATGTATGGGGCTAATAGTAATGTCTCCACAGCAACAGTGCCCCCATAATCAAATTATGGGGCAGTGCCCCCATAATCAAATTATGGGGGCACTGTTGCTGTGGAGACATGAGCAAAGTAGAAAACAGTTTTAGGAGACAGATTTTGGGTCTCCCCTCCAGTACCCCGCTCATCCCTCAATGGCTGGACCTAGGTATTAGACCCATTGGAGAGGAGATAGGTCCCAGACCCCTAACCTTTTGGCGCAGACTATGGATGACACCGGAACTTGCAGTACACAGAGCGGAAGTAAAAGAGATATTGAGCTTCGAGCAGCAGCAAAATGTAGCAGGCTGGGAAAACCAAGCCTGTGGAATAACCCAGGGGAAGCGTGTTTTGCAGTGTCCCGTTCCGAAATAGCAAAAACCTACCGAATAAGTAAGCTAGCAAAGGTGCAAGGGAGCCGTCCACAGGGCACTTGACGGTTACATTGTTATCCTTGAAGGACGAGTATCTGTTAAAACCCTTTTTAGATGATATCTATCCATTCCTGGCAAGAAAATTGTATGTCCAGTAAAGACTGGGCACCCTGCCGCTGTGTGCTTTTACCTGCAAATGGTCAAACGCGGGCCGGCGAGAGTGCCCAGTCTGCAATTGGGAGGAAGAGTCAGAGCTTCATGTCATCTTTTTCTGCCCTGCCTATAAACCAGTGAGGAAACACTGGCTCATCCCACTTTGTAGGAATCTAGGGTTCGTACATTACATAGGCATTTAGAGTTTTAAAGCAAGCCCATTGTCTTTGCTGTATCCCGATTCTTGACCTCAATGTGGCGTAGGCGCTGGACTTTTGTACATATGCCTGTCTAGTAACAAATAGAGCATTGTCCCTGATATTCTAGGGTTTTTTTTAACTCACTTTCAAAACTTTTTTATAACTTTTAACTTTAAAATCAATCAAGTTCTTATTGGTCAATATGTGTAATGTTCTTTTTTTATGTTGGCTACAACATAACTATAATGAATTACCATTCGATGACTATTTTATAAAAAAGAATTGCACTAATTGTATTCTTATTGCCACTATTGATGGGTCTCAGCAGGTGTTGGCCTTTCCAAGTTTTTGCCTCTTGTTTTGCACTCACCCCGCACATGTATTTTAGCAAACCTGTTGTACTTAGACATGTGTCAATGCAGAGCACTCTTTTTTATTTGAATTATAGAGGTGATGTAACTATATTTCTGCAAAGAGGACTGGTCATTGTTTAAAAACAAAATTCAACTGTTATGTATTGTAAAGCATTGTTTATTGTTAGTATACTTTTGTGGTCGCACTGACCAAAATAAAGTTTTTCAAGCAAGCAAGCGAGATATTATTCTAGCTAAACCTAGCTAAAACATCCAGTAGCTAAACAGGAGCAGCAGTATCACCTCTGCTGTCAACACACATATTGCTGTTAGATTATACATTTTTGGCACAGAGGTACAAAATAAAGTATACTGTTTCCACCAGTGTAAAATTAAATACCATTAATAATAATCTTCAGTAAAAGCAGCTCTTTTGCATTGCAGGATAAATTTGGGTGTCAGTTGGCTTTTATTTTACCTCAATTTCAAAACACCATTCCCAATGAGTAAGACTGGGAAGAAAGTATGTACACATGGCGTCTGCAGTGCACCTGCACAGCATCCAAAGGTCATGCATTTAATTAACTTCAATATGTTCTGAATTTCCTAATTACAGTTGATTTGCTTTCTCATTTACTTTGACTGACACAGCACTGTTGATATATAAATTGGGTCACTCGCAATAAGGGCCAGATGTACATACACACATTTGAAAACTAGGACAGGTTAATGAATGGGTGTTAGGTTAGTGATGCAATATATGTACAAATAAGTCGTATCGCAAACTGTCCCTTCGCAGCTGGTAGCAAAATGGCTTCTCTATTGCTTCCTCAAAAATAAAATGAAAGGGAGGCAATTTAAAAAAAAATCGCCAAGTTTAGGAAGACAGTGGGGGAAGCATGTTGTACCTGCCTACTGCCCGCCCCTCGAGCCCTCCAATATAATTTTCACGGGGGTAAGGTGTCCCAAGCAACACCCTTGCCCTTTGAAATTTAATTACCACACAGACAGGGGGTCAGTAACTGATTAATAGTTTGCAGGCAGAAATGCAGTCATAAACCACTGGTACATACTGTTACAAATTGAGTTTCTGATTGGCAAAGATGTGCACCCTGTTCAAGCAGAAGCCGCAGTCTTTCTCAGGGTAAGGTAGATACACACTGAAAAGTAACCTGTGCTCACCCTCTAGTAGCTTGGCACAGAGCACCCCGGCCGATCTAAAGAAGCAATGTGTGAATTGTTTGTGCAACACACACACATACACAGTAACACAATGAATACAGCACAAAAAGATTCCACACAAGTTTATAATAGTTGATTATATTGTAAAAAAAAAACAAGACCAGTCATAAGCAGTGCATTGGGGGGTGTACATTATAGTTAGCTCAGGTAACTATAACTGCTAAGTTTCATTGGCTTTCTATGAGTGAAATCTGAGTCAAACTACAAAGTCCCTGTAACCTTTGTTTTGTCAGTGAATTAGGAGTGAAGTATACTCCGAAACGCATTGGGCGTTGTTTCTTGAATAAACTGCACTAAGAATTCAGGCCACGGCTCTTGTATTGTCTTTTCCTTGGATCGAAGGCAAACAACATGGGTAACCTTGTGTTCATATATATATATATATAAAACCAACGAAGTTGCCTCCAGATGACGAAGCCACCACTCGGCGTGGTAATCTGTATATTCAGGTGAGTAGCAGCCAAGCAGTGCGCACAAAATCAGCCATACGCGTTTCGAGCTTCCTATAGCTCTTGTTCACTGGCAGCACAGAGACAGGAAACGGAATTGAGAACATAGATTTATTTAAATAGAGAGTCCCGCCCCAGTGGGCTGCATGGCATGCTGGTCCTAGTAGTCCATATAGCTGCCAATTAACATATATATATATATATATATATATATATATATATATATATATATATATATATATATAACAAAACCCTTTCAGGCACCAGCGACACTTTAGATCTGCTCACCTCAATGCTCAAATGTCTGTTTTTCTATCAAAGTTTTTAAGCATAGAATTAGCACAGTGCTATCCACACCCAGTTAGAAAAGGACAAAGTCTTTTGCCATTTAAACAGCAAAGTCTTTAAGCATAGGACTAGCACAGTGCTGTCCTTGCCGAGCTGTAAAATGACAAAAGCCATTTATCACGCCACTATAGGTGTGGCAGGGTATACTCAGACATGAGTCCCTTTCTCACTGCTCCATCAGGATTCAAGCAAGCCGGGCCGAAGACGGCTGAAATGCCAGAAACCTTTCCCCGGTAGCTTGTCTCATTTCTGGTGAAGAATTGGCTTGGTAGTTTAGTCTGCCCTGTTCCCATGATGCACTGGGCCAGGCACAGACTGATTTGCATATAGCCAAGTTCTGAGCTGGGATGGGGCAGTGAGATAAATAACGGTGATGGATCAAGCCCTGATCTTTGGACTGGGTAAGAGTGGTCTGCTCAATTCAGACACTCTGTTCATCACCACCCCCTTTTCTGAATCATTTATCACTCCAGGCACAGTATTACAGCTTTGAATTGGTAAAATACCAACTCAAGCCAACCTGAAATGAATAAAAGCGACCCCTGACACAGTGTTTCGCTCTAATTAGAGCTCTTCAGAGAGTTTTAGCTTTGTCCACACACAAGGGAGCACCCAGTATAAGTCAAAACAAAACCCTTTCAGGCATAGTTAGCTCGGTTAACTATAGCTGCTGAGTGTCACTGGCTTTCTATGAGTGAAATCTGAGCCAAATTACAAAGTCCCTGTAACCTTTGTTTTGTCATTGAATTTTATATATATATATATATATATATATATATATATATATATATATATATATATATATATATATATATATATATATATATATATATATATATATATATATATATATATATATATATATATATATATATATTAACTCGTGAGCAAGGGAAGTTGTTCCCGAAACGCGTTGAGTGGGCTGTGAATAAACACCAGTTTTGAACTTAATTGCTGGCCTGGACATCGTTCTTTACGAAAAGGTGAACGAGTGTGGTGGAACACTTTGGGATTAGCGATCCCGTCCGGGCCCGCTGCTGCAAGCGGCCATTGATGCTTCACGTAGACCTCTCTGTTGGATATATATAGATATATATATATATATATATATATATATATATATATATAAATATATATCTATATATATATATATATATATATATATATATCATGCTTCAGTTTGCACTTGGCGCGAGTCACCCAACGGTTGGCGCGAGTCACCCAACGGACGGGTGCCGCTTCACGGTAGTTCTCCGTGTAAGTATGAACGCTCAAAAATCCTCTTAGCGCTACACATGCCACAGCACCATTTTAAGTTTACATATTACCATAGTAACAGAATGAGCCAGCAAAGACGCGCTTCGTAATGCGCGCCATCTTTGCTTTCTTATTTTTTAACCGAAATGTAACAAGCCACAATTATTGACGCTAGAAATTGATTAAATACAAATTAGCATTGTTTCTGCAATTATCAGAAAGAAAGTGATCTTGCCGTGTAATAGCATTTTGCAACCAATCCCAGCTGGTTGCTAGCAGTGGAACATAGGCCATAGTGATATGTAAACTTATAATGATTCCTCGGCATGTGTAGTGCTAACAACACTGAAGAAGGAATTTCTCTGAAACGCGTTTGTTTACTTGAAAATTAAAACTCTGCTGCAGTAAAGTTCCGTGAGTGCTGGCCCTGCTTTTGTGGATACAAGAGGATTGTTGAGCATATATATATATACATATATATATATATATATATATATATATATATATATATATATATATATATATATATATATATATATATATATATATATATATATATATATATATATATACACATACTATGGGTGTGCCGACCGCATCAGGGGGAGGAGAGCTAGGTGCTAGCGGGTACTCCACACAGGATGGAGCCAATAGGTAATGGACATGCTACAGTGTTGGGCGCTGAGGAAGGCTGAAGTGCCGAAATGCATACGCCAGCCACTGTGACCATCGGAATAAAGCGTGCTGTTTGCCCTGAAATCTCCTTAGCCTCTGAGTTCTTCTTTTGAGGCATTGTTTCGTCATATTTTCTGCGCTTGCCAAGGGGCGCAGCACAGCAGGCCCTGCTACTTCAAGCGCCCCGGAAGCCCACTGGCACCACGCTGATTTCAGTGTTTTTCGTGATCGAGGAATCGATATTTCCGGGACCGCCAGGAACCACAGGCCAGTTTGGGAAGACTGAGGTTAAAAGTACAAGGGTGTTTAATTCACTTGCTACATGTTTTGGCTTCTCACAGCCTTGATCACACAAATGACGGAAGTGTGCACAGTGTTTAAATGAAGTAAAATGACAGTAATAGAAAGGGGACTGCGATTTCAACAGGGGCAGACATATTAGGCAGACACATACAAATGAACCATGTCAAAAACCTTCAACCCATGAACGAAAATACATCGAGTGATATGTACATAGTTCCAAAGGATATTAGGATCATATCCAGACGGGGTACATAAATTAATAAATAAATAAAGTATGTACATTTGAAAAGCGCCAGAAGTCCACAATACAGTCACAAAATCATACAAATGTAAAATACACCATATATCCATGTGCAAATGCAAATAAAGCTGGACGCCTAGAACAAGTGTAGCCAGAATCAAAGCCCGCACTAATCGTACGGGAGAGAAGGAAAGCTGCTTGTGCTGTCTCTGTAATTTAAAGAGACAGTACCGATTAACGCTAGCAACTATCTCATGCCCGGTAGATGGAGAAGGGGGATGACGTGAATGTGCTCTTAACAATACAAGTCACAGCAGTGATACAGGCACATATATGGAAATCAAATGCCTAATGCAAAAGACAGAGTAACCGTAAAGTACTTGCAAGGGAATGTTGGAGTCCCAGGAGAACAAAAAAGTGAAGGTCAGGTCTGCCTGTCAAGCCCAAAGCCCGCAGAATAGTCCAAGATGTGTTCAGTGATGCCCAAGTGGGCGTGCTCTATACAGTAAAGGCAGGAACATAGAGGAAATCTTGCCCTATGTGAAGTGCTGTGAAGGGCAGGGTTCCTAAAGTGCTCTAGAAAAAAGAGAACAATATTAAAATCGAACATGACACATCATGTGCACGTGTACTGAACAAGTTCAAGAACATGGAAAAGCAATGTCACATCACATGTTTAGCGAAAGAAAAGCAGAGCTATGTATAGTCATCCTTAAGATGTACAGCAAGTTCTTCGTCCTGATTAAACCCTCCCGGGGCCTTCGTGTGGAAGGCAATGATGTATTTAGACTCCATCTGTCTCATTTTAAGTAGTCTATTACCTCCCCTAGGGTTTCTGTTCACCTGTTCTAGGATGTAAAATTTCATCAAAGAGGTATTGGAGAAATGGTGGTCACTGAAGTGCCTAGCCACTGGATATTTGGCATCTTTGTGAATGATGGCGCGGTAATGCTCAAGAATACGTTTTTTGGCGTGCGCGGTGGTGCTGCCAATATACCATAGATCGCAGGGACATACGATGACGTATACTACGAACATGGTATTGCAAGTCAGAAATTGCTGGATTACTTTACTGACCCCATTGTATGTGACTTTCTTAACCGAGGTACTATACCTACAGGCCTTGCAGTGGCTACATGGAAAAAAACGTTTCAAGTCCAGATCCTTACTGTTAGGGTAAATCGTGATGTCACTGTGGACACAAATGTCCCTGATGTTCTTACCTTTCCTATAGGTGATACTGGGCCTATCAGCAATCAGATGGCCGATAGTAGCATCGCTCTTAAGGATGTTCCAATTCTTAGCCACAATTTTATGAATTTTCTTCGACTCCCTATTGTATGTAAGGATGAGTCGTGTGTTGTTATTGTCACAAGAGATGTCTTCAGAGGGTCCCTCACGCAAGGTGTCAATGCGTGGAACAGAATCTGCCCTAGTTTTGGCTTTCTTCAAAACCCAGGCTGGATAATTCCTGAGTTTGAAACGTTCCATCATTTCAGAAGCTGCTAGTTGGTAACTGCTTTCGGTATTACAGTTTCTTTTTGCCCTCAACAGTTCGCCAAACGGAATACTCCATTTGAGAGTTTTCGGGTGGCTGCTAAGGGCATGAAGAATACCATTGCCAGCAGTGGCTTTTCTGAAGAGAGAGGTAGTGATCTTGTTGTCCTTGATGTCAATTCTGACATCTAGGTACTCTGCCATCTCCCTATTGATGGTGCTAGTAAGTTTGATGTTATAACTGTTGTTGTTAAGGATATTGATGAAGCACAAGGCTTCATCTTCAGTGCCATTCCAGACCAAGAAGAGGTCATCGATGTACCTCCACCATGTGACCACATGACAAGTGTATTTTATCAATGATGAGTCCTTGAAGATGGTCGGTTCCCAATGTCCCATGAAAAGATTAGCGAAACTTGGGGCAAAGCAAGAACCCATCGCGGTACCAATCTGTTGTTTATAGATGGCACCATCAAAGAGAA
Organism: Lissotriton vulgaris; assembly: GCF_964263255.1. NCBI lineage: Eukaryota > Metazoa > Chordata > Amphibia > Caudata > Salamandridae > Lissotriton > Lissotriton vulgaris. Next base: position 1,448,460,904 of record NC_141685.1, read on the forward strand.
AGAAATTATTTGTCAAGCAGAATTCCATCATATCGAGGAGCATTTTGCTGTGCTCTCGAAAGCGTAGAGGACGTTCATCAAGAAAATGTTGACAAGCATCCAGGCCTTGTTTGTGATCAATGATGGTATATAATGCTTGAACATCCATGGTAATGAGTAAAAAGTTTTCATCCCAGGTAAGGTTGGACAGTTTGGATAATTTGGTGTCCCTGACATAACTGGCCAATCCCTGAACCCATTCCCTCAGATAGTGGTCAACGTATTTAGAGACATGCTCTGCCACACTACCCCGGCGGATGGTCCATGCTTTTGTGAACTTTGGGGAGTAGGTAGAGTACTGGGAGCGTGGGATTATCATTTCTCAAAAACCTGTATTCTTCCCATTCCAGGATACCCTTATCTTTCCAACCACTCAATTTGTCCCACAAATCAATTATACTGTTATTGTACAGTTCAAAGGTACTAGTGATATAATAATTGCCATCCGTAAGTTGTCTTTGGGCCTCTGCCACATAGTGATCTCTGTCCATGATGACAATGTTGCCCCCTTTGTCAGTGGGGCAGATAACAATGGTAGTGTCTGCCCCTGTTGAAATCGCAGTCCCCTTTCTATCACTGTCATTTTACTTCATTTAAACACTGTGCACACTTCCGTCATTTGCGTGATCAAGGCTTGTGAGAAGCCGAAACATGTAGCAAGTGAATTAAACACCCTTGGACTTTCTGTTTGGCGTATTCTTGACTGCAACTGAGAGTGTGCTGACGCAGCACTTCTGACCTGTATTGGATTTCCGGAACGCTCGACCGGAGCCGGAGCACACACCACCTCCCTTGGGGCCTCTAGCAACCCGTGGAGCACCCGTTTTGCATATATATATATATATATACAGTTATTTATTTATATTTGTCACAAAATTGCACCAGCAAAGCAAAGCCACACTCCAGCCAGGTAAGGACATAACCTCTATTTTCATAACATCAGGCAGCTTATCATTCTGTCCATCTGTCCCACAGCTTAACGTGTTTCAAGGATTCTTTTCCTCTTTATTAGAGGCCTTTGAGTTATATTCATATAAGCACTACACACATGTATGCTTACCTTAACTATACTTCCATGCGTGGTAAAGCATTTGCATTGTAAAATGTTTGTTTTAAATGATGCATAGCCAAGACATTGGATGGGAATTCCTGCATTGGAAAGGTTGTTTCCCCCAACAGGATAGTGCCCAGCTGCACTTGATGTTGCAATGATCCCACCAAAGTGGTGTTGTCATGTATTATGCCCATGCCTATATGAAGTAGTCACAGCAACAGTAGAAGGAGCAGGCTTTGCGTGGTCCCATGACACTGTAGACCCATTTGGTAATGGTCAGAGAGAGATTTCAGAGGTAGTTCCAGCAGCTCATACAGAAGCTCTAAAATAGTAAGAAAATGATGAAGAATGCAAATCTTAAAGCCAGGCAAAAGCAGGAAGACAGCGCCAGCAAAAAATGTAACTTAACAATAGGTCCAAACCTTTACCAGGACTATATTATCAATGTGAGGCATAATTTTGAAATGCTAATTTCTAATCCCTCAGTTCAAAAACCACTACAGCGACTCATCTCATTGCAAATGCATGCATTTTTTCTGCTATGGCCAATGGTAGCCACGAGGGACCATATTTGTAAAAAAGTGAGAATTTAGGGCAATATGGCAAATGCCTGTCCTTTCTCCCGCACTGGTGCAGAACCGGCTGCCTAGTGCCAATGCAGGCCCTCTTTTACCATGGTGCACGGCTGCCTGTGTTGAATGCAGGATTGTTTTTGTACATAAAGGGTCACTGTTAGACCTGGCACAATAGGCGTGGGTCTCCCCTGCATATTTCCCTTTTGCCTCCTGTGTTTTTGCTGTGGGCTGCACTCCGTGTTGCCTGTCTAGATGCTTTGGACACTTTGCCACTGCTCTTCAGTGCCAAAGTGCAAGTGCTTCCTTTGTAAATTGCTGTTATGGATTGGTGTTTCCATGATTGGCTGATTTGATTTACCAGTCAGTCCCTAATACAGTGCACTGTGTGTGCAAGGGGCCTATAAATCAAATGCTGCTAATGGGCTTGCAGCATTGACTGTGCCACTCACATAAGCAGCCTGTAAATGTAACTATGGCCTGCCATTGCAGAGCCTGTGTACGGCTAAGTCAACCTGACAAGTGCACCCACTTGCCAGGCCTTAACCTTTCCTTTTCTTACATGTTAGCCACCCCTATGGTAGGCCAAAGGTCCCCCTGTGGGCAGGGTGCAGTGTATGTGAAAGGTGGGACATGCCCTGGTGTGTGTGGCATGTCCTGATAATGAATTACTGCCAATTTAGTTTTTCACTATTGCAAGGTTACCTGTTCCCATAGGGAAGAATGGGGAGTTTCTTTATAACATCTTATAAACATAACTACCCCTGGGAACCAGGTAGGAAAATAAAGTTTAGTATGCCTGAACTCAGAATGTTAAAATGCATCTTTTAGTGAGGGTGATTTTGACATACTGTGTTAGAAAATACCACTTTTAGAAAGTAGGTATTTTCTTGCTTGGCCATCCGGTATGCCTCTGCCTGGTTTGTATATTGCATGTCAGGCTTTTCGATGGCGGGACTGGAGAGGAGCAGTGGCTCCAGAGAGCCTGATGAGTCGGGGCTGGGCTGAATAGACCTAGGCTGCATTTAGAGTAGGGGGAGGAGATTTTCTTTCCCTTGAATGAGCCTGGTCTGCCAAGGACACTTCTGTATCCACCTCCTGCCAGGAAGCTGCACCACTGAGGACAGAAATGGTTTTGGCTGAGTACAGACAATCTTTGCCTTCCGAGAACAAATGATTTTTGTGTTTAAAGGAGGGGACTAGACCCAAGACTTTTAGATCACTTCTGTGAAATCAAGAGGAACATTTGCCAGGGAGAAGAGCTAGAGAAGCTGAGGCGAAATACTGCCTCTGTACTGTTTGTTCTCTGGGGTTGGCCTGCAGTGGCTACTTGCTGCCAAGGAAAGGGGAAAAGGACTTTGCTGTTTGCTTTGTCACCTGCTTGAGGAAAAGATCTCCAAGGGCTTGAAATTAAGCTTGCCTCCTTTTCTGAAGTCTCAGGGACACAAAGACTTCACCCTGAATTTCCTTGCAAAGAGGTGCCTTCTGTTGTTTTTGGAACTCTAAAGACCATTGAGAGATGGAAAAGCAACGCAACTTCGAAGAAGCAAGACGCATCCGCACCTGTTTCTGATGCATCGCCAAAGGAACTGTTGCAGTGCCTGCCATGACTTGAGAAATTGCTGCATGCCACATCAAGTGCACAGATCTCCGAAGGCCGAGATCACCACACCAAGTTCAAGGCAAGGCACCAAGTGTGTTGCAACGTTGGGGGACACAGTAATAAACCGACACATCACCTCCTCTCTGGTAAGAAACCAATGTATCCCTTCCCCTGCACTCCAGTAAGGAATCAATGCATCACCTCCCCTGGGGCAAGGAACCGACACATCACCTTCCCTGAGTGTAAGGAACCAATGCATCACCTTCCCTGCGGTCAGTTTTGTTTGTTTGCATGATGCATCCCAGGTACTTTCTGAGAAAAGTGTTGCATCTGCAATTTGCCTTCAACTAAATTATTTCTACCATCTGAAAGTCATAATTTTAAATACTGTATTGTGGATTTTTGTTGTTTGGTCTTGTTTTCGTTTAGATATGGATTATGTATATTTCTAAACTTGTATGGTGTCCATTTGTAGTGTTTTCACTGTATTACTGTATGTGTTCACAAATGCTTTACACACTGCCTCTGAGATAAGCCTGTCTGCTCGTGCCAAGCTACCAAGGGAGTGAGCAGGGGTTATTTTAGAAGTGTATCCCCTTACCCTGACTAGAAGCAAGGGTCCCTATTTGGAAAAAGGTACCTACCTCTTGCCAACTAGAGACCCCCATTTCTAACCGTCACCTTCTTGCACAAAAACAGTTTTGAGAGGCTTTTTCCCCATACTGCAGCACACATAGAAAGTATAAAAAATTAGGAGAAATATAGATATTTCTCCTTGCTGTGCTTTTCCTTGGGAAGCGTGCTGTTTTGGTGCATTCCCAGGTTTACCAGTTCTTGAAATTCTGGGAATGCGTCAAAATCAAGGGATGTTGCATGGGAACGACAACACAACTCACATGAAACCATATCCATGCACAGAGTAATGCACAGCAGTGATTTGCACTGCATTAAATTACTCAAGATTTATGAAGCCATGCACAGACACGCCAGGTGGCCTTGTATGGCTTCATAAAACTCATTGTTCATTTGCGTTGCTCTTGCAACACGTTGCGTGCTGCAAGAGTGATGCACAGGGGATCATAATTATGCCCCTATGTGGCATACCCCAGTGTTGAGGTGTATAAACTCTACTTTAGGGTTGATCCAAATTGCAACTCGCTGCCAGTGTAACAAAGCAGAAATAGGGTCAAAGTATGACACACCCACATAGAAGAAGATTTCCAAGTTTATTGTAAACCATCCAGCCTTAATAAACCAGACCTTCTTCTGATTCCCTTATTCTAAGAACTGACTTCTGACATTTCTTTACTGCTGTATTAAGAAAGTATCCACTCATAGCCATCCAATTATCATGTTAGTTGTGAGATGGTGCTTTGTTTCAGACGCAATAATATGTTTATGCACACAATGTATCTGTTCATGCTCATCCTTTTCATTTTTCCGCAGGAACACTTTACTGAAATTGATCAGGTAACTAAGGGAATGATTAGGATTGCAGTTGGACTTACATCAGACTGCCATCCCTTTGGAAATGGGACCGCCCACTTGCTGTTGTTAGTCCCGCCATGTAAATTACAATACGATCGCCTTCAAGGCAGTCACAAAGTGTATTTTTTGTATTGCGGCGTGTGCTGCGGGCTGCACATGCAGCAGTCCAAAAAATAAACACTTTGCACATCCCTCATTATGTGGCAGGCATCATGTGGTGCCTGCCACATGGTGCACGGAGATGTAGAGGGCACCATAGGTGCCCCCCAGGTCTCATGTCGAAGGGCCAAGGGCCAGGGGCTAAGAGAGGCCTCTTATAGGCCCCCAATGTCCCCTTCCGCCTGCCTTTTCATGACAGGTAAATGGCTATGTAACAGCCGGTGGGAAGAGACAATTTAATCCCTAAGGTGGTGTCAGCAGGCACCGTCACCATTGTAGGGATTGCGGCTCACTCCGATGCACCGGCATGCTCAAGGTGCCCGTCGGATAAGTGGCAGTCGGGCATTTTGACTGCCAACCATCTGCCTGCCATTGTAATATGAGGGCTGTAAACAGGGTTATAATGGCGGTGGGACCGCCACCGACAGGCTACCGGTAAAGGTCCCACCGTCATCATAATCAGGTCCTAAATATTGATAAATAATTATAAAAAAATATTTTTGTGATAGAAGCTTTGTTTTTATTTGCTTCACAAATCAGAATAAGCTATTGTATGTTCTCAGCATTCCTAATTGTTGTTCAAATCTAACTAATAAATCAGTCAATAAAGTATATCCTGTTTTTACATTTAAAAATAATAAAAAAAGAAAATGTTCACAGGATTTAATGCAGTGGGTGTTTTGTTGATGCATTGACTGAAGAGCAAGGTACTTTAATTGATCTCATCATAAAATAATGTTGATTTTATATTTTTTCCAATATGGCAATCATTTAGGCATGTGTGTTGTTGTATTTATCAATACATGATTTATTACGCAGTGGCAGACATCAGTGTGCTTTTATAGCAGGTCAGAGATTCCATAGGAAGAACATTTCTTGTTTTACCAATTTTTTTAGCTTCTTTTGATAAATCTCCACAAAACTCTCCACAAAAACATTTAATTCACATCAGCACTTTCCTAGAATGTTTCTGGATGATCCATAAAATGGAGAGGGAGAAAAAAGGACAATCCCAAAACATTGGTTTTTCCCATGTAAATGTCCATAGAACATTTTGGAAAGCAATACAAAAACTATGGTAGAACAGAATTACCCCACATCTGGCAGAAATTTAAATCTTTAGTCAGAAAGCGTGCTTTTTGTCATATGGTATAAATCATTGAGTCATTTTTGAGAAAATGAAGAAAAACAGTTTGGCCTCATTACAGGACTTGGGATTCAGTCTCTGTGTCTTGAACTTAATAAAGAAGTAAGATATAAGGGTACAGGGAAGAGGTACACTAATGTTCTGCCTCTTCTGGCAAAATATGTAAAAAACTAAATGTGCTGCGGATGCAGCAGTACTTCCACAGAACCTAGTGTGGCCCCTGTGAGGTCTGATGGGACTCCTTTGGGAGAAAGGCAACACAGCATTGTGCAAGGTTCACTGACTGAAGGTTGCAAAGTCTTGTGGTGGCATTCTCCTGCTGGTGTGCCATGACAGATTGGTACAGCAAGACCACACAAGCTTTACTGAGTGAAGTTTGCATGATCTCACAGTACCACGGGGTGATGATTGCTTGGCAAAACCACATAAGCACTGTCGTGTTGCAAAATAAATAAATAAGAAAAATGTGGAGTGATGGTCTGTGAGGGGCTGACCGACCAGAGCCAGGTTTTGTCATCCTTGGGGGTGGGCGTCATCTAACATGTCAGGAGTGATGTAATATGTGAGGTGATATGCAGGGCATGGCAGAACACTAGTTACAGTTAGCTCAGTAAATTATAACTGGTGAATTACAGTGTGTGATTTGTTTTTATGTTATTTCAACACCTAGATACCAATGTTTATATGGTCCTGTTATGCCGCATTTTGTTAGGATGCCAACACAGCCCTTTCATAGGGAACACCCCAAGAATAAATAAATAAGTTACTACTCTTTCCCATTATTTGTGCAGTAGGTATCCAATCAGATTTGCAAATTATGAACTGCTGTTACTTAAATCAGGATTTTTTGTCTTGTCTGTTGCTCAAGACTTTGTATGTGCCCACCCAAATTCTTTTTGGCAAATGTTCATGCGAGCAAATCATGAAAGCACAGCAGGAGCCCTGGAGTGCAGTGACAGAAGATGTTACAGGTTCCTTAGTTGTGGTGGTTATGTACTACATGTTTGCCAAGGATGCTAACAAGTAGGGGTGGGCCATATATTCTGCTTCACCAGCAGAGTTGGTGGAGTTTTGGCCACTCCAAGTTATGTATGTAAAGCAAAGTGTTGGCCAATATCTGCCATCAGCTGTATGGTGGAGTTTTTTCTTGGAGACGGCTCACCACTGGTAAGTTGGTGAGTACGAGCGAGAATTGGCATCCTCTAGCATGATTTTCAGGCACTACGAGTGTCCCTGGTGAGATTTTCCCAGCTCGAGAGATCATGGGCAGTCACAAACATTCAAGGTGAGAAAGCTTTCTCGAGGAAATAATCTACTCAAGTGGCAGCAAAACCAACTCAAGAAGCAGCACCCTCTAGTGCACTCCATGGTGCTATTTTAGCTCTTATTTTATAGCTTGAAACAAGCTCCCGGCACTGAAAATCAGCACAAGCAGTATAAAATGCTGATTTCCGCTCATTCTCTGTTGCCTCCTGCAGAGTTTTCATGTAAATCCGTGGAATTCTACAGAGTAAAATTCAGCAAGTTCCACCCACCCCTGCTAACAAGCTGTTCATTCCCCATTATTAGGCCTCAGGAGTCTGCTAAATTGTCCAGGGGAAGAGGAGGTTTAATATTCTTTTTTCATGACGGTGCCCCCTTTAAATTTTAAATAATATGTAATTTTCTTAATTCAGAGAGAACCATTTCTGTGACAAAGGTAATTGGAAATGATGGGTAATGTGAGGGATTTAGATTTTAGTAAGAATTTATCACTTGGTACCAGGAAGTAAAGTAAGGATTTGATTATTTTTTAGGACGGAATATAGGAAATGCAACATTCTTTCTGTAATGAGCAGACAAAAAGCAAAATGGTCAGTGTTAGTTACTTTAAATTACCTTCATTTGCTTAATACTGGAAAGTAAGGCTTTTTCAAATGAGATTGCAAATATAATTTTTACCCTATGCTATTATGAGTCATGTCTCGGTATCCTCTTAGGCTTATAATGTGTGATACTATTAATACACTTTTAAAAGCATAATACATTAAGAAAATTATAGTCCTCTAAATCATGAAGTAGTTTCACAGTCTTTTGTAAATAGAGGCAAGTCTGATGAACTGTCCATGTAAAATCCCAGCAATTGCAACATCAGATTTATTTTGCAGAGGAAATGTAAGGAACTTAGGTGTTGTTCAGGTGCTAAAAACATCTGCGGGTTTTGCCTTCTAAATGTAACTGAAGTTTGTCTACTGTGACATGTGAAATAAAAGAACATATGTGTGGAAAAATATTCTTTTGAAAGTTATAGAGATTAAGAATACTGACATTTTCAAAACAATTTTGCAATATGTTCTTAGTCATTAAGACGGCCCATTGAGTTAAGCACTCGCCTCTGACATCTGTGAATCAGAAGTAGACCATAGTAAGAAACAACATGCTTTTGGGGATCCCTCACATGCATGCATCCCCTTCCTGAGATAAAATGGTCTATACATGATTGTCTTTTTGAAATGATCACAAAAGCCACAGTATGTTGACACACAAACTTCATCAGTAGAATGGAAAGTAAAGTTCACACTTGCCCTGCAGTGCATATTTAGTACACCTACATGGGTGACTGAAAGATTATGTCTCCAAGTTCAGCTTTGTGGCTTGGTTGGCTGCAGCTTAATGCTCTGCAGAAACACATCATATGAAAGCTCTCTGCCATGTAGAGAAACCTTCCTTATATACATTACAGAAGGCATCCCTGTGGGTTTCTTAGAACTAAAATGGTAAAGTGTCTGGGGGCTGATGGTATTGAAAGGGTCAGGCCCATATGTTCTGGATCTATTCTAGAAACACAATCCGATGGTTCTTTTTAGCATCATGTAAGTGTAGAAGGGAAACAGAAGTTATTATTGCCAATCAGTTCAACAGGAATTTCTCTAGACACATTGTAACCACAGACAACTACATAAGGTTAGTTACTTTATTACAATACCAAAAATACCATAAAGACACCATGAAATGAGAGTGTAGTAATAGATTGGAGTCAGCATAAGCCAAGCCTGTGCATCCAGTTTGAACGGTAAAGCATTATCAAAACAATTATTTCAAGAAGCAGGATACAGGGGATTAGAAAGCATGAGTCCAAGTGTCCCAGCATCAAAGGTTGAGGAATATCAAGCATTAATTTATCCCTACACTAACGATAAAATGACATCCCTACTTAAGCATCTTCAGGGACAAGGAGTAAAAGGTGTCAGCATGTGGAGTCTCCCTAAGGAGTCTCTCCACCATCAATAGATCAGATAGCATCCAGCTATTGATATAGAGCTTGTTCTAAGTTGCTCTCTATCTGAAGGCAGGAGAAGTGGGTGCTTTTCCTACTCCCAACTACCTACTCCCAACTACCCAATGTTGAAGAGAACTTTCCCAAAATCCTTTGCAGGTTGCGCCATCTGCTCTTGGTACCATCCTAATGGTAGTTATCCATGGGACAACAGTGTTGCTCTTCTCATCACGCCTCCAATCTCACATTAACATTTCATATCCCATGATTACCTGTTCCACCTTTTAATTATTACTAGGTTGAAATTTTGAGCATTATTAAATAATTATTAAACGATGCAATTCTAAAACCTGCCATTTGCAGCACTTACCAATTTTGGAATTAAGTGTTAACATAAAAGAAGCTAGTCCTTTTATAAATTTATGTTTATCACTTTACCCAAGGCAATATTAGACACTTCTAAGAACTGACGTATACCATAATCCATATCTATGTCTACTGAATGCATGTGAAAGCCAACACCCTCCTCATTGTACAAGTACTTCTTGAGCCCTTGCCCAGTTTACCAAGCAAGTTGGTACTATGAACCTTGGTGGTTGGAAATGAAAGCTGTTCTTCCAAGCCCAGGATTTTACAAAGAATCTGTAGGAAAATCTCTCTTTTTGCATCTTCACACCCATTTTTATTTGACTGATGCTGCTGGTTATTTTACTTTGCAACTGGAACTCTGCTACCAAGGCCTCAGTGAATGCACTCTGACTTCTAAAACAAGTTGAAAATTGTCTATAGTGTTGACATATTTAACTTACCCATAAGTTACTAGTATATAGTACAAAGTTTATCCAGGGCTGTAAATTAAATGTTCCTAGTAGACGGCAGCAAACATTGTGCCACCAATAGAGTGGCAATGTGAAACATGACTGCAGGACTACTACTGTAAATAACCCCTGTTGACAGTTATAAACCTTCTTTAAATAATAATAAGCCACTCCTACGTAGCTGGTAATGCCCAATCAGGCAGGGTACATGGTTTATAAACTTAGAAAATGTAAAAGTTTAATGTCCTTACAGTGAAAAAGTTATTTCACCGTAGTAGGTTAGCTGTTCAATAGGAAAACATGGAGATATAAAATTGAAAATGAAAAATGTTATCTCTGACTAACAACTGACAATAAAGTTTATTCTTGGACTTTCAAAAACTATTTATTAAAATCCAATTCACTTGTAAAGTTGGATTTGTACTGGATATTATACAAAAGGTACTTTGAAACAGTCATATTTGCATGCCTAAAGCCTCTAGAAGCCCATTTGCATAAAATCTCAACTATCACCCAGGAGCTGAATAGCACTTTGGTGAGGTTTTTGGATGTGGGGAGGTGTTCTGTTCCCCTGATAGGATGACTATCTGGGCAGTGCCCATGAATTTAATTGACTTCAAAGATCCCTACCCTTACTGAGGCGGATGTATATAATACCTGGGTCTACACTATATTTTGTCTCTCTAGCCAGTCAGAGAGCAATTTTTATGGGATAGGAGTTGCTCTCAGAACCGGTTTTGAGTGACCACAGAAGAGGAGTTTCAAATTGTCCTAACCACACCTTTAGGATGAGCACAGGAGCTCTGCATATGGAAAAAAAGGTTCTGTCATGTTGCATTTTAGAAGAGATGGGCACTGTGGGATTATTTGCAGTAGGGCACACAGGGACTGCTGCAAAGGTGCATAGAGTTACCCCTGGGAACTGTTTCCCTATTGGTTAGGGGTGGTCAGGCTGGTGCCAGGAATACATGTGGCATCTTAGGGCACACATTTAAGAACACCACTGGCCATGTGGAAGACAGAAGAAGAACTGCACCTGCTGTTGAGATCTGCTAGGAGATTGTAACAGCTAGACCGGCTCCCACTTGTACCCAGGAAAAAGAAGTGGACTTCAATGGTCAAATTGCTGACCTCCTGTTGAGCTACAGGGCACAACAGTTGCAAGAAGCATGCATTTCATGAAAGGTCTCAAATGACAAGTTTCCATTGAATCTGCCGTGGACCATGCTGATGGCTTCTGTGAAGTGAGTCCTGCCCTACAAATGCTGTTACTGAATCGATAGATGCCGATGTCCATCTCTCAATGCTTGTCCATGGCCTATTTTCACCAAAGATTGTTTACATCCGGAGGTATATTTTCCGCCAGAATGATCCTCGGCTTTTGCTCCATCCAGGTAGGCTTGAAACCTTACCCATGTCCTTGCCCATCACGTCCAGTTGCTCATGGTTGGGGCTTTGCGCGTTTCCATTTTTTTAATTTTATAAATTCAGATCTCTGGTTCCCCTAATTGGATTATTGTCATTTTGGTGCCATTTTGTTCATCACATATTCTCCATTTTTATAAATTGAAGTGGGGGTTTTATAGCTTTGCATTTTTGACATTTTAACAATTAATGGTACTCTTAAAATCTTTATCTTTTTTAAAGTTAAGCCTGTCTGCTTTGTGCCATAGCTACCAGGTAGTTGAGCTAAGGTTTAAATTACTGAAACCTTTACTGGACCTAACAAGAATAGTATATGTGCACAAATTCCTAGGCAATTGATAATGGAAACAAGTGAAGAAAGGGGAAACAACCAAAGGCAACTAATTAAAAAAGCATATTCATTTTTATAGTCATATTTAAAAACATTTTGATCATTATTGGAAAAACATAAATTATCAATACATAATTCAACAAATAATAAAAACTACAAATTCATTAAAAGAATCAAAATAAAGCAGTAAATCTTTATATTTAGTCAGAGGGTGGCAATAAAACTCGACGCGCGTTTCGGCGTGTCCAATGCCTTCTTCAGGAGACACAAAATACTAAAATATCGAAGATCCAATGCCTGGTACAGTGTAGATATTTTCAATAATAAAAACAGTTGATGATCAAACTTTTTATCATTCCATGTATTCCTCCAAATGTAAACGTAATGTCGATTAAAACATAGATTTAGTCGGTGTTAGTCCCCTGATATACGGGACTGATTTCACCCGTCACGAGCCACAAACTAAATAGTTCACTAACAGTATAGTGCAACCTCTAAAGAGACAAAATGATATTTCTGTCACAAGGATCAAATCTTATTGGTCACTGTCAGTGTTGTACGACCTTGTTCATGTATTTAGGCAGTTAAAAATTCGTGAACGAGGACATTTTAAAATAACTCGGAATGGCAATGTAGCTGGGCACTTATATCAAAAACCCTGGATATATGGATCTTCGTTATGTGCTCGAAAACATTTGCCAGGCGCGGGGCGGAAAATGGCCTCCAGCGTCTTACGTCACGGGGAGGAGGAAAAAACCCAGAATAGCGCCCTTATTACCTGTAGTTGACAACCACACACCCCACCTAATATTCCACTTTCTCACAGAATCCCTAATGGATCTCAAAAATAAAAGAAGCAACGGCACTGGTATTGAACACTTTTGGTTTTTGCTTCCATTGTCATTTGTAAGAATTTATATTTCAGGAAAGTGCTGACATGTGTTTAATGGCTGACAGCAGCAATGAGTGCTTAGCACACAAATTCCCAATTCTTTAGCAGACATATGTCGGAGAGCCGCTCTCAGATTCGACACCATGGCAATATTATGTACCCTGGACTTCTGCACTGTTTTTTCCATTTCCTTAGAAAATTATTCATCACTTCCTATTGGCAAGATCCATAACCTGCCACTAAATACTTTCCACCTGCGTCCAAACTGTGCCCCAGAGACTCAGCATAACTTTATCATTAAGGGCGGAAAACCCTGTCTCACCTGCCATTGATTTGTGCCAGGTACAACCCTGCAAAGACAGATGAGAGACAAGATAAATTATGCATGTGATATGTCGAATGTTGAGTCATATGTTGAATGCTAACAATGCACTTCAGTTTACAATAGGAAATAGGAACCATATATAAAACACCAATGTAAACTACATGTCAAATTATCACAAAATCTTGTTCTTTACCTATAAGGGTTAGAGGAAAAAAGGCACTATGCTTTTTGGAATTCTTTGCAAATAATCATTTTGAAAAACACCAAGCAAGTTTCTATCTACAGTCCTGTCTTCATTCAAAGTAATAGAAACTCAACATTAGTATGCAGGATAGAAAAAAATAAGGACAAAAGGAAAATTCCTATTTTGGGTTAGTTCCCTGAACACTGTTGTTGGTGTTTGGGGACATCACTCCATGCATTTCTCAATTAGCAAGTTGCAAATCTTGGCATTGATATCCTGAGGAGATTCTATGCCACTTGTGCATGTGCAAACACAAATAAGAGAATACATTAATTGACTCTATGGGGCTTTTTAATAATTGTTGTATGCTGCTATGAGTTTGGCCTCTTTTAAGATAATATTTACATTTAACAAAGTTGGACTCTAGGGGGCATATTATCAAGGAGGTTTATCTCCGCTTTTTTGGCTTTAAAAGCCAAGAAAGCGGAGATAAAATTATCTCCCTATTACCTAGCTGTCGCTAACACCAGTTAGCAACAGCTAGTAGGAGATAGCGACCATCTTGGGCCCCGCTTTGCATGTCAGTGATATTTATCACTAATGACATGCAAAGTGGGCGTGCCAAGATGTTAGCGACTGGAAACAGTCGCTAACATCGCTATCTCCTATTACCAACTTTTGGAGATATTCGCGCTAAGCGCGAATATCTCCAAAAGCGAACACCTCCCCTGAGCAGTTCTTAGCCATGTTATCCAATGGGAGGTGGATAACATGGCTAAGAGCATTAGTTCGGTAATGCATGATTATCGCTGACTTTTCAGCGATATTCATGCATTGCGGGCGATTTTTATCGCATTTGCGATAAACCTTGGTAATACCAAGGTTTATTTGCGATAAAAATCGCCGCAGCTCAGCGGTAAATTTTTGTCTCTAACCAAGCAATAGCGATAATTATCGCTATTGCTTGGTAATATGCCCCTAGATTCTCTAAGACTATTCTTTTACCCCATTAAAATTCGCCAAGCACTTTCTGAAGATATAGAAAACCTCAATATTATTATTAACATACCTTAAAGCGATGGTATTATTTTGCAAACTACCTGCATTTTAGGGCAAAGTAGCCAGAATACCATGACATGCCTGAAGCAGAGGCAATTTCACCGCATCGAACCTTCCTCCTGGACGCTGTTCTGACTCTGGGTTTTACAATGGATGAACTTCAACCCTCTGCATCTAATACACAATTTGTTTCAAATACTAGCCCTGGCTACTGCTTGTGGACAAAGTAATATGCAACCATATACAGGGGAAAAGATAAGGTGTAAAACCACTGGTTATCACGAGTTTGGAAAATATTAAAAAATTGTCATTTTCAAACAATTCTTTGGTGTTTAAACAAAAGAACTTGAACACCCCCATGATTTACCTGCTAACCTGCTACTACAACAGAACTGATCATGATTAGTTGTATGCGTCTCTTGTCACCCAATGTCTCCCTCGACAGACTGTATGGTCAAATTCCCCCTGGCACTACTTCTGGGGCGGGGAACTAGTTAGACTAAACCGGCTATTATACATAATGGTTGACCATATTGAGATGTCTGTGTGTATTTTCTTTTACCAACAATTGGAAGATAGTGGCTATCTGCAGTAGGTTCCTCAGCATAAATTCAGAAAGTAAAGAGATATGAAATTGTTCAAAATGTGAAGAATGTAAGCGCCATATAAAGCAAATCTGCAACTTTTCAAATAACATTTCTGTAATTGGGAACAAACAGGGTCAGAAATTAACACAGTATGAAATGTGTGAGACACATATGATCTCTGAACAATACTGTTACAAAAAAGATTTGGGCAAACAGTGCACGAGAAAATAGTATTTTTGCTTCTGTGGTTTTAATATTACTTGCATTTTACATATTTAACAATTAGCAAACGAATCTATGATCTATGGGTATTTTTGGAAAGCTGTGCCAATTGCATCTTTCTACGGTGCACACACATTTGTAGGCATTTGAACATTAATGCGAGCACAAATGGCAAGAAAATTGCATTTGTACTTAGTAACGTTATTCTCCATGCGTAAAATATTTCTGCCTTCCTCTGATAAGTGGACTTCATAAACCTTCATCTCATATTACGCCGAGATCATGCAATATTACGTGTATACATATCTTTACTACTGTAAATACAAGTATACAAGATGAATTTGCGTTGAGAAAGTCAGCTACGTGTATACCTTATTTCAATTTAAGGTCACAAATGGCTGCACAAATCGCTGTGTCGAGCCATTCCTAAATACCGCAGAAATGTTTGTATAGTCCTACTAACTTGAGTACTTTTTTGGGAGGAGTTTTATATAGCGCGAACTAGACCGGAAACATCGGGTATCAGAACGCTTTACATGAGCACCACTTTAGTTACAGATGACACATTCTTTTTTGTCAGGCACGGGCAAATTAAGTGATTTGCCCAGACTGGCAAAATGTTGAGCGGGATTGCCGAGACTCGAACCCGGTTCCCCAGCTTGGAGGTAGACCGCTCTAGCCATAATTCTACATCCTCTCCCCAACAGGATGAAATAAATGTGTAACTGAAATTATGAGCTCTTCTTAAAAATGTAATGAGAGATTATATATGACATTATAATGGTGTGACTATGAGAATCTCTGATGCTGCGTTCGGCAATTAAAGTGTATTTCTGAAGAGAAGAGAAACAGTGGCCGTAATGAGAGCATGTTATTCAACAACTATATGGATAAATGAGAAAACGTGTTTCTTGTGTAATGCTTCCTAGCACACCTCTGCAATTCTATGGGGTCATTGCCCAATTTGATGGTCCTCAAATACCAGCCCCTCAGGATCAGGACTGATGCATTGGCCATCCTATGATCCACATTCACAATCTAATGATAACAAATCTATGTCGAAATCCCGCAGCCTTTTTCCCCGCAGGGAATCACAACGCGGTCGTTACAACGACCGCGTTGTGATTTTGCATACCATTACTCCGCAAGTCGGAACAACGACTTGCGGAGGGGGGTCGCTGGATGTTGGAATAGTATAATTTACTATTCCAACTCCAGTCTGTGCGGACACTAAGGAAGGCGTTGGATTTTAAATCCAACACCTCCCCCCCTCCGCAAGTCATTGTTCCGACTAGCGGAGTAATGGTATGTGGAATCACAACGCGTTCGTTGTAATGACTGCGTTGTGATTCCATGCGGGGAAAAAGTTTCAGGGTAAACATTGTTTACCAATGATAACCACATAGCCCACGGTTACTGTTTAACTCACTGATCTATCCTGTTACTTGGCTCCTTAATTATTTTCTATTCCACACATTTAAAGTACAAATGTTTGCTAATACTATCTATATTCTTAATTATTTGTTATTGTTTAATGTTGCCTGTATATTTTATGGCACACAATTTATCTGCTAAGCCTGTTGTCTTAAATCCCAAATGGAATCACACCCTTTCATTTGATCCATGGTAAGGCTGTGGTTACAGGGCCTCTATACAATGGATGTGAAACTTGACATTACTTTGCGGGAGAGCCTGTTGTGTAAGTTCAGGTGGTGGCTGTCAGGGTTCTACCCTATAGTGCTAGAGACATATGCTTATTGAGTTTTGTCCTGCAATTGATCAGGTTTGACTTAATAAATAATGAAAGTTTTTGTATTTGAGTATCATATATTGGATAGTACTGTTGTTGTTTACTGCCTCAAAAGAGTGGTTATCAAAAGACACACAATTTATCGACAGAATGCAGAACAAATAAAAACATTCACCATCAGTCAAAAGATCTGGGTTAAATCCATCATTCTTTTGCTCGCCATGCCACCCCAGTTTAGACCTGGCCATATGCAAATCAGTCTTGACCCTGTGCCTCATGTGAACAGTTCAGCCCGAACTGCCAAGCCAGGTCTTCCCTGGACCGGAAAAAAGCATCCTTGTTGTTAAGTAGCTGGCCCTTATTTTTTTTATAAATGCATGCAATGTAGGAGCAGGCATGAAGAAATAATCTGTAGTGCAACACATCTTTTTTGCACTTTCAGTGGCAATATAATCAACACTTTCCTCTTCGGCAGTAATGAACCATATTCAGGACTGCATTTCAGCAAGATGTTAAAACGATGTACTCTTTAGTCTTACATTTCTTTATCCCAGAAAACTGACCATAGAACAATGCAAATGTAAGTTGTGTAACTAGGTAATATTTGTGTAACGTGTTTGAACCTTCTTAAAACAGTGTGGAAAAAATGAACTCTAAATGCTATCATTGCAACTTAGCCAAGGAGGAAATGCAGATCTCTCAGGGAGTGCCATAAGCACACAGTTTCTTTGTGTACCCCTTGCCATGCACAGTGCTCCACTGGACAAGCTCTATGTTTAATAAGCATGCTAAGCATAAACAAACGCTACAGAAAGCAGCAGGGAAAGAAGTGCATGTTGTTTAAGGTCAAGCATAGATGGGAGATAGGAAAAGAATGCACTGAACTAATAAAATCCTACAAAAACTCATCCCTTTCAACATCACAAAAATCTGAACCTTACAGGTTATCTTTATCTCTTACCCCAAGAATGCATATCCACTTACTCCTATTCTGTTAACTAACTAATTCTAACTGTATTCTCTCTGATTATGTGTACATTGTATTACTACAATTTGGTGCAGAAACGCAATAGAAAAGTTTTTAATAAATAAATTAATTCATAATGAATGAATGAAAACATGTGCATTGCATGTCCTTGAATGGAGGTGATACAACTTTGGAAGGCCTTTTCTTTAACAAACATGTGCTTCCATGGAAACCATAAAGGAGCCATTACCAAAAGGTAAGCCTAGATATTTAGAATTTGACATAATGTTATTAATATCCCCGCAATCTCCTTGTGAGGTGCAGTAGTTAAAAAAACTCAACTGATACATTCAAAGGCCTGTAAAGAGATCTCAGTCACAGGCAAGCATTGATTACCACTGGCTAAGATGAAGTATGTCATATCTACTTGCAATGCAAAGTGGATTCAGCAATACATTACTCCCAGGTCTCAATATAATGTGAAGCGCATTGATTTTTTCAGTTGGAAAGTATAGCAAAAGTGGACATTTGCCATTAACAGCTTTTTCTCCTTTCCCAATCAGTCACTTAATGAACCTTGAATTATATTGATAGAGCTCAACATCTTTCAAAAGTATTGATCCCATTCCTACTCAAGTTTATTTTTATTTCCATTGCTAATTTATCTATATCATATGTATGAAATGTGCAAACCGCATTCGGTTAGTAACATTTCGCAGTAGGCAGGCTATGTTGAATGACCGATTAAGGCACAAAAATTGCAAAGTTCTGTGAATCCGCAGACATATCCATACTAGAGGTCTCAATCTTGAAAAAGCTCAAAAAACTGTACCCTTCGCTATTATCTTTTGACAGAAAATAACTTTTTGAATGGTGTTTGATAGCATTACTTTGATTTCAAGGACAGACCAATTGGTGTGGGTAATATCTATGCTCCCTTCTTAGCAAAATGATTTCTATTCAGGAGGAATACTTACACCACTCTATCAGGCCGAGAATCATTGTTAACATACTGAGCATTACCAATTTCCAGGGGCCATATCATTATGGTCTTTTCCAGTGCATCTCAGAGCTGAGCGCCTGCTTTATGTGCCTGCAAGGCATTTATTTAACCTGATATTTCTTTGAGTTAGTGCTTTATTTTCAGGTAGTACAGGGCAGAAACCGTGAACACGGTTTGCCTTTTTCTGTTCCTGAACTGTGCAGTCTGAAAATAAACTACTGAGAGAAATATCTGGTTTAATGCAGTCTCTTTACTCCCTATAGGTGCATAAAACAGGAAATCGACATAACGCCCAAAACGTTCATCATGATATGGCTCTAGGAGTTAAGTTTTCAAGGTCATATTCACAGGAAATTGTACACTTTTGGTGTAAGTTTACAATTTTTTTGCTATTCATAAATTACAAGTGTAGTTTTACCTGTAGTATATGTCTGAATGCAAAGATTCTCTTGGCATTTTATGTGCAGAGTTCTCTGCAGTTGTAAACATGCTACATTTAAAAATACACTTAGGGGCATATTCACAAGGATTTATATCTGAATTATCCCCACTTTAACGCATCAGAAGTGGTGATAGAATTAATACCCCATTCACAAGCTGTTGCAAACTGCAGACAACACCAGTATTCCCGTGATAACTGCCCCCAAATTTATCTCCACGGTGGACCCCACCAACTAACACTAATGAGATGTATATTAGGCCTTCCTGTGCAAAAACTCACGAGAAAACCACACCACATTCACAATGAACTGCCAGATCTGCGAAGTGAAGCAAAAACAGATGTTAACCCGCGGTAGCACCAGGGATTTTACACTTGCCTTTTGCTGGTGTTAAGCAGGACGACTACCTGCAGCATGGAAAGGAACAGAGCCAGTAGCCTTTTAAGATCCAGGTGTTCCAGATGGAAGGTGTCTGCCTAAGTTAGCACCACTAAAATGACAGTATTTTGGGTTAAAACAAATGGTCAGACTTCGAGGAAGCTGATTGCCACGGTAACCATGCTGTCAGTCTCAGCAAGACACTTGACTCCCAGCAGGGGAAGTGTTGAGTCAGGAGCTAAAAGTAGTGATGATGGGACTTCTCAGTCGATAACTTCTATTCACAAGGTATCGCCGGCTAATGCAGGATTTTAATTCACCATTGTGATGATTAGTACGTGAGTTTTGACACCCCTTCCCTGTTACTATCGCCATGTACCGCGGGCTTGAAAATAGGCCGCTAACATTGCGATATTAATCAGGGTTAGACAGCATTAACTCTTCGTGCGATGACTGACGATGGCGATAGTTATTGCCTGTCTTTGTGAATATACCCCTGAGTTTGTGAATAGCAAAATATTATAAACTTAAAACAAAAGTGTAAGTTTACCTTTGGGAATAAGGCCCCAACTGTTTGGGCCCTTGAAGATATTCACAGAGTGAGGACCCATGCCAATAAAAAAAGCACTTTACATGTACATTTTATACTGGTCATGGGGCAATTTTGTACCAGCAAGTGCAATGAAAGAGCTCCAAATGACCAATGAAAAAAAGCACATTTCCTGGTAGGCGATCTGGGCAAAATTTGATTCAACACAGAAGCAAATTTGCCCCCCAACAGTGTAAAATTCAACCACACTATTGCAATATGTAAAATCTGTTCTGAGGTATTCATTTGTATTTTATTTTCAAAGCTGATCATTGATTTTGTAGATGTTTTCTCTAATGTTCTGAAGTCTAGATAAATCTAACTGTCAGGGACTGTAACTAACATAACATAACATTATAAATAACTCTTTAAAGAAGTTGTACTTTATTTTATTCATATTTTTAATTGAATTCAATTTTGTTTTTTGTACATCCATAGAGTAATTTACAAAGCTCACTGACATGGTTGACAATTAGAATCATAATTACAATGTATAAATATACAAACTTATCAATGATGTCATTTAAATGTCATCAGTGATGTCATAAACTATGTCCTAGAACATGTCAGGAGTTATCTTCTATGTGAGGTCATAAGCAGTGTGTGTGTATTTTTTAGTTCAAATGCTCTGACAGTCAGTAGCTTCCTGTCTGTCAGAGCAATGTTTTTATCTGTTTTCCGGCATGCATATTTGCATGCAGGTACAAAAAAATGAGAAGTCCACTTTCAGTAAGCCAGTGCTGTTGGACAGCTCCAGCTTGCAGAAAATTGAGTTATGTTTGCTTTTGCTTGGTTGGAGATCATAGCCCCCACCAAGCAAAAGCTAACAGCTACCTCCAGAGGTTGGGCACCTGTGGACATAGCAGGAATCTGGCCTGGGGGTTTGTAGTCTCCAAGGCCAGAAATCTCTCCACAAGGGGGTTCGTGTGGGCCCCCTCCATCATAGAAGTTATCACATGGGAGGTGGTGGTCCCTGGGGCTAGGGGTCTGCAACGGACCCCCTACATTAATTTTTTTTTTGCCCCGGGTGGTGCCAGTCACCAGGGCTGCAGGGGTCATGTGCCCCCATTATTTTGAATAAATTGCCCAAGGTAGGTGGGTGTCCCTGGGGCTGCAGGGCAGCTGCGTGCCCCCCGCATTAGTATTATGTTTAGCCATGGGGAGGTGGTGGGCCCTGGGCCCCCTGCATTTATTTGATATGTTTAGCCCTAGGGAGGTGGCGGTTCCTGAGGAGCAGGCAGGGGCAGGAGGGGGCAGGCAGAGGCGGGTCTACCCTATACATATTTTTAAATGCCTGGAGAGGTGGCGGTCCCCATGGATTCAAGGGTGCCTGTGTGGGCCCCCTCACATTTATTTGAGATTTTCCCTGGGAAGGGGAAGGTCCCCAGGGCACCCGTGCATAAATTAAAAGCACTGCCCTGGAAAGGTGGTGGTCCCCTGGACTTTCATGAGCCCAAGGAGGGGGACCCCATGGACCCCTCCTATTTTTTGTTATGGCCCCAGGACCTGGCTCACCAAGGAGTCATATAAAAAACAAGCCGCCTCTTGTTTTTTTAAAATGATTTTTCCAACTAATTAACAACTATTGCAATTATGAAGCAATTTGTTTTTTAAAAAATGCTTTTTTGGCCTGCTGAGGTGCCCGGGGGGACAAAGACCAAGACATGGGGGGCAAGGTATGCCTACGCTGCACATTTTCTTTTAACCTTTTTTCAGGAATCCCAAGATGGCTGCCTACACTTCTTCCTGGTGGAAGTTTTGGTAGCCAATCATTGCTCTGTAACTACCAAATAGATTTACACCAAATAAATAAAAGCACAATCTGCATTATCAAATCTACCTTTCTGCAAAATTTGGCATAATTCTATCCAGCAGTTTGGGCTGTAAATACGTTCAATGGTCTTATTGAAATTAACATGAGAAAATGCACTTATTTTACGCCATTTGTCTCTGCCCCCACTTGACTGATCACCCTAAACTCTCCCCTGTCCAACAAGACTTAACTTTACACTTTTTTTGGAAAACTGTGACAATTCATCAGCTGGTGCCCAAGTTATATGCAAGTCAAAAAATGATTTTCCTATGGAAGCATGATCCTAACTATAACCAGCAGCCTTTGTACATATTGTTCACGCCATACAGAAAAGTCCCCCTTCCTGCAGATAAACAATCATTTTTTTTAAATGCAGTTTTTCAACTTCTATGTGTGCTGCTTTAAGCAGCACACATAGAAGTTACAAAACGGCATATCAAGATTGATTGAATGCAGGAAGGGGGACCTTCCTGTACATTAACAACCTCCCTCTGCACGCAGACATGTGCAAGGGCGCCTGTGTTGGCTCCAGGCTGCTAAGTTTAGCGCCAGTGCAGGGGGAAACACAGGGCTGCGCCATATTCTTGTAAATATGGTGCAACACTGCGTTTCTGAAGTGGCGGAGTTAGGTGTTAAGCCAGGAAGTCTAACACCTCACTCCGCCACTTCCCTTGTAAGTATGACCCAAAGTCTATTCTTTTGTAACCTTGTGATGGTTTCTCCCTTCATACACCTATGCACTCTACCCTTTTTTGTAAGTATTTTGAACCTTTTAGATGCGGAGATATTTATTACCTATTTAAAAGCTCTGGACTTTCGGTAATGTAGACCAGCATTTTATTTTTAAAAAATTCGCCAGACACAAAGAGATGAAACTGAGATCGTGATATGAGTAGTTCTTTTATTTCTTTGTGAAAATAGCCTTGCCTACACGTGTTTCGTCTCAAGCTGTTCTAGTTACAGCAGACTTCCTCAGGGCAAAATATTCTGTCTCTTTGAATGATCCTGTAAATCTGGGTGAAGTGGTATAAGTAGATAAAAATGACTCTTAAATCGTTCCAGTAAAGTATACAGGGTTAATTTTGAACATTGTGTCTGAAGTATTCGGTTCAATAAGTATTTAGACTCCCTTGTACCACTGGTCAGCTGGGAATACTGTCAAAATCAGGATAGAATAGCATTTTCATATATTTGTATCATACCTGATCCTTCCTGTGTTTTTCTGTAGGGGCTTTCTTAAAAAATGCAATATGATGGAGTGACTCCGTGAATTTTTAGTATTATTATGAATAACTTGTATTAACTTATCTGATGTTTTATTGTGTAGTTTATATGAGGATTGTTCTTTTATGATTATTTTTATAATAGAACAAAGATGAAACTGATTGACTGATAATATGGGAATATATATTTTTCCACTTACATTTATTGGCACGTGTAAGCAGTTTTAAGCTTCCACAAAACACAAGGGAAGACTCAATTATAGTAGGCATTGCTTCTAAAAGTGCCATTAAAGAAAAACATTTAAAATTGAGGGTTTTGACAGACATTTTGCATTTGCATCGTTTAAATCAATGTGGCTATGGCTAATAAAGGGTGTATGTTTACTTATACTTAATGCATGAATATATTAATATAGCACAAACTATATTTCTATAATCATTGGCTTTGATTGCAATCCACCCAAGTTATTGTTTCTGAAAAATAAACTCCTAGAGTTGAAGTTTGTTTTTGAAAAAACAAATAACTAATAACTCCCACACCCAGGAAGTTTTTTTCCCTGGGTGTGTGGGATATTACATACATTTTTGAGTCTGTTGCTAATGGGTTTTTTCTGACAGTGATGGGCAAAGAAAGCTCATCAGACCATCTGCCCTAAACTGGTGGGCAGTGTGATTCCCTTACTCCAATTACCCAGCACTCCATCAGGGCGTCATTAAGCTTTCCATCGAAGGAGCCGCTGAAAGCTTCACTTACAGAAAGCTGACAGTCTGCACACTTTCCAAGAGAGTGAGTGAGCCAAGGGTGTGTAGGAAAGGGCACTTGTATAACATTGTTCTGCATTTATCCATCAATTGTTCTTTTTGCATTTGTGCCCTGAGTGGAATGGGTGTACCCAGACATGGGTCCCGTTCTCTCCATGACGCTGGAGTCAAACTAGCATGGCTGATGAGGGGTGAAATCCCAAAACCGGTCCTAGGATGCTTGTTTCCAGTCCAGGGAGGACCTGGCCTGGCAGTTCGGACTGCACTGTTCCCATAGGGAGCAGGGTCAAGACTGATTTGCATTTGTCTGGATGTGCATTAAGGACCCATCATGAGACCAATAGTTGAGAATAAAAGTACCTAATGTCAACGAAGTCACATCTTTGTTTACGTTTCAATATGAGTCTGTAAGTGATTGCTTAAAGGACCTGGGACTGTATCATGAAGAGCAGCCCTGGACTGGTACACCCCCGGAGACCTGTTTTTGTTCCTGAGGTGTGTAAAGATCATACATATAGTTTGTATCATTTTTATGTTAATGCATGAACATAAGACAGCGCAAGTCCTGTTTCTGATTGTTCTGTCTGCATTTCATGCATTAATACAGATTAGAACATTGGAATGTTGGGAGCTCCATTGCAGACAATGGAGTGCTCCCTGCTTCTACTGGCCGGTAAGGACCTGCACAGCAACATTCCAATGTTCTACAAAGGCTTCTCGAAGCTCGAGGGGATTTATATCCCCTCGAGCTCCGAAAACCCTTTGTTTAATTTGTTAGAACATTCTGCCCTTTAGTGGCAGAATGTTCTAATAGCCTTATAGCCCTTTCGTAGCAGGGCTATACCGGCAATTAAAGTCCCTCTGCCTTTAACGATTCAGCGGGCCTTTAATAGCAGGTATAGCCCGCTACCGCGGGCTATAAGGCTATAGTATTTCCGAGTTACAGGTATTAACTTTAAACACCTCAAAAACAAAAAAATACAGATGATCTGCTCCCTGCTGAGCCTTCACAGCTCTTCATGATAAGAACACTGGTTTGCATGGGGCTTGAGGAGTTGTATTGTGTGAAGTGCAAGCGTCATTAAAGACATTGGTGTTTCAGGCTCAAATAAAGAGTGGCAAGCCGGGCAGGCTCCTTAGCTCCCCGTGTTTCTTTCTGGTGAATCTAGCTCGGGCAACCAGATTTGCGTTTCTCTGCCTAAGCTTAAAACCGTGTGTGAATGGGACCCCATTATGCAATATTTGTCATGTTTGCTACATGAATGATTTTGGATCTACACATTACATAGCTCTAATCTGATCCTTATTTCTATTGGGAACTTGTGGGATCCTTTAAATGCTGTCAGAGTTTCCCAAAACTCAAGGAGGCACTCACTGCTTAATTCTATTGCTCTGGCATTAAACATATTGCAGCAATCAAACCAGAACAGAACCAAGACTCTCCTAAGCTCAGTGCTTTGCTCCACCTGGAAAAAAATGAGTTGAAAACTGGTATACTTCATAGCAGCTGATGAACCAAGGTGACTCCTGGATCAATATATATTCCTGACTTTTTAGCTTCCTGTACTGAGGGGGGTGTTACACCCAATTTTTGAAGGAGGGGAAAGAAACTGCATTCTCAATCCGTTAGCATCATTCTGTTTTGTGTGTGATTTATGGTACAGCACGCCCCCCCCCCCACGCCCCCGCCCCCTCACCCTCACCCTCACCCCCACATTAGTAATAAATGTTTTTTTACAGGCACATTGTGATTCTGTATTGTCTTCCCGAGCTGGAGTCTGATGTTGTGTATGCAAATTTGGAATTGTTGTTGGTGTCAGTTATTATCTTTACCTTTGTACTCATATAGATGTTGAATTCTATTTGCATCAATACAACACAAGTCGAGATTCAACCAGTGTTGTACTCTGTCAATAAGGCGTCCGAATCGATCAGAAAAAAACTTGGAACCAACGCATGGCCATGCAAGAAACTTTGATTTGGTACATCAGATATTCCATTCATATTTTTGGGTTCGCAGAATCACATTGGTACTGGAAACCCGAGAAGACTCAGTATTTCTGTTTGTCCTGACAATAGTGATTCCTCGTGGTTCTGTTCTGTCGGCTACCTTCTTAATTTGTTACGTGACCTACATTGTTTTTTTCAGTGCATGTTTATTTGGTATGTGGCATTATGAACACTATGCAATGTCTTTGTTTTAACACTATGACACTGGCCTTCAAAATGCACATTTTGTCCGTCTATTCTGACTAGTTTACCCTCCTTATTTTGAATTCATAAAGACCACAGTAAGATTGGCATAATCTGGTCTGTCGTTTTAAGTGCCACATAATCACTTTGATGCCGTTGTCGCTGCATAAAAGAAACTGCAGGAAGCTTCCAAGCAGATTAACCAATTTTACTCCATTTATTGAATTTGTCAGGCTTTAATTTATCACATTAAATGCAAGTGAAAATAGAGTTTATAGAAATGTCCAGCAGTAACTGAGCCAACTAGGACTCTTTTTTTGTGTAAAACATCTGTTTAATGAAAGATAATTGTTGAATCTCGGTGTGTTTTGTTACAATTTAGAATTCCAATACGTTCACATTTTAAGAATTTGGAAGAATGTTGAGGACAGTGGTGAATGAAGATAGTTCTGTGATACAAGCAATGTGTCCAGTATGCTTCACTTATTTTTTTTTTTTTTTTTACAAATACAGTGTGCAGATTTTTTGACGGCGCCAGTGGTTTGACTCACTGCAGAGTCATTAATATGCCGTATTTGTTTAATGCTGGGAGGGAGGGAGAACACATCTCCCAGCACCTTCTGTTTGGCCTGGAGACAACGTCATCAGGAGGTGCCGGAGCACCACAAATAGCAGAGAGGATTCCAGCAGCACGGGATGCACGCGGGGGTGCACCCAGACGTGGCACGGGCCAATAGTGGGCCCGTTTTTGCCCGTCACCACCTGGAGGAAGCTGGGCTGGGCCCCCCTCATTCATTTGAGAAGCCAGCAGGGCATGCCCGGTGGGTAAGTTGCAATACAACAGCTAATTATTTTATATTTCGTTCTTCAGGATTGCTGGATGTATTCGCTGCATAATTGGGGTTGATTTTTGACTACCAGGCTTGAAGTGGTCAAAGTATTAAAATGGTGAGGCGCAAAGTACCAGGTTCTAAAGAGACTGTCTTTAAATTTACAAATAACTCCACTTTGGAGTAGGGGTCATTACCACTGAGATTGACTTGGCCAAACGCAGGTTATCGCTGGAGGTGGTGGCACAGCATCATGTTAGCGGCCATGTTAATGCATGATCAACTGACTACCCCTCAAGCCCACCCAGCGGCGGAGAACAACCAAAGCCTCTCCAATGTCCCTCAGGTGGAATGCCCCCAGTGCCATACTGGAAACTCCAAGCATTAGTATTTGCTCAACCTTGCCTAATAGGAAGCGGCAAGCTAAACGCCATGGAACAAGCAAGGGACCACGGTGCCCGGCAAAATCAAAGCCATTATCTTGCAAAGCATTGCATTCCGATCGAAATATTGTCTGCATTGAAGTTTGTTGTCACAAAGCTGACCAAAGGTATTATATATCCTATTTAGGATTCTATTAACTCCCTTCATCGCATTGATCCAATATTTCTGGGTCTGAACACCTCAAGTGGGGAGTAATTTTGTCTCAACATCCTGTCTTGGAAGGCCTGGATATTTGTGCTTTTTAGCCATCCCAGTTGCCTTTCCAGGCTTTGGTACCTCCCGTATTGCCCACATCAAGAAACATATTGGAAGGGGATAGAAATCCCAGCAGACAAATAGATTGAATGGACTCAGGGGCAGATGGGGCAAGGAGGGTGCAACGAGAAGCAGGGTATCCTTGTATAAGTCTAACTCCTGATTGCTGCCCTTATGTAGCAATTGTGTCAGGAGTATCATGTATTAGTGCTAATATGACAGAATCTACGGACCAATACGTTCAATGGTCTTATTGAAATTAACATGAGAAAATGCACTTATTTTACGCCATTTGTCTCTGCCCCCACTTGACTGATCACCCTAAACTCTCCCCTGTCCAACAAGACTTAACTTGACACTTTTTTTGGAAAACTGTGACAATTCATCAGCTGGTGCCCAAGTTATATGCAAGTCAAAAAATGATTTTCCTATGGAAGCATGATCCTAACTATAACCAGCAGCCTTTGTACATATTGTTCACGCCATACAGAAAAGTCCCCCTTCCTGCAGATAAACAATCATTTTTTTTAAATGCAGTTTTTCAACTTCTATGTGTGCTGCTTTAAGCAGCACACATAGAAGTTACAAAACGGCATATCAAGATTGATTGAATGCAGGAAGGGGGACCTTCCTGTACATTAACAACCTCCCTCTGCACGCAGACATGTGCAAGGGCGCCTGTGTTGGCTCCAGGCTGCTAAGTTTAGCGCCAGTGCAGGGGGAAACACAGGGCTGCGCCATATTCTTGTAAATATGGTGCAACACTGCGTTTCTGAAGTGGCGGAGTTAGGTGTTAAGCCAGGAAGTCTAACACCTCACTCCGCCACTTCCCTTGTAAGTATGACCCAAAGTCTATTCTTTTGTAACCTTGTGATGGTTTCTCCCTTCATACACCTATGCACTCTACCCTTTTTTGTAAGTATTTTGAACCTTTTAGATGCGGAGATATTTATTACCTATTTAAAAGCTCTGGACTTTCGGTAATGTAGACCAGCATTTTATTTTTAAAAAATTCGCCAGACACAAAGAGATGAAACTGAGATCGTGATATGAGTAGTTCTTTTATTTCTTTGTGAAAATAGCCTTGCCTACACGTGTTTCGTCTCAAGCTGTTCTAGTTACAGCAGACTTCCTCAGGGCAAAATATTCTGTCTCTTTGAATGATCCTGTAAATCTGGGTGAAGTGGTATAAGTAGATAAAAATGACTCTTAAATCGTTCCAGTAAAGTATACAGGGTTAATTTTGAACATTGTGTCTGAAGTATTCGGTTCAATAAGTATTTAGACTCCCTTGTACCACTGGTCAGCTGGGAATACTGTCAAAATCAGGATAGAATAGCATTTTCATATATTTGTATCATACCTGATCCTTCCTGTGTTTTTCTGTAGGGGCTTTCTTAAAAAATGCAATATGATGGAGTGACTCCGTGAATTTTTAGTATTATTATGAATAACTTGTATTAACTTATCTGATGTTTTATTGTGTAGTTTATATGAGGATTGTTCTTTTATGATTATTTTTATAATAGAACAAAGATGAAACTGATTGACTGATAATATGGGAATATATATTTTTCCACTTACATTTATTGGCACGTGTAAGCAGTTTTAAGCTTCCACAAAACACAAGGGAAGACTCAATTATAGTAGGCATTGCTTCTAAAAGTGCCATTAAAGAAAAACATTTAAAATTGAGGGTTTTGACAGACATTTTGCATTTGCATCGTTTAAATCAATGTGGCTATGGCTAATAAAGGGTGTATGTTTACTTATACTTAATGCATGAATATATTAATATAGCACAAACTATATTTCTATAATCATTGGCTTTGATTGCAATCCACCCAAGTTATTGTTTCTGAAAAATAAACTCCTAGAGTTGAAGTTTGTTTTTGAAAAAACAAATAACTAATAACTCCCACACCCAGGAAGTTTTTTTCCCTGGGTGTGTGGGATATTACATACATTTTTGAGTCTGTTGCTAATGGGTTTTTTCTGACAGTGATGGGCAAAGAAAGCTCATCAGACCATCTGCCCTAAACTGGTGGGCAGTGTGATTCCCTTACTCCAATTACCCAGCACTCCATCAGGGCGTCATTAAGCTTTCCATCGAAGGAGCCGCTGAAAGCTTCACTTACAGAAAGCTGACAGTCTGCACACTTTCCAAGAGAGTGAGTGAGCCAAGGGTGTGTAGGAAAGGGCACTTGTATAACATTGTTCTGCATTTATCCATCAATTGTTCTTTTTGCATTTGTGCCCTGAGTGGAATGGGTGTACCCAGACATGGGTCCCGTTCTCTCCATGACGCTGGAGTCAAACTAGCATGGCTGATGAGGGGTGAAATCCCAAAACCGGTCCTAGGATGCTTGTTTCCAGTCCAGGGAGGACCTGGCCTGGCAGTTCGGACTGCACTGTTCCCATAGGGAGCAGGGTCAAGACTGATTTGCATTTGTCTGGATGTGCATTAAGGACCCATCATGAGACCAATAGTTGAGAATAAAAGTACCTAATGTCAACGAAGTCACATCTTTGTTTACGTTTCAATATGAGTCTGTAAGTGATTGCTTAAAGGACCTGGGACTGTATCATGAAGAGCAGCCCTGGACTGGTACACCCCCGGAGACCTGTTTTTGTTCCTGAGGTGTGTAAAGATCATACATATAGTTTGTATCATTTTTATGTTAATGCATGAACATAAGACAGCGCAAGTCCTGTTTCTGATTGTTCTGTCTGCATTTCATGCATTAATACAGATTAGAACATTGGAATGTTGGGAGCTCCATTGCAGACAATGGAGTGCTCCCTGCTTCTACTGGCCGGTAAGGACCTGCACAGCAACATTCCAATGTTCTACAAAGGCTTCTCGAAGCTCGAGGGGATTTATATCCCCTCGAGCTCCGAAAACCCTTTGTTTAATTTGTTAGAACATTCTGCCCTTTAGTGGCAGAATGTTCTAATAGCCTTATAGCCCTTTCGTAGCAGGGCTATACCGGCAATTAAAGTCCCTCTGCCTTTAACGATTCAGCGGGCCTTTAATAGCAGGTATAGCCCGCTACCGCGGGCTATAAGGCTATAGTATTTCCGAGTTACAGGTATTAACTTTAAACACCTCAAAAACAAAAAAATACAGATGATCTGCTCCCTGCTGAGCCTTCACAGCTCTTCATGATAAGAACACTGGTTTGCATGGGGCTTGAGGAGTTGTATTGTGTGAAGTGCAAGCGTCATTAAAGACATTGGTGTTTCAGGCTCAAATAAAGAGTGGCAAGCCGGGCAGGCTCCTTAGCTCCCCGTGTTTCTTTCTGGTGAATCTAGCTCGGGCAACCAGATTTGCGTTTCTCTGCCTAAGCTTAAAACCGTGTGTGAATGGGACCCCATTATGCAATATTTGTCATGTTTGCTACATGAATGATTTTGGATCTACACATTACATAGCTCTAATCTGATCCTTATTTCTATTGGGAGCTTGTGGGATCCTTTAAATGCTGTCAGAGTTTCCCAAAACTCAAGGAGGCACTCACTGCTTAATTCTATTGCTCTGGCATTAAACATATTGCAGCAATCAAACCAGAACAGAACCAAGACTCTCCTAAGCTCAGTGCTTTGCTCCACCTGGAAAAAAATGAGTTGAAAACTGGTATACTTCATAGCAGCTGATGAACCAAGGTGACTCCTGGATCAATATATATTCCTGACTTTTTAGCTTCCTGTACTGAGGGGGGTGTTACACCCAATTTTTGAAGGAGGGGAAAGAAACTGCATTCTCAATCCGTTAGCATCATTCTGTTTTGTGTGTGATTTATGGTACAGCACGCCCCCCCCCACGCCCCCGCCCCCTCACCCTCACCCTCACCCCCACATTAGTAATAAATGTTTTTTTACAGGCACATTGTGATTCTGTATTGTCTTCCCGAGCTGGAGTCTGATGTTGTGTATGCAAATTTGGAATTGTTGTTGGTGTCAGTTATTATCTTTACCTTTGTACTCATATAGATGTTGAATTCTATTTGCATCAATACAACACAAGTCGAGATTCAACCAGTGTTGTACTCTGTCAATAAGGCGTCCGAATCGATCAGAAAAAAACTTGGAACCAACGCATGGCCATGCAAGAAACTTTGATTTGGTACATCAGATATTCCATTCATATTTTTGGGTTCGCAGAATCACATTGGTACTGGAAACCCGAGAAGACTCAGTATTTCTGTTTGTCCTGACAATAGTGATTCCTCGTGGTTCTGTTCTGTCGGCTACCTTCTTAATTTGTTACGTGACCTACATTGTTTTTTTCAGTGCATGTTTATTTGGTATGTGGCATTATGAACACTATGCAATGTCTTTGTTTTAACACTATGACACTGGCCTTCAAAATGCACATTTTGTCCGTCTATTCTGACTAGTTTACCCTCCTTATTTTGAATTCATAAAGACCACAGTAAGATTGGCATAATCTGGTCTGTCGTTTTAAGTGCCACATAATCACTTTGATGCCGTTGTCGCTGCATAAAAGAAACTGCAGGAAGCTTCCAAGCAGATTAACCAATTTTACTCCATTTATTGAATTTGTCAGGCTTTAATTTATCACATTAAATGCAAGTGAAAATAGAGTTTATAGAAATGTCCAGCAGTAACTGAGCCAACTAGGACTCTTTTTTTGTGTAAAACATCTGTTTAATGAAAGATAATTGTTGAATCTCGGTGTGTTTTGTTACAATTTAGAATTCCAATACGTTCACATTTTAAGAATTTGGAAGAATGTTGAGGACAGTGGTGAATGAAGATAGTTCTGTGATACAAGCAATGTGTCCAGTATGCTTCACTTATTTTTTTTTTTTTTTTTACAAATACAGTGTGCAGATTTTTTGACGGCGCCAGTGGTTTGACTCACTGCAGAGTCATTAATATGCCGTATTTGTTTAATGCTGGGAGGGAGGGAGAACACATCTCCCAGCACCTTCTGTTTGGCCTGGAGACAACGTCATCAGGAGGTGCCGGAGCACCACAAATAGCAGAGAGGATTCCAGCAGCACGGGATGCACGCGGGGGTGCACCCAGACGTGGCACGGGCCAATAGTGGGCCCGTTTTTGCCCGTCACCACCTGGAGGAAGCTGGGCTGGGCCCCCCTCATTCATTTGAGAAGCCAGCAGGGCATGCCCGGTGGGTAAGTTGCAATACAACAGCTAATTATTTTATATTTCGTTCTTCAGGATTGCTGGATGTATTCGCTGCATAATTGGGGTTGATTTTTGACTACCAGGCTTGAAGTGGTCAAAGTATTAAAATGGTGAGGCGCAAAGTACCAGGTTCTAAAGAGACTGTCTTTAAATTTACAAATAACTCCACTTTGGAGTAGGGGTCATTACCACTGAGATTGACTTGGCCAAACGCAGGTTATCGCTGGAGGTGGTGGCACAGCATCATGTTAGCGGCCATGTTAATGCATGATCAACTGACTACCCCTCAAGCCCACCCAGCGGCGGAGAACAACCAAAGCCTCTCCAATGTCCCTCAGGTGGAATGCCCCCAGTGCCATACTGGAAACTCCAAGCATTAGTATTTGCTCAACCTTGCCTAATAGGAAGCGGCAAGCTAAACGCCATGGAACAAGCAAGGGACCACGGTGCCCGGCAAAATCAAAGCCATTATCTTGCAAAGCATTGCATTCCGATCGAAATATTGTCTGCATTGAAGTTTGTTGTCACAAAGCTGACCAAAGGTATTATATATCCTATTTAGGATTCTATTAACTCCCTTCATCGCATTGATCCAATATTTCTGGGTCTGAACACCTCAAGTGGGGAGTAATTTTGTCTCAACATCCTGTCTTGGAAGGCCTGGATATTTGTGCTTTTTAGCCATCCCAGTTGCCTTTCCAGGCTTTGGTACCTCCCGTATTGCCCACATCAAGAAACATATTGGAAGGGGATAGAAATCCCAGCAGACAAATAGATTGAATGGACTCAGGGGCAGATGGGGCAAGGAGGGTGCAACGAGAAGCAGGGTATCCTTGTATAAGTCTAACTCCTGATTGCTGCCCTTATGTAGCAATTGTGTCAGGAGTATCATGTATTAGTGCTAATATGACAGAATCTACGGGCCAACTTAAAAACAAAGTATGTCATTGGTTAGAAAAAAATCAAATTTGAACTGCAAGGGTTATGATGATATTTTGTTTGTGAGGCGGGTAGGGTGGATCGGACCCATGCCCTAAACCTAGACGGCAACTGTGTTGTGATCAACCATAGGATTCCTGTTTTCACTGAGCGATTAATTCAAAGCTTGAATTTACTGCTCATCAGAGACACAGGTATTAACATCCTACTGCTTGTTTTTTTTGTATTGTTGCTTACAGCCTAATCCTTCAAAGAGGGTCAGCACGAATCACTACCCTCCTAGACAACTAGCTATCTCTACTGGTAATAGATTCCTTTGCCTGTCTGACTTGGATCAAAATTACTGACTCCTGGGTACTCCTTCCTGCCCTTTAACCTATAGCACCCACTAGCTTAGCTGATTGTCGCATTAGTGAATCAACAATTGAGTCTACACCCTTAAGCCTGTTGGGACCTTTGCTAGGAGATCTTAGCTGGAATATTGCTGGTATAAGAGATAAGTTGTTGGACCCTAAATGTTTTAATTTTATCGTTGAATTTGACTTTATTATGCTTCAGGAAACATGGGCCCTAGAGCTGGTTGGCTGGGATGGCTATGAAAGCTTCAATGTGGCAGCAATTTCCTCCCCGTCATAGGTCGTGAGGAGGGCTGACCTCTCTGGTTCGAGTTTCCGAGCAATTAAGGGTGTTTCTAGTTTTCCTGAGACATAATGGGATACAGATATTATGGGTGATTGTCTCTAAAGATTTTCATTTTTTTCTGGTGAAATTCTATAATTCTATTAGTGACCCTGTGTGTCAGATCGAGGCACTTTTTGAAGCAGTCTCAATTGTAGAGGCTAGATCATATGCATATTTTAAACCTTTTAACATTATAATAGGAGGAGATTTTAACGCTAACTTAGTAGATAACCTAAATGATTGCAGCCCCTTTGTGGTCAATGATTCTCCAACTCGCGATTTAGATTCTGATCAAAGGGGTTTCCAAGCTATTGGAGGCACTTGGTCAGCCTGGTTTAATAAATGCTATGTCCAGGGTCTCGGTTTGTGCAGGGAATTGCCTACTTTTTTAGGATGGGGAAAGGGGCAATTATGTCTTTATTTCAAGGTTGCTCGACGATTATGTTAGCCTAGGAATGGTACATGAAACCGGATTTAGTGGCCATTTCCAATGGAAATTAGGTAAGGAGTAAATGCCATTATGGGCAAAAACTCCAATCTAGGGCTGACCGGTTTAATTGTGAAAAGGACTTGGGGAGAAGTGCTGCAACACTTCCAATTCCAACATTGAATAAGTCTGTAGTCAGTCTTAACATAGGAATTATTAAGGAGCCCCTATTAGCCCTTGAAATATCACCTGTAACAATTTCGGTAGCGTTCGCACAATTAAATAAGTCTACTATTGCCATTATGAGGAATACATTGAGAAAACACAGGGGACAAAACTGGGCTGGTTTGTTCAAAAATGCAGGCAGGCTGGCAACCACCTGTGTGAGGCCCTCAACATATAACCTCCTAATCTGGATATTATCAAGGAAACAAGAAGGGCCTATAAATTAGCTATTGGGAAGCTGGACTTAAAAAGCCTCTTGGGAATGGTTGGTGTCTACTAGCACCAGTAGGGGCTCTATATTTTTTTGGGCTGTGGTCAATGAAAAGCAGCACAAAGTTGCTGCTCAAGATGACAACATTTCTTCTATTTCTCCAGCTTACTGGGTGGCACACTGCCATAAGGTCTAATGCCTGGGTACAGCT
Organism: Lissotriton vulgaris; assembly: GCF_964263255.1. Classification (NCBI taxonomy): domain Eukaryota; kingdom Metazoa; phylum Chordata; class Amphibia; order Caudata; family Salamandridae; genus Lissotriton; species Lissotriton vulgaris. The sequence goes on from NC_141685.1 coordinate 1,448,496,581, forward strand.
GTGCCCGTAGCTAAGGGTAAAGATGGTGGCCTGTACCCACTTGAGATTAGGTTTGATCCCTAGGAGGTTTATCCAGCTATTATTTTCAGCCCCTTCAATAAAGCTCCTGGTCCAGATGGGATCCCTATGGATGCACAACCACACCTCTGGCCCTGAGACCTGACTAGCATACTTAACACTGCGACCCAGACAGGCTTACCCTCATCTTGGAAATCCGCTACTATAGTTCCAGTCTTTAAAAGGGGAATAGGCAGGATCACACTAGCTATAGACAGATTTCCCTGTTAAACTCAGTTGTAAAGGTGATTGGGTGAATTGTTTTAAAGCGTGTAGAAGTATAGGCTCAAGCCAATTACATTATTTGCTCTGTCCAATCCGGATTTAGGGACGGGATGGGCATGTTTGAACAATGCATGAACCTTAACCTTCTGATAGGGAAATACATAGTGGCGAAACAGGGGTCCATTTTTCTTGCATTCATGGAACTTAGTAGTGCCTTTGACCGGGTAAAGAGGTCAAATCTCTGGGACATCCAGGGTGTATTAGGACTACCATCCCACCCAGCGACGGCTCGTGGAGGGAGTTACGGTGGGGCAGGAGGCTGGGGAGGGGGAGGGGCAGGGTGGAGGTTGCTAAAAACCGGCATATGGATAATTGCAGGTAAGTAAACAATTTAATTAATAAAACGAATTTCGTAGCTCGCACTGATTTGCATTTTGCGATGCAAGGCGCACTACGAAATTCGTTTTATTAATTAAATTGTTTACTTACCTGCAATTATCCATATGCCGGTTTTTAGCAACCTCCACCCTGCCCCTCCCCCTCCCCACCCTCCCGCCCCACCGTAACTCCCTCCACGAGCCGTCGCTGATCCCACCTGGTCAACTTCCTTAGAGCCCTACATATGGACATAAATGCCTGTGTCAGATATGGCATGGAGGGGGAGTCCACCTAATCATTTAGCCTCCCACGAGGGGTAAGGCGGGGCTGTGTGATTGCATCATGTTTTTATTGTTATAGATAAATAGTTTGAACACCTGTCCAATTGAAAACTCGGTTGTTCTGCCCAAGATAAAGTCCGCCAGTGTGCTCACCCTGCTCTATACTTATTTATTTATTTTAGGGGTTTTATATAGCGCTGGCTGGACCCAGGGTATCAGAGCGCTTTACAGCATATACAGTTATGTGCAGATATACGGTACAGAAAATTGGAAGAGCATGCGGGATCAGTTCTGTAAGGGAACATAAGCCTGAGCGAAGGGGCAGAGGGGAGTGGGGAGCAAGACAACCAGACGATCATCTAAGCATAGTCATTGTTCAATTAGTTTGTACACATAACGTTTTCTTAATCTGATTCAGTGTAGTTGCTCTCAGATAAGGGTCAGGAGGGGCGTTGGTTAGGAACTTCTTTTGTTCTGTCAAATCGTTCAGGAGCGGTCGAGGAAGAGGGCTTTGAGTAATGCCTTGAATTTAAGAAACAAGCGGGTTGTTCTGATGTGCGGGGGATGGAATTCTAGATTTTTGGTGTGTTTCCAGCAAATGGCTTGGTTGTGTATTTTTGTTTGCGAGTTTGTAGAGGGCTGAGTAGAAGAGAGTTAAAGGTCCTGAGGTTTCTGGACTGGCCGGCCCTTTTGTGTTTGTCAGCCAGGTTTTCCGGTTTGCCTGTGTGCAGGGCTTTATGAGTGAGGCAGGCTGTTCTATAGCTGGCTCGCAACTCGACTGGGAGCCATTTAAGTTCTCCAAGAGCGGGAAATATGTGTTCAAATTTCTTAGTTCCTGTAACCATTCTGGCAGCTGCATTGAAAGTTGTCTTCAGGGGGCGAGGTGGGATTTTGCTGACCCTGTCAGGGCAGCAATCCCATAGACTATTCTGGGGAGTACCAGTGCTTGAGCTGCTTGTTGAAGGTCCTTGGGTGGGAGGAAGGGTTTTATTTTGTATAATAGTTTCAGATTGAGAAAGGCATTTTTGGCGGATCTGGTGATATGTATGTTCATGTCCAGTTTCGGGTTGAGGGTGATCCCTAGAGATTTTACCGACTCCGCTAAGGTGAGGTTGCCATTGAGGGCGTCAATGGCTTTGAGCTATTCTTCAATTTGGGGGTTTTAATCTTTGCTGGAGATTAGAAGTATTTCCATTTTCTCTTAGTTAAGTTTGAGGTGATTTCTTGTGAGCCAGTGTTGAACCTCCTTAAGCGTGGTATTAAGTCTCTGGATGTCGTCGATTGAAGTGGTTTCCAGATAGAGCTGCGTGTTGTCAGCATATTAATGAAAAGGGATGTTGAATTACCTGAGTAGAGAGGTGAGGGGTTCGATGTAAATGTTGAAAAGCTGAGGGGAGAGCACTGACCCTTGAGGAACACCCCTAGACAGGTTGGAGGTCAGATTCAAAGTTTTTAATTTTTATTCTTTGGGAACGGTTGTGGAGAAAGGAAGCGAACCAATGGAGGACCGTATCCTGAAGACTGGCCCTTTCTTGTAAAACCTTGATGAGCAATTTGTGGTCAACTGTATCGAATGCGGCCGATAAGTCTAGGAGGATGAGGAGGCAGCATTGATCCGAGTCAAGTGACTTGAGTAGGTTGTCAATGACATTGAGGATTGCGGATTCGGTACTGCAGCCTTTTCTGAAGCCCGATTGATGGGGGTCTACGAGATTGATGTTATCAAGGTGTTGGGTTAACTGAGGATGTATACATCTTTCTAGGATCTTAGACAAAAGAGGTAAGTTTGATACAGGTCTGAAGTTGTTCATATCCTCAGTGTCTAGCCCTGCTTTTTTCAGCAGTGGTGTGACTTGGCCTACTTGGAGGCATTCGGGAATGGTTCCAGAGCTCAATGAGCTGTTAATGATCCTGCACCAAAAAGCGGGGCTACAACGTGCTTCAGGTCTTTGGCCAGGTGAGGGGGAAGCTGATCCAGGGCGTGTGATGATGGTTTGGCGTTGGAGATTAGTTTGACTATCTCTGCTTCTTGGATGGAAATGAAGGCTTGGGTGGTTCAGGGCGTTGCTGACAAGAAATTCGGTTGATTCGATCTCTGTGGAGGGGTGGGGTTTGAGCCAAGTGAGAGTTTGATCTTAGCGATTTTGTCGTTGAAAAACATGGCAAATTTGTCGCAGCTTTCTTTGGATGCCTACTTTGAGGAGATTATAGGTTTAGAGGTTTGGTTCCTGATGATGTTAAAGAGCTCTTTGGGACGGTTTTTGGCAGTATCTAGCGCAGAGCAGGAGAAAGCGTTCTTTGTGGTCTTGATGTGCTTTTTGTACATCCTACGGTCTACTTGGAGTTGATCACGATGTAGGACCGAGGGATTGTTCCTCCAGATTCTTTCAGTGGCTCTTAATTGTCTTTCTTTCCTCATGGATGTCGGAGGAGAACCATGATCTGGAGGGAATGATCCTAGACTTTTTTAGTTTCAAGGGGGCAAGGTGATCCAGGGTGTGAGTCAGATTAGAGTTGTAAAGAGAAGTGAGTTTGGTAGTTGAGAGATGGACAGTGGTGTTGGGGAGGAGCAAGCAAATTCTTTCTTCTAGATCCGCTCAAGGGATCTGGGCTGTGTTCCTGACACATTTGGGAGGGTCGAGCTTGGGGATTAGATTGGACACGATCGCATTATTGATGTGAGAAAGAACTCTGTGGTGATCAGACCAGTCAATGGGGAGGATGTGGTTGATGCAGATTGCATTACTTTCCGCTATAATTGCTCCTCGATGGTGTGTTTCTTCTAAGCAATGTTGGGTCAGATTGCATTCAAGTAATAAGTTGTTTAGGGTTTGAATGAGCAGGTTTTTTGTTAAGTTCCATCTTAGATTAAGGTCTCCCAGAATTATATTATTGGAGTGCACAATGGGCAATCAGGTTGGCAAGGTCAACCCCAAATTCTGAGGAGTTACCTGGGGGATGATATAGAAGGTGGTAGAGTGTAGGCCTAGTATTGTGTGTTTTGATCATGACTGAAAGACATTCAAAGGAGCTGTACAAGCAGGAGGAGGTTTCCGTAATGGAAATGTTGTTCTTGTGGATAATTGCTATGCCCCCTCTTCTTTTTGCTTGTCTCTCTTTGTTAATCATTGTGAATCCGGGAGGCACCAGCAAGTCCATGCTGGGATAAGAGAGATTATTGAGCCAGGTCTCCGTTATGAAAGCTATGTCTATATCATGGGAGAGGATGGTTTCAGCTAGCTCAATTGCATGTTTGGAGGCTGATCTGCAGTTAAGGAGCATGCAGTTGATGGGGGGGCTTCTTTGTCCCTGTTGTCAGTGGCTTGGGCTCTAGGTAGGGAGGATAGGTGGGCTGGGGGTCTAGGGACTCTTAAAGGGGGGTGTTCTCATCTAAATACCATGATTACTTGGATCAAGGACTTGGGGGAGGATTTTGTTGGAGGATCATAGGATGAGGCTAGTTGAGTCACTTCCTTAGGGGAAAGTGAGGTTGATGCTCTTCTGGGCCTTTCGTAACACTTATCAATCCTTTTTCTATTGAACCGGAGCCAGGGTCTGTGGGGACTAAGAGGATCGCTTGGGGGTGGTATTGATGATGGAGTATTGATTGCCAGATCGGCAAATGGGTTAAAGCTATTGGTTGATCAGTTTGACAATTTTATGGATGACTTGGATCTGGAACCAAACATCTCAAATTCTCACTATATGGTTTTTGGGAGTAGGGCTTCAAAAACTAGACCCTTTTAACATTAAGGGGTGAAAAATGACAAGGGTTTCTACCTTTTCATATTTGGGAGTGTCATTTGACCATCAGACCATTTGGCCTACTTATATTTCAAATCGATGTTCTAAATTTAGTCAAGCCTGTAGTGCTCTGTTGAGTTTTCCTATGCAAATAGGCAACAAGCCTATTCTTCCCATACTGCGCATCTGTAGAATGAAATGTTTTCCAGTCCTGACATACGGCGCAGCCATTTTGGGGTAGCATAACTGCAAGGTGATTAAGCAGGTAGAGGATCGATTTTGTAGAAAATTATTGGGCCTGTCTATAAATAGTGCATCCTTCTTTGCTCATGAAGAATTTAGTCTGGAATATGTGAAGGATCAAGTCAAACTGGCCCCATTGTTACTCTGGATTTCAGTATGGGCCGAGATGGAACTTCAATAAAAGTGTGATTGAGGACTGCCTAGGGTGTTTGTATGGCCACAAGATACCGTGGTTAAATGATATTTAAACAGTCGCCCTCTCACTATACTAAATAGACCTTTTTAACAGGCCACAGCTTCTTACACAAGGAGATCAGCACCTTTTTAGTTAACTATTTTTAAATAGATTGAAGATTTAGAAGGAAGCTATGGCAATGATATGTTTCCCCCCGGGTCATTATGATCCCCATGCTCTTTTAACCTGTCCTTGTGATGGTTCCTCACCCCAAACCTGAATGCACGTGGTCCTATTCTGTAACTTTTATTGATTTTAGGCGTAAAAAGTATTTATTACCACGTTTAAAATCAAGGGGTTTTATTCAATTTCAACCTGCCTTCTTACATTTATAGTTATTACCTGATCATGTGGTGATGTTGGTGGTCAATGCCTATTTAAAAGGAGCCTTATACAGGAATAAAATTGTATGCATCTAATTTATAAAGATTTGAATGGTAGGCTGGCCTGCTTTTCTTAAATTGTGCTTAATATCTATAGAAGGTGCAATACGATCGCACTTCGGTGGCCTGTATATTTTAATATCTTTAAGGTATTTATATTGCTCCTATTTTTCTATCTTTTATGAATATGATGCATAATCGTGTAAAGATTTATATATGATGTAACATATACACATTAAAGATATTTGTATACATTACATTTTCTTTAATGTCCTTTCTCACTTGCACCAGTGTAACATAATCCCAACTCTGTGATCCTCCATACTGATGAAAATTAACTGGAATAGTGATTGGATAACCATGAAATTGAATCCCATTAACTGTGTGGCAGTTGCTCGGTCTGCCCCTTCACGTCAGTGTCCAAACAATTAAACCTAGGTCTGACGAGACCAATCCAACAGAAGAGACATACTAACAGCAATACAATGAACTGTGTGTACCTTATCACTTGTCCCTGCAACAAGTACTATGTAGGGATGCCCACACAGCCAATAAAATTTAGAATAGGGGAACACAGGAGCACCATACGCTGCCATAAGATGCACATAAAATTATTGAGTCACTTTTTGGAAATGAATCACACCCCAGACAGTCTGAAATGGACCATCATTGAGGCCAATCCCAACTGGACTAATAGCACACTCTTTAGACAAAAACAACGCTGGGTTTTTTGTCTTAAAAGCAATTCCTTATGTTTAAATTATGATATACCTTGGGCAGAACTTACGAACTGACCATTCCCTCTGTTTAGAGTCAATTATGTACACCCTGATGTATGTCATGATACAAAATCCACTGGTCCTCCATGCTACTATACCGCAATCAGAGCCAAGGAACGCAGTGTGAATTAGCCAAAATAGGGCCAGTAACATGTAAGAGGGACTACTCCAGCAAGCCTCTGGCTTCCTAGTGACCTGTATATATCCTCCCCATATTCCATCACTCTGGGCATTCACCAGGACACCTATCAATACATGTATACACACTACCAATACAAAGGTATAGGTGGGTACATTGTATCCCTTATGGGCATGAATGTTTTCGCTTGATGTGTGTCCCGCACTGGGACCGTACTGTGGAGGAGTTGAGAAGCTATTCACCAATCCTCATACTAACAAGCCTCTATGTATAGATATGACTAACACATATAATACTCCTCAATACGCCCCAAACCGCAACAGAGGCCTTTTTCAGGTTGCGCTCTCATATCCATGCTGTCTCTACGATAGTGTGAATTCGCCATGTCCATCATGAAGGGCCCCAACAATATATGACTCCGTTTATCAAACACTACTACACCCAATATGGCTGCCACACTCGGCCGCGTCCCTGGGTCTGCTATCATGAAAACCTTGTCCATCAGGTTCTAACATGCACCTACATGCATCACTTCCGCCGACACCTGTGTATTTCTCCACCCCCCGCCTTCACCGCGATCACCGGCGGCGAGAACGGAGGGGTATTCACACAGCATACGGTGGAGTGAATGAAAGTGAGTATTCTCCCGCTGCAGGAACCATGGCTCAGGTGAGGTTGGATGTAAACTCTTTAAGTGTCACTGCTGAACGTCTCTCTCTTTAAACCATTCCGCAGATGTTCACGCGCACCTCTTGTTGAACGCCAGCATGGCCCAGCATCCCTACTAGAGGGGTAGGTCTTGTCGTTTCTTCACGGGCACAGCTTTACACATGTGCGCGCAACACGTGGGGTCATAGTATTGTGTGAATTGAGGGGGCCACGTGTATCTCGGGTTTCCTGTACCTCGGGTCATTCCGTGTGACCTACACTACCCTTTATCTGGGGTTTGACATTTTATAACTGTATGCATGCACAAACGTAAAACCACCTTAGGCCTATGCAGCATCACCAGGGTGATGAATTACCTGTTTGGACCTTTTGAATAATTGCACGATGCATGATAGCAATGTTTTAACTAACGTGTGTTTCTCTCTATGGCCCTATTTTCTCATTTATTTGCATTAGATTTGAACACAGGATTCTATTAGGAATTGGTATCAGTGTTAGTACGCACTGTGACCGCACTGTAGGTACAGTAGAAGTATAGGGTGCCTCTTCCTTGACTCCTACCAATATTATCACTTTATTTATTAGTTTCACACCTTGTCCTGACAAAGTGCACCTGGATCCATTAGGGACCATCCATAGCGCGAAACATTTTGACCTAGACACCACCTTGCACTAACTTTTTACTTCACGGATGTGAGAGCAGCGGTAGAATAATCACCCGACCTCCACATTTGCTGTAAGGAGGATTTCCACATCCCACAGACATTTTAAGCGTATCTTCGGAACCCTTGAATAAAAACTACGTTCTGGGTACCACTGAAGGTAATTTTATCCCACCTTTTCACTTTTTAGGCACACACACCCACATGAACAACTGCAGTGTCTCCTTGATAGATCTCTGCTAAAGAGTCCTCTCGTGGGGCCCGTGGGGGACAGCAGCGCCACCCCCATGACGAGCAACGCTCGATGATGAAGCATGACACTCGAAAGGGTGTGTGAGGGCACTAATTCCAAAAGGAGCAATTCCCACATTTGTTTACATATCCAACCTTCCTGACAGATTCACACCTCACCAACCATAATAGGTTGATCTATCTTCTTCTCATTAGGATCAACTATCCCCTAGTGAGTAATATATATTTTTAATTGACATTGAAAATAGTTTCAACATGCTGAAGCCTGAGGATTAGTCATGTATGATTTCCATATTAAAAACACCCAAACTACATACTTCGTCTTTGGTAAATCCTGATGGCTCTTGAACAAGGTCAAAGGAACTTTGGCACCATGGTATGAATGGAACTAGAACAAAACATAAACTATGCATTTATCATCAACAATATAATTTTAAATGTTCAGTCAATGATGAGAGATTGGAGAAGTTTCAACACCTTTATTTCTCTTAAAAGATTCGTATTGGTTTAGTCATCTTTATTCAGATTAGTTGGTTTACAGAAAGATCAATAAAAGATTGATTGCTTACAGCATAAATCAAGACACAGTGGTTCATAAAGGAAAGCATCATTGAACTAGCTAAAAGGCCTAATCTAAGTACGACCCAGAAAGAGTCCCTTTCGAAAAGAGCAAGAGTGAGAATAAAAGATTAACTTTTGAAGAAGAATCATTCTGAAAAACTCAGCTGAGGCCCTCAGAGCTGCAGTAGCAATCATCAATAATCAAATGATCTCTGCAGTAGCATTGAGCAGGGTAAAGTCATTAGATAAAGATAGAAAGTCGCCTTCAATGGTAGCTGTTGGTAACAGAGCAAAAGATCAACTTTCCAAGGGAAGAGTAGCAAGGCAGGGATGATTGTTCTATCAGGGCTTTTCCAAAGCATCATCTACCCTAACTAGTTAGGAACACTCAGTATGTTTAATCAATTTGAATATTGTATCAATACTCAGAGAGGAGTCGGCTCATTCAGCCAATGGGATTCACTCATTTGAAGGTGTTGTCAACTTTGATGTCTCTTCATTTGATTCTCATGGTAAACATTCACGCTGGTACATTAGAATAACACTGTTTCAAATATTGTTACATGTAGGAAAGTTCTCTTGCGAACCTTCTGACCTAAGCTAGAAGATGTGCTATTAGTTTCAAAATGAAGGCAAAGATTTTCTAGAGATGCGGAGCCAATTGGAGCCAATTGACAATACAGTTCTAACAGGGGCAGCTCCTCCTATAGGGCGGAGGAGCGTTGCCCCACTGCTTTCTCACAGGGTGCGAAGAAGAAACATAAAATGGAGATAACTTTCAGTTATCACCACTTTAGGTTTGGTTGCGGGAGGGCAGGTGGGTGAGGCTGCTCTGTGAGCAGGCAGAGGAGGAGTGGTGTGCCTGCGTTCTGCTGAGTGCGCAAAGACTGTTTGGTCGGCCTCCTGGAGCTGCCCAAACCAGTCATATGCACTCTTCCCATTTCCATGTATGCTACATTGCAGCTAACTGTTGAGACAGTGAAGCATTGTACCGGGCAGTGCCAGTCCCTTATAGATACGAAGTGACCGGCCACGATGGCACTTGAATAAATGTGTTTGTGTGTACCGCTGAAGGTTTGCAAACACTTCTGTGTTGCACCTTTCTGAGTACCTCCTTGGAATAAAGCTAGTTATTTATTAGCTTTCTCTTTGAAGTTGAATACAAGTTTCTAATGACTACATTCTCAAGTCGCCCATGTAGTTTCCTAAGGGTCATTCAACATATGAATTTACCTTACTGAAGATGGTCTAACTGATGTCTTCATTATCTAGATCGAAACGTCAACAACTAGACCTACTTTCTATGTAAATTGTTTACCTGAGTATTTGTTTTCCGTTCAATCAGTCACAATTTCCTTTTGTACATATTGTTTGAAATAGGTGTCCACATCAGTGATAATGAGATGCTTATAACAACAAATTACTCTTGAATCTCAGTCACTATGTTTTGACTTATATTTATATATGTAACAGTTTTTTGAACCCTTTTAAAAGTTTTTCATTATAAATTTTCGTTTCAATAAGCTTACGCCCATGTGAAGTAATCTGTGGCAAATGTGTTCAAATTGGAATAAGTCAATTAAACTTCTTAAATACCTTGATGTAAGTTACTTGATAGAGCTTATGATCATTGTTTACTTACAGATCTTAGATTGAGAAAAAGGAAGAAAATTCCTTGTGTTCTAATGAGGCATTCATAAATATTCAAATCATTATTTATCATAACAAACACAGCTAGTCTCATTATATTATCATCAATGACCTAATATAGGGTGAGGGAACTAAATGAAACACAAGTCTAAAGTATGCACATTTAAAGTAAGGTGCTGATTGTAGAAAAAATATTTGAATACATGTCTATTAAACAGTGAACAAGAGTCAATAGAAAATGGCTTTGAGGCGGAAACTAAATGTGCACATTTAAGAATGATAGCTTAGTTCAAAATATTTTTAATTATACTTTTTCATAAACATTTTGTAAGCACGCTTTTCAATATATCTATGTAGACTTAATACCTATTTGCAGCATTAATTCCTTCATGTTTCTTAAAGCGTCATTCTAACATAGGATGTAAGTAAAATTTTTATTTTAGAACTAATTTCTTACATAAAGTTGATTCAAGCATTTCCTACACTGTAAGCGGCTGATAAGCTATGGTTAGTCAGTCATAACTTCAAAGGAGCATGTAAATTTGACATTATGCCCAGGGTCGGACTGGATTATAGGGCGATGAAGCAGTGTCCAACCGGTTTTTTCTGATATTTTAGTGTGTGGGCCTGTTTTTACAACTTTCTGATCCTGTGTTATGGTTTGGTGGGCCGAATTTTACTGTTATTTTTCCTTGCATCACCACAAACATTTCCTGTAGCAAGCACAAATGCATGCAGTCTCCCCATACCTTAGAAAACACCCAGCTAATGTGGGACAGTTTAATTTCGATGCATAGGTCTATTCTGTCCCAATCCGGCCTGATTATAGAACACAATGTAAAGTAGCGTCTGTGGACAATGGCTAATTGATCCTTGATTGCTTAGCACTAACATCATGGCCTTCTTCAGAGAAAATGCTTGTAGTATATCTAGAAATGTGAGGCAAACAAAAATACAGTCAAATGAAAAAAAAACTTGACTGGCCTAAAAGTTTTTTTTTTAATTTAATTTAATTTAATTAAATCTTTTATTAACAAAAAATCAACTTGTTGCTCATTGTACACATATAATCACAGTTCTTACAGTGTTGCAGTCACAAAATCTTATACGAAAAACACCCCTTTAGATGTCATATTACACAGGCTGTTGGCATTGACAATACAGAAGTCATCACGGCGTTACCGGTTCATCAAGGGAGGTGATCATGGGAGGTTCACACAAGTTTCCATGGTATTCATTCCATTTTGACCAAACTGCCACCCATTTCCTGGGACAGCCCCAGGCCACATAGACTGTCTTCTCTTGCAGCATACACCAGTCCATGTCTTTTTTCTACTCACTGAGAGTTGGAGGTGTTCCCGCTCCCCATAGGCATGCTATATTGCGTTTTGCAATTACCTGTCTGAGCGTCGCCCATAGTTTACCCTTTGCTGATAGGTCCATGGGCTCCCAGATGTTCAAGAGGCACCTTTGATTTTCGGGTTGGAAGTTAACCTCCCAGACTGTACGCATACAGTCATGCACCCGTTTCCAGTATGCTTGTATTATAGGGCACTCCCAAATTATGTGAAGATACATCCCCACCTCCCCACACTGCCTCCTACAGAGCCCGTCTGCACTCCTCCCCATCAGTACAAGACGTGTGCCCGAGATATAAACTCGGTGCAATATTTTTAGTGGTATCAGCCTCAATTTCACCGATATCGCTACTTCTTTGGGGGAGGAAAGTGCCTCTCTCCATTCCTCGTCATCGATTTCTAGACCGCCGGCCTCCCATTTCCTTCTAAGTGTCAACAAGGGTGTGGTGTATGAGCTTTTTGTATGCGAGGGAAATAGCTTTTTCCGTTAAATGACCATCAAGCAGTCTGTCCTCAAGGGGAGAGGACTCCAGGAGTGTCATACCATGTGGAATGTTAGACTGGAGTGAGTGCCTGATCTGTATGTACCAAGAGTACTTTGTTTGCGCTAAATTGTAAGTTTGCTGTAGTGAGGCAAAAGTCACCATCCCCGTGGGCCCCCATAGATCTTTTATATGGGAGATCCCTATCAGATCCCAATTACGAAATCCCTTTGCACGCCCCAATGTACCCAGCTTTTCGGAGACCCAGAGTGGGGTAGCCAATGTGAGTTTGTCAGACCATCCCAGTTTGCGGCTCACAATATGCCAGAGCTGGACTGAGTGCTTTGTAGGTCCTGTGAGTGGGTACTTGTAAGGTTTAGAGTAGAGCGCAGCCTTGAAGTTCCCCCCCGGGAGGAGCCACCTGTCCATACCATACCTGGGATCATCTCCACCACTATACGTGCCCTGGTTTATGGCCGAGAGATGTGCCGCCCAGTAATATTTCCGAATGTCCGGAAGTGCTATACCCCCATCATACCACCATAGTGTGAGTTTTTGGAGCACTATTCGAGGCGTTCCAGCCCATAATAGGTCCCTCTGAGTGGCTTCGATATCTGCAAAGTACTTGTGTGGGACTAAATCTGGGTAGTTTTACAGGGCATACAAAAAACGCGGCAGTGCCAAATAGAGCAGCCAGACCCAGCAGAGACAGTGGGAGCCTCTTCCAAATGGCGGTGTCCCTCTTGAACCTTTGCAGAGGTGGTATGAGATTCTTTTCGTAGCGAGTCACCACATTCATGGAGATAAAGATTCCAAGGTACTTGAACCCTTCTGTGGCTATCTTAATCGGGCAGTCACGCGTTATTAAAGGGGGGCACCATGGAGGACGTAGAAAAGTGATTTCCCCCAGTTGATACTGTAACCCAAGTATTTCCCAAAACTGGTTAAAATATCTAGTGCAACTCTGAGGGATTTGGAGGGGGAGGTGAGGTACAAGAGGATGTCATCCGCATAGAGCGAGATCCGGTTCACCCACTAATCTGCCCGTCTAAGCCCCCGTAGTGAGAGATCTTGTCGTATCCAGGCCGCGAGAGGCTCCAGGGAGAGGGCAAAAAGCAGGGGCGAGAGGGGGCAGTCCTGTCGCGTCCCCCTCTCCAGAGTAAAAACCTCTGAGATCTTGTTATTTACCACCACATGGGCTAGTGGCTCAGTGTAGAGGAGGCACACCCACCCAATGAAATTTGGACCAATGCCCACCTTCTTGAGGACCGCCATCATATAGGGCCACTTGAGCGTGTTGAATGCCATAGCGGCATCCAATGATACCACAACTGCGTCTTCCTCGATCTGATGGCTGCATCCCAACACTCCATGGAGTTGTCGCAAGTTGAGCGCTGTGTTTTGGTGCGGCATAAAGCCAGACTGATCTAGGTGGATCAGTTTGGTAATAATCGGCTTGATCCTATTTGCCAGAAGCTTCGCGAGGATTTTGGGTTCAGCGTTCAATAACGATATTGGCCTATAAGAGGCGCACAGCTCCCTGGGTTCCCCTCTTTAGGGATGGCCACCAGTGTGGCGATACGTTGGTCCCTCGGCAATTTTCCGAGAGCTTATCTCTCTTCGAACATATTCTTAAGATGTGGACCCAGGCAGTCGGGTTTGAGCTTCTACAGCTCGATAGGGAGACCGTTAGGTCCTAGAGCTTTCCCAGGCTGGAGGTAATTAATTGCCTTGGTCAGTTCAGTTGAGGTGAGTACACCTTCCAAAGTCTCTCGGTCATCGTCTGAAAGGGAGGGCAGCTTAATGTCTTTCAAAAGCTCGGAGAAATCTTACACTGGCCGCATAGATCCCTTACTATTTACTCTCTTGAAATGTGCTGCAAACTCACTGATTATTTCCTGCGGCTCAGTAAGGAGGGCGCCAGCCTTAGTCTGAAGCTCAGAAACCACCGTCTGCGCTTTCTGCTTTTTGTCCAACCAGGCTATTAATTTGCCCACTTTGTCCCCTTGGTCATACAGTCAGCCGTCTCTATATCTGGCTATGGTTTTAGCAGCATCAGTAGCTAGCTCCTTATATTTGGCCACCTTTAGCTGCATCTTATGCAGTGCCTCTGGGCTCCTGTCAATTTGTGCTGCCGCCTTCAGAGCGAGGAGGTCACGTTTGATGGTAATCATTTGTGTCTCCTTTTCTTTACGCTGGCTGGCAATTATGGAGAGGGCTTCACCCCTCAGTACAGTCTTGAATGCTTCCCAGAGGACAGCAGGGGATTCCACCATCCCAACATTTTCTTGGAAGTATTGGTCTATTGAGTGGCCGATTTTATTCTTGGTCTCAGAGTACGTAAGAACCAGGGGTTGATGGGCGCAACACAGCCTACTTTCCGTTCCCCAATAGTGAGGTGCGCCAATATAGGGGAGTGATCACTTATACCCCGTGCCAGATGTTTAATCTCAGGAATGGTAGTGTCATGCTGCAGCGGTGCAAGGATGTAGTCTATCCTAGAAAGAGTGTGATGTGGTCCCGAGAAGAATGTGTACTGGTGTAGGTGAGGGTGGCACAAACGCCAAAGATCTACTAGTCTGAATGCATCCAGGAGGTTGGAGAGCCGCATATGTCCTGCTGCCATGTCTCGGGGTGGGTGCCTATCCAATCCTCCCGAGACTACTGCATTGAAGTTCCCACCAATTAAAAGCTGCCCCTCAGGAAGAGAAAGGAGAAGTGTACCAAGATCGTGGTATGATTGAGATTGGAGATATGATGGAATATAGACCGTCACCAAGTTGAGTATGCGTCCCTCCAACCTCCCTGCGAGCACCGCATAGCGCCCCAGTGGGTCAGTCTCTGAACGTTCGATGACAAATGGGAAATTTTGGCACAGCAGAATGCCCACTCCGAGGGATCCTGATGTGAAGCCGGCATGTTTCGCCAGTGTATATCCCCATCTGTTGAGTGGGTGACAAGTGTTACCAATGAGGTGCGTTTCTTGCAAGAAAACAACATCTGGGAGGTGTTGCTTAACAAATTGAAGCACTATACTCCTCTGAGCTACTCCCCTAACCCATTAATGTTCCAACTAAGGTTCTTAAGACTTTTATCCCACCTTGTAGCCATCACTGGAAACCATCTGAGTGTGCAATTTGTAGCTTGTGCAACACCACACCGTTCCATAATTACATTCCTTGCCAGACCAACTTAAGCCCCAAACTCCCCCCAAGCATAACCAATCATCTATAAAGAACAATAAAACCGCTGCACCCCCGCCTCTACCCCCACCCTGCAACCCTGCCACATAGGTTTACAACTACCCACATCCCCAACTAGCAGAGCGCCTTTTGCCCCAAAAAGGAGAGAGAGAAAACCCCTCCCCCGCGAAACTATTAGGTGGGAAAATGCGCCGGCACCAACTCCAGCCACTGAGCACCCTTCCCCATAACATTAATAAATTGTCAAGCATGAGCACTCACATTTCAAATGAATTCCAACGGTACCATCAGTTACATCCGGCCCCACACTAAATGCAGTTACCAATGTCCCAGGACCGGCCGGGCACTCCGCCTGTGACGTGCAGATAATTAAAGTCAGGGAGTGCCATTGGCCTACCTATAGTTAATGAAAAAGAAAACAATATAAATATGAAGTATTTTATAAATAAGTGATAAAAATCAGATATGGAGATTAAAATATTCTAAAATAGCAAAGCTAACCCCATAGTAAAGCACTGGAATAAATATTCTATGTAATTCCATTAAATGTGCAAAGAAGTGGTCAAAATGTTCCTAATGTAGTTGATCGAGCTCTTGAAGGTTTCAGTGGATAACTAGTGAGTAAATGTAATCCGATTGGAATTGGTGGTCAGACCTGCTGAAATCTTTTCCAGGGAATGAACATCCCCGGCATGACAGAACTGGAATCGTTGGACAAAATGGGATCAGAGAGCTTGGATATGCTGGTTGAGCTGTGCACAGCAGCCTTAAGTGTTGAATCCAAATTGTCTGAGCAAGATATACCATTAAAAAGATACATTTAACTATGAATTCTTTTAGGTAGGCATGGTAAGTTGTCATAATATTGCTGGGTTAATTTTTTTTCTTTAGCATCCAAACTTTTAGTTTAAAATGTGGTCGTTTTGGTAAATTAAACAAAGTACTTGTTTTTCTGGTTTGGCTACTCAGACTCAAAGCCACTATTTACAGGTGCTGGAAGATTCTAATTCAGTAGCCCTTGGTCTGATTCAAAGGATAATCATTTTTTTCAGCGGACTTTCTACCAAAGTTTCCGTCTGTTTTCCTCAGCTGAAAATGTACCGGTAGTTATTAAAAAACTTGGCAATTGTGATGTGACAGCACTAAAAGTGTAAAGAAAGCCTAATGTGATTTGTAAAACTGTAAAAATAGGAAGTTGCACAAATGTTTAAAAATAGCTCAATTCCCAAACGCATTTATGAGAACAGGAATACTTTTTCCTATTCTTAAATGTGTTTCTGAATTGGCACCAAAACACCTATAATGAGCTAAAAATTAGGATATTCGGGGAATAATCATATTCAATTAGTACAACTACAAACGACTTGGTCCTTTTCCCACTTGAAATAGGACAAAGTTGGATGTTTCATTACAAAGACGGTAAGAGTACTACAAAAGGCCTCTTGTAGTGTTACTTCCTGCCCTCATAAAAACGTTTTTGAATCTGTCCATTGTCACACTGTCCTTGACAATCTTTAAGAAAGTTATATTTTGTTGTATGAACAAAATACCATTGAAAGAGGTGCAAATGTAGGATATCAGTAAGTTGATCTATTATAAGAATGTTTTTTCAGAATCACAACCTCTAAGAGCTGAACAGCAATGCAAACATCTCCATTAAGACCAGAGCAAAACCAATTAGTAGCAGCATCATCGTGTGCATAATTCAAACTGCAGTACATTTCTCTGTAAGAAATTGGACTGCTGATTGAGAGTAGTGAAACTCTACTCAAGAAATAGCCCCAATCCTTGTCAGGGTGAAGTCACAAGTGAACCACAAATTAACTTTTACTAAACTCTCTGGTAGCTCGGCACAGAGCAGTCAGGCTTAACTTAGAACCAATGTGTAAAGTATTTATGCAGCACTTCAAAGAGTAGTAAAGTGACAACACACCAGAAAAGGGATCCTACCTCAGATCAGAAATATAGAGTAAATTTTACTAAATAAAACAAGAGAAAATAGACAAATATCAAATCAGTAAAACTGGAGATATGAAATTTTAAAGTGTTCAGCGAAAATAGCACCAAAAAGCACAAAGTGCCTAAAAGCACTAAGCGTCTACTGTGGAGAACTGGTCGCTTCAGACGGGGACACATTCACAATTTCATGCCAATCATAATGGAGCACGGGCCAACTACTGGGACCCAGTCAGGCCCGATAAACAAGAATACCTTAAATCCTGCCTGCGTAGCATTGCAAGATCCTGCATCAAAGATGCGTCACATAGGAGAAGCGATGTGTTGGTTCTGAGGTGCTGCGAGGCTACAATTTGAGTTCCTGCATCATCATTGAGGATCTCATCACTGAAGTATTGAGATGAGAAGTCTGGCGTTGAAGATGCATTGCACAGCAGAGGTGATGCTTCGGTTCCGAGGAGCTGTGAGACTGTGATGCGAAGTCCTGGCACTAGAGATGTCCACGTAGCAAATGTGATGCATTGGTACTGCTCAGTGTTGTGTCGTGCAGCATAGGGGATGGATCAGTTGTGCTGGATGCACAGATGGGCTGGTAGAGCACCTTCAGGCCCACTTCTTAGGGTTCAGGACTAGGGTGGCACCACTTGGCAGTGTATGACTCACAGTTGCAGAGTCCAGGTGCTGGCTGCAAGAGACTGGCCTTTGGAGTCACTTTGGTGATCTTGTGTTCAGGTTACAGGCCCAGTCCTTCTTATCCAGGCAAGAGGGCATCAGGTCAGCAGAGTAGGTAGCATTTATTCAGGGCAGCAGTCCTAACGAATGTCCAGTCTTTTCAGTGGCATAGCAGTCCTTCTTCCTGGAAGAGTCTTCCACAGGTCCAGAAGGGTACTGAAGAGTTTGTGTCTGAGGTCAAATAGTTATACTTGGTGCCTACTTTGAAGTGGGAGAACCTTCTTGAGGTTTTCCTTTGAAGTGTATAGGATTCATGCCTACCCTGCCCTGGCTACAGACTAACTCTCGCAGGTATGTAATTATGTATGTGAATGCAGGACATGGCCTAGTCAGGTGTTCTTGTGGCTGTGCCTAACTCTGCCCTCCAATCCTGCCAGTGTTGCCTATCCAGGCACATCTAAGCCCTTTATTTGAGGTGCTTGTGATAGGCAAAGCACCATCAATGTGGTCGTCGGCTTGGTGGCCTCAGACATTGGGCCCTACCTCTATGCCCAGTGAACAAATTTTGGAATTTAGAGGTGAGGCTGGAAACCAAGCTCTTGTTTGCGCACCACACCAGGCGAGTGGCAGGTACAGTCTTTGGAGTCCTGCGAGGACTCCGGAAAACTCTAGATGTGCTGCCTACCACAGCCAGGAAAACCATGGTCCATGCCCTGGTGACATCACAGCTGGATCACGGAAATGTACTCTACTTGGGAGCGAATGTCAAATGTATACAGAGACTCCAACGTATCAAGAACACAGCAGCGTGCCTTCTTCTGATGTTACCAAAGAGAGCCCCTTCTAAGAGGGCCTTAGCCTCCTTGCACTGGCGTCCGATCAGGGTGTGAATCCTGTTCAAGGCTCTATGTGTTAGCCATTGGATCCTACAAAGGAATGGGCCCACCTACCTGCATAACATACTAACTCCCTATTCTCCTACCCGTTAATTAAGGTCTAGCGGGACGGGGCAGGTGAGCATTCCTACCATCAGGAGGGCAAGGATGGGTGGTCGCTCCTTTCGCTTTTTTGCTGCACAGCAGTGGAACAAACTCCATTGAGGGCTTCGGCTGGAGGCTTCGAAGACTATCTTCCGTAAGGAGCTGAAAACTTATCTCTTTCCCTCTGATTAGGTTAATCTGTCTACTCTCCACCCAACTCATGGTCCTTCGGGATGTGTGCCTTAGGTTTGTACCGCAATGCGGGGACACATACACCTAGTGTAACATTGCTCTTTATAAATTTGATTATTATTATTATTAATATTATTGTGTGGCTGTATAGGAGGAAAACATAAAGACTAACTGACAACTGCACCCAGTCATTTGACCAAGAAACAGGCTGCACACACGAAATGGCTAAGGCAGAAAAATGCAAACTGTCTAAAAGTCGCATTTTAAATTGTAAATAAAATTCTGACTTCACCATAAGAAAGGATGATTCATTACAATTCCAACAACAGCAAACAGGAACTAGTCATCCGTTCCCATTTGGAAGTTACAGCTTATTAAATATACTAAGGTAACTCCAACGTTATCTGATGAAGGTATTTATTTATTTATTTATTTATGCCATTTGTAGAGCGCGTACAAATACCCTTGGGCGTCTCGCCCAAGGGTATTTGTACGCGCAATAGTTAAAAACAAAGTTAGAATATTTACCTAACAGGACATGTAAGACTCAAAAGTAATTGTCCTTTTTTTCCAAATTAATTTAACTCTGCCCTGTGGGACTCTCACTAGCACACAACCCATCCATAATCAAAAACAGAGCTGGGATCACCCCTTCTCATACCTGGCTACTAAAGCCTGGAACAACCATCCACAACACATCAGAGTCTCCTCCTCTTTTTTTACTTTTTCAGGAAAATGACTAACTCATTCTTCAAGTAAGCCCTCTAGGGCTGGCCTCACACACTGGCTAAAGAACCTGGATCCCCTCATGGGTGATAAGTGCACTATAAAAACATAGATTACATAACATGCAATCAAAACATAACATAGCATAGCACAAAACAACATAAGATAACATAACAATATGGTTGAATGGAACAACAAGTATGTATTTCTGTAATGCAGCATTGAAATTTGGCAAAAGCATGCCCCAGCCCATCAACCTTTATACGTTGTCCCAAGCTTTCCCATTGTCAGTGAACTAAGAGTCAGGACAATCATCATGTAAACTCTGTAAGTGGCTCAGATTAATATGGAGCAGCATTACAGTTAATTAAATCATACACAATAGGAATTTGTTCAACTGGTATTCTGAACTCACATATTTGAAAATGCTTTCATAAAGGATAATGAAGAAAAATAACTTTTGGTGAAATTAAATATTTGCCTAGGATCACACAGTTAAAGTGGGGAAGCCACAATGTATCTGGTTTCACCTTGTTCAAATCAGCTACTTTACATTGGCATCTGTTACATAGCACAAGATTACATTAATTGTTTATATGCATGGGGATATTACGTTATTTGCTCATATCTCCTGAGGCGGAAAGCCGGGAGACGCTCTTTTAGGATTGTGTTTTCTATGTGCTTTTAAAACCTCACCTGCTGCTACTTGATTGTTTTCACCTCGAGGGCTCCGTGCAGCGGATCAATCGCTCACGCGACGCCCTCCTGCCGGCTGGCCACGCCCACCTTCAGGCCACGCCCCCTTTCCGCCCTTTTAAGCGCCAGCTTTCGAGCGCTCTCTGGGCTCATATCTCCTGAGGCGGAAAGCCGGGAGACGCTCTTTTAGGATTGTGTTTTCTATGTGCTTTTAAAACCTCACCTGCTGCTATTTGATTGTTTTCACCTCGAGGGCTCCGTGCAGCGGATCAATCGCTCACGCGACGCCCTCCTGCCGGCTGGCCACGCCCACCTTCAGGCCACGCCCCCTTTCCGCCCTTTTAAGCGCCAGCTTTCGAGCGCTCTCTGGGCTCATATCTCCTGAGGCGGAAAGCCGGGAGACGCTCTTTTAGGATTGTGTTTTCTATGTGCTTTTAAAACCTCACCTGCTGCTACTTGATTGTTTTCACCTCGAGGGCTCCGTGCAGCGGATCAATCGCTCACGCGACGCACTCCTGCCGGCTGGCCACGCCCACCTTCAGGCCACGCCCCCTTTCCGCCCTTTTAAGCGCCAGCTTTCGAGCTCTCTCTGGGCTCATATCTCCTGAGGCGGAAAGCCAGGAGACGCTCTTTTAGGATTGTGTTTTCTATGTGCTTTTAAAACCTCACCTGCTGCTACTTGATTGTTTTCACCTCGAGGGCTCCGTGCAGCGGATCAATCGCTCACGCGACGCCCTCCTGCCGGCTGGCCACGCCCACCTTCAGGCCACGCCCCCTTTCCGCCCTTTTAAGCGCCAGCTTTCGAGCGCTCTCTGGGCTCATATCTCCTGAGGCGGAAAGCCGGGAGACGCTCTTTTAGGATTGTGTTTTCTATGTGCTTTTAAAACCTCACCTGCTGCTACTTGATTGTTTTCACCTCGAGGGCTCCGTGCAGCGGATCAATCGCTCACGCGACGCCCTCCTGCCGGCTGGCCACGCCCACCTTCAGGCCACGCCCCCTTTCCACCCTTTTAAGCGCCAGCTTTCGAGCGCTCTCTGGGCTCATATCTCCTGAGGCGGAAAGCCGGGAGACGCTCTTTTAGGATTGTGTTTTCTATGTGCTTTTAAAACCTCACCTGCTGCTACTTGATTGTTTTCACCTCGAGGGCTCCGTGCAGCGGATCAATCGCTCACGCGACGCCCTCCTGCCGGCTGGCCACGCCCACCTTCAGGCCACGCCCCCTTTCCGCCCTTTTAAGCGCCAGCTTTCGAGCGCTCTCTGGGCTCATATCTCCTGAGGCGGAAAGCCGGGAGACGCTCTTTTAGGGTTGTGTTTTCTATGTGCTTTTAAAACCTCACCTGCTGCTACTTGATTGTTTTCACCTCGAGGGCTCCGTGCAGCGGATCAATCGCTCACGCGACGCCCTCCTGCCGGCTGGCCACGCCCACCTTCAGGCCACGCCCCCTTTCCGCCCTTTTAAGCGCCAGCTTTCGAGCGCTCTCTGGGCTCATATCTCCTGAGGCGGAAAGCCGGGAGACGCTCTTTTAGGATTGTGTTTTCTATGTGCTTTTAAAACCTCACCTGCTGCTACTTGATTGTTTTCACCTCGAGGGCTCCGTGCAGCGGATCAATCGCTCACGCGACGCCCTCCTGCCGGCTGGCCACGCCCACCTTCAGGCCACGCCCCCTTTCCGCCCTTGCGGCCACCTATTTCAATGTGCCACTTTAGAACGCGCAGCGGACGAGCGCAGCGGGAGCGCAGTGGGAGCGCCGACTTCGCGCCGAAGTCGCGCATAAGTCAAGCCCGTCTGCGCCCGTCCGCGGCCGGACGGGGCCAGGGGCACAACACCATGCCAAAAACTTGTCCTATTCCTCCAATGACCTCTTCGCCCTCCAAGGCCTCTGGCCACTCCCGGATCCCGTCCGCAGACTCATCTCTTCACTTGGCCTTGCCCCTACCCTCCCCATACCTCCGCCTTCCCCGCCACTTGTTCCCCCGTCTCCCTGTCCCTCCCTCCCCGACCCCCAACTCACGACCCCAGCACTGTCTGCTATCCTACTCAACACCAGGTCAGCGGTCAAGCACCATCACGAGCTGTCCGTCCTACTCGACTCAGAGAAACCGGACCTACTGCTCCTGACCGAAACCTGGTATTGTGACTCCTCCCTCCCCGTTCTCTTGGCTACCCTCCCCCCTTCCTACGTGGCCCTGCGCGCCGACCGTCCGGCGGGCAGAGCTGGTGGTGGGGTTGCCTTAATCGCCAGGTCAGATCTACATTTTCAATCACTTCCCTTTCCCTCTATGCTCCCTGTCGACTTTCTGGTAGTCCGTTCCCTCCTATCCTCTTCCCCCATCACCTGCCTTCTCATGTACCGCCCTCCCCAGTCCTCACCCTCTTTTTTATCTGCTTTTCAAGACCTACTGGCCAATTTAGTGGTCAATTATGCCTCGGTTCTGGTGCTGGGGGATTTCAATTATTGGCCCTCAGACCCACACGAGTGCCCCGCGTCAAAAGAATTCACAGAATCCTTATTATCCTTCAACTTCGTGTCACATATTACTGTCCCCACTCACTCCCATGGACACACACTCGACCAGGTCTGGTCTCTCAACCTCCCATTGGCCTCGGTGGCTGTCTCTCCATGCCCTTGGTCCGACCATGCCCTCATTTCCTTCTCCATTCCCCACAATCCATTATCCAAAACCCCGCATGCCAAAAATACCTGGGCGCGGAACTGGAATAGGCTGGATCTCCCCTCCTTGACCTCCCTGCTCCGCTACTCCACCCCCACCTTTGCTGGCCTATCATCTGCCTCTCAAGCCAAGGCCATTAACACCTGGCTGGCTGGAG
Organism: Lissotriton vulgaris; assembly: GCF_964263255.1. Classification (NCBI taxonomy): domain Eukaryota; kingdom Metazoa; phylum Chordata; class Amphibia; order Caudata; family Salamandridae; genus Lissotriton; species Lissotriton vulgaris. The sequence continues at coordinate 1,448,519,936 of NC_141685.1, forward strand.
GTTGCGACTCAGTGGCTCCCCTACGTCGCATTTCCATCCGCCGACTCAAGGACTCCAATAGATGGTTCAACGACCACCTAAAAGAACTTAAACTGAGCGCCCGAAGGGCGGAGAGGCAGTGGAGGAAAGATTACAGCCCCTTGTCAAAAACCCACTTCCTTGCATCACTGGCTAAATATAAATCAGCAATCTTGGCTGCAAAAACCGACTACTTCTCCACAAAAATAACATCTGCCGACAACAAACCCAGGGTAATCTTTGGCATTGTGAATGACCTGGCATTCTCAGACCGAACTTCGCCCCAAATCCCTCCCTCCCAGCTTCTCTGCGACCAACTCAATAATTATTTCTTGGACAAAATCACAACTATCAAGAGTAACATCCCATTACCCTCGTCTGCTTTTGTCGATCCCTCCCCTCCCATTGTCCAAAATCCTCTCACCCTTATCCCTCCCCTCACTCAGGAATCCTTTCTGGCGATACTCCCCAGAGTGAAGTCGGGGTCTCCGGCGGACGTCTGCCCCGCACGCATCTTACAGCAAATCTACTCTAGCTGCCCCGATCCCCCTATTGCCTTCCTTAACAGCTCCTTGGCACAGGGTGTTGTGACCCCTGCACTAAAGGCAGCCACTATAGTGCCTCTGCTGAAGAAACCCGGCGCGGACCCTTCCATCTCGGCCAACTTTCGCCCCATCTCCCTGCTGCCCTTTTTGGGCAAGGTGATGGAACGCCATGTCACCGCGGTACTGAGCGCTCACATCGAGGCCAATGGGGGGCTGGCTGCTCGCCAGGCTGGATTTCGCCCTAGGCATTCGACCGAATCGGTCATAGTTTCAGTCTTAGACAACCTCAGAAAGGGTATGGATGAAAACAACTACCAGGCACTGGTCCTCCTTGATCTCTCCGCCGCCTTTGACACGGTGGACCATACTATCCTACTTGCCCGTGTCAAGGCGGCTGGCATCGGGGGATCAGCTCTGGTCTGGCTCTCCTCCTTTCTGAGGGACCGCACTCAGGCGGTCCGACTAGGCGATTTCACCTCCACCCCTCTCCCTGTCACCTGCGGTGTTCCCCAGGGCTCTTCTCTTTCTCCCTTACTCTTTAATCTCTACATCTTTCCTCTTATCTATGCGCTCCAGCAGCTGGAGGTCACCGTCTATAACTATGCGGATGACCTCCAGCTCATCTTTGATCTGTCTCCCTCTTCTCTCTCGGCTTCTAACTTCCAGTCAACTATGACATTCATCAGGGACTGGATGAACCACAACCATCTTAAACTGAACCCGGATAAAACCGAGCTGGTTCTCACTGGTGGTTCATCCAGCCCCTGGAACTCTCTTTTCTGGCCCCCCTCTCTCGGCCCTGCACCATCCCCCTCCACCTCGGTCAAAACACTGGGTGTTAAAATGAATAATCAGCTCACTCTTCACTCTCAAATCAGCTCCGTGGTCTCTTCCTGTTTCCTCACCCTCCGAACTATCCGCTCTGTCTCCCGCTTCTTCTCCCCCCAGGCACTAAAGATGATCATAGCCGCCCTGGTAATTTCGCGTTTGGACTACGCCAATGCCCTCTATCATGGTATTCCAGCGTACAGCCTGCGTAGACTCCAAACTATCCAGAACCAGGCGGCCCGGCTGGTATACGGCCTTCCACGCTATCACCACTCCACCCCCCTACTAAAAGAGCTCCATTGGCTCCCCGTGAAACAACGCTCCCTTTTCAAGATCGGATGCATGGTTTTTCAGGCCCGTCAGGGCACTGCCCCTGCTTTCATCACTTCACTTATTAAACCTTATGTCCCTGCTAGAGATCTCCGGTCCTCCTCCAAGTCCCTCCTTCAGATCCCCCGCTTCTCACGCAAAAAGTGGGGCGGGTCCAACTTCTCAACCCTGGCCCCTACTTTCTGGAACTCACTTCCAGACAATCTTCGTTCTGCAACTCAGTACCTCTCCTTCCGTAGAGACCTGAAAACTTTCCTCTTCTGCCAGGCTTTCCCCGCCTAAACTTACCTCACCCTTTCCCTGGTCTTTCTCCCTCAGTTGATGAACCCCCAGCGCCAAGAAACCGCAAGGTGTACGTCGCGCTTTACAAGTGTTTTAAATTAGAAATTAGAAATTAGAATCATGGGACGTTCGATGTTGAGCCGATGCTGAGACTCGATCCTGGTTCCAGAGTTCTAAGGTTGGCAGCTCTGGTCATAACGTCACGCCTGATGGAGTGAGGTTGGCATGCAGAGGCCACATGAAAGCTCGGTTTACCAAGGGCTTGAGGTTCCAACAGGGCTTTGAGCTGAGCTAGAGCCCTGCTTGAGTGGTTCACCAAACTTTAAGTGAAGGTAAGCAGAAGAAAATAGTATGGGTTTCAATCTAAAAAACGGGGGAAGTTGAGATGTATGCTTTCTTAAGACACCTCAGGCAGAGTTGAGGGTGTCATTTGGTGCCAGTCTAATGCAGTCCATGAACAATAAATATTGGGAGACAAAGACTACCAGAAAGATAGATGAAATGTTTCTGAAAACAATAAACTACAAAAAATCAGAGGGTCTGAAGAAGAAGAGGTGAACGCCAAATATAAACTAACAAAGAACTAAATCACCATGCCTAGTGTATTGTATGCATGGGACATATTGGAGCTTGTTCTTTAAAATCCCTCTTGACCCTAACAAAGTTATTGTTGTTGTATGTTTCTGAAAACTACAATTTTCCAGAAAATCTTTTCAGAAGGTGCCAGCAAGGTAAAAGGCATTACAACATTGAAATGCTGAGAGTTCCATTGAAGACAATTGGTTTTCTGCTCAAATATTGCAATAGTTGCTTTCTATTCCCCCCTTTTTAATTTGGAAGATTCTAGCATCAATGGGTGGAATGTTCTAATAGCCTAGTTACAGTACCTCGACACAGGTCAGTAACTCTGGCTCAGGATCTTTAATAATCACTAGAGCCCTTGGCAGCTGACTATCATGCTATAAAAGCAATGACTCAAGGGAGTAGCTTCAGGAGTCATTAACCAATTTCCTTTAAGTGGTGAGGGTGTGGGCACCATAAGAAAACGAGGCAAACAGAGAGAGGGCAATATCAACAAAATACCAGGAGTCTGGCGGTCAAAGGATAATAATCTCTCTCCAAAAATAGAATTATCATACTGAATATTAGAATAGTGTCTTAAAATACTTCTTTATTGTTTTCTGTGCTGGTTACCATGGCTTCAAGGTACCCAGTGTTCACGTCAGAGAGCATCTGCAAAGCTCCCCTCGTCCAATTTCAATTCTGCTCCATCTGTGAATGGTGTTTTACATACTAGTCATATAGACATTCTAAAGCATTTTCATCTCCCAAACAGTTCAATTACCAGTGAATGGGACCGGTCACTTGCAATTGTTTCTAGGCTCCCAACTGAGCGCAATATTGTTCTATCAAAGTCAATGCATTCTAATTCAAAGTGACACAGTTCAGCCTACACCATATATTGTTCACAGGCTAGGCTTTCAACTAAACTGAAGGTATTTAATGGGCAGAAAGCTTCAACTGTCATTAAAACTTCTACGTTACACTTTAGATTTCACTTAAAGTCAATCAAAATTGAACAAAAAACGGCATGCTTTGTTTTAACAATTGCAGCAGTCATTAGACTATTTACTTAGACATTTGCTGAACATATATTTTTCTTATTTCTTTTTGTAAACTTTCCAATATTCCCTGACTTGGCACTAGCTTTTATGCCCTGATTATGTCCATTCTTTTTAAACAACAAATATAAGAATGGTGTTTTGGAAAAGGATGTTAATTATTCGTTGGTATTTCTAAACTACAGAAGAAACTCATATCATCTACGGTGCATTGCTAAACAATAGAGCACTCTGAATAAAAGACTAAGGGCCATATGTATGAAAAAAATTTGTAATCGCAAACGCTGCGATTCGCAAAAAACAGTGTTTGCAAAAAGAGATTTGCAAAACGTGATGTATGAGACTTTTTCGGATCGCAAAAATGCCGATTTTTCATACTGCGAACCAATACATCTGCAAATCATTGTGCAAATTCCAAAACTGCGATTTTTATTTTGTGAAAATCACAAAATGAAAAAATCGCATTTTAAGAAATCGCAATGAAATGTATGAAAAAAATCGCAATTTGCGATTTCACGAAATTCGCAAATTTGAGAATCGTAATTAAGTCTGAGCAGGTGGTAACCAGGTGCAAACTATTTAAGGAGGCCCACAATGCAACAGATTTTTTCCACAATGACTGGGCTGTATTTGAGAGCCAGGAGCCGCCAACTCAGAGCTGCTGCACAGAGGAGGAGACGCCAGGAAAGGATCTTTCGTGCGCACATATCCCTGTTCCAGCGGACTGAGGAGTAGATCTATACAAACTACAGGCTGGATGAAGAGAGCATCCTTGATTTAATTGAGGAACTCAAACCTAAACCTAAACACCCCACACGCAGGACACACACCATCCCCACCCACATCCAGGTCTCGTGCTCACTGCACCTCTTGCATCAGGTAGCTTCCAGGGGGTAATAGCCTCAGCAGGAGGTGTCTCACAGAGTGCATTGTCATGCTGTTTCCATGCGTTCCTCGATGCCATGGTACAGAAGCTGCATCACCACATCCACTTCCCCAGCACACCACAGGCACTAGACCAGACCAAGCAGGAGTTCTATCAAATTGCACAATTTCCCCACGTCATTGGATGGGACACATGTCGCCATATCACCCCCACCCAGAATGAGTATGTGTTCAGGAATCGCAAATCCTACCAATCCCTGTACATACAGGTGGTGTATAATACCAAGCACATCATCACCGACATTGTTGCAAAATATTTAGGCAGCACGCACAACGCTTTCATCTTCCTCTACAGTGGGATACACCGTCGACTCACAAGTGGGGAGTTTGGTGAGGGATACCTACTAGGTAATTGCATTTGTACAAAGGACACAATAGTAAAGGACAGCATTGGCAAGACAGTGTTTAACCATATTCCTCCCACCCCACAGGTGACAGTGCGTATACTCACTCCCTACCTAAATCCTGCCAACGCCGGGTAGCGGAGGTACAACAGTGCCCACATAGCAACCAGATGTACCATTGAGCGTCCTTCGGGATACTCAAGAGCAGATTCAGATGCCTAAATAAGAGTGGAGGGGCACTACAATACAGCCCCCAGACCTGTTGCAAGATAGTGGTAGCATGTGCCATGCTGCACAACATCGCCACCATGAAAGGCACACCAGTGGAACTCATTGAATCTGATTCATCAGATGAGGAAGGGCCAGCGCCAGGACGCATGCCGGACGGTGTAATTGGTGCAGCTGCTGGGCAGCAGAGGCGAGATGAGAACACACTGAACTATTTCTAGGTAAGAAAATATGACACAATGCTAAATATCAGTTGTGAGACTGTGTTTTATTTCCTTAACTTCAGGATAAATGATGTCATACAGCCTGTGTACCACACAATGTATTGTTCAATGCCTAGCACATGTTAGAATCACAGTGCGATTGAACAATCAGGAGCAATTGTCCATGTAAACTGGGTTGATGCACCCATCTCCTTGTCCAGGTATGTGCACCTCAAATGCGGCACTGGCGGGTCGGAGTCCCTGGCTGGGGGTGCACAGTGCCCTTCTCATCTGTACCAGTAGCCCTACTGTGACGCCCACTATGGCGCCTATCCGAGGGGGGCGGGGTGTGATTCTGCTCCTGCAAGATTGGGCGTCCTCATCTTTTGGAGTGAGGACTCCTGGGCCAGTAGTGCGAGCTGCCAGCAGCTCATCCACGGCAGATGTTACCTGTACCAGGGCTCTTGCCATGTCCTGGCTGTTGGGCGCCACCTCACGCTTCATACAGGTGCTGCGCCTTGACAGCACATTTGTTGCTGAGGACAGGCGGGTAACTGCCTGGGTGTAGAGATCTAGGTCCTGCATCTCCCTGCGCCTAGCAGCACAATCTGCCTTTAGTTCCACAAAGAGTGCCTCCAGGGCACCCGTCATGCCCATGAAGCCAACCCTGATTTGCCTCTGTTGTGATTTTATGTTTTTCACCTGCAGGCGCTGTACTTCCAACATGTGACCCTCCAGCCTGCCGAAGATTGTGTCCTCTCCTGGGGCTGCTGCACGGTGGATGCACGTGCCCTGCGCCTGAATGGCACTGGCCGGATCGGATCAGCACGTGCTCGAGCACGGTGTTGTAGCTCTGGCTGTGCCGGGCTGGTTAGACATCGCCATAGGTGTCCTGTCCTTCATCCTCCAGTGGGGGCAGTGGTGGCACAACAATCCGCCTGAGGGGTTTTGAAAGGATTACTGTGCTTCCCTCCTCCTCCGTTTCTTCCTCTTGCCCTGTTGCCTCTGGGTTAGGGGATTCGTCCTCTCCTCCACTGACTGCTCCCTGTGTTTCTGATGGTGCTGTTGATGTAAAAGCACAGATTAACTTACTGTCCTGACTTGCACTTGTCATTCATTAAATTTCACTGTTTGGAGTTACATGGGTCCTGTCTGTCTGTATTTTGCCTTTACTGATGCGCACATACTGTTAGGGACTAGCTGGGTGTAAATGCACCACTGTAATGTATATGTGACTACATCTCCCATAATACATTGCTGTGTGTACTTGTGTACCTGCACTGGACTTTTAGTTTTGTTCTGCCCCTGGGTCACTCCTGGGTGTGGGGGTAGTAGGGGGGTATCAGGGGTGTGATGGCATGTTTCTTACCTTGTCTTGGTACCGAGGGGTCGGAGCTCTCCAGGTCGTCCACGCCCATTACACTCTTTGGAAGCAGGGTCCCTTCAACCAGTTCCTCTAGTGGTGTGGAGTCAGTGGAGGTCCCAGCACCAGTCTTCTTGACCTGCTCCAACCTGCAAGCCACCTTCTCCTTGGAGCGCTGGTGCATATCGTACCAGCGCTTCCTTAGATCTTCCACGCTTCTGTGGGTGACGCCAACTGTGTTTACTTTGCACTGGATATCAGCCCAAATCCTCCGCTTGCGTGTCTCAGGCACCCGCAGGGACTTTTTTCCGAATAGGTACTCGTGGCTTATGATCATTTCCTGGATCAGGACCTCCAGCTCAGTTTCAGAAAATTTCTTTTTCTCTGTGTTTCCCCCTGCTGCAGTTTGTCCTGGCTGGCCATGTCTCCTGTGTCTGCCATTGTTTTTTGCACTGCAGAGTTCCCTCTCCTCCGTTCCTACTCTCTCACTGTGCTTCATTACACACAAAAAATGGTATGCTTACTGAATCATTGTTGATAGTCCCACTCTTCCCATTCTTTGTCATGGAGTGCTCTCCAACTTGTTCCACTGCACTGTTAGGGGGTTTCCATGAGTTTGCAGATGGCTTTGCATATCCAAGTGATCAGATGGTGCTTCTCGCCCGTGGTGAGTATAGACTGCAGCACTGAGTGTGTGGTGGACCCCGCGTCCAGAGTGTCCCATAGGGCCTGGCAGGTAGTGCAAATCTGCTTGTGGATGAGTCACACCCTCAGTGGGAGGATTGGATCTACAGAAAGTTGTTTGAGGGGTAGGAGATGTCCATCACAGAGCACTGGAAACAGTAATAGTGTGAAAACACAAAGATCCCACAAGGCATTAGAAAAATAGAATAAAATGTAATAAATAATTTGAGACCAAAACAACAAAAATCTAATTACAAAAATCGGTGGTATGCAATTTCACAGATTTAAGGTAAAATAGTGCCTAGAAGCACAAAGTGCCAACTGCAGTTATCTGGTCGCACTGGACCGGTACAAAGTCAAAAATTCAGGCTGACCATGATGAAACGTGGGCGAATACAGGGACCATGTTAAGTCTGCTGAACAAAGTACCTTAAATCCTAGTGCACAGTCTGCACAGCGATGCTGTGCGAGGCTTTCTGTTGTCTGACATCAGTTCTGAGGAGCTCTGAGGTCCATAATGAGAGTTCCTATGCCGGGTTGCATCACGCTGCATTGGTTTCAGTGAATCTGTGCGTATAGACTTTGTGAGGCTTTGCTTTGGTTCACATTGGTTCCATTGAGGCTGGCCGGTGAGTGGCAAAGTTCTGTAGGGCTCCACAAATCTCAGCCTTAATACTGATGAAGCTTGTAGTTGTGTGGTGAGGTGTTGTGGTGCTTCATGTAAGATTTGGTGAAAACCACAGCTGGGCTGGCAGAGCACCTTCAGGCCGAGTTCCAAAGGTCGAGGACTGGGTTGGCACCACATGGGGAGGACGGTTTCACATCACACAGAGTCTAGGTCCTGGATTCAAGGTGTTTGGAGACTTTTCTATCCCTGAGACTCTGGTCAGAAGCTACCCAACTGGCCATTTGAGTCACTCTGGTGGTCCTGAGTTCAAAATGTAGGTCCAGTCCTTTTTACTCAGGCAGAAGGGCAGCTGAGCAGAAGTCCTTCTTGCAGAGCATTGGAGATGGGTTAAATAGGTTAAACTTCGCCTGTGGAGAAATCAAGCAAAGTCAGGTAAATATGTTTATCGTTGCTATGGGTGAATTTTCAATTTTTTGTCTCACTTTTTAAACAGGCTTAAAAGATGCATCCATCAAAATATTACTTTTTTGATAACATTGATATATTTAGGAATTGATCTGAATAATATGCTAAATTACAAAGAAAACGGTTCAGATCAGAGCCATTTGTAACACCTATGTTTAAAATAGGCATACTGATTAGCCAGGTATTCATGAAGTTGCCCTCTCTGAATTGTTATTGTTAAGTCTAATGTATTGTTACTGTCTCAGGTACTGTGGTGGAGAGCCCTGGGGTTTTATAACTAATATACTGCTATTTCAAGACAAAGATATTTTTCAAGTTTAAAGTACAGGTGGGTAGGATCAGAAGATCTAGCCAAAGGGACTGCAGCCTGAACTATCTAGTATCACCAGCCTTTGCACCAAAGGATATGGGTTATCTTGCAAGAGGAAGGAGTTGACAGTTGGGTTTGATATTTTAGCAGTTTCCTCTCTGTTGTACATTATGTGTAAATGTTGGTATTTTCAACTTTGCAATGCTTAAATTTGACAGGCCCCTTGCTTCTATACATTGATTGATGCTGAAAAGTGAGTCATCAGTTTAAAAAGTGTATCTTTTTAAGAAAGAAGCTAAGAAGAATTGTTTAGTTGAGCTATGTCTGTTAACATTGTTGCAATCAATAAAGATCCAAATGCAAAAACGTTCCTCCATCTCTAGTTCTAGATATGAGAGGTAATGTGGGATCTCATTTGTAAATAGTTAATATGGACGGTTGTAAGCTAAGGTATCTCCTCTGTAGTTTTAGTGAATGGTGAATGCACGTAGTACATTGTGTGGAACTACATGAAGAAAGTGTGTTAAAATCCCTATCAGGGGTCTCTGAGAACCAGCATAACTTGATGATGTGGTGGATCTGATTGTTGGCAGACTGCAGATACTAACTCTGTGTGAAAAGCTAACAGATAAGGAGGTGGTAAGGCTTTCATCGTTGTATTGCTCATCTCATTTGAAATGAGCTGCAGGATGTATTCCCTCTTATGAGGCAGCACACCACCATATTGTCCAGGAGATGGGCAACAGGAAATAAACACATGTTGGAGACTGCATTTAGTGGCAATACATCCTCCTAGAAGAACATCTTTATTGGATTCCTTCTGACTTTAGCACTTCCATTGATGTTTATCTGCAGTCTACATTCACATTATTACAATAGATATGACTGCATCCTATTTAAAACCACACGGTAAAACAAGTAAGACGAAGCATGTCGCGGCCTGTTGGTCTGTAACCATTAATCTTATGTGTTTTACCAATGCATACTACCCATAAGTGATTACATAACCATACCTGGCAGGTGAACTTGTCTTTAGACTGAAGCATTTTAAAGTAGCATTCAGGTGACATGCACCCCTCTCACTACAAGTGCTCAAGGAATGAAGTTGTTCGTAAGGCGTTGAACATTTAAAACAATTGATGCAATAATAAAGTCTTGAGGTTTTTCACGGCAGCATAGGCTTTTCCCACTTTCAAAATTTAAAAACGTCTCTGTAGTAAATATTGCGTTAGATTGGTATTGTAGAAAACACAAAATAAATTATGGAGGACACCCGTCACCACTAAAACACACTACTAACTGGAGCCTTTCTAGGTTGTTCATCTAATTAAAATGACAATATCTTGTTTTGTTTAGTTCTTAATACTGTGCTTCTGCTATTTCTAAGTGCTGTCAATAATGGATATTAAAATTACACAATTTATGGCACCCAATGTACATACCTTTGAAGGATGGAAACTTGATTCTGATTTGTCAGGATTTTAAACTGATGCCATTCAGATCAACGAATTTCATTGAGCGCGCTGCATCCCCATTTGGCGTTTCAGCGTGCAATGAAATTAGTTTTATTTATTTATTTATTTACATTACTCCGGTTGGCCGTGAGCCGGAGTTTACTGCCCCCTACCCTGCCCCTCCCCCCCCCCCCGACCGCCCCACAGCACTCCCTCCAGGAGCCGCTACTGTGGGTCAGCATGTATTTGAACACCCAGATAACGATTTGGGTCTGCAGTCCATTGCATGGAGAAGTTCAGCATGGCAGGGGCGGTCGCTCGGCTTAGGGGAAACTTCAGAAATTTAGTCCATTTAATGCGAAGTCCTGACAAGCTCCCAAACTTGACCACCTCTGCCACGACTGGGGTGAGGTTGTTCTCTGGATTGCGAAAGTACAGCAGGGTAATATCTGCATAAGCAGAAATGATTAACTGATATCCCAGGAATCCCAGTCCCCTGTGTATGTGATACTCTCTCAGCGCACAGGCAGGGGGTTCAGCCACCAAGGCGTAGAGGAGCGGGGATAAAGGCTAATCCTGTCTAGTCCCTCTAGTTACTTGTATAGGAGCCGTAACTTCCCTACCAAGCCGGACCCGAGCAGTGGGTTGTGCATAAAAAGTCATTACTAACTGAAGATAAATCTCTCCCACCCCAATTCTTTGCAAAACACCCTTTATGAAGGCCAACTCAACAGAGTCAAAAGCTTTCTCAGCATCTAAAAATACAGCTGCAGCTTTGACCCCAGGGTCGAGCCTCTGGATTGTGCTGAATAAGGTACGTAAATGTGAGGTGAGAGACTGCGCCCTGGAACAAATCTTGACTGTTCTGGGCAAACCATTAAGGACAGCAATTGGGCCAATCGATTAGCTAGGATTTTGGTGTATATCTCAGTGTCAACATTAATTAGGGACAGTGGTTGGTGTGAGGACCAGGCCTCTGATGGCTTCCCCGGTTTCAGTAGCATAATTGTCAGTGCTTCTCTCATGGAGGGGGCATAATTACAGCTTGGGCATATGCTCCTACAAGGTCATGAGGTGTGGGATAAGCAGATCTTGGAAGGTCTTGTAAAAGGAAAAAGTAAGCCCATCCATACCGGGGGAACTGCCGATTCACATTGAGTTGATAACTGTCTTGACTTCTCCTGGGGTAAGGGGGAAATATTCCCTATGCATGTTCAATAACCAGGTCATCTGTATGTGTTCCAGGTAGTTCTGGATAGTGTCAACCTCGGGGGAAGTTTGAGAAGTGTACAACTGTGAATAGTATCTGTGAAATCGTTTTGCTATGTCCTGGCTACTATGCAGGGGCTGACCCAATTCGTCAAGTATTTCAGAGATAGTATCCACTTCTTGTTTGGGGTGCATCAGTGCAGCTACTGTGGCCCCAGGACGGTCTCCCTCACCGTAAACCCTGACTGTGGCATTCTTGCCCAGGTGTTTGACCTCCCTGTCCGCTGTGTCTTGGTACTCCTCTAACACAGCCTTAACATCTCCCAATATATTAATGTCCCATGTCTTCTGAAATGTTTGCTCTAGTGTTGAAATGCCCTGTTCTAGTTTGGTCAGTCAGTCCCTCTATGATCTGAGCACTCCTGAGTGTTTAGCGATGACCAAACCCTAAATATATACATTAAAAGCCTCCCAAATGGTGGCGAAGCTATCAACTGACCCAAACTTTTTCTCAAAGTATGTCTCTATGTCCATGGAGATTTCTGCCACGAATACTGGGTCAAACAGAGAGTAAGGTAGAAATCTCCAGAGGAGATTGCTGGGCAATGTAAATCGAGTTGTAGAGGGAAATGGTCAGAAAGGTGCATGAATGAAGAAATCATTTCGCAATCTGGCCAACCAGGACTTTGGACGCAAGGCAGCAGTCAATTCTTGTGTGGTTGTCGTGTGGTGCAGAGTAATGAGTAAAACCCTCCATAATGGGGAAAAGGAGCCTCCAGATGTCTTTCAGTTCTACGCCCTCCATGAGATCAAGGATGAGCCCTGCCGCTGCCGGACGGCGGCGAGGGGGCGGACCCTTGGAGCTGTCCTTTGGGGGTTATAAGATACAATTGAAGTCCCCACTTATTATTATCAAGGAGTCCCTGTAACGGAGCGAGCTGTCCCAAGGCTATTATAGAATTGTGGGTCATCATTATTGGGCCCATATATTTTTACTACCTTGACATCAAGGCCCACTTTCTGGCATCTCACAATGACATACCTGCTGGTGCGGTCATTTTCGAGTGTCTGCACCGTGATATCCAACGCCGGGTTAACCCATGTCAGAACTCCCCTAGGATGTGACGTGAAACCTGCTGTAGAAACCCTTCCTTGGGTCATCTTGTGTGCCAGCATATTGCTCTGTGGGGACAGGTGAGATTCCTGCAGCAGTGCAATGCCAATTTGATGCCGCTTCAAGTATGGAACAACCTTCCGCCCCTGATATTCCATGTTAGGAAATGAACCATACTACCCATGATCAGCAGGAGTAGCAGCCAGACTGTGTGTGGTAGCCCTTGCTGCAATGCAATCATTGCCCTTGGCCACAACATACTAATACGCACTTTGCAAACCTCTACAAATCAAGTGCATGTTTTGCTATCCCCCCTCACACGTCATGCGGTCCCCAACTGTGCACAAACAAAGCCCTCCCTGCACCCCCCTAAATCAACCTATTAGACCAATTAAAATCTTATTAGTCTAAAGTAAGTACTTGTTTCTGTGAGTTACACTGTGAGGCAGATGTCACCCGGCTCCAAACCAAAAAGTGTGCCAATCGGCAATGTTATTAAAATCTTATCATTCAATCTATGTTGTGTGTCCTCACCAATAAAGTCCAGCAGTTCACACTCACCCAGCCCTTGCACAGTGGGAGCTTTAGGACAGAAGGAGAGAGTGGAGTCCCCACCCTCAGGTGGGACCCCAGGGCATGCAGTTCATCCCTCCAGAAACTAGTTACCCCGGGCACCGCTGTCTCACTGTGTGGATCCTACACTGGGCTACTGCGAGTGTCTGTGCTGGTGTTCACTTACAGTTCCTTGGTTGGTTTAGTGGATCTGCCACTTAAGTATCTAACCCACGTCAGATCTACCCCCGACCAGAGCAGACTCACCTCCAGCCATCTCTGACCCACCATTGGTAGCTCTGCAGACTAAAGAGTCTCATCTTCACTGCCTAGTTTTGGAACCGGCAGTATTCCTGCGTTTGAGGAATTGCAGCACTTAGGGGGCATCTGTGCAAATATGTGTTTCTTTGCCGGATACAGCATGTTGTATTCTAAGTGGAGTACAGGTAGTATCCTCTTAGCAGGTGCAAACCACCTTTGCGCTTCCTGGACATGAGGTGTAAAATCCGGGTATAGCAATACCGCCGTCCCCTCATATCGCACTCTTGCCATTCTCTGGATTTCCTGCGGGCACTTTCATGATCTCTATAGTTGAGGGGTCTCACTATAATGGGGCGTGGCAGTGCTTCCGGGACTGGTCTGGGTGCCAGTGACCAGTTCGCTCTTTCCACCACAAACATTACAGAAAAACAATCCGCACCCAACAGCGTGGTGAGTAGGTGCTCTACAAACCACTCCATATAAGGGATGTTCGTGGACTCCACAATCCCAACTCACATGTTGATTACTATTCTCAGGAGAGGAGTTGCTGATCTGACAAGAACCTGATGAGAGGTCTACTTTCAAGTACTTTTTAATCTTGCTATGTAATCTATCTGACCAACAGAAGTAATGATGGGAATCATCGTTTAATATATGCAAATTCAACTACTGCAAACTTGTTTGACCCAAACCAAATATCCTAAAGTTTGGCCAAAATTGTTAAAAAGGAAATTAAGGCCATCTTAGAGAAAGGGTTGGATTAAAACCTGAAATGTTTGGAAAAGCTGCATAGCTGCATAGGGATTCCACAGCAAAAATGCCAGCTGATGACCACATACCTTGTAGCAGTTTCTGCCCAAGATAAAAAAAAGAAATCTAAATTCCTGTCCAAGATGTTGAACAACTGTGTGAAAGAGACTTAGGGGGTCATTACGATAGCGGGCGGATTACCACCGCTCTGCCAGCTAAACTCCTCCGCCCGCATGACTTTCCCCCCCCCGCCACATTACGATGGCGGGGTGGACCCCGGCAGACGAGAAGACCGGCTGCCGGTTTTCTGCCGGTAGACAATCCGCCCTAATGCCTACGGGGCGGAAAAGCCCAGGAATATGCTGGCATTGCCTTGAAGGCACCGCCATCCATATTACCATTGTGGCGGTGAATTGCCTTTCCATGGCGGAGACTCCGCCCTGGAAAGGCAGGTGGTTTTGACTTTGGGGGCCGTTGCAGGCCCCCAGGGTGTTCAGGGTGGGTTTGCACATGCCCCCCTACATTGTCATGGACATGGGGGCAGGCACCTCGCTGTGCTTGTCACCTTGTGCATGACAATGCACACAGTGCATTTCCAGCAATGTGGCGGGCTATGCTGTGATTCCGCCCACCACAATGCTGGGAATGGAGGATGCCACCGCCAAGGTGGCATCCTAATTGCAGGTGCGGGACCGCCGCACTACTGGCAGCCAGTCCCAGCACCGCTAGGGTGGTGGGCGGACTAAAGTCCGCCCACCATCCTAATGGGCCTCTTAGTATAGTGCCTGACAGCCTGTTATCACAGGGAAACCTAAGAAGACTGACAGCCCAGCAAACAAAGGTCCTATTTGATTTATTGTTTGGTAATGGGGTAGCACAACAGTTAGAGAGCTATTAGTCAGAAAGGATTTCAACATTCCAAGGAGGCAAGAAAGATTCTGAGCGTGTGCCCATATTTGACAATGTAGTATTCGAGACCGTGTCAAATACATTGAGGAATATTCAAAAGAAAACATCACACCGTCCACCCTAAATACAGTGGATGGGGTAATGTCTTTCCTCCGATGGGCCCCACTTTGTCAGGACTTCGGCAGAAGAATTCTTTAGCTAGAGCCAACGGTGAATCCATCGATGGAATTCTAATATCTGCCCATCTCTAAATGAGGTGGGCAGACAGAGGGTTTGATGGACAGGGTACTCTGGTACGTTTTCGATGAAGTGCCATCTCTGTTAAACTCTAAATCAGGCCGTAAGTCTTTTAAAGAGTGAGACAATAGACAAGTCCCCAATAGAGGGACCACTCAATGTGTCATTAACTGAGCTACTTGGAATTCTTAAGCCATTCCTATCATTACATTATAACGGATGTATGGCGTTACAACGCATAATTTTACATCGCATTCCATTACAACGCGATTTTTACAACGCAGGATCCATTACAATGCATGCCTTTACAACGCATGTCATTACATAGCAGATGCTATTACAACGCATGCCATTACAACGTAAGTATAGGTAAGTATATCTTTTTAAAAAAAATGTAATTAAGTTATTTTAATTAATTTAATTTAATTAATTTAAATTAAATAATTTTAAAATTGTAATTAACTTAATTTAATACATTTAATTCTATTAATTTAATTTAATTTAATTAAAAATTGAAATTAATTTAATGTAATTAATTTAATTTAAATAATTTAATTTAATTAATTTTAAAATTGTAATTAATTTATTTTAATTAATTGGATTTAATTAATTTAATTTAAATAAATTAAAAATTGTAATTAATATAATTTAATTAATGTAATTTCATTTCATTAATTTAATTTAATTAATTTTAAAATTGTAATTAATTTATTTTAATTAATTTAATTTATTTAATTTAATTTAATTAATTTAAAAATTGTAAATAATATAATTTAATTAATTTAATTTAATTTAATTAATTTAATTTATTTAAAGTCGTTTTTTTAAAAAACTGAACCCTAACAATACCCCTGTACCCAAAAACCCAAACCCAGCACTGAAACCTAAAAATACCCCTGTACCCCAAAACTCAAACCCAGCCCTAAAACCTAAAAATACCCCTGTACCCCAAAACCCAAACCCAGCCCTAAAACCTAAAAATACCCCTGTACCCCAAAACCCAAACCCAGCCCTGAAACCTAAAAATACCCCTGTACCCCAAAACCCAAACCCAGCCCTAAAACCTAAAAATACCCCTGTACCCCAAAAACCAAACCCAACCCTGAAACCTAAAAATACCCCTGTACCCCAAAACCCAAACCCAGCCCTGAAACCTAAAAATACCCCTGTACCCCATAACCCAAACCTAGCCCTAAAACCTAAAAATACCCCTGTACCCCAAAACCCAAACCCAGCCTTGAAACCTAAAAATACCCCTGTACCCCAAAACCCAAACTCAGCCCTGAAACCTAAAAATACCCCTGTACCCCAAACCCCAAACCCAGCCCTAAAACCTAAAAATACCCCTGTACCCCAAAACCCAAACCCAGCCCTAAAACCTACAAATACCCCTGTACCCCAAAACCCAAACCCAGCCCTGAAACCTAAAAATACCCCTGTACCCCAAAACCCAAACCCAGCCCTGAAACCTAAAAATACCCCTGTACCCCAAAACCCAAACCCAGCCCTAAAACCTAAAAATACCCCAAAACCCAAATATACTCCTATACTCATACTTATTTTTAAAATTACTAAAATTAATATATTTAATTTATAATAAAAAAAACATAAATTAATATATTTATTTATAATTAATATTAATTAAATTAATTAAATAATATTAAATACATTTTTTTTTAAATTATATACTTACCTATACTTACGTTGTAATGGCATGCGTTGTAATAGCATCTGCTATGTAATGTCATGCGTTGTAAAGGCATGCGATGTAATGGATCCAGCGTTGTAAAAGTTGCGTTGTAATAGAAGTGCGTTGTAAAAGTTGCGAAATAACGGTTGTTTCCCCATTATAACAGTTCAGCTGGTTTGTACTGCACTTTGCATATTATTTTATTGAGCTACACTCACCTTTTCAATGTTCACTGAACCATCTGCACCATTTAAATCTGTTTATCACAATTGTTCCATTTAATGTGATGCGTAATTTTAAAATACAAAACAATTGTATTTGCTACTTAGTTTATGGCTTAGTGGTATAGCATATAATTTAGCATACAATGTGGGCATTTCCTTTACTGCAGTGATAACTCAGGAGTCACTGATTTATGTGTATTGTTTTACCCAGGTTACTTAGACGTTTATGATTCAGCCCTGGATAGTTTATATCGCGGTATAAACTACTTAAATCTGTGGTTTTGTTTTTGTTGTCTCCTGCTTTGTTCCTCTTTACATGAGCTTGAAATATGAAAATATTTATTTTAGCATGAATCTTTGTTTGATGGATCTAAAGTGAGGAAAGTGCTTACTATTTGTTTACAAATTTCCCCTACATTGATTTTGTCACAATGTAATTTAGCAATGCAAATTTGTCAAATGTGAAGTTATTCTAAAAAAGAAATAAACAAGGTTAAAATTAGATTCGCTATTTCTAGTTGGTTACGCTGCCGGACGTGCAGTACAAAATAAAAATAACACATTGCAACTCATGACAAATGATTTCCTTTTTCCTTTCCATGTTTTTGGTTTAGTGAATGGAAGCACCATGAATGTATCACCGATTGAGGAGTAATTAATATTCTTTAGAAAGAAAGTTTAACCTCTGAGGATGTAGTTTGAAAGCAAATAATGTGGACTAATTAGCAGCATTCCTTACTGATCAGAAGAAAGAATATATAGAAATATATCTTTTCAGCTAAATGTTACAGCATTGCATGTTTTGCTTACAAAATAGTATAACTTTAGTAGAATAGGAACTGCAACTAAAATAGGATGCAATGTCCAATAGCAGCCCATTACGGTTTACATGTTGTGATTTCACATTATTATTTTAGTACATAGGTCTGTTCACACAATTCTCCACACGGGTCACAAAAATACTGGTCGTAATTCGGGACCAGAGTTTTTCAATCAGTGTTTCATACAACTGACCCATAGTTTGCAAAGCAAAAGGACATTTTAAATTACCAGCAAAAGTGCTATTTAAATTGTAATGAGATCACAGGAAAATATCACTGTATCCCCAGTTTGCATTTACCTGTAAGTGGAAAGGGCAAAATATATGCCTGTGAATGGGGACAATGTGAGTACAGCTATAGTATTAAAAAAGAAGAATTTCTGCTAGCCCAGCACTAATCCTAAACAGTGTACACTTATACAGATTATTTATAACAAG
Source organism: Lissotriton vulgaris (assembly GCF_964263255.1). NCBI lineage: Eukaryota > Metazoa > Chordata > Amphibia > Caudata > Salamandridae > Lissotriton > Lissotriton vulgaris. Next base: position 1,448,538,389 of record NC_141685.1, read on the forward strand.
TGCAAATTATAAAGGTGTAATTCACAAACAGTGTGCGTATTAATCATTATTCTTAAAGCACTACAACGTGTAGGTACAAGGTACACATGCTGCCATTTTGGAACTAGTTAGTATGTTAATTTGTTGCTAAAGTAGTGATCAATATTATAAAAGAAGCAATAACTGCAACGCTACAATGCCTCATCAAACACCTTTCCTTTTTTAATACATTTAAAAATCACACGGTAATATTATCGAATGTTATGTACAATCAGTACTTCCTGTGATATAGTACAATTTATACGAGTGATACGAGTAATTTGATAACAAAAGAAACCAACTTCTGTATATACCAAGCCAGTATTTCGACAAGGCTGTACAGTGCTTATATCTGCAGCCTTGTTGCCATTAACAGAAGTAAAAATTCCTTCATATCAGTAGTTTTAGAATTATTGCTATTACCTTTACTGTCACAAAATGGTTTTGGAAATCATAAAAAAAGGTTTCAGTTTATTTCGACGTATTTGGTCGAGGGAATATTTTTTCTTAACTCCCCACTGTATAAATACTGAAGGACAGAGAAACATTCTCTATGTCTATTTCAATCCAAGTCATAGGTTGGAGTGATAGGTCGAATGAGCAATTTACCAGACTGATCACTGGGAAATCAAAAGTCGACAAATCTTTGAGCTGGGAGGGCAAACTCTGACAAAAAAGCATGCCCTAGTGTGGAATGTACAAATCAAAGTAGAATGTAACTGCTTTTAGAGACTAAGCAATCCTAGTATATAAAGCGCATCCTACATTTATTAATAAAAAGGCACAGTGTAGTGATAAGTGAGAAATCACACCCCAATTGCGTAGTGCTTTTCAATGACACTTTTGTTGCAGAGTGCATATCATATAAGAATTGCTTTAGGAAACACTGTGTGCCAGACGTGGTTGATTACATTTTTATGGGATGTAGTTGGATGACTGTACTACTGAATAGCGACAAGTAATTTGTCATGCAATGGTGTTTTGCTTTGTTCAATCTAGAAAGTGAACTCCAGCTTTTCCCTGATTTCAATTGAAATGAGTTTGTGGCCTCCTCGGGTAAATGTGAGGCCAATTACATTGCTAATACATGTTTATACATGTGCACAAGGGTAAGCATGGTTAATCTAGGCAGATAAAATCATGGCTGCCCCACCGAAATCTAAGCATGTATATTGCTTACAGTAGCATCTTGGAGATATGAATCTATTTGTGGAATTTGAAGCTTTGATTCACACATATTGTAACTCTTTTCGGGGGACTCCTTCACGGAAGAAAGAATCTTCCAAAGCGCGTCTGTTGTGCTGCAATTAAAACTTGGTAAACCACCCTGATAGTGCTGTTTCTCTTTTCATAATCGGAGAAGAGTCTGGAGCAATGATATGATGCTGGGGCACTACCATACGTAAAGCACCCGTCCTTAGAGTGATCCGCTACAACGGTGCAGAGGAGCAGTAATATATATTGTTAGACCTGACATCATTGGTGTGAGTCTCCCATCCATTTTTGACGGATTGCCTCCTCTGTTTTGATATGTTTTTGCTGGTTTTATGCTTTGGGCACTGTGCCACTGCTAATCAGTGCCACAGTGCAAGTGCTCCCTATGTTAAATTGATATACTGATTGGAGTCCATTATTGGGTTATTTGATTTATCTGTCAGCCCCTAGTACAGTGCTCCATGTGTGCCCAGGGCTTGTAAGTCAAATGCTGCTGATGGGCTAGCAGCACTGGTTGTGCCACCCACAGAAGCAGCTTGTAAAGTGTGTCCCAGGCCTGCCATGGCAAGGCCTGTGTGCAGTCTAGCACTGCCATGTCGACTTGGCCAAGTGCACCCATGTGCCAGTCCCTAAACCTTCCCTATGCTTCATGTTAGACACCCCTATGATAGGCCCAGGGGCAGGTTGCATTGTAAGTATAAGGTAGGAAATGCTCTGATGTGCGTAGCATGTTTTAATAGTGAATTACAGCCATTTTCGTTTTTCACTATTGAAGGCTACCTGTTCTCATAGTCCAGAATGGGCAGTTAAGAATATTACATTCTTATAATGCTAACTGACTCAGGGAACATGGTAGAAATTCGAATTTAGTATGCCTGAACTCAGAATAATAAAATACATCTTTTAGTAAAGTTTATTTTATTATTCTGTGTTTGCAAATACCACTTTGAGAAAGCAGGTATTTGCTTGCCTAACCATTTGAGCCTGCCTCTGCTGAGTTGCGTATTCCTTGTCTGGGTTTGTGTGTGACAGGGCTGGGGGATTCCAGGAGACAGGCTGGGGCAGCCCAGTGGTGAATAGAGAGATCTGCATCTAGATGGGAGGGAGGAGTTGCACCTTGGACCTGAATAGGGCTGGACTAGAGATGAGCGAATTTTGCGGATCTCGCGTTCGCGAATTTTGCGGATTTGCGGATTCGCAATCCGCAAAATCTGCGAATTCCCGCGAATTTGCGGATTTTTTTTTTTTTTGTGTTCGCCCGTGTTTCTGCCAGTTCGCGAGGGTTTTTACAATTTCGCAATTTGCGAACTTACCTGTCGGGTCGCAAGTTTTGCGAACTTGTTGTTTCTACGTGTCCAGCCTGTTTGGGACACTCTTCTTCATCACTGCCACTCTCTGTCACCACTGCCACTCTCTGACTACTCATGCCACCCTCTGGCCCACCCATGCCACCCTCTGTTTCATCACCACACCCTCTGGTTGTCCAGTGTACATTATTTTCGGCAAAGCAAAGCACACCTTCCCTGCCTCAAGTGACCTGAATTAATTTGGGGCTGATTAATGTGTCACAGAATATTTTTTTAGCTGGCACCTGCTTCCTTAGTGCGCCCTGATTAGTGATCTTTTGCACTTGCTAAGTGCTTTCATTGTTGCAAAATTAGTTACAACACCTGCCCTGCCCCAACTGACAATAATGAATTAGGGGCTGATTAATGGATTTTAACTTCCAGCCTGGCTCCTGCTTGTCTCCCTTAGCTGTAATTCAGGACCTTTGTGGCATATGTGTAACTATTCTGAGGTTCAGAGCAGGGTCACATAATAGTTTCAACTGGCAACTGAACTCTGGAGGGGCCCCTCAGGAAGCACTACAGGAAATGGCTACTAATGATGAGCCTGAACTTTTGAACCTGGTAAGTAGTTACTTTCAGTTTTGCTAAAATCGTATTTCTGCAATTTTGCACTTATTCGCGGGGCGCGAACTCACGCGAACAGTGCGAGCAGTGCGAGCAAAATCCGCTGCTCGCGGATTTGCGGATTTTGCGGGAGATTCGCAAATCTCGCGGATTGCGGATTTCCCGAAAATCCGCAAAATCCGCGAGCGGAACGGATTTTCCGCCCATGCCTAGGCTGGACCTTCTCTCTACAGTGCTGGCTCCACCTCCTGTGGGGCGGCTGATGTCTCTGCCTTGCACAGTGAAAGGAAGAATGGTTTGAACTAGGCAGAGGCCTCTCTGCCTTCAGAGAACAAAGGATTTTGGGGTATAAATATTGGGACCCTGATCCTAATAAATTACATCACTTCTGGAACAAGAAACCTTTCTGACAGGAGAAGAACCAAGGAAGCTGCAGGAATTTGGACTGCCCCTCTGCCAGTGTGCTGTTTGCTGGGTTGGCCTGCAGTGGTTGCTTCATTGCCAAGGGAAAGGAAAAGGAACTTTGTAAGGACTTTCATCTACAGAATATTCTCCAAGGGCTTGAACTGTGCTTGCCTCCTGCTGAAATCTCAGGGACAAAAGACTTCACCTCCAGATCCCTCCTGAATTTCCTTGCTGGGAATTCTGATGCCAGACACTTGTGTGCTGCTGGGAGCTGGAAGCGCGATGCATCGAGAAGAAGCGTGTCGCAGCCGCAGCTGAAATCGTCGCAACGCCGGAGAAGTGAGCCTTTGCTGCATCTCCCTGGAAGCGTGTGTTCATCGAACTGCCTGCTGTCACATAACCGGAGAAGTGTGACACCATCGAGAGAGTCGCCATCGCATCACCGGAGAGGTGTGTTGCCGGGCCTGTCGTGGCTCCTAAGTACAGAGTCATCACAAGGCTTCCAGGGCGTCATCGCATCATCATTGCATCGCCGCATCAAGGGTGCCATCTTCTCGCATCGCAACCGGATCGTCACATCGCATAAAGGCGCTATCTTGCACACCGCAACCGGCCAGCAGGCGGAGAATCTACGCATCACCTCTGCACCGGTAAGGCTCACGACGAGTCCCCTACTCTGTGCAAGCATTGAGGAAGGACGCAACCGTTCCCCTGGGCCACGGAACTGACGCATCTCCCCTTTTGCAAGCCTTTTTTTCACTTTGTGTTACACATCCAGGTACTTTGTTGAGAACTTTGTCGCATTTACCAACAACTTGAACTAAGAGACTTTAATCATCTTTTAAGTAATCTTAAGTGTATTATTGTGGATTTTTGTCGTTTGTGGTCTTGTGTTTAAGTCTATATAAAGAATACTTATTTTTATAAAACCTGTGTTATGTCCATCTGTAGTGTTTTCACTGTATTACTGTGTATATTCACAAATGCTTAACACACTGCCTCTGAGATAAGCCTGCCTGCTCGTGCCAAGCTACCAAGGGGGTGAGCAGGGGTTATTAAGGAGTGTAATCCCCTTATCCTGACTTAAGAATTAAGGGTTCCTATTTGGACAAAGGTGAATACCATTGCCAACTAAAGACCCCCAGATCTAACATTGGTGGTCGGCAGTGAGGATTTGGACTTTGCATTTGTATTTCATATACAGTGATTGGTATACACTTCTAGTGAGTGCAGTCCAAACGCGACCACAAACTTATTTTTAGAATACTTTTTCCTTGGACTGTTAGTTTTTCTTGAAAACTCCCAATTTTTACTACCATGAGTAAATCAGCATCTGTTGCATCTATGGATCTTGATTTTGAGGAAGAGATGTTGGAAACAGCTCAAGTATCTCTGCAGGAAATCGAAAGTTGCTACACCAGGCATTTCTAAAAAGGAAGATTACCAAAAGGCGCTGAGGGCCTGGGTAGAAGCATGAAATGTCCCTGATCTTGTGGTGGAGCCTGTGGGGGATGCAAATGGGCAAATTGATGGGCCAGTGTTTCCAGCGAGGGGAGGGGTGCTGCCCCGCCTGGCGGCAGCATCTCTTCCAAAGACCTGTCCCCCAGAGAGTTGGAAGACAGGGAGAGAACTAGGGCACACACGCTGGAGATGGCTAAGCTTAAGATGGAGAGTCAGAGGGAAACAGAGAATAACAGGTTGTCTTTGGAAAGGGAGAGAATGAGAATGGAGCATGAGAGGATGTTGAGGGAGTTAGAGATCAAGGCCAAGGGCTTAGAAATCAATCCCTCTGGTGGCAGCGCACCATCTGTGCCTTCAGAAGGCAGGGTACATATTCCCAAGGATGTCATCAAAGACTTTCACAAAAGTGAAGATATTGGTCAGTGGTTTGCAGCCTATGAGATAGCAATGTTGGCCCACCGGTTCCCCGAGAAGGATTGGGGAGAGGGGATGTGGGGCCGCTTTCTGACTGAGAGAAGGGATATTTTGTTAGACCTGCCCAGTGAGCATAGGATATCTTATCACCACATGAAGGAAGCATTGATGACAAGGTATGGGTTAACTCCTCCAGAGCTCTACAGACAGAGGTTCAGGAACTGTAAAAAACTGGAGGGAACCACTTGGGTAGAATATGTGTCTTTCTTTTGCAGAGCTATGGATGGTTGGATGAGGGGTAGCAATGTTGATAATTTTCAAGTGCTCTACGATTTGATTGCTAGGGAGCACTTGTATGCTAATTGTTTTCCAGAGCTATGCCAGCATCCTATTGATTGCAACCTGACTAACCCTAGAAAGCTTGCTGAAGAGGCGGACCGCTGGGTCAGTTCCAGGGTCCACAAGGGTCTTGTGGGAGACTCCACCAAAGGTGGGCAGAGTCACCAGCAGAAGAGTGGGGGGGACAAGGTTAAACTGAGGGAGTTCCAAAAAGGTCCCCAACGTAATTCCCAAGGGAACCAAGGTAAGGGTTCTCAGCCTCCCCCTAAAAAGAAGTCAGGACCCCCAACAGGTAAACCTGTTCATAGGGGGCCTGTTACCTGCTTTCAGTGTAAGCAGGTGGGACACTATTGGTATGATCCCCAGTGTCCTCAGAAATGATAGTATGTGCCACCCCATGCACCACCCCATCAGATGGCCAGTGTAGCCCTGGGTGAGAAGGAAAAGGGTGCCCAAGGTGGGTGGGGTCCTGCAGAAATGTCCCTTGTCTCATTATGAGACTTTGAGATGGTCCCTACAACTCAGGTGCTTGAAAACACTAACAAATACAGGCAGTGGGTGACCATCAATGGCCATAGAGTGGAGGCTCCAAGAGACACATGAGCAAGTGTGACAGCTGTCAAGTGTCCCTTGGTCTCTGAAGAGCAGGTAGTCCCTCATGCATTCTTCCCAGTTGTTGCCACTGACAACACAGAGAGCCATTGCAAAGTGGCTCAAGTTCCCTTTGAGTGGGGGGGTCTCCGGTACTCTTCAAGTAGCTGTGAGGCCATCCATGCCTGTTGATTGTCTGTTAGGCAGTGATTTGGAAATCTCCCCTTGGGTTAAGGAGGAGAGGAAGGCACATTTAGAGATGTTGGGTCTGCCTGAGTGGGCATGTGTGACCACTTGGTCTATGGCAGCTAAGGGTGTTCAAGAGACCCTGGAGCCTGAAAGTATGGCCCAGGGAACTGCCTTAAAAAGAAGAGGTAGGGGGCACGGGAAACCAGCCCCCATTGTTCCCACGGTCCAGGAGGAGGCAGACCTTGAGGGGATGCCCTGGAACCCACTGGTGAGCAAGTTTCTGAACTGGGGAACCTACCTGAGCTGACCCATTGGCAGCAAGAAGGGGGTCCCTCCAGGGAGGAATTTTGTGAAGAGTAGCAGAAGTGCCCTTATCTTGTGGGCTTGAGGCAACAGGCCACAAACCAGGCAGCAGGTAGTCAGTCTGGATCACATTAGATCTACTGGGAGAATGGTCTCCTGTATAGCGAGCCTAAGATTGCTGAGCCTGGGTCAGCCCGTGTGCTGGTGGTACCCCAGCGCTTCAGAGCCTTCCTACTGGGTTTGGCTCATGATGTTCCTTTAGCTGGTCATCTGGGGCAGAACAAGACCTTTGAAAGGCTTGTCTCCCATTTTTATTGGCCCCAGATGTGGAAGAGTTCAGATACTCATTGTAGGACCTGTTAAACTTGCCAGGCGAGTGGGAAAAGTAGAAGGCACAAGGCCACTCTCCAACCTTTCCCTGTAGTCGGTACCCCCTTTGAACGGGTGGGCATTGACATTGTGGGGCCAATGGACCCAAGACAGCCATGGGCAACAGGCTTATCCTGGTCTTGGTGGACCATGCTACCCAGTACCCGGAAGTCATTCCGCTCAGGACAGTGACAGCCCCGTAGTGAGACGTTCCCTGATGGGGATCTTCTGCCCTGTAGGGTTCCCCAGGGAGGTTGCGTCTGACCGAGGTACAAACTTCATTTCCAATTATATGAAGTCTCTGTGGAAGGAGCTTGGTGTTACCTACAAGTTCACCACTCCTTACCACCCACAAGGAAATGGGCTGGATGAAAGATTCAACCGGAACCTTAAAGGCATGATCATGGGTCTTGAAGAACCAATGAGGCATAAGTGGGACATCCTCTTGCCATGCCTTCTGTTTACCTACCGTGAGGTGCCACAAAAGTCTCTAGGGTACAGCCCCTTTAAGCTTTTGTATGGTCACCCTCTAAGAGGACCATTGAGTTTGGTCAAGGAAGGCTGGGAGCAATCTCCCAGGAAACCTCCTCAGAATGTATATAGCTACATGCTGGCCTTCAGGAACCAGACTCAGCGTTTCAGATATCTCGCTCAGGCAAATCTGGAAGCCAGCCAGGAAGAAATGAAGCAGTGGTACGATCAGAATGCCACTCTGATTGAGCTTCAGCCTGGACAGAAAGTTTGGGTCCTGGACCCTGTGGAGCCTTGTGCGCTCCAGGACAGGTGTACCGGTCCATATGAGGTGATGGAGCACAAGAGTGATGTCACTTATCTGGTGAACTTGCGGTCTTCCAAGACCCCCTTGCGGGTCCTGCATGTTAACCGCCTAAAGCCCCACTTAGAAAGGTCCAAAGTGGGCATGCTCCTACCAACAGATGATGGAATGGAGGAGGAGACCAAGCCTCTTCCTGACCTCCTGTCTGCAACAGAGCAAGATGGGTCTGTGGATGGTGTCAGCCTCTCTGCCACACTGACCCCTGATCAGCAGCAAGATTGTCGCCAGCTGTTGGGGAAATTCTCTGATCTATTTTCCTTTGTTCCTGGTGTCACAGAGTGGTGCGTCCATGATGTGGACACTGGTGACCGTCCTCCTGTGAAGCACAAGGCTTACAGAGTGACTGACAAGGTTAGGGCTTACATTAGGGAGGAAATCTCCAAGATGTTTGCTTTAGGGGTCATTGAGTCCTCCAACAGTCCTTGGGCCAGCCCAGTGGTCTTGTCCCAAAGGCTGCCTCGCAGGGTGCAACACCCGAACTCTGGTTCTGTGTGGACTACAGAGAGCTCAATTCAGTCACCAGGACTGATGCACACCCCATCCCCAGAGCTGATGAGCTCATAGATTGGTTAGGGGCTGCACGGTACCTCAGCACGTTTGATTTAACGTCTGGGTACTGGCAGATTGCCTTGACTGATGTGGCTAAGGAGAGGTCATCATCAAGGAAGCTGCAGGAGTTTGGACTGCGCCTCTGCCAGTGTGCTGTTTGCTGGGTTGGCCTGCAGTGGTTGCTTCATTGCCAAGGGAAAGGAGAAGGAACTTTGTAAGGACTTTCATCTACAGAATATTCTCCAAGGGCTTCAACTGTGCTTGCCTCCTGCTGAAGTCTCAGGGACAAAAGAGTTCACCTCCAGCTCCCTCCTGAATTTCCTTGCTGGAAATTGTGACTCCAGACACTTGCATGCCGCTGGGAGCTGGAAGCGCGACACATCGAGAAGAAGCGTGTCGCTGCCGCAGCTGAAATCGTCGCACCGCTGGGGAAGCAAGCCTTCGCCGCATCTCCCTGGAAGCATGTGCTCATTGAAGCTGCCTGCTTTCGCATCACCGGAGAAGAGTGACGCCATCAAGAGAGTCGCCATTGCATCACCGGAGAGGCGTGTCGCAGGGCCTGTCGCGGCTCCAAAGTACAGAGTCGTCACAAGGCTGCCAGGGCGTCATCGCATTACCGCATCAAGGGCGTCGAATCGCATCAAGGTGTCATCTTGCGCACCGCAACGGGCCCGCAGGCTGGGAATCTAGGCATCTCCTCCGCACCTGTAAGGCTCACGACAAGTCCCCTACTCTGCGCAAGCATTGAGGAAGGACGCAACCATTCCCCCGGGTCACGGAACCGACACATCTCCCCTTTTGCAAGCCTTTTGTTCACTTTGTGTTATGCATCCAGGTACTTTGTTGAGAACTTTGTCGCATTTAACAACAACTTGAACTAAGAGACTTTAATCATCTTTTGAGCAATCTTAAGTGTTGTATTGTGAATTTTTGTTGTTTGTTGTCTTGTGTTTAAGTCTATATAAAGAATACTTATTTTATAAAACCTGTGTTGTGTCCATCTGTAGTGTTTTCACTGTATTACTGTGTATATTCACAAATGCTTAACACACTGCTTTGAGATAAGCCTGTCTGCTCATGCCAAACTACCAAGGGGTTGAGCAGGGGTTATTAAGGAGTGTAATCCCCTTATCATGATTTAGAAGTAAGGGTCCCTATTTGGACAAAGGTGATAACCATTGCCCACTAGAGACCCCCATATCTATATATATATTTTTTTAGTCACAAAAAAACAAAGGATACAGGGATGTTATAGTTAGGAAACGTAATTTAAATTTTTTTAGAAATACATCAAAAAACAAAAGGTTACAGGGACAATATAGTTAGGCACAGGTTTCACTGATACCAAACCAGTGAAATTCAGCAGTTTAGTTAGCTGAGCTAACTATACCTTGCGCCCCCGCAATGCACTGCTCATGACCTCACATATTACATCAATTATGACATGGTAAATGTCATCACTGATGACATCTCAAATGACATCACTGATAACATCACTAATGACCTTTATTGACTGTGAGTGTTTTTTAAGTTTCTGTGTGTTGAATATATATTCCAAAGTGTATTGGTAAATCAGTGGGTAGATCAATGCCTGTTTGGAACATTCAGTATGTACTTGACTAACTATATTAGAGAGTGATTAGGTGTCCTAGTGAATGTATAGGAGAGTGACCGGTTGTGTGACTGTATTTATCTGTCTGTCAGTTTGTGTCTAAGTACGTGTATGAGGGTATGAGTGGGTATGAGAGTGATAGGGTGTCTGAGAACCTTTATGGGTGTCTGAGTATCTGTGTGGGTGGGTGAGGGGTGTGTGACTGCCTGTATGGATGAGTGAATGGGTGAGTCAGTGACTGTAAGGGTAGTGAGTGCATCTGTGAAGGGCAGTGAGGGTAAATAAGTGTGTGTACGAGGGAGTAACTGGGTATGTAAAAGGCAGTATCGGTGAGTGATGAGGTATGTGAGTGACTATGGATGAATGAGTGAATGCAAGAGTGGCTGTATGAGTGAGTGTGTGCTTGTATCAGTGAGTATGTGTTTTTTATCTGTATGAATAAGTGAATGGGTGTGTGCGTAACAGTATGGATGAGTAAGTGGCTGTGAGACTGACTGTATGGGTGAGTGAATAGCTCTTTAAGTGACTGGCTCAGTGTGTGAGTGGCTTTATGGGTGTATGAGTGGATATGTCAGCGGCTGTATAGGTGACTGAGTGTGTGTGTGTGTATACCTATGAATGAGTGAGTTGGTGTGTAAGTACAGGTATGGGTGTGTCAAAGGTTTTGAAAATGGTAGTGTATAATTTGGAGTGGTTGTATGAAAGGTTCTCTGGGAGTGTGAGTGGGTGTCTCAATGATTCTGTGGATGATGTCAACAGTGATGTCTTTTGAGATGTCATCAGTGATATCACTGATCATGTTATGAGTGATGTACTATGTCAGGTCACAAGCAGTGCATTGCAAAGGGCATGAGTTGTAGTTAGCTCAACTAACTATAACTGCTAATGTTCACTGGTTTTGTATGAGTGAAACCTGAGCCTAACTCTAACATCCCGGTAACCTTTTTTTTTTTTTATGAATTTCTGACGTTTTTTTGTATTCCATTTCTGAACTATAACATCCCGTAACCTTTGTTGTTTTAGTTTAATATATACGTATATATATATATTTTGAACAATGGCCTGAAGCATTTCTGGGCGCCCTCGACTGCTGCTGCAAACCAGAGGTTTCATTAGTTTATGGCGGCCAGCAGCCACATCCCGGCAATTATGTTCATGAAACCGACGCGCTTCGAGGTATTTCACCTCTTCTTCATGGGCAGCTGCTTGAAAGTCACCAGCATGTCTATTTGTATTGTCCCCCCCATAGTGGGTGTAGCATAGGGCACAGGAGCATGCTGGTACGTGTAGTACAACCCTGAGTGGGCACCATTGACTTCACTGGCAAAAATTGATTTGACCCTTATATATATATATATATATATATATATATATATATATATATATATATATATATATATATATATATATATATTACCTACTGGCTATCGCCAGTAGGTATATATAGTTAGAATTTTTTCCCTATGGGACTTTTGAAAATTCTATGTCTAATAACTTTGGCGTTTGTGGACGGAATCGGCTGAAATTTTCAGGAAAATGGCACATTTTGTTTCTGAGCAGCCCCTGAAAATTTGGTGGGGTTTCGTCAAGGGGGGGCTGAGAAAAAAGGGGGGTCCCAAAACGCGTTTTTTGCATTGAGTTTTCCATAGGGCGGTTGGACTCACTTTTAGCTCGAACGGCTGAATGGATTTGCACGAAACTTGGCAAAATTGTAGGGACTGTTAGCCCGATGTGCCTTTGCTAGGTCTCAATATATGTGCTCCAGTAGTTTTTGAGAAATTAACGTTCAAACCAAGATATATATCTGTAACAGCGCTCTGGGCAGCGATCCGGTCCGCTTACTTTTCGCTTATCGGAACTTTGCGCGCAGAAAGCTGATTGGCTCTCCGGTGTCTGTCAACATTCTAAACATTCCGGAGCGGACGCCATCTTGTCTCTCGGTAGGATCGAGAGAGAAGAAGAGGTGGAAAACGAAGGGGGAATTTAATGAAAGGGGGCAAGGTATCCCCCTCTTGACCCCCTAGGAATGTTGTTGGGGTTATTAAAGGGTCCCGTGGGGAAAAAAAAAAAAAAATGATTTTTCACGGTAGAAGCGCGGCCGCGAACTGGTAGCGAAACGGGAATTCGCCATTTTGTGCTTCGTAAATTAAATTACTAGTTATAAGTGGGTGCGGGAGACGTATCCTAATCCCCTATGTTTCCTGAGGGTGGGTGAGGAGGCTGATATATGTTGATACATCTCTTCCAGCGGCTGTGCGTGAGCTTTTTTTTTTTTTTTGCTGCGTGACAGTCCGGAGCGGCCGCCATCTTGTCTCTCGGTAGGATCGAGAGAGAAGAAAAGGTGAAAAACTAAGGGGGAATTTAATGAAAGGGGGCAAGGTATCCCCCTCTTGACCCCCTAGGAATGTTGTTGGGGTTATTAAAGGGTCCCGTGGGGAAAATAAAAAAAAAAATGATTTTTCACGGTAGAAGCGCTTCACGGGCCGCGAACTGGGCCGCAAACTGGTAGCGAAACGGGAATTCGCCATTTTGTGCTTCGTTAATTAAAGTACTAGGTATAAGGGGGTGCGGGAGACATATCCTAATCCCCTATGTTTCCTGAGGGTGGCTGAGGAGGCTGATATATGTTGATATATCTCTTCCAGCGGCTGCGCCATCTTGCCTTTTTTCGAATGCCACAATTTTGTCGTGCACGGCAGCCATTTTAGATGCCAGGCTGGTTCCAGGCTATCACCTAACCCTGCGGATGTAGTTTATGGCCCCAGCTGTAGAGAATTCAGACATGCCAATCCTCCTGATTCAGGCGTGTGAGTACTGATTTCAGTGCTAGTCTCCCGCCTCCCGATTTCTGCAAGCAAAAACCCGGGGGCATATTACGAACAACTAGCGATAATTTTTGTCTCTAACTTGTTTAGAGACAAAAATTATCGCCGCACATCGGCGATTTTTATCGCAGATAAACCTTGCTATTATCGCAGAAAAGTCAGCGATATTCATGTATTATCGACCTAATGCTCTTAGCCATGTTATCCACCTCCCATTGGATAACATGGCTAAGAACTGCTCAGGGCAGGTGTTAGATTTTGGAGATATTCGCGCTTAGCGCGAATATCTCCAAAAGTTGGTAATAGAAGGTAGCGATGTTAGGGACTGTTTCCAGTCGCTAACATCTTGGCACGCCACTTTGCATGTCATTAGTGATAAGTATCACTGACATGCAAAGCGGGGCCCAAGATGGTCGCTATCTCCTTTTAGCTGTCACTAACTGGTGTTAGCGACAGCTTGATAATAGGGAAATAATTTTATCTCCGCTTTCATGGTTTTTAAAGCCAAAAAAGCGGAGATAAACCCCCTTGATAATATGCCCCACGATTCCTTGGGGGTTTCAGCTGACAGGGCTTGGTATTGTGTTACATGGTAATTTTTCCATGAAACGTCAGAGGGTCGATGCAGGGGTTCTAGAAGAGGTGATAAACCATTTAAGCCTCATGAACAAGCGCATGGTCTTTTAAAGATTTGTGAAGTACTCGGGGCGGCGGTGTGTGTGTGCCCTCTTTCAGGAGCGGGCGGGGGGGCACTGCCAGCAACTTGCCAGGTCAGGTAGTGTTCAACACGTGCATCACCCTTTCTCTGCCTGCTATTGCGCTCCATGCTTCGGAAAGGTAAGAAAAAGAACGTGCATTTGAGTTTGAAATGTCCGATCCTGCAGCAGCACACTTCCAAAGCCCACACATGACAATAACCCGATTCAAGGCCCCATTCACCCGTTTTAAAAAAAATAGATAACACTCCAACAAAGTAAGGTTATAAAACTTTATTAACTACTAACTTTAACAAACGGAACAAAAACTAAAAACATTTAAACATTTCTCAACACAAAAAGCAACAATGGTTAGAAGCTGTCTTTTGTGCGAATAGTCCCAAGGCAGCACAACGTGCAGAGTTCTGGACGGCACCCAGGTGATGTCGCCTGGGTGCCGCACTGGTTTAGGGATCCTACAATGCTGCTCCGAAAATTGGCGTGGGGCGTCCCGGGTGGGGCGGGGGGAGGCCTCGTCAGTAGCGGTCTGTTGTGCGAATAGTCCCAAGGCAGCACAACGTGCAGAGTTCTGGACGGCACCCAGGTGATGTCGCCTGGGTGCCGCACTGGTTTAGGGATCCTACAATGCAGCACAGAAAAACAGCGTGGGGCGTCCCGGGTGGTGCGGGGGGAGGCCTCGTCAGTAGCGGTCTGTGTCCAGTGTCACATGGCTGACACAACATGTACGACAGGCACCCAGGTGATGTCCAGTAAACTGCCGCACTGGTTTTGGTATCCTACAATGCTGCTCCGAAAATTTGCGTGCGGCGGCCCGGGGGGGGGGATGGCGTGGGGGAGGCGGCGTGAACGGGCCTCCCCAGGTGGCGGCCATCCAGCTGAGTTGCGCTCGCTCTTGCGGCCACAGCGTCTCGCTCACCATGTTGTTGAGTTGCTCCCACTCTTGCAGTGCAGCGATAGGCGGCTGCCACATGGCTCTTAAAATGGCGGACGGCTCCTCGGTTTTGGGCCTGGTCCACTGAAATGGCCCTGGGACACTTTGGAACTCGGACGCTTGCCTGCTAGGGCTTGGGCTCCATTCTCGAAAAGCGTCCCCTCAGCCGTGAAGATTCTACAAAAGTCTTGGGGGCCCCCGACTCCCGCAGGCTTCCGGTGGGGAGCGGCTGCCATGATTGCTCGCGGAATGACCACGACGGAGCCACGAGATGGTGGTGCTCTCATGCTGACGCCAGCTTCAGTCTGAATGATCCAGAAACAAGGTGGGGCTTTCATCGTTTGGGAAAAAAAAATGTTCTAAACCAATGAAAAGTGTTATTTTTAGGTCATATGACCAAGCCTTCCATCTTTAGGAAACCAAAAGTAAAATGAACCAATGAAAAGTTTTATAAACAAGTCACATGACCTGTTATGCGACATAGGGCTACAAAAAGCGTAGAAAATCCGTTGGCACGTGAGGCGGCGTCAGTAGCGGACCGATGTGCGAATAGGCCGAAGGCAGCACAACGCGCCGAGATCCGGATGGCACCGAGGTGGTGTCCAGCAAATTGCCGCACTGGTGTGGCCATCCTACAATGCTGCGCCGAAAGACGGCGTGTCCAGCTGAATTGCGGTCACTGTTGCGGTACAGTGACTCGAACGCGCCGAGATCCGGATGGCGCCGAGGTGGTGTCCAGCAAATTGCCGTACTGGTGTGGCCATCCTACAATGCTGCGCCGAAAGACGGCGTGTTCAGCTGAGTTCCGGTCACTCTTCCGGCACAGTGACTCGAACGCGCTGAGATCCGGATGGCACCGAGGTGGTGTCCAGCAAGTGGCTGCACTGGTGTGGCCATCCTACAATGCTGCGCCGAAAGTCGGCGTGGGGTGCCCCGTTGGCTTATGAGGTGATGTCAGTAGTGGACTGATGTGTGAATAGGTCGGAACCAGCACAAGGCGCCAAGATCCGAATGGCAAGTCCTGGATGTTGAGTGCCTCAGTTGAGATTTCTGAGCAGTGCTTGTAGGACTGTCTGAAGCTTATTTGCACCTGCTGCAGCTTCACTAGGTCCGGCGGAACTTTTTGCCTTTTCCTTTCTGCTTCTTTTCCTACAATGCGTTTCATCTGAAGACACGACCAGGTCCCTGAATGTGTGCAGGGGGACGCTATTGATTGAATGAACGCGCCGAGATCTGGATGGCACCGAGGTGGTGTCCAGCAAATTGCCGCACTGGTGTGGCCATCCTACAATGCTGCGCCGAAAGTCGGCGTGGGGTGCCCCGTTGGTTTATGAGGTGATGTCAGTAGCGGACCGATGTGTGAATAGGTCGGAACCAGCACAAGGCGCCCTGCACTGTTGAGCCTTTTTCAATGTCTGTTTTTTGTTGTTTCCCCTCCATCAAAAACAAAACAAAAATACAAGGCGCCAAGATCCGAATGGCAAGTCCTGGATGTTGAGTGCCTCAGTTGAGAGTTCTGAGCAGTGCTTGTAAGACTGTCTGAAGCTTATTTGCACCTGCTGCAGCTTCACTAGGTCCGGCGGAACTTTTTTCCTTTTCCTTTCTGCTTCTTTTCCTACAATGCGTTTCATCTGAAGACACGACCAGGTCCCTGAATGTGTGCAGGGGGACGCTATTGATTGAATGAAAATGGCGGCTTGACACAAAGCTGACTCAAGCGTTACTGTTGGTGCTATACAGACAAAAATTGGTTTTCAGTTTGTACATTCTTCAGGTTTTTTTTTTCCATCCAAGTCTGATTGAGAGTTTGTAGAAAAATGGCTTCAGATTTTCCACATACTACTCTTCAACATTCTTCCTAAATGTAACAATGTGAAACTCACTAGGAGAACGGCTGTTTCTGTTTCCTTTCAAAATGCTGCCACCAATATTTTCTGAATGGAAGACACCATCTTGTAGCATAAAGGGCCGAAAGGGGTTCTGGTCTGGCCGATGGTTGGTGGAGACATTTTGACTATATCTTGGACCTGCCCGGCCTCGCCCAAAATGGCGCCGGTATAAATGGGACTCGTAACTCTTTGCCCGCAAATGTATATCTAGAAAATGTTATTGTAAGTGGCCCTGTCGTATTTTAATTACAAAATGTACGTCCACCGATTCCGCAACTGTTAGACACCTTTGTTCTTGTCACCTAATGGCCCGCTCGTTACGTTCTTCTACAGTGTAAATGTCTCCTCATCATATACGATTTCAGTTTGCTCCGTGGCCGGCCCACGTGGTTATAGGCCCGTATTTGTATACTGACATTTTCACAATAAAGGTTTTTAAAACAAAACACGGTAGTAGTATTTTCATTTGTAAAGTTTTTACTTTTAGTGACTGTTTTCGAATCAGTAAAAGGCAAGTGAAATAAAGCAGTCCAATTACATGACGGATAAAAGGTATAATATGTAGGAACGCAGTAAAGATAAATGGTCAAGGGCAGTTGTGTTTTTCATGTCTGCAACATAAAGTGATCGATAAGAATCTGATAATCAGGCGTATCGGCGACTAAGACAGCAGGCCGAATCTCTTTTACTCAACGGCTCCGTCATGGAAGGAAGAAACGCCCTTTTTCTCGAAAAAGGAATATATTTTACTTGCAAGACAGTTGTAAATTTTCCGGGAAAGTACATTAGCCTGGAATATTATAACATATGTTTGAAAAAAAAATATTGTTCGAAAATAATAAAAAGCGTAATTTTTAGGTCATATGACCAAGCTTTTCATCATTAAATTAACAAAAGTAAAATGAACCAATGAAAAGTTTTATTAACAAGTCACATGACCTGTTATGCTTACGTTACGCGCTGCGCGCCGCGCCTCGGATCACTTCCGGGTGCGCTAACGCGGCGTGTCATAAAACGCATTACGCGACAACGTAGGTCAAGAATATAGCCTAAATGTCTCCACCAACCAGCGTTCAGAACACAACCCCTTTCAGCAGTCCAAAAAGTTCTGTTAAATGACAACAGAGGGGACAGGCAACAAGAACCATCAGTCAAAGAGGGGAGGGCAAGTTCTTCTCTTCCGGGTCATGTTGGGGCGCTACCGGAACTGATCGAATTGGTAGTCTACAGTGTTTCTGGATGTTTCAGACTAAAGCTGGCGTCAGCATGAGACCACTACCATCTCGTAGCTCCGTCGTGGCCATTCCACGAGCAATCATGGCAGCCGCTCCCCACCAGAAGCCTGCGGGAGTCGGAGGCCCCCAAGACTTTTGTAGAATCTTCACGGCTGAGGGGACGCTTTTCGAGAATGGGACCCAAGCCCTAGCAGACAAGCGTCCGAGTTCCAAGGTGTCCCAGGGCCATTTTAGTGGACCAGGCCCAAAACCGAAGAGCCGGCCGCCATTTTGAGAGTCCTGTGGCAGCCGCCTATCGCTGCACCGCAAGAGCGGGCGCATCTCAACTACATGGTGAGCGAGACGCTGTAGTCGCAAGAGCGGGCGGAAAACAGCTGAATGGCGGAAGAGGCACAGTGTAGCAAAAGCGGGCGGAATGGCAACTAAAACGATAAAGGGGCGCCCCACTACAGCTTGTCTTCAGGTCAAACGGATTGTGGGACAAGGTCCAGAATTGAAGAGTCATCAAAAGGCAAAAAGTTCCGCCGGACCCCGGGAGCCGGCCGCCTATGTCGGGGGCGATCTCAGGCTACACCAGTGCTATAAGACTTGGGGAGGGTGTCGGAGCCAAGCGTCTTCTCCGAGTCCATGGCCATCACACCGCCCCTCAGGGGCCTCCGTCAAGCTGTTTAGGAAGGTAACATATCACATTGTTTTCAAATGCAGTCAGGTCCACAAACGACACTCACTTACTTTGAGAATAGTGAAGCTGCAGTAGGTGGAAATAAGCTTCAGACAGTGTTACAAGCACTGCTCAGAACTCTTAACTATGGCACCCAACATCCAGAACTTATGCTATTTGAGAATGGTAGTGACATCGAAGCATCTCAGGGACCAAAACCATTAACGTACTTTCACGTATGAAAATCTTACTTGGGGAGGGGGCAGGAGCGAAGCGCCCCCTCCCAGTCAGCGCCACCACACCGTATGTTGAAAATCTGAAGCCATCGTTCTACAAAGTCAACCAAACTTGGATTGAAAAATCTAGAAAAATGTACAAACTGAAAACCAGTTTTGGTCTGCATAGCATCAGTAACAACGCTTGAGTCAGCTTTGTGTCAAGCCGCCATTTTGATTCAACAAAGCACAGGCATTGAAAAAGGCTGAAATTCAGAACTCTAAACTATGGCACCCAACATCCAGGAGCTTGCTATCCGGATCTTGGAGCCTTGTGCTGTTTTCGATCTATTCACACATCGGTCCACTACTGACATCATCTTATAAACCAACGTTATGTAAATAGTTTTTTAATAAAATGTTTTACCCTGTTTCTTTGCTGGTGTGTTGTCTATATTTTTAATATTTGCATAGGGTTTGTCGTTATTTTGTGCGGGATGGGTGATGGAGCTGAGCTGTCTTGCAGCCCTCATGGTGTGGAGCTCAGTTCATCTCACTATTTTCGTATTTCTCAAGAAGGGTTGTTCCTAATATTTCTATTTTAGCGAGGTCAAAAAGAGATCCAATTAGTGGCCTACTGATTTTGCTCGATTACTTTTATTTTTTTACACGATTTTTCACTATCTGCAAAGACTAAACAGAGTATTGCGACTTTGTGCTTGTTTGTAAATAGAGAATGATCCAAAGAGAACCAATTCTAAAACAGTAAATGCTTGGACAACAATCAATCAAATGGAGAGACAAGGAGGCACGACGGATTACAACGGGGGTAAAGGCCTGCGTTAACTACCCTTCAGTATCTGCAAAGAGAGAGTACTACTAAGGCAAAAGAGGGGAGGGGGGGGGGGCAGCGTTCAAAGCACATCAGCGTGCATAAATACGAAAATGTTTTTATCTATCACGTACTTGACATTTTAAAGCTTTTCATATTTGCTATTAAAAAACCAATGAAATTCACAGAAAAAACCATAGGTTATAGTGGATATATAGTTAGGAATTTGCATTTACAAAACCTTGAAAATTCAATGAAAAAACCATAGGTTATAGGCCATATATAGTTAGGAATTAGCATTTACAAAACCTTATTTTACTCGCATAAAACCATTGAAATTCCATATATAGTTAGCTAACTATAAGCGCTAACTATATATCGCGCACCCGCAATCCACTGCTGATGATGTCACATATTACATCATTCATGACATGGTCAGTGACATCACTGATGACATCACTGATGACATCTCAAATGACATCACTGATGACAACTCAAATGATATCAATGATGACATCTCAAATGACATCACTGATGACATCACTGATGACAACTCAAATGACATCACTGATGACATCTCATTTGTCATCACTGATCACATCACTCATGTGATAATACAATGAACCTCTTCAGACTCTAATATAACCTTACATACACTCAGTATAAACAGACACTCACAGACTGTCACTCATCCATGGAGTTACTCACACACCTAGTCAGTCATGCAAAGAATCAATCACACCTCCATTTCCTCAACTATACAGTTATACACATCTTACTTATTCAAACATATAATAACACATATTTACTCTCTTATATAATCCCTGATACAAGCTCACAGTGATCGATACAGCCACTCACACATTCACTGGCTCTTATGTTCAGTTATTTATATATCTCAACTCTCACATGTATTGTGTTTTACATACGTACTTACTTGCACATGTAGCAATGAGAAATCCATTCACTCAGCAACACACCCATGCACAGTCAACCGCCCATATAGCTGTTTCCACATGCACTCTTGAACTCATACTCCTAGTGAATCAACTGCTTACACATCTATGCACAGAGTCACGCACCTCCCAGCCACCCACACACACACTCAGCCTCCCATTCAAATATTTGGGCAACCAATCAATAACCCATATGGCCACTCTTATAGCTACTGATCAACACATGCAGCAGCTTACACAACAACAAACATACTGATGCACGAATTAAGACAGTTTAGTCACTAACCCATGTACTCAGTGAGACACATTTAATCACTCACTCATACAGTCAGTCATGCACCTACTAAATTCTTCATCCAGACACTTATACATCCACTCATTCTTCAATATGTGAAACATATTTAAACTTTACAGACACATACAATCACTGGATGTTGTGATCAGTGATGTCATCAGTGATGTCACTGACCATGTCATGAATGATGTAATATGTGACATCATCAGCAGTGGATTGCGGGTGCGCGATATATAGTTAGCGCTTATAGTTAGCTAACTATATATGGAATTTCAATGGTTTTATGCGAGTAAAATAAGGTTTTGTAAATGCTAATTCCTAACTATATATGGCCTATAACCTATGGTTTTTTCATTGAATATATATATATATATATATATATATATATATATATATATATATATATATATATATATATATATATATATATATATATTCGAGCTCCGCAACTCTGCTACCGGGGACCGGCAGCAGAAAGCAACAAGACGGCACTCACAGCAGGTATAAACCAAGTAGGTTTATTTGGCGCAAAAAGAATGAGATCAGACGCGTTTCAGCACTTGCCTTCGTCAGTGTCAGCTGGCGTCGGCAGTGCAGCAATAGATAAGGCAAAATTCATTGAAACAAAGAAAGGTTCTAAAGGTCAAATGAAAGCGCCATCTTGTAACGATGAAATCGCGCTATTTACAATTTACATTTCAAGTTTTCCATTTGCAAGCAATGAAAGTAAATAAACTGAGCATACATAAATATACTATTATCGTGTTGGTAACTGATTACGCCCTGGATGGGCTATTAAACACAAATTACTATTACAGTGAAAATCTCCATTGCTTTCCTCATCATATCGTATGTCGGTGTACAGTAGAAATAACACAATCCCCATAAGTTCTTAGTCTGTGGTAGTAATTGATTGAGGCCTGGATGGCCATGCACACAAATACCAGTATTAACAGAACCACACAACATAAACCCTAACTAAAGGAAAGGGGTGTGGAGTGGGGGGGGGTGCTATTCTTCTGAAACCAAATGATAACTACGTCTTCTATAAAGTGAACGGAAATATTACTACAGACAGTGTCGTGGTTCAGAAACAAGTGGAAGTTTTCATAGGTGTGATAATAACTCCTCCCCTGCATTAAGTCCTCCTGGTGACTTCGTTTGGAGGTTGATAATATACCGAGACTCCAAACGTCTGAGTCGCCTTTTCAAGTCTCCACCCCTAACATCTTGAGGGATGCAGTCTAAGCTGAAAAAGCTGAGCTTTGTCCTGTCGCTGTCGTGGTGGCTAGCAAAATGCCGGGCCATTGGATAATTTTCATCCTTATTTACAATGGCTCGTTGGTGCTCCAGGATTCTCAACTTAACTGCTTTCGTGGTGCTACCTACGTACATACGTTCGCAGGGGCACTTAAGACAGTATACCACAAATGTGGTTGAACAAGTAATAAACTTGTTGATTTTAACTTTTGAGTTCCTGTGTGGCACTTGATAGCTCAATACCCTCTGACTGTTACTGCAGGCTTTGCATTTCCCGCATGGGTACGAGCCATGCATCGACTGCAGTTCTCCCTTGGATCTGCCCTTCGGTAGATGGCTAGTGACTAGTGTGTCTCTTAAAGATCTTAATCTTCTAAAGGTAATCATGGGGTGTTGTTGCAGATCTTTCCCGATTACATTGTCGGATTTCAAGATCCCCCAGTTCTTAGCCATGATGGCTCTAACCTTGTTAGCTGCAACTGAGTAATTAGTGATCAGTCTAATGATGCCACTTCCTTCTTTAGGGCTACCTATCTTCTTGTCCTGTAGGAGGGTATCTCTGTTGACTTTCTCTGCCTTTTTCTCAGCTTGAAGGAGGGTAGATACGGAATAGCCGCGAGATTTAAAGCGTTTAACACTTTGTTGAGCGGCCTCTGTGTAATCTCTCTCCAGAGAACTGTTGCGCTTGATCCTCAACAGTTCCCCGTAGGGGATACTCTTAACCAGGGAGGTCGGGTGGCTGCTGCGTCCGTGGAGGACAGAGTTACCCGCCGTCTCTTTTCTAAAGAGGGCGGTCTGGATCTTGCCTGCATCAACGAAAACTTTGAGATCTAAATAGTTAACCTCACTCTTGCTTATTGTACAGGTGAAATGCAGGTTAAGGTCATTCTGATTCAGAATCCTAATGTAATCCAATGCTGAGTGTTCAGACCCCCTCCAAATAAGGAAGAGGTCGTCGATATACCTCCTCCAGCATATCACGTTCTCCACCCAAGGGGTTTTATCGTCTGCCCAGGCCACCTGCTTCTCCCACCAGCCCACGAAAAGGTTCGCGTAACTGGGGGCGAAGCAGGTTCCCATCGCAGTCCCCCTTACTTGCCTGTATCGTTGGTTCTGAAAAACAAAGATATTATTGTTCAAGCAAAACGATATGAAGTCCAGAATCATCTGACTGTGTTGCAAGTATCGGGCGGGTCGTAGATTCAGGAATGTCTTAACAGCTGCAATGCCATCATGATGACTGATGCTCGTGTAG
This sequence comes from Lissotriton vulgaris, assembly GCF_964263255.1. Lineage (NCBI taxonomy): Eukaryota > Metazoa > Chordata > Amphibia > Caudata > Salamandridae > Lissotriton > Lissotriton vulgaris. Next base: position 1,448,561,672 of record NC_141685.1, read on the forward strand.
AGGCTCGAGATGTCCATAGTAATCATCAGGAAATCCTCCTCCCACTCCACGTCTTGTATCTGCCTCAAAAAATCCTTGGAGTCCTTAGTATAGGAACTCAGTTCGGTGACCCAAGGAGCCAGGAATGAGTCGATAAACTTCGACATGTTCTCAGTTAGCCCACCTATGGATGACACGATGGGCCTCCCTGGTGGTTGCGTGGGGTGTTTATGAATCTTGGGGAGGTGATAAAAACTCGGTAGTCTCGGTTGTTTGTTCTGTAGGAATGAGTATTCCTCCCTGTTTAGTATGCCCTTTCCATACCATTGATCAACCAAGGAGTGGTAATTCCGGATACTCTCCTGATACTCACGTTCCGTTGCCGGCATGTAGTTGTTACAGTCTTGTAATTGAGAGAGGGCTTCCTTGCAATACTGATCACGATTAAGGATAACAACGTTCCCGCCCTTATCTGAGGGCTTTATTACTATAGAGTCATCCTGTTGTAGACTTGTAATTGCTTTACGTTGTTGGAATGACAAATTCCAATGTATATCCTTCTTCCGTGCTTCTTCAGTTTGCGAAAGCTTTTGTAGGTCCTGGTTAACGGCGTCTGAAAAGATATCCAAAGCATCCATTGGTGTCTGTGGGAGAAAGCGGGAGGTTGGCTTGAAGTGGCTTGGTTCTCCAATCTGGGTTATACCCATGGACATGCCTCTCCCAACGGTGTCTGTTGGAGGAGTAGTTTGACTTAGTCCTTCTTCCAAAAGGTCTTCAAGTACCGCAAGGCCCTCCAAGTCATTGATACTCATTTCCGTTGGATCAACTTGAGTTGTAGCGGACTCCCTTGGTGGACCTTGTGCCTTCTCCTTGAGTGCTTTCTGTTTGAAATACTTCCAAAGTTTAAGTTTGCGGATGAACAGGAATAGGTCTATTCTTGTTTGTACATATTCATAATGGCCTGTCGGACAGAAAGAGAGTCCTAACTTGAGGACATTTTCTTTGTCCTTATTAAGGACTCTATCTGAGAGGTTGATGATGTTAAGATCTTCCATCAATTCCTCTTGGACCTGTTTTGCCGAGACCTCTGTTTCCTGATTTCCCCTTCTCCGCTTCCTCCCGCCGCGTCTTGTGATGCGTCTCCGCTTTTTTCTTTGATGATTTCCGGGGGGCGCTTCTTCCCTCCCCTTAGCCAGTTGGAGCGGATTAGATCGCATTCCTCGTGAAAAGAAGCCGATTCTTCAGCTTGTGCGCTTTGTTGCGCTCGGTTCTGTGCCTCGTCGTCAGATTGCTCTGCACTGGTCACCTCAGATTCAGAGGTTTCTCGCTGCACTGTTGGTTTCTGCCTTCTAGCCTTTAGAGCTCGGCGAGGCGCATCGTACTTGCGTGCAAAGGTCAAAATTCTTCCCTGCTCATAGTCACGAGCATCACGTTCAAATTTCTGTTGTTTTCTTAGTTGGATCTTCTTTTCGTAGCTTGTTAGCCTTTTTTTCATGGACTCTTTCTCTGTATCCAGTTGTCCCTGGTCTGCCAGGTCTACAATCTCTTTTTCCAGAGCTTCAATGTCTTGTAAAGCCTTCTCCCTATCTTTCCAGGCAAATTTGATTAGAAGGCATAACATCCCTTCCGAGGAATGTGCTGTCAAAGTAGCCCATTCACTTAGTAGTTCCGGGTCGGGATTCTCATAAGCCGGAATCGTGTAGATACGTAGACCCCGTGGGACCCTCTTGGCATCCACGTAGTGCTGCAGCGAAGTGGCCTCCCACCACTTCCTTGTTTCCCTTTCGTATAATCTCTCTAGTTGTTGGTATTTACTCTTGAGGGTTGGCTGAACCACATCCTCTGTCTGTGCAGCGTTCCGTGCCCTAGGCTCCGGTCGCGCTTTGAAAATGCCTGTTGCTGCCTCCCGGCGCGCTGTGTCGCTGAACATTAGAATTGTAGATTTTAAACTCCCTGATGTCGTGCGCTTCCTGCTTCACTCGTGCCCCTTTAGAGTGGAATAAGTCGGCGTCTCCTACCTCGATCTCGATCTCAGTCTTTCCGTCCCCGTGGCTCCGGTTGTATTCCCAAATCCGAACACAGCGGGACTGGTGTCGAGGTTGCCGACTTCCTGGGCGGTGCGTTCTCCCTTTCCTCCGTCAACTGCTCCCAGTGAACGCCAATGGAGACCGCACTCAGCCGAGTGGGTGCCGAAAAAAACGGCGGCGTACCGTTTAAAATATTTCGAGCTCCGCAACTCTGCTACCGGGGACCGGCAGCAGAAAGCAACAAGACGGCACTCACAGCAGGTATAAACCAAGTAGGTTTATTTGGCGCAAAAAGAATGAGATCAGACGCGTTTCAGCACTTGCCTTCGTCAGTGTCAGCTGGCGTCGGCAGTGCAGCAATAGATAAGGCAAAATTCATTGAAACAAAGAAAGGTTCTAAAGGTCAAATGAAAGCGCCATCTTGTAACGATGAAATCGCGCTATTTACAATTTACATTTCAAGTTTTCCATTTGCAAGCAATGAAAGTAAATAAACTGAGCATACATAAATATACTATTATCGTGTTGGTAACTGATTACGCCCTGGATGGGCTATTAAACACAAATTACTATTACAGTGAAAATCTCCATTGCTTTCCTCATCATATCGTATGTCGGTGTACAGTAGAAATAACACAATCCCCATAAGTTCTTAGTCTGTGGTAGTAATTTATTGAGGCCTGGATGGCCATGCACACAAATACCAGTATTAACAGAACCACACAACATAAACCCTAACTAAAGGAAAGGGGTGTGGAGTGGGGGGGGTGCTATTCTTCTGAAACCAAATGATAACTACGTCTTCTATAAAGTGAACGGAAATATTACTACAGACAGTGTCGTGGTTCAGAAACAAGTGGAAGTTTTCATAGGTGTGATAATAACTCCTCCCCTGCATTAAGTCCTCCTGGTGACTTCGTTTGGAGGTCGATAATATACCGAGACTCCAAACGTCTGAGTCGCCTTTTCAAGTCTCCACCCCTAACATCTTGAGGGATGCAGTCTAAGCTGAAAAAGCTGAGCTTTGTCCTGTCGCTGTCGTGGTGGCTAGCAAAATGCCGGGCCATTGGATAATTTTCATCCTTATTTACAATGGCTCGTTGGTGCTCCAGGATTCTCAACTTAACTGCTTTCGTGGTGCTACCTACGTACATACGTTCGCAGGGGCACTTAAGACAGTATACCACAAATGTGGTTGAACAAGTAATAAACTTGTTGATTTTAACTTTTGAGTTCCTGTGTGGCACTTGATAGCTCAATACCCTCTGACTGTTACTGCAGGCTTTGCATTTCCCGCATGGGTACGAGCCATGCATCGACTGCAGTTCTCCCTTGGATCTGCCCTTCGGTAGATGGCTAGTGACTAGTGTGTCTCTTAAAGATCTTAATCTTCTAAAGGTAATCATGGGGTGTTGTTGCAGATCTTTCCCGATTACATTGTCGGATTTCAAGATCCCCCAGTTCTTAGCCATGATGGCTCTAACCTTGTTAGCTGCAACTGAGTAATTAGTGATCAGTCTAATGATGCCACTTCCTTCTTTAGGGCTACCTATCTTCTTGTCCTGTAGGAGGGTATCTCTGTTGACTTTCTCTGCCTTTTTCTCAGCTTGAAGGAGGGTAGATACGGAATAGCCGCGAGATTTAAAGCGTTTAACACTTTGTTGAGCGGCCTCTGTGTAATCTCTCTCCAGAGAACTGTTGCGCTTGATCCTCAACAGTTCCCCGTAGGGGATACTCTTAACCAGGGAGGTCGGGTGACTGCTGCGTCCGTGGAGGACAGAGTTACCCGCCGTCTCTTTTCTAAAGAGGGCGGTCTGGATCTTGCCTGCATCAACGAATATATATATATATATATATATATATATATATATATATATATATATATATATATATATAAAAACATAGGTTTCAGGGATGTTATAGTTAGTTGGACATTCCACTCGTACAAAGCCATAGAAATTCCCGTTATAGTTAGTTCAGCTAACTATAACTGGCGCCACCGCAATGCATTGCTGATGACGTCAAATATTACATTATTCATGACATGGTCAGTGACATCACTGATGACATCTCAAATGACATAACTGATGAAATCATCCAGTGACTGTGTTCCTATAAAGTTTAAATATGTATTATATATATATGCCAAGGTGTATTGAAGAATGAGTGGGTGTATAAGTTTCTGGATGGAGGTTTTAGTAGGTGCGTCACTGACTGTTTAAGTGAGTTACATGTGTCTTATTGAATGCATGGTTAGTGACTAAACTTTGTGAATGTCTGTATCAGTCTGTCTGCTGTTGTATAAACTTTTCCATGGGTTGGTTAGTAGCTACATGAGTGCCTATATGGGTAATTGCTTAGTTGCCAGAGTATTTGTATGGGTGCCTGAGTGTTTGTGTGAGTGCGTGGAGGTGTGTGACTCTGCACATACATATTTGAGTGATTGATTCACTGGCTGTATGGGTTCAATAGTGCATGTGGAAACAGCTGTATGGGTGGGTCAGTGTGTGTATGGATGTGTTACTGAGTGAATGGATGTCTCAGTGGTACATGTCCAAGTAACTACATATGTAAAAAACAGTGTATGTGAGAGTTGGAGTATATATGAATGACTATATGAGAGAGTCAGTGATTGTGAGAGTGGCTGTATAGATAAGTGTTTACTCGTATCAGTGATTGTATAAGAGAGTAATTATGTGTTTGTTTCTGTTTGAATAAGTGATCTGTTGTGTGTCTAACTCTATAGGTCAGCAAATGGAAGTGTGATTGATTCTTTGCATGACTGACTAGGTGCGTGAGTAACTCCATGAATGATTGGCGCTGTGTGAGTGTCTGTATAGGTGTATGAGTGCATATGATAGTGTATGATTGATGAGTGATTGTATGGGTGAATTAGTGGATGTGTGGGTAGACCTAGGGATCAGTGAGTGTGTATGTAGTAACTGGTATTGGTGTGTTGATGGTTTCGAAAATGGTAGTCTGTATGTTAAAGTGGGTGTATCAAAGGTTACATTAGAGTGTGAGGAGGTGCATCAGATTTTCACGTGGATGATGATATCAGGGATGTCATCAGTGATGTCATTTGAGATGTCATCATTGATGTCATCAGTGATGTCACTGACCATGTCATGAATGATGTAATATGTGACGTCATCAGCAGTGCAATGCGGGGGCACGAGTTATAGTTAGCTGAACTAACTATAACGGGGGAATTTCTATGGTTTTGTACGAGTGAAATGTCGAACTAACTATAACGTCCCTGAAACCTATGTTTTTTTTCAGTGAATTACTAAGGTTTTTTAAATGCTAATTTCTAACTATAACGTGCCTGACAGCGTCATGGTGGTAACGTTAGTGTAGGCATTAGTGGGTTTTAAGGACATACTGATCGGGCATATATATATTTTGTACTTATGCAGGAGTACGTCGGAATTTGATTGGTCTGTACTAATAAGCCTTAAATTGGATTTGGAAGACTGGGGAGATTGATTTTCAGTTCAGTGAGTATTGTACACCCTGATGGGGCTTGATTCTTGTAGATAAGTCTAGATTGTCACACCGGGTGTGGTGACGGTTAGTTTAATGTTAGCAGACAATTGATTATATTGGACATAAGTGGTAGGGTCTAAAATGTTGTATATATTGTATATTCTCTGTAGATATCTTGTGCAACATATAGTCCTGAGGATGGTCTTGGTGAGAATTACACGATAAAGACCGAAACGTCGACGCCTATATACCGTTTGGGTTACAATCATCAACAACAGGATTAGTAAAAAGATTTGACGAGTGAGCTGACTGATGTTTCAGGAGCACGCTATGTATACATATGTTTAATACATACTGTACTAACGGTATAATGCACTACTAGAAGCTGTATTGAATGTGGTAGTGTTTTCTGTTGCCTAGTCTCTGTATTCATTTTTTGTAATAATAATTTGTGACATAGATTTGTCTCAGGTATGATATAAAGCTAAACAAAAGATACCACGTTTCTTATGTTCCTTTCGAATCAATGTACATATATATGACTTGATATAAAATGAATAATGATATGAAATAATTCCTCAAGGCACATTTTTCTATTTAACTGACCTTGTAGAGGCACCCTGGTAAAGTAGTCAGCAGTTTGTGATCCTTCCCTGGACAATGTACAATGGTACAATTGTACTCTTGTAGTCCCCACCTTTCAATACAAGTAGGGATTGCCAAAGACAGTCAGTAAAGTTTGATGATCAGTTGCCAGTGTAAAATGCATACAGGAATACATGTCCATACTACGGCTATACTTTCTTTCTCATGTTGGGAGTAAACACCTTCTGTCTGGGACAAAGTCTACTGGCATATGCTAGAATAAAACTTTGAGTATTTGAGAGTCCGCTGTGCTGTGCTGTGCAGGGATAGCACCTAAACCAACAGGGCTAGCACCAACAGTCTCTGTATGAAGCATTGTATTGAATTAGGCCATTTCAGCAACAGTTTCAATGACGTGTTTGATTTTCTTGAAACATCTCACACATTCTTGTGACCAAATGAACAAAATATGTTTCTTCATTAACTTTCTGAAGCACTTGTAGTACAAAGTCTAGTATGTATCTTGAACAGTAAAAGGCTATGCCAAGAAATGAACGTATCATAGATACATCTTGTGGGAATCAGAATTTGACAGGGTTTGTACTTTTGCAGGATCAGGTGTCATACCGCATCTGAAAAGATATTGCCTAAGACTTTTAAATTTGTCTTGTGGAATTCACACTTGTCTACATTCTAAGTCAAACCTTCATCAGTAAGTAAACAGCATGTATGTTATGAATGCATTCAATAATAGTGATGACATATTTATGCTACAGTGTACCTCCAAAATAAACATGTCATCGCTATAATTGAAGGTATTCACAACAGGATGTATGACAGGTTGAATGACGTCTTGGAAAAGTTCTGCAGCCGAAGACACACCAAAACCAAGTCACTTGTATCAAAACCGACCAACATGTGTGAAAAAGATTGTAATGTATCTGCTATCTTCTTCAAGTTTCAACTGATGATAACTTTTATTTAAATCAAGGTGAGAGAAGACCTTTTCACTATTTAATTGCATTATCATGTCAGCAATGTGTGACTTTCCCACCCAACTTCAGGGATTACTGGGCTACGGGCAAAAAATGTCCTACCCCTGGGACTGAGTTATCCTAAACAGCTGCGCAGTGTACTGCTCTGGGGAAACCAGCCTTTCTTCTATCATAGTCTGGCTAGCCCCAGTGTCCCTGAGAGCAGTGACCGGGATTCCTGTCACTTTGGCCCGTGGAAGAAATTACTCCCACCCTCAGGGATCATGAGCTAATGCTCTGAGTCTATCTCCCAGAAAAGGAAGATTGTGGCATGGGTGTGACCTGCCCCTGGAGACTACATACCCCTAAGTCCACATTGGCCGCCCCTCTAGAGTTTCCATCAGTGAGTGGTTTCTTTGGAGAGAGTCCTAACTTGTGTCCTAAGTCTGAGTAATCAAAACACCTAACTTGTGTCCTAAGTCAGAGCAATCAAAGGCAAAGCACCATGGTAGACAATTGGAAGCCCTGGGCCACAACTCACCAGAACCTCCTTGTTTCTCAAAGGTGTCTTGGGTACCACATATCCCCCCACCTTATTTTGGGACTTGTTTGTGTCACTTTTAATCTCCCCTTACTCTGCTGGGGAGACCCTGAAACACATTTCCTGGGACCACTCCGAGGTACATGTTTATGGACCCTGGCGCTAAGCCAGATGCCTGCCTTTTAGCAAGCCCCTTGGGTTCAGGGAGCTTTCTACCAATCAGAAGAAACTGGACTCCTAAGTCAATTTCGGTTGCTAGCTTACATATATACCATGTACTCTGATTGATAGGGTGCAAAGACCAGTGGACCTGCTCCCTGGGGAACTGGATTCTCTAGTCATTCTGCATTCCTGCGCTGTGCTCGTTACTTAAGTATACATAGGAAATGTGGCACAAAACCAACCCCCTCACCATGGAAGAAAGAAATTCTCAAAAATACTAGAACATGGGGCCTGATTACGATAGCAAACAGACTTTTGCCTGCGCTACGTGGCAGGCACCAGGCGGTGCCTGCCACATGGTGACGGGAAATGTAGGGGCACACCATAGGAGCCCTGCAAGTGTAAAGACAAACTGCCCCTGCACAAAGGGTGGGTCACAACGGACTCCCAAAGGCCATCCCTGCCAGCCTTTCAGTGGCTGGTGAACCGCCATGGGAAGGCTGGTGGGGAGCCAGCATCGTAATCTGCCCGGCAGTGCCTGCTAGGCACCGCCGACATGCATTACATGCTGAGGGTATCCAAAGTACCAGTGGGCTCAAGGAGCCTGTCGGATATGTGGCGGTCAGTGTTTTCGACTGTCACAGTACCGCCCACCATCATAATATGGCGGGCAAAAAATGGCCTCACAATGGAGGTGAACTAGTCACCGACAGCCTATCGGTGGTGGGTTCATCTTCATCATAATGACCCCCATATTCATTACATTGCATGTTAGCACCATTACTTTTGGTGTGTAAAGCTTCAGGTCATGGTGGTCAAGATGCTTAATGGAGAACTATAGCAATATGAGCCGGAATCGAAAACATGAAAATCGGAGATCGCAGTGGTAAACAGCGTACAGTGTTTTTATTTCTCAGGACATATGCAACTGGTGTAACAACCTTATGAGGAGTACATAGAACCATTTGCTTCTCGCAGAAAGCCGCAAACACTGATGGACAAATGGCGCACTAGATTGCCTTCTACCCTTCCGTTTGCTCAGTACTATTACTCATATGCTCACATGGCGCCTATGGTAATGGCATCTGGGTATCATGCATGGGACCTTGGTTGTGACTATGCTTTGTGACCAGTGTAAAATAGTCAATGGGAATTGTCCATGCGCCCATGCAGTAAATCTAGTAGCAGTACATTATCGAACTGTAGGAAGGGAATTCACTTTGGTAATATAATGCTGGTGAAGAATGTGCTGGTATGTGCCAGTATGAAATGGCAGTTCTAGTTAGTGTAGTGCAAAAGCCTCCCCATTTTGTTTTCTTTTTTAATTGTCTCCTTAGATAGCAGACCCATATTTTGATATGCAAGCCCAAAGGGGGTTATTTTTTGATCAGTCTAAATGTGTTGAATTGAATATGGGGCATAACCTTGTTCACAAGACACTGTGGACCTAATATCTCTGAAGCCAAATTTTTCAAAAAGGGCCATGTTCCACCCCTATGACGTGTGACTCCTTCTTTTTTGGAGTGAAGTGTGTCAACTGTTGGCCAAAAATGCAAATGGTACCACCCACACAAATTTGAGTCCACAAACGCAATTTGCTGCTGATTCAAAAAAGTTAATCTTCTCTCATTGTAATCAGATAGCCCGCTCAGGTTCAAATTCCTGGTAATCTTTGCTCAATCAACGGTCAACATACATACCCTGTTGAATTCTCCTTTAATTTTGGGGGGAAATGCAAATATCAAATCACTGGGCAGATGTCCAAGTGTCTAAATAAAGGTAACTTGCTCGCAACAGATGTTGCCTTCCTCCCAAATTCGGTGCAAGTTCATTTGACAGCTTTTACACTATCCTTGAGAAGGAATTAGCTTTCAGGGTTGGAATAGGAAATGTCCCCACGAGCAGTCTGCCATATGATGTCAGGGATTACATTCTAATGGGATGTTTGTTTAAGGACAAAGCAGAGTTTTAAGCTCTTTCAGTGGAAAATTAGTTTGAAACGTAACTACATAAATGCCATAGCCAATCTGCCATATTGTTCCACATCAGGGAAGGAATGCTGCTGCTGCAAGATATTATTCAATCAAACGTGGATCATTAAATCCACGCCCAACAGTTGGCAAAAGCGATGTTTGTATCACATGGGCCTGTAAAGGATATTCCCCTCTCAAAGCATTTTCCTCTGGTCCTTGGGGAAGAGACATCATTTTTTGCAAGTAATTCATAGACACGTCATGTCATATTTTGGCATGCAATTTCCTTGCGATACTGTGTGTTGGCCAGGATGTAATCCGTCCTTATTTCTGGAGGAACAGTGACGGGAAGAAATGCTCAGCGTTTCTGATTTATTGACACAGTATGCCTCTGAAGGTTTATTACACAGCCTATTTGATGTTTTACAAGTACTTTAAAACTTATCACAAATTGTTCAATTTTTAATAGGCCCGGAAAAAGACTCACATTTCACGCGGACACTACTCACCTCGCAGGCCTGCAGAGTGTTCTGACATTGATCAAGTTGGGTTTTCTCCTGTATGCTGCTACAGATTAAGGTTTTTAATAATGTCTAATGCTTTTAATGAACCAATCAATAAAACTATTATTATTATCTCCCAAAATTACTTGTAACACATGGGCCGATTTGCAAATGTTTTCACCACCGTGAAAAATAGAGGTACACAATTTTGAGCTATTATTGAAACTTGCGTGATAGGAAATAGAGTTAATAAGATTTGTTCGACTCGACATTTCATAAAGGTTTTACAGCAATTGCGTAATAGTTTATTCAGAATCGTGAATTCCTTTGTTGCTTTGTAACTCGGCATGGAGTAGCCCGTTTTAGTCAGTTACTTAAAGATGTTGGCATACTACGGCTACTTACATGAGCAGAATAAGGGGTTCTTATAGTTTGATGTGCCATCAAATTCCCTAGCAGTCTTTTTTAGTGTGCAAACAAATTCCCTCATTTGTTTGTCATAATTCAGTAATTATAATGTTATTTGCATTGGAGTCAAACTGGGTTGCTCAACTTCTTGCTATCCAAACAACAGACATTTTTCAAAATTGATGTATTCCATGTTTTCTACCTGTAATGTATATATGGAACATGGCCCATGATGTTTTGGCTGTGTTCCCAGGAATGTATCAAAAGGATCCAAGAGAACAAGGCCTGGAATCCCAAAAGATCTTTTCGTTTGATTGAGTTGTATTTACAGGACTTAAATACATATTTAAATTATGAATGAGCATGCTATAAAGATAACATATTTCTGCCCCTTCTGCCTATCCTTCAACATCAATCTAATTAATCAACTCATGTACCAAAATATTTTCTTCACCCTCTATTGGATGTGGTCCAAGCAGTCTGTATTATTGACCTAAGGTGCGAATACTTTTATGTAGTTTTCACATAGCGAGAACCCAGCTACGAAATGGAGAGTTGCACAATAAGGGTTACACTTTCTGCAAGACAAGGTCTATAGAGAGAGAGAGTGAGGCATGGAGCGAGGAAGAAGAGTGGTGGGGTCTTCCAGGGAAGCCAGGAGAGGTTGGAGTGTTACACAGCAGCAAGATGTTTATTGAACATTATAGCCTTGAATTCTTTTGGAAGCACACAAAAGATAGGGCTTGGCAAGTTTCCACAGAGATAGTAATTCATATGCTTGATACATAAAATGGGAAAGCCTGGAATCCGGTCTTCGCGTTTTTGTATTTTCTAGTTTCAAGTGTTGTGATGCTGCATGTGCTACACATACTTACCTTACAGAAAGGCCTAATAGCATGGAATGCCATTGTAAGACATTACTAGTGCCATAATAGCTCTTCTAAATCTACTTTCTGGGAGGAATGACATCACAACACCAAGCATGGCTACCAGATGCCAAGTAGTTTTGACCTTTTTTTAGTTAGTGTCAGTATGGCAATGCTGATATGTCAAGGTGTCAAGTCTCCCAGGTCGGTGTTAAAGATTAACAAAATCACCATGTTGGTGGGACTCATTTTGCACTGGAGTCCAAACCTGGACAGGTAGTTTGGTAGGATGAAGTTTGCTTTGATTGTTCTAGAACATGGGTATTGTTGGCCTTCTCAATGATATTTCATAGGAGTGTTAGATATATGATCACGTGATAATTAATGATGGCAACTGATTCACATTAGGTTTATTGAGTAGTGGGGAGTAACTGAGCAGTCTTGAGAGCATCTGGAAAAATATTCTGGAGAACCATGCTTGATGAAGTGATAACTTTGTCTTTGCATAAGACAGCCTTTTGGAACTAAGGAGCCCCTCTGATCATTGTGTCTTCTGAGTGGAGGTATTGCAATGCAGACTACTAAAGTGTGTCACATGGAGGGATCGGTGCATTTTCAGTATGCTATCAATCTCATTGATGGTGTTTCTGTGGTAAGTAGGTTTGCACTCTGATGAAGTTCCTGTGTGTGGCACAGAGATGTTTCGGGAATCTGCATTTTCTAATAGCTATGCTCCTGGTAGCTCTTTAGCTGTTGGAGATCATTTGGCTGCACCACAGAGTGATACTTCATGAAGTGAGGTTTGAATGGAATGTCGATATCTGCTGTCCATGTAAGGATGTTTTAGAAGAACCACAGAATATCAATGGTGAGGTCAGTGGAGGTTGCTAGATTTATCAGGTCTTTATAGATTCTAACAGCCAGATTCATCAAAGACCCGTTTTGCGATTCTTTAATAGCGATTCATAAGGAATCGCTATTCCAGACTCGCAAAACGGGATTCATGTAGGAATCGTAAAATAAGATGCGATTCCTACACAATCCTTATTTGCGATTAGCAAATTGCTAATCGCAAATAAAGAATAACTCCCCATTCATTCCTATGGGCCAAAAGGCCTATAGGAATGAATGGGGAGAATTTCTTATTTGCGTTTAGCAATTTGCTAATCGCAAATAAGATAGCGATTTCAAGGGTGCCAGGGGTGTCAAAAGGACACCCTGTGGCACCCCTTAAATTCAAATTTGAACAGGTGTGTGGCACACACACATTTCAAAGGACATGTGTGTGTGTAACATGCAAAAGAAAAAAATGCACTAAAGTGCTTTTTTCTTTTTTTTCTCAATTTACCACAAATTCAGACTTCGTGGTAAATTGCGACCAAATATTGCGATTTCGCAATTTCAAATTGGTTGATGAATTGCATTTCAGGAATCTCTATTAGAGATTCCTTAAATCCAATTCCTCGCAAATATGCAATTTCGCTAATAGCGATTTTTGCATTTGGGATGATGAATCCCAAATGCAAAAATTGCACTCGCAAAGGGCCAGATTCTCAGAATCTGGCCCATTGCGAGCGCAATTTCGCTTGATGAATCGGGCTGTAAGTTTGGTAATGTTCCTGAAGGATGCTCATTGAACATTTATATATTTTGACAAATTAGAAGAATTACAAGTCCATTATTGGAGCATTGTGTGATTATCAGTACTGGAATAGCAAGGGATACAACAAATGCGTTTAGGATGTTTTTCATATATCAGTGTTTGGTTGTCAGTACTTCAATAGTTGATTGATGTTGATGGGAAAGATTGACGGGCATTGGCAACACAGTGTTTTTCAGTATTCAAATAGTTTAGAGAAATACAAATTGGTCAGTTTAGGGTTACATTTTTTAAAGTTGTGGTAGAAGAAACAGATCTTCCCATTGGAGTTATCATGCATGCCAATAGACCCGATTCAGATGGGAGACTCCTGATTTTAAAAGCCACAAATGGCTTTATTTTAGCTTTCTTCCACTTAAAATCGATTTTGTTTCAATGTTAGTCAGTGGGGAAAATAATTTCCCCAATTTCATTTGCACAATCTCCCTCTTTTCTGTTTGTATGTAAGAGTTAATAATAGAAAATCTAAAAACTGACGGGTAATATTGGTGTGAACAAGTTTATGACACAATATTTATGCCAGACAATATTTCTGACATAATAATCCTGTCATAAAATCTTATTAGAACTGTTGCAATCCCTGTGTAAAATTATAGGGGGGTCTCTGCCCTTTAGGATTGAAGACCAATGATAGATTTAAGTAAGTTCTTGGCTCGAAAAAGTGAAAATGGTATCCTTCAGATTTGAGGCCATCAGCAGAGCAGTCTGCGTGTTCTACTTATGAAACAACAAAGGATGCAGTAGATTAAAATGGGAAACATCCTTTACAGTGATGCCTTTACCATGCAGCCTTTACCACTCTTGGTTAAAAAAGAAACATATATATATATATTTTTTTTTTACTTTATTTTTTTTTAATTCCCTTTAGAACGCCACCAGCTGCCGCACCACTCAACACGGACTCATACTTCCGTGTTTGTGAAGCATGTTTTAATTCCATGAAGGTGGTCCCGTTGTGACTACAAGCAATGAAGCGCACACCAGAAATACCCTTATTACTTTTTATTATGCCAACACGTTAAAAACACTGAACAGACGCGTTTTGGCACATATGCCTTTCTCAATGTCGGTTTTAAAATGATGAAGTTCATGTTCATAAAATCATGTTTACCTACTGGCGGTTATCAGTAGGTAGTTATAGTTAGGACCTAGTTTCCATAGGAAAAGTCTTATTTGTTTTTCTATAACTTTGCACCATTTTACAAATCTATGCAAAAATTTTAAAACAAGCTTGCACTCACTTCACCTGCTCTCTGGAAAGTTTCAGGGTGGTCCATCAAGCAGGGACTGATAAAAATTGGGGGGGGGGGGGGGGTACCAAAATTAGTTTTCCCCATGCACTTTCCTATGGTGATCATAGCCACAACTACAGCCTGAACCGCTGAACAAAATCACCCCAAATATGCCAGAAAGCTAGGTCTTGGTTCAGAAAGAGTACTTTTTGTAATTTGATGAACATTTTTTTCAGTAGTTTAGGAGTTATTAACAAAAATATGTATATATATATATATCTAGAGACGCAGATCCACCACATCACCATGCACAAACAGCACTACCATGATTGGCTGAGTGCAACCTGAGAGAAAAGTTGCGGCCACCATTTTGTCATTTGGGATATGGTTCAATGGGTGGGGGACGTAAAATGTAAATAGGATATGAGGGGTCAGGATAGTGGTATCATGCCCCCATGGGACTGATAAAGGGGTCTGTGAGGCACACGCCATGGGCAAGAAATTGTCCAAAAATGATTTTTGGGGTGCTTGAGGATCCGTGGATCCACCATGGTGCTTAGCACAGCCCCCATTTCAACCCACTAAGGATCCCTGGAATCAGATCTCAAATAAAAAATGCACCCACTCACTCACACACCCACACAACCACTCACATGCCTACGCACACATACATACAGCCATTCTTACACCCACTGAGAGATCCAGGGCACCACTCACCACTCACACACTTGCTGACACATCCATACAGCAACTCACACACCTACTCAGTGACCCAGAGAACCAGTCACTTACCCATGCATAGACCCACACAGGCACTCACACACCCACATAATCATTCACACACCCACTTACCCACCTGTACAGCCACTCACACATCCACTCAGAGACCCACTAAACTACTCACACACCCACACCCACACAACCAGTCAAACCCACTCACACACCCACAGCACCACTCACAAACCTGCTTACACCCCATGCAGCCACTCACAAATCCACTGAAAGGACCCCAAAAACCACTCACATGCCCACTCAGAGACAAACAACCACTGACACATTCACATACACCCTCATACAGCCACTCACACACCACTTCTCATACCACATCCTCAGGCCAAATATGGCCACGGGAACCCCATCACCCAGGGCCTGCCCACTCCTTTTAAAAATGAATAAATATATACACAAGGGAAGGGGGGCCGCGTGGCCCCCCTCCTGGGCCACTTATAGCCCCGGGGATCCCATCCCCGGGGGCTGTCCCTCTCCTTTGGGGACTGTGGGGGGAACCCAAATGCCTCCATGGTCCCTGCTGGCTCCCCGTGTCCTGCGGGAGCCGGCATTGCTTTTCCACATGGGGAGCTGCTGACATGCAGCTCCCCATGTGTAAAAGCAATGTGGTTTGGATTTTGAAAGCACTTTCAAAACCCAAATCACAGTTTGCAATGACAGGGTGGGACCCACGAGGCTCCTGCCCTGTCATTGCAAACAGCAGGGGGTGGACACTGCTGGAGCCAGCCCTGGGGGTGGCGGTCCCCAGGGCAATCACTGGCTCCATGAGGGGGGCCATGCAGCCCCCCTCACAAGCAATGCACAGCCCCGGGATTGGTGGTCCCCAAGGTTCGGGGGTTCCATAACTGACCCCCAAATTAGAATACTAGTGCCCCGGGGAGGTGGCGGTCCCCGGGGCATGTGGGGGTCCCCCACGACCCCCGCAAATATTTTTGGGCATGCCCCCGGGACTTGGCCCACCCGGGTGCTAATTAATACCAAAGCGCGTGAGCCCACGCTTCGTTTTTTTTATTTCACGTCTGGATCCACGGATCCTCCGTACATCTTGATGATTTTCTTTTTTTTAAATGCTTTTTTTGGCCCTCGTGGTCCTTGTGGGGCCCCAAAGCAGGCCTAGGGGGTCAGGGTGTTTCTATCCTGCCCCCTTTTCTTATTTTGCACATTTGTTTTACTGTTTTTTGTGCCTCAGTTCCACCGAGGCACAAGATTGCTGTCAACACTTACTGGTTTGGAGTGTTATGAGCCAATTAGAATGCAGCTCGTGATCGGCAGGGTGTGCGGATCCACCGCGCCTCTACATCAATATTTTTATTTTTTTATTTTCTCAGCAAATACTGAATGGATTTACATCATTTAAGAAAAAGAGTTCTTTCTGAGGCTAGGGCTACCTTTATGCCAAATTTGGTGTAATTCCATTAAGCAGTTTGAGCCTTAACCGTGTCTAAAATTTGCTATTGGAAATGCATTATTGACCTCTTTTTTTAGATTTCTTAGCTGTGTGTCATTGGGCGGATGACACAGCAGTAATCCAATACTCAGGAGAAGGCACTGTGTTGCTATCCTTTTTGGATCAAAAGATCTGCATAAAATATACCGAAATTAGGAAAAGAGACGTTACCTCAAGAAAGATGATTAAATAAGTTGATACTTTACTTGCCGGCCCCCATCTTCATTTTGAGATGAATTCCCATTAGTTAATACAGACCGTCATTATACATCAATTTTGGAGCGCTGACAGGATATCTCTGAAATTTGGTGGACTCTCCTGTTGCTCAGCAATACAGAACTTAGCGGAACGAATTCTAATCCTATGGCATGATGTCCCCTGGGAAATGAAAGTCTTATATCTGGAAAGGTCCTGAGGAAGGTGATCCTAACATCTCTGAACCCACCAAAATGCGCATCGACCTAGTGCCGAGTCTCATGCTTTGCATTGAGATTCTGTTGTTGCCAGGGACTCTCTCGTGTCATAGACAAACTCTTTTGTGTACAGATATTGTACGAGTGTAGTTGGTGTGAGATTGGAGGAAGTGGTATGATTGAAGTATGATTGTTTCTGTTTAATTTAATCCAGGGGTGTTTTGCTACGTATGTTTGTTTTGCAATTTGATTTCATATTTGATTCGCTATGATAATGGTTTAAAAAGGGATGTACCAATGATTGTATAAATTAAGGATTATTTATGATGATGTTTTTACTAAACACTTGAAGAAACAATATGATAAAAAGAGAAAACATTTTGATAAAACGAAATGAAAAATAAAACAACTATGAGATGATCCTTTTTGTCACCGTTGTACTTTAGAAGTGAATTAAAAAACATAGGAACAATGTTGGATGTAAAGGTATGATGGTGTATGAGGGAAATATTTATATTGTAGTACTGAACGGATTTACACCATTTAACTAAAAGAGTTCTTTCTGAACCAAGGGCCATCTTTTGCCAAATTTGGTGTAATTTCATTTAGCAATTCGGGCTGTAGCCGTGTCTAAAGTTTCCTAAAGGAATTAACATGGAGTAAACACATTTTGGGACCCCCCTTGCCGAATCATCCTGAAATTTTCAAGATAGGAGCATACCTGATCGCCCCACTAGTTTTGAAAATTTTGCGAAGATTTGTCAACCGGCGCCAAAGTTATTGGGAAAAGAAAAAACGCTTTTTGAATAGAAAGAAGATCCTAACTATAACTATCTACTGGCGACCGCCAGGAGGTAATATATATATATATATATATATATATATATATATATATATATATATATATATATATATATATATATATATATATATATATATATATATATATATATATATATATATATAGCATCACCTGTGCAATACAGGCATGATTTTTATTTTCATCCAATAGATTAGAAAAAAGGAAGTATAACTAACAGAACTAATTTCATAGTATGCATTGTCTTTCAAAATGAAATAGGCAAAGATTGAAGGCATTTGCAAAAAAATGACAATGTAAACTATAAAAAAAAAGCCCCCACAGAATGAGAAACAGTTAAAATTAAACAGTTCCTTCAACAAATATACTTAGCCTATTAGTAAAAATTATAAAAACAGGCAGGCAGTGAGCAGGCTAACATTTCCTCCTAGAGAGGGAGGTAGAGAGAGATGGAAAGAGAGAAAGAGAGATGTTACTGATATTCCTGTTTAAGGCAAGAGGCTTCAAACTGATACCTTGTTGTGTGGTGCCTTTAATTACCCATTTATGTCAAGATTACTCTACATGGTGAAACATTTACTTTATACTTAAAATGGGAAAGCAGATCTACAAGTCCCTTAATCCACAATAATTTTAGTTAAAAAGCCAGGTGTGGTTGAAGATGCCCATCAGGGCCTGGTGCTACTTGGCAACTCTAGGGCACTAGGAGGAGTTCAAACTTTCAAGCACTGTGCTTACAGTTCTGTACAAGTCTGAGTATACGAGATCTATCTGTTGTCTAACTGGTGTGCTTCTCTATAGTAGAAGTTAAGGATGTGAGAGAGGTAAAAAAAGGATTGAAGCAAATTGAAGAATTGCAATGTGTTTGTATTCGAAATTGTAGCTGTTTAGCTTAATGTTACTAAGTTTTATAGAAGTCTGTTTAAAGGTGTCTTCTGTACAAAATGTGAAGCGTGATAATAATGAATGCTAGGAGCAATGTAATGTGTGTAACAGTCTTGTATCTGGCAGTACAAGAAAGAGAAATATAGAAACCCTGACAATATTGTGTATGCTTTTAATGTTTCTTAAAAAAAGATAAGAAATAAGAGTACCACCGTTTTCCTTAAAATCCCCGCTTATCATTTAAGCCCACATGTCTAGGTATACATGTACCTGTTTCCCATAAGCTGTTCATTATTCCACTTCAATTGATATTCTTTTCAAAACACTTCTGTAAACATGATTTCCCTCAATTGGTTTGCCTCTTTCTGCCTCTTTTGTGTAACTAGATTACATTTTACAGTCTGCGAAAGTTGTTTAGCGTTTGTTGACTCCTGCCTTGCGTTTATGCAATTACACTTGCTCACCCATGCATTGCCAGGAAAGAAAATTAAACACATGACTGTAGTGTGGGCCATTTGCTTGTGGTTTTTAATTCACTTTAATCCTGTGGTGCATGTTTAGTTGACAGTACATCAAGAACGGTGTTTTGTCTTGCTCCCCCATTAAACCATTGTTTTGTCTCTTTCCACTGCGTATCACATGTGCATATTAACTATTTTAGCGGAGTTAACAATATGACAACACAAGAATAATAAAACATTTGTTATGCAGCATTTATTACCAAAGAAAACAGCAGACAGAAGATGCTGCACGCACCTAACAGTACAATACTCAATTATCCCAAATCTGAAAGATGAAGGGTTCAATGGGCCACACAGGGATTCAAACTTATAATTTCCAGAAGTCAGCAATGTTAGCATTGAGTTTTTAACCATTGAGCAATATGGGTGACTTAAAGAGATGACTAGACCTACGTAGAACCTCTCATCAAGGGATCAAGCCAAAGGGGACTAGATCGCAGAATATTTATGTTTGGACGGCATGCCTGAGCACGTCATAAAGACTTTCCAGGTCCGGATGACAGGGCTCTCTGAGAGGCTTTCAGATCAGTGTTACCTGTCACAATTTATTTAAAGCAGAAAGCTTGGCTGCAGTTGGGGGAAGGAAAGCAGGGAAGGTGGTGGGAGTGGGTTAACGATGGCAGGTAAAGAATTTATTTTTCAAATATGGGTCGGAGAGGAAAGCCCAAGTTATGTATTACAACCTCATTACTTGTCTGCCCCTGTGCAGCTGTTGAAATCAGGGGCAGATGTTTTGGGGGCCATATATAACAAAAAATTATAGATGGGTAAAGAGTGAATCAATGGGATGTTTTTCACCTCAGGGGTTCTGAGTGACATTATAGAGAACTTGATTTTTGCTCTCATAGTCTATTTGATGTCACACAGAACCCCTTAGTGACAAACATCCCCGTAATTCATTCTATATATAATACATGGGATTCTGCGATCCGTGTATTAAAAGCCTGACTCTAATTTCTTTATAATCAGCAACGTGTGATGCACTCAGACGCCTATTACAAAGAAATCAAATCAGAAGTCATCTGTAATATCTTATTACAGTCGCGCTCTGACATCGCTATGCCAGCTGCAAGAGGTAGCAGCTGAGGTGTAAGGCAGGTAAGTCAGGGAGCTTAATAAAATCAGTTGTTAAACAACGAAAAAGAAACTTTGCTTTCTTTCTCCTGCTCTGTTTTTCTAGTGGTGCAATGACAATCTGACTCTGGATAATTATGGCAACATGTTTATTTTAACACTCCTAAGGTAATTATAGAAAAGTTAGAATCTTTCTGCATGTTTCTACTTTGCATTATTTTTTCAAATGACTTGTAATGCTTTGCTGCCTTCTCCCCATCAGCGTGCAAGCAAGTATAAGCCATGACTACTTAACATCAGGGAGAAACATCTATCTCATCTAAGTAGTTGCTAAAGTGCGTACTTACATATGTCTTTTCAACATCTCCCTACTTGCCAGGGGTGAGAGAGGTGCTTATGTCTTACGTATAAGGTAGTCTCTGATATTGTTCCAGTGGTCAAAATTAATTTAGAGCTCAGTATTACCGAGCTACGATGTTATTGCTAGAGGTCCATAGAAAATTTGTAAAGAAAATGTAATGTTTTTTTATCATTGATTTCAGGAAATACTTTTCTACAGTCATGCTTTGGTACTCTTTATTATTAGTAGCATACATTTGGCCTTTGGCAGCATTTCTTTGGCTAAACAATAATATGCAGAATGTTTTGGAGCAGTGGAATCAAAGATCTATCCATATAGAGATGATTGCATAACAGAAGAAAACAATACGGTAAGTGTTTTGGAGACGCGCAGCCGTATTTCGACCCGGAGGCTACAGCGAAAACAAATAATTCAATCCTCTTACTACATACACGATAAACTGTATGACTGGAGAGACTGTGTATAATATAAGCTTGCCATGCAGCCAACATACATTGCAACTTATGTTATTAATTGCACCATTAACATATCCTGCTGCCATATAACTAATAGTTATATTCAATTGATCTGACTAGTCTTTTTTCCCAGCTCACTTGCAGCTAATCCTCAGATACAGCTGCTAATCATGCCTCATGAGAAGCACAAACCAGGTTATAAGGGTCACCACAAACCAGAGTACAAGGGTCAGGAGTAATCCTCCTCTTCTCTTCTCCCTCCCCCATACCTGTACAACTCTTACTACAGGTCTTCAATATCTAAATGTATGTTCTGGCATATAACGTAGAGCAGCACAAGGCAATCTTTCAAATGTATGACTTTAAAATAAAAATGTACATGTCCTTGGAGCATGGTCTGAAGAAGGAAGAAGGCTTATTGTCTTGATCACATAGACAAATAGTTGAAGGAAAAACATCTTTGTATGAATAATGAATTAATTGGAATCTTAGTTATGTGATTCGAGATCTCCTGATATACTCATTTTCAATGTATTCTCCAGCTTGGAGGTACACACAAATGTAGAAAACATAAAAAGAAAAAAACTGAATAATCAGGAACTAACATCTTTCTCCCTAAATCAATGCTGTAGGTAAGGGTGACAAATGTTTCTTCTTCAAGCAAAGCATTGTGCCAAAATGATATTATAAATATTTTTAATAAAGAGGCTCCCTTGCAATGTGTCTTAACTTACGTAGATATTGTTACAGGCGATAAGAAATAAGTCCTGTGTAAAAGTACCTGCACCGTGCAAAAGGCTTACTGGATGTGAACATGGACAAGGTGCCATTTGCAACAGGCACCCCACCACATTTCAACTAGAAACGTATGGTCAGGCTATTCCAACTGCCCTCAATAATTAGCTTTTAAGAGAAAAAGGCATAGATTTTGATCTTTGTAACCATAGGAGGCCAAACGCCGGAAACCATGAAAACACACCTTCAGGCTTACTTCAACAATCTTAAATTATCACTACCTTTATTTTTGCACTTTTATATTGTGGGGATTTGACTCAAGGCATTGCAATCCTTCACAGTTGTAATACTTTTCTAACAGGAGTAAAATTATATAGCAATAGGGAATTATAAATAAAAAAATAATTAGCAAGATATCAACATGTCAATTTCAGAGCATGTTAAGGAAAACAATAGGATGAAGGTTTAAAAAATAATCAAAGTGTATAACATTTGCATAATTACAATGGATCATCTTTGGATAAAAGTCCTAATTTCAGATTGCCATGTATATCAACATACTAAATATTAAACAAAAACAGGCATTTGTAACATAAATCTAGGGTTTAAATAAAAAGAGAGAAGGGTGGAAAACACCACAGGCACATATATCAAGTAAAATACCTGTAGCAAACGGGCCGATTCGCAGAATAGGCCCCATTATGACTGGTATTTTGACATTTGGGTTGCATCAAGCCCAAAGCAAATTGCAAAATAGGAAATCACAATTTTTGCAATTACCTATTTTGCGAATGCATATAGGGAATCGCAATTTGGGATCCCCTAATTGCAATGCAGAAAGCATGAAAAAAATGCGACCCTGCATTAAGGAATGGCAATTTACCACAAACTTCATGTTGGTGGTTGAATGCAAATCCTTAGAAAAATTCACTTTTTTGCTTGTTTCTAAGTGCCCTGTGGTGCACAAACACATGCCCTTAGATCATGTATGTTTGCCACATGTGCACACTTACCTGTTTTGTGGGTGCATCAGGGTGGCCTTTTGGCGTCCTATCACTCTTGAAATTGCATTTGCAATTTGCGAGTACCTACCTGGTACTTGCAAATTGCGAATACCTTCCAATTCATTCCTATGGGCCTCTAGCCCCATAGGAATTATTGGGAAGCCATTCCTTAATGGTGAATTGCAAATTGAATATGTAGGAATCACTATTTTTTTGCAAAACCTACATTCATAGGTACTTGCGACTCCCTAATAGCGATTCCTTAATAATTGCTCTTAAGGATTCACAATTCCCTCCTTTGATGCATGTGCCTCCACATGTGTAAATGATGATGGGCACAAAAAGTGTAATAAGACTGTAAATATTGAGTATACATGAAAAAAGTAAGAGTACATCAGGTCTTAAAATACAGGGACAATGTGATGGGGTCGGAGGTGGGATTAACGAGGAGCGCTGTTCATGTGGAAGCAATTAGAAACAATAAGACTTAACAAAAGTGCTCAATGAGAAGCTATTTTGATTTTATCTTCCTTGAATGTCAGAGGGAGATAATACGGTACATAAGGAAGGTGATCTGCACCTTACCCCACCAACTAAAGTTCAGAAAGGCCTTAAAAAAACGGGCTCTTTTCTGAATGGTCAGCTTAGATTCTTTGTTAAACCGTTACTGGTGTTTATCGGCACAAAGAGATTCCTTTGTAGTTATATTTGTGCCTTACAAACCCCTTAATTGTTAATAATACATGTCAAATTTTAATAACACATTTTTAATAAAATTGAGTGCCATGTGGCTGTTTTTTGTTTAATGTATGCATGCTGAGGTTCTGAAAGGAGAGATTCGGTGTTACAGAGGCATTGGGTCTCCTAGTATGTTAAGCTTCTAAGTCAGATTCAGGGAAATTACGTGATTAACATTTTGTGCAATACAGACCCCTATCTAAGGAGATTTCTAAAAACTAAGCTATCAAGCCTATCCTAGGACCCTCCCCATCAAAATAGCTGAGAAGAGTTGTATTTTCAAATATGTAACAGGGTTCTAGCTCCACAGAACCAATATTTTTTTCTATGTGTACTCTATTGTTCTCTTGAGTTCTTTGGAGTGGTCATTAAGAAGTATGTGGCACTATCCAGCACTCAATGCAATATTATCTATGGAGTAGTTACGGACTGCGGCGGAGCCAGACGTCTCAATGAGAAGCTAACAAAGCTCCATTCATGCAATGGTTACTTAGGAGTGTCCTGCCCTTGGATAATATAATTATTATAAATTAGATCCTTAAAAATTGATTTGGGGTGAAATTCCCAAACATTGTTTGATAGATGGTGTGTTTTTAATGGTGCTATTTAGGTAGAAAGTTTAAAAAAATCAAACCTGTTTTACTATTTTGTTGCTAATCCACCGCCATTTATTTAATATTGAAATGCATTGCAATGAATAAATAGTTTTGAAGGTCACAAAGGGAAGATATAGAATATCTGATAACAAATTTTAATCACAATATAGCTCTTTTGTTGGCGGTGCCATACTATCTTTAAGGAATTGTAGGGATTCTAAGAATGTGGTGACCTACCTTTCAAAGTCAACATTTTTCTCATCATTTCCTCTTCCTCTATGATCTGTGGTCAGGAAGCTAAAACGAGGACACATTTTCTATCAACTCCCAAATATCTATATGAGAACATTGTCTGACATGCTGAGTAAAATATATAGTTATAGCAGTAGTTGGTCAGCTCAATAGCCCAATGCTCTAATTCAGCTTTGCCACAGAGTTCTAAAGAATCATGAAAGTGCTATTGTGCTGTATTCAGCAAAAACGTGAGGCACACTGGAATGCCATGTAGCTGGAATAAGAACTAAAGAATTGAAAGCATTTTCAGTGGAGTCAGCTGAAGTAAATTAGCATTGAGGTGTAAGGAAGATATGAAACCAACTGTTTTTGAGGGTAAGAATGAGTTTTGGTAATTTATGACAGAATATATTTTTAAAACACTCAAAATAGCTAATGATGAATCATTACCTAAAACCCAGCATCACTTTCCCATACCTGTTTCCTCAACCTATCCACACTCTCCCTCACCTCTTTACTTTTGTTAAGGTAACTTTTTGGTAACTATAGATGGACTTTTTTAATCATCCCTTTTAATGCAAAGTATATATTTAGATATGCAGGAATATATTTCCTGACATACCTCATATTTAATAAAGCAAAACATGCGTATTCTCTGTGTGGAAAGAGCCTTCAAATGATTTGCTATTTGAACATTTAATTTTTCCTAATATATATAGTACTTCCTTTGTTTTGTAGTTGCATGTCCATGCTTTACTATTCACTGTCTTTAAATTCATTTGTATTGACAGTTAAATATAAGGGAATTATATAACACAATTAAATGTTTATTTCTAAAATTGGCTTTCAAAAACTTCTCTTTGTTCATTATGTAAATAACTACTCTCAAAGGTAATTAATTAACTCATATTTTAAAAATAACAGCATTGTAAATCAGACAGAACAATGAGCCAACTATTTTAAAATTCAGCGAAAACACACCTTTCACAGGTTAGGAATATTTTAAATATATAGTACACCTACAGAAAAGAATGTTTTGGGGCAGAGACGAGAATCATTTTCATGTACATATTCAGTGAATGTTTTTAAAGGTGTCTTCTCTGGTAGCATGTCTCCCAGTGCAGGCACATTCTGTGAGCTGGGAATACGTTAGCTCTAATTAGAGCTCTGTGATCTTCACAGACAGCTGTTAGGGGAAGAAGTCTTAGTGATAAGTGATTTGCTTCTGAAATGAGGCTCGTCTCAGGCAGGTACTAGCTATGACTCTACTGGGCAGGTATCAACAATAAGAAGTGAACCAAAGTACCTCATGTTGGTAGTGTACTGCTGTATAATTTACAACCTGTAATACATAAATAAATAAAAGTTACAATATTTAATTTTTCTATTACCTCTTATTTTTGGCTCATAGAAAAGAGTATATACCTGATTTTGTTTGGTTAGTCTTTTTCTGGTTATAATTGCTGCACAATTTATCTTCTTACTTTTCCCACTTACATTTCATAAGTCACTAACTTTTGCTATATTATTATAGTGGACTGTTTCTGTATAAAAACGTATTTCTCGGGCATTTCTATTGCCAATGATTTCCATTTCTGAACTTTTTTTACTGATGTAACACGCATATTACACTTTTTGGGAGACAGTTTATGTGCACTCTACTTTACAGCATTTACCTTAGACTTAGGAAGTGTGCATCCTTATAGGTCCTGCTGAGAAATAAAATCTGGACATAGAAAAGAGCAGTTTTTTCTATCTCTCTTTTCCTTCCAATAATGTCTGCTACTGTGAGTTTTGGATATACTTTTTTTGTTCATTTTGGTCCCCGTATTTTATTTAGTACATTGATTTTATTATTGATGTTCCTGCTCCACCACCTGCTTTATTCTGTAATGGTGTTTCGGAGGTTTTAGCGAACCCCCAATTTACACAAAGGTTAACAGGTTCTGCAAGATGTATTGTGGATTAATATGATAAAATTCATAAATTGGAATAATGTGATATTATACAGAGCAATGGAGTTTTTAAAGTGAATTTATAAGATAAACTGTTTTGTTTCTTTTTACCAACTTCTTGGATAGTATAAATGCATTTCTGATGCAATATTTATTGGTATCATGAAACTCTTGCTTCTGTTTGTATGCAAGTGGCAGCCCTATGCCATAGGTTTAGTGCAAAAAGCACAGGAAGTTGAGGAGTTTTAAATGGTTGAACATTAAATGTTTTAAGTTTGTCCTACCGTGGGTTTGTGTCTTTTGCTTTATTTTCTTTTAAATATTTTGCTAGTTTTGTATTCTATTCAGAAACACATGGCTGGTTTGGGAAAGCCCTTCAAAATGATCTCATAGATCATACTATAACTATATGGATTAAAGAACTATAGTTGTACACTATGACTAGAAAAGTTGGAGAAGCACTACAATATTTGGCACAGTGTGAAAACAAGACAGGTGTGTTTATCATTCACTGTATACAATACAACCGCAATATGATATGACTACACATGGAGCACTGCAGTTTAGTATTATGCTGGAAAAGGTGAAATCTGCCCGTGCACCTATATATGGTCAACTATTAGATACATTTGTTGTATAATATATTATTATATAAAAGGAGTCCATCACAGCCACGGCCCGTGGAGGGAGATCCGGTGGGGCAGAAAGGCGGGGCGGGGGTGCTAAAAACCGGAATATCGATAATTGGAGATAAGTAAACAATTTAATAAATAAAATGCATTTCGTAGCACGCCCTGCATCGCAAAATGCGATGCAGCGCACGCTATGAAATTCGGTGCAAAGATTAGAATTATCCAAGTGTAGAATCCGCCCAAACCAACGCAGGGGCCAGCAAAAATCCAGTGAATGGGCCTGACCCGGAAGGAAAGAAGAGGAAGAATCCACCAACCGTACAAGGAAGGGAACACCTGGATCCTCTGAGCAGGCAACAAAGCCACCAAGGCGCTAAAACGTCAGCAAACATCACAGGAGATGCAGACCTTCCAAAAGGAAATACTTGAAACTAAGGAACACAACCCACACTTAAACGCAGGAACCAACGCGAAGCCGGGTGTACCGGCACATGAAAGTAGATGTCCCGGAGAACCAGAGAAGCCAGGACCCCCCACCCACACACACAGGAGGGGAAGAAAACACTGAAAAGACACCATCATGAAGGATCGATGAGATAGACAGAAGTGTACAGCCGTCATAACCAGGGCAGGATGGTAGTCCCCATACGGTCCCTGGAACAGAAACAGGATTGAGTAAACCCCCACACCGTGCCGACTCACAGGTACCCACAGCACAGCCCCATCAGAAAAGAGACCAAAACTCAGGGCAATAGAGCCTGAAACAGTGCCTGAGAACTTGGAAAAGGGGCAGCACAGAACACATTTAGTAGCCCAGCCCGACAAGGAGGGACAAGAAGAAGAGGAAGCACCCCGTTGACCCCAGGACAAGAGGAAGGAAGGAAAACCCTGGCCTGATCCACTCCACGAAAGGGCTGGGCCGCCAAACTAGAATGAAATGCCACCCAAAAGCCTGCATACAATCCAACGGATCCCCAAACAGTATAGAGCCCATGAAGAGAAGCTCCAAAACAGAAGCCTTCCGAGCAGCACCGCCTCCAAGGCAAAAGCCACAACTGCCACCGAGCAGCCACAGAGGTCCTAGCTGCAGTCGCCGTCGTACTAAGGGAATCGAAGGACAAATCCACCAGGAAACGCAACTGCATTCCCAACATGGAAAAAGAGCCGAAGGGATCCACATCCAGCAAGACTGCACAGAAAAACCGGACAGTCACATGAAGCGACTGAACCCGAAAGCCGGGGCAAGTCGCAGCCCGAACTGCAAGACCAGAGGCATCAAATGCCCCCTATCCAGCATGACCACAGGAGAAGAAGGAACCGCAACCACTGACACCACCAGGCTCCGAGATGCCACACCAGCCAGCAGGGATCCACCAGCACCACAGCCAGGATACCCCCGTGAACCACTGTAAAGGAAACCCCACCGTCAGAAACCGGGGAAAAGCATGTCCGACAACATCCCTCCACACCCCCTCTAGCACAGTACTCACAGAGTTTTAGAAAAAGGGAGGCCTACAAGCCCCATCAACTGGTGATTGGCGAAAAAGTCTACTGACAGTCCACCCACCAAGGGTCTATGGAACCCAAAAGTGTCCCGAACACGGAGCACAACACCGTGAAGGTCTGCCCCCAGGTCTCAACCGAAACCAAAGACGGATTCATGTGGCAGAGGCATCCTGCCCATGCATTAAGGAAGGAGCAGTGGAAGACCCAGCAACCGCCACCTCCCCTTTACAGCGGAACCCTCTCACGCCCAAACCACACATCTCCATGATGTGAACAGAACAGAGAAATCAGCGCCCAACAACTTTCCCCAGACCAAGCAATGCAAAATCCATAGGGGCCAATCAGGGAACGCCAAACCCCACCAGGACAGTAGGCCTGCCCACCCGGCACCCAAACACAAAAGAAACTAACAAAAAGGCCCCAACCGGAAGGAACCCGAAGGAGACTAGAAGCCCCAGTCAGTGGAATCAGCCCACGCAGAGCACAGCCATACAACATATATAACAATGAAGCTCAGAAACCACAAAAATATGAACACCAGGCTTTAAAGAAAGAGTGCATACACTAATGACAGAAACACACAATCAGTGATGCACCGGAATCTGAACCCATAAATTGTGGCGGAAGAGTCAGGGACCATAACCACAAGGCCACAGAGACTCAATGTCCAGGAGGGACACGTCCAAGAAACGGATCCAAATGACTGGAAAAAAAAAACAAGGTGACCCCAATCATAATGCCAAACGGAATGCACCTTCGAAAGTACAGGCAGCCCTCAACACGATTTAAAGAGAGAGTAGTTTCCACCAGTATATGAATCTGCCTCTATACTGAGATGGGGACACAAACTCCCGGTCTTTCTATTGTTAGAATACATGCACAGTATCTTGTGCTACCACAACGGTTCTCTGCTACAAACAAAAGCAATGCCCTTTAAAAGGGGCAGGGAGTGACCCGCGGCAGGTGAAAGAGGCCAGGGGTGAAACCAAGGCCACACAGCCACGGCATATAGAGTCTCGTCTTTCCAAAGCACCGCCCCCCGGCATGTGTCACAAGGCGCAGACCATCACCTTCATAATTCTAACTCAGAAACCACAAGATTTGAAAGCAGGACATAAAGCAAAAAGGGAAACACAGGCCAGAGACGAGCACCGAGCCTCCAAATACACCTCCGAGCAGGAGCCAAACTGACACATGACTGGCGTGCAGAGAAGCCAGCAGCACCCAACACACCTCCCCTCCCTCCCTGGGTGTTCCTGCTAGGGCAGGGAACATACCCAGAAGAGGGGAGGCCGCAGCAAGGAGTCACCACCTCACACCAGGCTGTCTGGACCCCCCAACCCCATGGTCCCACTAAAGCAGGGACTCAAACGTACATGAAACAACAGGTACCCAATGGGATTAAAACAGCCGCCAAGCAGATCGTCACACACTTACCCAAAAGGAGGCCAGGACTGGCACCCCCCACGACAAAGTTGCCAGGAAGTCAGTTCGCAGAAAAACAAACAGGATGTGGATGGATGGGTCACATGGTGATATGCCTTAGGGTGTGGGTGTGGGTGTGAGTGTGGGTGTGGGTGTGGCCTGGAGGGAAGGGATGGGGTTTTAGTTGCTTGGGAGTTTCTGGTGGGAGGAGCTATGCTCATGTAGTTAGGACTGGGACAGGGAGGGCTGACAAGGAGGTAATGGATGCAACTCCTGCATCTGATTTCTGTGGCATAATGTTGTCACTCCTGAGATAGATGCAGTTCTTGTATGCACCCATCAGGCCCATCTGAGGCAGTCACTACATCTGCACACTGTGGAAAAAGCAGTGGCATTTGAGGCTCCAGTATTGCAAGAGAGACCTATGACTGTCAAGTGCACAGCACGTTTTAACTTCTATTGACATACCCATATGTTATTCAATAACGTAGGTGTATAATGTGTGCACCATGCCTAGCAAACGGACAGGTGCCTATGCCTTTTGTGAAAAAATGTTTGTCCTAGCTTAACAGCTACTATAGCATTCTTCTGCGGTGAAGCATCTGTACTATAAACATCTAAATTTCCTGTACCGTTGCTATCACAAATATAGATGGTGACAAAATACTTCCCTCTATCATGTTTACTTGATGGCAAGATGTTTCTATTAAATTGCTTGAACCTCCCTCTATCCTGTTTACTGCAATTGCATAATTTTACAAATCATATTGTTTTGTTTATTTACTAACATTTTTTTTCAAGTTGCCATTTAAACCTTGAATCTTTTCTACACTGCAGTACCTGAGGAGAAAAGTGTCACCGTTGTTTATATTGTCCCCTATTGACCCCTCAGTACACTAGTAGTATACCAAACAACTGAATGTATTACTTTCAAAGTAAATGCTTAAGGCAAAGAGCAGGGTGGAAATATGTATTTTCACTATATTTCACAAAAGCACAAACAACAACATTCTTTTCTCATTTATATAACATTCAGTCCTCCTCAAATTGCAGATTAAAATGACGATCAAAAGGAGGAAAGAGGAAATTTTACATATACTGGATGATGAATAACAATGTTGTCAATCTATCTCCATCTTCTCATATCCTTTACTTCTGCACATTATTTTTTGTGTTGGGAAGACCATTATTGCGATGAGACAAATTTACTTGTAATTGTTATTCAATACAATAATGTTCCCAGTAATCTTGCAGTGACTGCAGCCTGCATTGTGTCTGTGCCAAGAACGCGGTGTCTTCTGCATATGGAAATGGCATTGATTTTAGAAGTCAACCTTTTGGATGGCTGGTTTCATCAGTTCAATCATCTTCATAAGGTCATGCACAAATAAACTAAAGAATGTAGTAATAGCACATGTTTATGCCCAAGACATACTTTTATGACATTTTCTTTAACAGAGGGACTGCAATAGATGTACAATAGAAAATTGTACATCAAATGTTAATTAATAAGGGTAAATTTTTCAAATTTTTGCACAAACCTAAGTGGAACTAGGTTCACAAAAAACAATTTTCAGTAGTACTTCCTCGGTACATGCTACAGTTAAACATCGCACTGATGACTGGAGATGATCCACCTGTTTGGATATCCTTCATTAAAAAAGGCAGAAATGGGGTTTGCAAGTTGGGATTTCCAGGCAATGGCCATGAAAATTTAAAGCTTATACATCTGTGGGCACATTCGTAAAAAACAGGAGTCAGTACCTTCCTAGGCCTGGAAAGGGTTGTTGCAATGCTGGTTTTTATGAAATTGTTTTGTAGGCAAGAGATTTCTAAGCAGGCAATATTTCTCATTTAAAAAAACACATGAGCAAATTCACATTAATAATTCAGTTTCAAATTGGTGAAAATTCCGCACAAGTAAGTTTCTGCATGGCAGATTTGCTGAAGCTTTCAGCAACCCCTTTCAGAATCTAGTAAATGTTGAAAATCTATTTCAAATGTAGTAGGAAACTAATGGGAGGCTATTTATGACTTTGGCTGTGTTCCCTTTGTAAACGAGGCACAATATTTCAAAACTATTTGATACACAAGAGGTAAAAGTTCACCAAATCCCAAACGTTGTCTAATTTCATAAACAATTGTGTTTTTGCATAGCTAATGTTGTTTCCCGATATTGTTGTCGCAACTGAGACCGAATGTGATTGTTGTTTGCTCATGGCCACAAAACGTACAATAAACAAATTTAAAAGTTAACACATGATTGCAAATCCGTACTAGCCAAATACCATGAAAAGCCGATACATTCCCAGGTAAAGCTGCTTAGTCGTTTAATTAATCAATGCAGTTTTGATTGGTGTCTAACGATCATAGGGCTTGCCACTCAATCTCAATTTATTAGGAGGTTAACTTTCTTATCCTGACTTGCTACTCCAGAGAATAACAGAGCCAAATATAACCACATTTGTAAAATCCCAAGAAAAGGAATGTGTCCCATGATGCTTTGGATAAATGGGGCCTTTTTTTCTGTGGTATATTCCAGCACCTGGTCATTAGCTCCTTCCATTTAGCTGTTTACAGTCTTTATTGCTGGCTATACAAAGAGGTATGTGCTTATAGAACACCTTTGTGAATGTCTGAATAATAAAGGTATTAATTATGGGGTTTATTCTTTGTAAACATTCAAACTGAATGGAAATTGCACTTAGATGACATACCGTTTGAGACAGCCCTTTCCATAAGAGGAGTGTGTGCTCTCTTTATATTCTGATTTCCTATTATGTTCCTTTCCACTTATTCTAATTACAACACTGGGGTGACAATATTGAAAACTATAATTAGGGCACAATATTTTTGTCAGATTTCTGATAACATTCTGACATCCAACCTATAAGGATATTATGTTGTGGTTAGAGTGATGAAAATAAAAAATGTACAGTTATAGTTTTGTGATTATTCAGTAGTAAATATGGTGTTCGATTTTATGGCATTCTTACTTTCACATAGACCCAAATTGGATTGTGGGTTCTTTTGCTGATATGGGATCTGACAATAGGGTCACCCATTAGAAGTCTATCATAAATTGTCATTTTCCGTGCTCTAGTTAAACAGCTGTGATCGACCAGCGACTGTAAGTTAGTGTTTGTAAAACTAAGCTGTGCTACAATTGAAATATTTAACTGCTAGTTAATAGTTTTATGTCAGTTGTTGAAATACTCCTGAATAAAATTTCTAAAGATTTTGAGGTTGTCTCTTCGCAATCACATTTCAAAAAGTATAATGGAAAGATCTACTCTTTAAGGAAATCTAAATCCTCTGAGAGGGGACTTGCCCTGATTATTACACTTGTTTTAAGTAAAATTCCGGCAAAATTTGTCCATTATACCACTTTGAGTAATTACACACAATTTGTGGTAACAACTTAATATGAATGTGTCATTAGGAGCAAAAAGGACCATAAACACACAGGAACAGCAGAATGAGAGCAGCTTTTATCTAGGGTGCTTTTGCTTTTTTAGTGCAAAATGCATTCTTGCATCAAACAAATTGACACATGGGGGCACATGCATCAACCTATTTAGGAAGTGCAAACGGTGCGAATCGGTAAATTCGGCCGTTTGCACATCCTAAATAAGTTTTTGGGATGCATCATGCATTTTTGTGAAAATGCGATTGCTTTTAAGGAATCGCAATTGTACGATTCCTTAAAAGCAATGCATCATTGTTTTGAAATTTGCGAATTTCAAAATAGGGAGTGCAAATTACCACGAGGTTGAACCTCGTGGTAATTTGCGAAAATGTTTAAATATGCACAAAAATGCATTTTTTAAAGTGTAATGTTACAAACACACATGTCCTTAGGACATGTGTGTGTGAAACATGCACTTAAAAATACATTACAGGGGTGCAGGGGGGGGTCCTTTGGACCCCCCCCTGCACCCATGTAATGCATGAACAAATTGCGATTCTGAAAAAGAAAATCGCAATTTGTTAAAGCCTTCCCATTGATCCCTATGTGCCTTTTGGCCCATAGGAATCAATGGGAATAGCGATTTTGCACTTTGGAAATCGCATAATATTTGTGATTCGGTAAAAATTGCGATTTTTACCGAATCACAAATATTTTAGGAAAATATACATGCATCCCATTTTGCGAATTCCAAATTGCGATTCCCTATTTTTCACAATTTGGAATTCGCAAAAGGCCGGGATGATGCATTCGCCCCAAGGAATCATTTAGGGCTATAATACAGCACTTATGGGCACACAGCGACGGCTCGTGGAGGGAGTTACGGTGGGGCAGGAGGGTGGGGAGGGGGAGGGGCAGGGTGGAGGTTGCTAAAAACTGGCATATGGATAATTGCAGGTAAGTAAACAATTTAATTAATAAAACGAATTTCGTAGCTCGCACTGCATTGCATTTTGCGATGCAAGGCGCACTACGAAATTCGTTTTATTAATTAAATTGTTTACTTACCTGCAATTATCCATATGCCGGTTTTTAGCAACCTCCACCCTGCCCCTCCCCCTCCCCACCTTCCTGCCCCACCGTAACTCCCTCCACGAGCCGTCGCTGTGGGCACATGCATCAACCTATTTAGGAAGTGCAAATGGTGCGAATCGGTAAATTCGGCCGTTTGCACTTCCTAAATACGTTTTTGGGATGCATCAAACTATTTTTCAGAATTCGCATTTTTTTCCATTTCCAAAAAATGCGAATGCATTTAAGGAATTGCGAATTTGGAAATGCCTTCCCATTGACTCCCATGGGCCTTTTGGCCCATAGGAATCAATGGGAATTGCGAAAATGCACTTAGGAATTCGCTACTTTTTTGGAATTCGGTAAAAATTGCGAATTTTACCGAATCCCAAATAAAAAGCCAAAAAAATGATGCATACCATTTTGCAATTCCTAATTTGCGATTCGGTATTTTTCGCAAATTAGGAAATGCAAAATGTATGAATGATGCATTTGCCCGTTAATGACAGATTTGCATTTCACATAAAGACACTTTATTCTGCAGAAATTTTGCATAATTACATGTACGCAAATTATGTGAATTCAGCAGACCCCTAGCGAGAAAATAAGAATACTTTGTGTATTTTTATTTCATTATGCATGTGTGTTTTTGTTAAACTCCGATATTTCACTTTACTGTAT
Source organism: Lissotriton vulgaris (assembly GCF_964263255.1). Lineage (NCBI taxonomy): Eukaryota > Metazoa > Chordata > Amphibia > Caudata > Salamandridae > Lissotriton > Lissotriton vulgaris. The sequence continues at coordinate 1,448,596,822 of NC_141685.1, forward strand.
GTGCTTACCATCGCTTGCTTAAAGTAATGCGCTTCTAAGCTCATTGTATCGTCTTCTTTTACTAGATCATCCATCCCTCTAGTGACATTATGATTTCTTCTTTCTTTTCATACTCCTACCCTCAAGTCAAATTCTAAATCAGTCATTCACTACACGCTCCTGCTCTATAATTACAGTACCTGTCCGTACTTCACTACATCGCCCAACCTTGTAATTACAGTTTCTGTCCTTCTACTTCACCTCAGCATACATTCAAAGTGCTTAGTTTTGAGAATACGAATAGAAGATGGAGAAAAAATGTCAGTGCATGTAATTTTTAAGATCGGTGAATAGGGTGACATAGAATTCCTGTCTTAGAAAATGACTCAAGGTTTGCTCCACCTGTGTACTTTTCTCCAAGAATTTGCTACTTATAGATCATGCCACTGCATATGGATTGATGATAAATCTTGGTGTACCAACAGGTGACAAATTAGTGTAGTGTAAATGATCAGCTCTAGTGTACACATAGGCATAGGCTGTAGTTTTTTAGTGGAACTATACAAAAAGCACACAGGATGTTTTCAATCACATGCAGCTATCATTTACAGGGTCATCTAAATTTTCATTCTTGTCATCGTTTCCACTAGGGAAAAATTAACGGTTGGGTGTGAGAAGATGAAACCAGCCCCTGGTTTCACTTTTGAGATAAATAATAATAAGAATATCCACTGCGGTGCCTTCTTTATGAAACGTTGTAGCCATGTCAATGGAAATAACCACAAGGAGAAACAAAGTCATTATCATCTCTTGGTTCTGCTTTTTAAATAAATAACAAAAATGTATTTATTTTGCATCATCACACAGGGTTGTAGACCCGTTATTCGGTAGATTGAAGTCACCCATAAACATTAATGACTAGACTCTTGTTTGGTTGCCCTTGTGACTGGAGCTGGAGATTGAAGGCCATACCCACTGGACAGACAGGTGTCCAACACATCCAGTGAAACAGTCAGCACTAATTGGCAGCCCTGTGGACTCTGTCTGTGCACTTCATCCATCTCATCCCAGGTTGTACATGTGAGTGGGTGACAGTGGACAAAGCACTGATGATCTGACATCTCATCTTATGACATGAACCAGAAATACTGTGTTAACAAATGTACATAAGGCTGGAAACATTGATCACCTTCATGTAAGTGCATCAGTCAGTACACACTATTAATTTATGTGAAGTGACTAGTCACAACAGTATATGGAGTGAAAATGATATGTACTTAACAAATGGCCAAAGAATATGGTACATATAGAATATTTGCTGTCCGAAGTATCTGTGTGAAGTTGAAAGGGATCAAGGGTAAAAATAATATTTTGACAAATGGAATATTGTCATTGAATTTGGAGGCAAAATGTGGCGTTATGGTATGTTAAAAAGATTTGTAAAGCATGGGAATACTCTAGGGTGTCTTGGCGCTGACTGAACATAAACACTGTAAGGTTGGCGGCGGCGCATTCAGTTGTTTAAAAAACAGGTCTTATTCTCCTCCCTAAAGGCAAGGAGGGATGGGATGGCTGTAATGTGGGCCGGAAGGCTGTTCCATAGTATAGTTGTGCTTACGACAAAGCTCCTACATCCCCAGTTGGGTTTCCTGACTCTGGATCACCAGGGTATTGGGTCCTGCAGAACATAGCGGTCAGTTAGGAGTGTACCACCAGAAGGTATGCCTTAAGAATTTTGGTCCTGTGTGGTAGAGACTTTTGTGTGCCAGGCAAAGGGCTTTTTAATTTTACATGGCTGCAAACAGGGAGCCAGTGCAGCTTTCGGAGAATGGGGAGATTGAGTACAATTTTGGGAGAACCAGGATCATTCTAGCTGCGGAGTTCTGAACAAGCTGAAGTCTACTGGCATGCTTTTCTTGCAAATTCATATAGAGGCCTTTTAACATTGAGAGGACTAAAGTTTTGATCAAGTTTTTCCTGGATCTATCCGGAATATAGAGTAAAATCTTTCTGATTATCCTGAGTGTATGATAGGATGAAGACACCACTGATAAAACTTGAGCTCCGAGATTGAGCTTGTCGCCAATAATAACCCCCAGAATCTTGGCACTGGAGACAGGGATTGGGGGAGGGAGCACTTCTGCCCACCAGGTTGGGGACCAGGGAGGAGAGAGGTTCCCAAACAATATCATCTCTGTTTTCCCTAAGTTGAATTGTAAGCAATGTTTGCTCATCCAGAGGCTAACTGCTATGATACATTCTTGAAATTGTAAAGGCTTGGACGGGTCGCTGTTGACTGTGACTGCCAACTGAGTGTCTTCAGCATAGGTGGTAAGATCTAAATCAAAATTGTGAATAAGAGGGGCCAGTCAGACACATAGACATTAAAAAGAGTTGGGTTCAGCGAGAATCTCTGTGGGACTCCGCATGGCAGAGTGAAAAGTGTTGGATTGAATTTGCCTAAAGCCAAAGTTTGTGTTCTAAGAGAGAGAAAATAGTTGAGCAAGGAAAGGGCCTTATCCTTGATCCCTATCTCCACTAAACGATAGATCAGAGTCTTATGATTCACCATATCAAATGCCGCCTATAGGTCAAGGAGAATGAGGGCAGAAAATCCCTCCCTGTCTAGCGAGGTCCTTATCTCTTCCGTTGCTTTGACCAGGGCAGTTTCTGTACTGTTCCCTGGTCCGAACCCAAACTGAGTCAGGTTCAGGATGTTATTATCCTGGATAAATGTGTACAGTTTGAAATGTGTGCTTTTTTCAACAATTTTAGAGGGCAGGGGGAGACTTGATAGAGGGCTGTAGTTATTGGGGTCGGTTGAGCGAGATTACGTTTTTTTATTAAAGGAGGGATGGAAGCTTGTTTCCATCCTGAAGAAAACAGTCCTGTGGTGAACTTCATGTTAAAAATATCTGACAGATTAGTAGTGATTATCTCTGGTGCTAGTTTGAGTATCTTTGGAGGTGCAGGACTCCTATTTAGCTTCCATATGAAGAGTGGCCACTTCACCAGGAGAAGCAGAAGTGAATTCAGATTTCTTTAACTGAAATGTATGCTCTTTAGGTGCTGTGTAGCTGGAATTATCAAATGTATTAAAAGTGTGATTAGGCTTCTGTTTAAAGGTGAGATCTAAGGTTTTGCAAAAGTGTTGGCTGTGAGTTGTCTCATTGTGTTTAGAAGCAGAGGTAAGTTTGGTGACCACCTGATAACGTTCCTTGGTGGAATTGGAGGCTTTTTCAATCAGCTGTGTATAGTAATTACTTTTCTACTTGATGAGAAGATTTTTATACTTGGTTAATGCTAGATGATATTAGAGTTTTTCTTAAGTGTCATAGTGCTTCCACCAGCTCCTTCTGCAGCCTTGCTTATTCAACCTAAGGGCTTCCTATTAGAGCATGTGGACTTAGGAGGGACTAGATTGAGGAACGTGTCATTAAGCCAGTCTGAATAGTAGTTAAATGCTAACTCTGCATCAGAAAGGCGTATGGGTTGATTATGAGCCAAATGTTGGGGTCAAATATCAGAGTTCGGTTATTCCATGCCCTGCATACAGTAGGTTCAGCTATCTTGGATTGTTGATGTGATTGCATGCTCTTAATTAAAGCGCTATGTCAATCTAAACGAGCAACTATGTGCACATAGTTAGAGCCAACTACAAGATCCCAATACTGGACATAGTGCACAGGAAGACACTTGGCAAGATCAAATTCTGTTTCCATTTTGGCACACAAGGGAATTAGAGCAGCTACTTTTCCTTTCTAGAGAGATAAAGCATCCCGGCCATGCTGCAAGGAGTCTAAGTGCCACACCCATGCAGGCTTTCCTTTGGCAGTCTGCTCTTGGTTTGTGCTCTCTCACATGTTCCCTATATTCCACTTTTGCTGCCTACCCCTATGTGCTCTGGCACTTTACTGTCTACCACTTCACTAGGCTAGGTGTTTCCTTCAGAGAATTTTTTTCAGATGACTAGGGCAGAGAATCAAAGCCAAAATTCATCCTTTTGAGCTTTCACTCGTGGTCAAAGACGTATGGTAGAGTGTGGCACCTGTTAACCAAAACACATTTGATGGCAGATAATGTGTGTAAATGGCTTTATAAATGCAACTGCAATGCAAAAATTGATTGTCCACTCTCCCTGTTAGTAGAAGCACGCGTGGCTGTTATTATGACTGCAAACCAATCACTCCTCATAAATAATATGTTTTAAGCTGTTGGAATCATTGTGTGAGAGGATTAGGAAGCATTTGATTATCATATTATATTTTTTAGGCAATGTAGTTTTTATTCTACATTAAAAGTAATTGTTTTTGAAGTTTTCTGCATGTTAACTAGTATTTCTCACCATACAATAAAAAAAAGCAAATCTGTTACCAAATCTTGGAGTACTGAGTTCCCATTACGGGAAATCTCAAGTTAAATCGCAAGACAACAACACCACCACCCTGCTCGACAACCTAGCCAACCTCGGACTCAAGCAACTGGTGAACACCCCCACCCACCTAGCTGGCCACACGCTCGACCCCATCTTCTCTGCCAGCAACTATGTCTCCTTCAACCACTCCACCGAGCTACACTGGACCGACCACAGATGCATCCACTTCACCTTCAAAAAGACTACATATCGCCTCCACACGCAAAAAATCCCCGGCAGATGCTGGAGCAAAATCACCACCGACCAGCTCCTCTCATCATTGAGCCGGAACACGCCAGCCGACACCACAGACATCAACAACGCAGCCCACAACCTCTCACAATGGATCACCAATTGCGCTGATGTCCTCGCTCCACTGAAGATCCCCCAGGTGAGTCCCGCAACAGGAAATCCACATGGTTCACCGACCCCCTCAAAATCTCAAAAAAATCCTGCCGAACCCTCGAAAAAACCTGGCGCCACCACCAGACTACCGAAAACCTGACTGCCCTCGAGAACGCCACTCGCGAACACCACCAGCGGATTCGCACCACCAAAAGGGCATTGTTCAAAGAGCGGCTAGACAGCAACACCCACAACAGCAAGGAACTCTTCAGCATCGTCAAAGAGCTCTGCAACCCCAGAGCTAGCAACAACGACATCACACCAACACAAGACCTCTGCAACTCCCTGGCCACGTTCTTCAACCGCAAAATCGCAGACATACATGACAGCTTAGGACCCCAGACTCCGCCTCCAGCCACTGAACCACCGACCCCCACCTCCATCCTCAGCACCTGGACCCCCATCAGCACTGAAGACACCACACACGTCATGAACACCATTCACTCTGGCTCCCCCTCTGACCCTTGCCCCCATCACATCTTCAACAAAGCCGACATCATCATCGCACCCCACCTCCGGAACATCATAAACATCTCCTTCACATCAGCCACCTTCCCTGAGAGCTGGAAGCACGCAGAAATCAACGCCCTTCTGAAGAAACCCACAGCGGACCCCAAAGACCTCAAAAACTTCCGCCCCATCTCTCTTCTTCCCTTCCCAGCTAAAGTCATTGAGAAAACCGTCAATAAACAGCTGACTGCTTTCCTCAAGGCGAACAACTCTCTCGACCCGTCCCAGTCCAGATTTCGAGCCAACCACAGCACCGAGACCGCCCTCATCGCAGCCACTCACGACATCAGGACCCTAATGTATAACGGAGAAACAACCACTCTCATCCTCCTAGACCTCTCGGCAGCCTTCGACACCGTATGCCACCGCACCCTGATAACCTGCCTCTTCAACACAGGGATCCAAGGAAAGGCCCTGGACTGGATCACCTCGTTCCTCTCCGACAGAACCCAGAGAGTCCGCCTACCCCCTTTCCGCTCAGCGGCCACTGAGATCATCTGCGGCGTAACCCAAGGCTCATCGCTCAGCCCAACCGTCTTCAATATCTACATGAGCCCCCTCGCCACCATCGCATACAAACAAAACTTCAACATCATCTCCTATGCCGACGACACCTAACTGATACTCTCCCTCACCAAAGACCCAGCCACCGCCAAAACCAACCTCCAGGAAGGAATGAAAGACGTCGCAGAATGGATGAAACTCAGTCGCCTGAAGCTGAACTCAGACAAGACGGAGGTCCTCATCCTCGGACAATCCCCTTCCGCCTGGGACGACACCTGGTGGCCCACAACGCTGGGCTCCACACCAACACCCACGGACCACGCATGCAACCTGGGATTCATCCTGGACTCCTCCCTCACTATGACCAAGCAAGTCAATGCCGTCTCATCATCTTGCTTCAACACCCTACGCATGCTCCGTAAGATCTTTCGGTGGATCCCCACCGAAACGAGAAAAACCGTCACCCAGGCCCTCGTCACCAGCCGACTGAACTACGGAAACGCCCTATATGCAGGAACCACAGCCAAACTTCAGAAACGACTCCAGCGCATACAGAACACCTCCGCACGACTCATCCTCAACATCCCTCGCCACAGCCACATAGCCACCCACCTGAGAAACCTGCACTGGCTTCCCGTCAGCAAGAGGATCACATTCATGCTTCTCACCCGCACACACAAAGCACTCCACAACAATGTCCCAGAATACCTCAACAACCGCCTCTCGTTCTACACCCCTACTCGCCAGCTGCGCTCTGCCAGCCTCGCCCTCGCCACCATCCCACGGATCCGCAAAACCACAACCGGAGGAAGATCGTTCTCCTACCTGGCAGCCAAAACATTGAACTCACTCCCCGCACACCTACGACTGACCGAGGACCACCTCAAGACCTGGCTTTTCGAGCAGTAGCAACACCCCCCTCCAGCGCCTTGAGACCCTGACGGGTGAGTAGCGCGCTTTATAAATGCTCTGATTGATTGATTGATTGAGACAAATAACTATTTTAGTAGATAAAACCATAAATGGTCTCTTTATAATATTTTACAAATTAGCCTCATAATATCAGAGGTCTATTGCCAAAATATTAGCAATAATATTGTCAGACAGAAAGAGTGTGGCCTATATATTGATTCCAAAATACTTAGGACTGGGTAGGATTTAAATTACACTGAAGTCGTGTGCAGAATTTCACATTATGCTGGTTATGCCAAATTCCTGACATTACATCAGTACAATGCACAATTTGCAGTAAAAATGTATACGAGAAACTGTTGTTCAGTTTTTTTTGTTTGAATACATCCTCCCATCAAAATAATGTGAGAAAGCATTTCACGTTAAAGCATAGCACAAAATGACTGGTTTGAATTTCACAAAATTATGCAATATTTTGTGAACTTTTGCCATAATTTCATGTAATCATGAAAAAGCAAATCATACATTATCCTTACACCCTTACAAAATAGCACAGCATTTGGTGTACATTTTAAATTATGAACTTGAATACGGTGATAAGTTTGTAAATGATATTTAGGACATGATACATCTGTAAGATTATAATTTGGTTGCAATATTCAGGTACTATACCTCCTTTGCAATAAGGAATCAGCACATGCTGCTGCAGTGGGCACACATTCACCAGTAGATATTCCCTATTTTGCCTCACCCACTGTCTTAAGCAATTTACGGAATCTCCTTACTTGTGTGCATTCTCCCATTAAAGAAACAAATGCAAAAACAAATATTTCCTGGGGTCTGCACTCACAGTTTGTGACCCAGAAAGTGGTGAATGTTTATTCTGCCACTAAGGAAGCCCTTTAAGGAGATTGTAGGATCCCTGTTACACTCTACAGCCTTCTAATAGGAAGCCTGGTCTACTTGCAGAGGGAGGTTTTTGGTTCACTGAATATACCAACGTGGCCAGAGTTGAATATTGTACCTGGTGTCACAGAATAAGGAATGAGCAAATGCATATTGGTGCGGTGTGCATATACATGAACAAAAAACATCAAGTATCCCCTAGTCACATTCAGCACGTGCCCTTCTATACTGAGCATTAGCCTGAAGTCTAGTGCTGGGTTTTTAGATTAAAGGATATATTTTCCCAGCTAGTGTACATGGCTACAAGTGCCTCTCTGCAAGGACAAATCAGAAACAAATGTGTCTGATTTCATGGCTGAGAGCAGCTGCCAGACATTGAAATGAACCCAGCTGGACATAGTCACTCTTTATCTCTAGCCTCAGCAGATCTCAGGTGTAAGTAACATTTTTCTGTGCATCACTTCATATGTTGACCAATAGATAAACCAAGATATGATAATATTCTACTTTCTCAAACATCAAGAGGATTTCCAAGGTACAAGTGAAGTAAATGTACTTGTTGGTAATATTAAATAAGGTGTGCATGGGAGAAGGAAAGTAGCATGTCTATTCAAAATGTGTTCTACTCAAAATTCAGAAGTGTGGTTATTATTTTGGAAATTAAGCATCCACAACAACTCATAAACCTACTCTGATCAGGTAATAATACTGTTCTGAGAGAATCTATGCTCAGACACTAGTAGCTATGGCACAAGCAGCAGGCAATCTCTAAAGAAATGTGTGCTACATTAAAGCAGTACCACAGTTTTAAAATAACACAACACAATAAACTTCTCAAACCAATTTAAAAACAATAGAGAAAAAATGAATAATCAAAAAGAAACCAAGATCATAAAAATATGTCAAAAGGTACTGGACATATGAATTTTTAAATGATACAGTCAAAAGTGTCCCGAAACAGTAAAACACCAGTCAAATGCAACTGTTCACAGCTGACTGAGACCTAGGCGCAATTTTAGGCCAACTGTGATGAAAAAGTGGTCCGATACACTATGCCGGTCATTCCAGTCAAAGCTTCTACCTTCAGATTTTGCGTTTTTATGGAAATCAAAATCATCCTGTGGAGCAAGGTCAGATGTGAGGTTGCTAATGGCCACGGAAAGTCAATACATCTTTGTTTAGGTCTTTCTGAAGTTGGTTTTGGCTCTAAAAGCTCTGAGAGGGATAAACCTGGATTTTGTAGCCAGTGAGGTTGCATGGTAGGTTGCTTAGATTTGCAGCTATACCCCACTCCAAAAATGTACCTTTGGACTTAATCACTTTTTTGAAAGTCATAATCCTCCAGAGGGGCAAGACTGGGCGCCATAGCTGGAAAGGGCTCCATGAAGCTGGATACCTTTGCAGCAAAACACTAGCTATTTCAGTTTTCAGTGCATAAAAGGTCTGAGGGGAACAAACCTGATTTTGTTGTTCACCTAATTGGGCGGGAATACTTGAGTTCCCTATGTCTTCTTCAGATGGAATGTTCTCGGATCAAGGAAATTTCTGAGTAGGTGGTGATTGGAGTGCCGGATTTATCCTGCACACTGAACATATTAGAGAAATTCTACCACTGAATTCTCACTACTTTTTCACATTTCCCCATCTGCTTTTGCAGTACTTTCTCTCTGGGCACAAGTCCTAAAACAAGAAGTGGGGGGGACTAACCTAATTAGGCAGTACGCAAGTGACATCACGGCACGCAACATCACGGCGCACAACATCACAGCGTGCCACATCATTGCACACAACATCATGGAGCATGACATCACACATGGTGTCACAGAAATTGACATCATAGAAAGTGGCATCACAAGCCACGACTTTACAGGAAGTGGCATCAGAAGAAGCAACATCAGATCTAAAGCCCTCACGTATATGTTTAGCAGGTAGGGGTGAGCTCAATTTGCATAGTTGCCCTACGCAAATTTTCGGAAAATTGCTCAAAATCTCCACGAACACGCGAAACTTTCACAAAGACGGAGATTTCTTTTCCCGCCGGTCCGCGATGTGTTTTTGCATGTTTGCTGGGAAATATATCTCTAACTTGCCCATGCGGTCGCTAATGGGTGTGGCCATCTTGCTTGCAATGCTTATTTCTTGTTCCCGGTCGAATTACGTGTTCGCGCTTGCAAATTCTTGCTGGATAGCGCGACCGGCTACCAACAATCCAACATCTCGTGGTGCATGCGAAAGGATAGAAAAACTTGTCGGCGAACGCAGGGATCCGGTAAGTCACTACCGTGCATGCGAGAACGCATTTTTAAAGTGTGTACAAGATAATACTTCCGCTTTCGCAGCAAATCGCGGAAGTTTCGACATGTCCGCGTTCACCCTGTGAAAATAATGGGTGGACGCAGTCCACCCACGTGTACACTGTCCACCCGAGTGTACCCCTGACTCGTGCCCTGCTTCCTCTTCACCTTTTTAGAAAATTATCCATGAGCCCCTGTTCCAAGATGGCGAAACCCAGCTGTCATAAGGTAGACCTGTCTTCAGCTTTTAAACTATTTTAATATTAAGATTAACTTTCCTGCGACCTACCAGGGGCAAAACTGGTTCTGCCTTCTACTGTGAGTGTAGCCTGGCTCCCTTGGAGTCCTCAATGTCATCTTTGAGTCAAAAGATGCAATGATAAATCTACCCTTTGTTCCAGTAGCTTTTCCTGTCCACTTACAAATAGCTAATCTATTCTAAGTGGTCAGCAGCTAACACCCTTTTTTCCATCCTGGGCTCTGAGGCAGCAAATTGTCTTCTAAGTCAGGTCATTAATCCTCCCAGCCAAGGATGTATCTGCCAGCTCTAAGAGTGTGAAGAGTAGCAGGACTGATTTCAATCCAGTCTGGCTCAGGCATCCTAGAATACATTGTTATAAAGTAACTTTTCTGCTTAAGTTTTCTAAATTCTTGTATCATCATTAAGTCCGATTTAAAAAATTAAGCTAGAAATGCCTTTAAATTATTTTTCTAGTCATTTTGTAAGTGGAGGTTGAAAATAAAGATTTTAATCCCACTATGCCTAATATTTAAAGGTCTAGCTAGGCCTACAAAGTGAAGTAGCTTTTGGCTACTATTTTCATTATGAGGGCAGGCTAAATGTAATTTGTAGTGTGCCATATTTTTTTTACATCTGCACCCTAATCTGTGGGCTTGCAAGGCACATTTTAGCAGTCACTTATGGATATTTTAAAATAAGCATTTCCTACCGAGCAAAGGCAGTTTTCCCTGCCATATGTCACTGCACTGCATTTAAACTGCAGCCTAGACAGATCACTGTGATGCTCCTGGCAACAGACACATATTGTCACAAATGTGGGGAATGCAAACATACACGGCAGCACACATATGACATTTAACTTTCTATGCCATATGTGCTCTTAAGGCACCATTTACAATGGACTTATAAGGAAGTTAAATAAGCCAAATATGAAATTCCATTGCACAGGCACTTTACTACTGTATAGCAATAGTAAAACATGCGCTGATTTCTCAAGCAAACAAACAGAGGGTCGAGGAAAAAGTCAAAAGTGAAAAATCTGGAAAACGTGGATTTGCTACAATGATCTATTATAGGTATGCAAGTTTCTGAGTGTAATTAAGGTAACAAGTTATTTGTATATCGCACAGAATATAACCTGAATTGTTTTGCCACTTTGTGTTATATTTTAATGGGTACCCAGCACAATGGTGCTCGATTTATCAAAATTGGAATGACAGAAGAGTGAGATATACCTGCAAGGACAGAAAATCATGCCTTTCAGGGTGAATGGAAGACCCAATAAGCAGTTTTATGGTTTTCGCCCATGTGACTTCAGGTTACACAAGGATCTCTGCTGCAAATGCATTATCCCACTAAGCTATCTTCTTAGGATACAATCCTATAAACTACAGGTAGAATAGAGTGCCTGGTAGCTGACCTATCAACTCTGCAAGCTGTGCTATGTTTATTCCCACCTGCGTTGAGCAAATTACAGAAATAGATCATCAAGTGCATTGACCTTTTGAGCTATCATTCCTTCTAGATACCCCCAATCTGCTTTAAAATGCTGTCTGCTTGCGACCAATAACTTAGGCCAGAACAGCGTCACTGACACCGTTCTTGTTTCTTCCTTTTCCTTTGTGGGCAGCTTTTGTGCAAATAATGCACAATTACTGGCAGTGGCAGGCCGTCGCTTGGCTGGGCACATTATTTGGAGCCCCTAATGAAAAGCACTGCTTTCGAACCCTTCCACTGCCCCGATGTATGGGGTCATATTATACATTTTTCTGCTTTGTGTGGGTGGGGTGGTGGGCATCCGGTCGGTCAGGCACCCAGACGGTTATTAATAGGTGCCTCGTACTGTCGACGTCTACGCAGGACGGATGCCACCCGGTGTTTGCATCAACGGAACGGCTTCTCACACCCTGCTAATCTCATCGCGAACCTTAACCCGCAGGCGGGAGTCCTCGATGGCCAATTAATCACGGCCTTGCCAATAGAAGCGGATATTTCAATTCACTGCCACGCACGCATCTTTACGGAGGAGACGTCTGCTTTCTGAGAAAAGGAAAAACAGGTCAAAGGAGAAACAATTCACCAGAAAATTAAAACACAGAAAATATAACATTGCGCACGAAACACCGTTTGAGCTGACAGTAAAACATATGCAATCTAAAGAAAATAAAGGACAAATTGTAAGGGTTTATTATACTAGTGTCTGTGAGTCTGTGTTGAATGTTAACAGTGTTTTATAGGACCTGCTTGTTTGCGTAACGGAATATAGCTAACAGATAACGAAAGGGCATCGGACTGACCTGGTGCCATTGTTTTACTCCGTCTGATTCTTTCATTTTCCCAAATCACCCCACCTTAATTGCGCTTTATGTCCAGTTCTTATGTGATTTTGTTTTTATTCTTAGTGTTCTTCAGCAGTACCACATCAGGCTGTCCTTCCCCGAGCCGACCGATGGTGGCGGTAGAGCTCCAGCTTTAACGAGCGAGAGCAGGGGGACAGTTGGAAATTGGTAGGTGGGCTGTGTGCGTGTTCGTCGACCGGTGGAGGGTGTGGCGGGAAAGGGAGCTGCCCTGATGTTTAAACGTCCTCTCTAGAAAAGTATACATCAAACGTAGTTTTTCGTTGCGTTTCGCAGGGATGCGAAGTGTTTGTACTCAGTGAAACTAAATAACCCGCCGGAAAGCAGGGCAGGGCTTCCTCCGCTTGCCGTAAAAGTAATAGGCGTTCCCGATGTAGCAGGTGGCGACAGGGTCAGAGAGAGATGCGGCGTGCGTGGGCTGCTTCTGGGTGAAATAACGGAGCGGGAGTGTGTTTTGTGCATTGCCCTCCGAGCCATGTACTTTCTGGTGCTCGGAATATCTCTTGACAGACTCGTTCTTCTGAGGAAGAGCCGGTCGTCGTGAGGCGTTCGGTGAAACACGGAGACCGTGCTCCTGCGGTTCCTTAGGGCAAAATGTGTGTAACTAACCTGTAGCGTGCGTCTTCCCCAAAACCTGAACAAACATCGAAAGCAGTAAGCGTCGAGGTATTCCGTGTCAGGCGTGAACTGCGCTGGTTTTATTATTATTTCCACTTAGGTACCCTAGGGCCGATTTACGAGCCCCTTGCGCCACTTTTGCGCCGCTGTTGCGTCACTTTTGTGACGCAGCGGCGGCGTACAAGTTGCGGTCCATTTACAACGTGACGCATCTAGGGAGATGCATCAGGTTGTAAAGCCCTGTGTCCCATTATACCTGCACCAGGTATAACATATGCAGGGTAGGCATTCCCATGCAAAAATCCAACTAGAACTGGTGCAGAGAAATTTACAAGATTTCACTGCGTCACTCTACGCCTTCACAGTGTCAAAATCCCTACGCCTTCTCAGACCAGGCGTAAGGATTGACGCAGGGCATTTTACATGGGACCTACCTATGTTTTCTGGTGCATTGCTGGAGTTGCGTCACTTTTGTGACAAACTCCCAAAATGCGTCACTTTTCCTCCGACAGATGTGTCAGAATTTCAGACGCATCTGTAATTCCTAGCGCCATAGTGCACTGTATTGTAAATACAGCGCATCCATGGTGGCGCAAGGACATTTGGAGGTGACGCAAGGGAACTGACACATCAATGCAGCTGCGTCAGTTCCTTGTAAATCTGCAACCTGTAATTTTGTTTTTACGTTATAAATCTCAGAATGCACAGGTTAAAAAAAAACCTAAACAGTGCGAGCTAGTCAAACGTGATATGGTGACATCTCTGGCGGCAGGCGTTTTCTCCTTTGTCAACGGCGAGTAAGGTAAACACGATGCTGATATCCTTTCATTTAAAGTCAAAGTCTAATCTTGTTTCCAAAGCTTTCTAGGCCCCGTATCATGGCTGACCCGTTCAGCCAGTATAGCGTTTTAGTCAGCAGCACCATGTATTCTGGGATTTGTAGTTTCCCTTTTATCAACGTAGACATGGGTTAATAAATCCAAGCATGAAAAGTGGTGTGGATTAAAATGCTTGGACTGGCTGAAAGGTGTCCCATATGATATGGGCCTGTTTGTCAGCTATAAGCTTTTGACAGGGTGAGACAACAGAAACGGCCAGGAAACTGACAATAAGGTGTCTGCCAAATGGAGCTCTCACATTTCCAAATTCTAGGTAGGAGTAGCTCAACCAGTCCATTTTCTAATTTTTCATTGTAGGATTTGTATTCCCAATTATCCCATTAAAAAACCAGGACAAGCAGCTCCAAAATGCAAACATTTAACTGGACCTGCATGAGCAGCGCAGGCATGGTTCTGGGTAACATCAACATTTTGTGCACATTTTTAGTAGATGTTTAAAGTGACCAGAAGGCTCCATGTCCCTGGGACACAACTGTTCTTGTTCTAGTTCTAATTTAACATATCTGTGCATCATGGCAGTTGTAGTTTTGGTTTGTTTTAAATAAGCAATTGCACCAACATGCCTGACAACAATGATGTTATCCAACTCAAGGCTTTGTGTGGGCTGGGTCCCTCTGGGTCTCAGACCTTGTACTTTTAGCAATTAAAAACAATGAACCTATGCCCATGTCCTTAACTTTACTGGCAAAACATTGATTGAGTCCTGAACCATGAACGTAAAAAACATTGAAGTAATTCATGTCACCGATCTAGTTCCTGCCTATATTTCACATTCTACTTAATCTTGCATTTCCTAAGAGTCTTAGGGGCATATTACCATATTATCAATGCATGGTAATAACCATTGCCAACGCCAGTTAGCGGGAGTTTTTTTATCGCCGTCTATCCCTGAAATGTATCGCCTTGTTAGCGATGTATTACCAACACGTCGATAACAGGCGATGGTTTCAGGGAACGGCGGTGAAAACTCCCACTAAATTCTGCGCGATGGCGATAGTGATTTAGGCGGTAGCGGGCGATACCTAGCTATCGCCGAATTAGCTGCAGGAAAAGTCTTGCAAACGTGGCGATAATAGGCTTGATAATATGCCCCTTTGTTTTGCATGCTCATGTCAGGTAGTTCTTTCCTTGTTCCCTGGAATGCACACTAGGGCCTCTTCTCTACGGAGTAATTCCTTCTGCAAACCTGCAATGTCAGAGCAGCTGGCATGGCAGCTAATGGGTATGTGAGGTCAATATCACTGCCACTCTACAGTCAGCATGTCTCCCTCGAGTTAGAGCATCACCCATAACGAAAACAGTTTGATTAAGATGTCCTGGAATCCTTCCCTCGCCCCGCGACACCACATGGGTAAAACGAGACGGAAAAGCATTCAAAGACATATGTTAAACTGAATTAAACAGCATGGAAAAATACATAAAACAACCTCTCAGTGTAGGGGAATCAGGAATGGAGGGCAGAACCGCGTGGAGAGATACAAATAGACCTCAGTGCTGTGGAATCCTGCTGCGTTGTGTGGAAAAATCACTTATCGGGAACAGTGCTGCCAGGAAACTCTTGACAGCAATATGTGGGAAATCTGACCAGAGTGCATCTTTGTGGTGTTATCACAAATTTTAGCACCGCAAGCACTGTGTGCAAAAGTCACCAACAGGACGCTGTACTAACTTTGGGCGAATGATTAATATAGTGCAGTACCATGTGGAACTCTTTAACAGAGCCCTGACTGCGAGCACTAACCGCGCATGAGTGATGTATTGTGTACATAAACAAATACAGGACCATAGTCCTCTGGAGGACATCAAGACTAGAATGCACTACTGTTAAAGAGTTCAGTACAGTGCACCGCTTGCCAGTGACATTCTCAAATACTACCTTGGTGAACTCCTCCAAGCCCAAGTGAAAGAGTTCCTAAAACATGTCCAAGTACTGGCTATTGTGATGAAATGTAGGATGCACCCTATGCCATTAACTTCCTCAGTCTCCAAGCAAATCACATACCAGATGCAGTATTTGGCAAATCAGCTAACACAGTGCTGCATACTGAGGGAAACCATTAATAAAGTGCAGTGTAGTGCAGAAGACAGCAGCAGCATCCTGGCCTGCAGGGTCATCATGAACAGTGCTGCTGTGAGTAGACCACATTGCTGTCTAGTGCAGTCACTAACAGATCACCACTGCACTTGATGAAGATACTAGGGGACTGCAACCCTGCATTTGTTCTTGTGGCAAATGCAACAGTGTGCACCATTCACCAGTAACTTAATTACCATTTCAAGAGGGAGGACTTTCAAATACACTTTGAAAGCTGAATTTAAATATTTTCCAGTACCAGCCAGTGTGACTGGCTAGATGCACTTAACCATACTTTATATAGGCCACCAGCTCTCTCATTTCCAAAGTAAATGATGAATAAAGTGATGCATTTTTAGAAAACAGGGGAAAGAAAAAGGAATGTGAGAAAAATCCTACAAAGGCACAGAAGAAGCAGAAGATCCATGAAAAAGCTATACAATGAAAATGGAGCAAAGAAACAAGGTTGGCGCACTCCAGCACGCGCAACAAGCTGGAATAAGCGAGATTGTGATGCACTGAAAGAAAACCCCATTCTTAAATAGGAAGTGGTGAACATTGACCTGCAAAAGGAAATGGAATTCTTGGGTAGTGCCAAGGGCTGCCTTGGCTAAGGGCAGGATTTGGTTTCCTTACTCAAGAAGAATTGGAACCTCAATCTAAGTTGTCACATGGAATCTTCTAGCTAGATAAATATTTGGTATAACAAATTGTTTGGTAGGCAGCCATGTCCCCATAGATAGTGAAGTGAAGATTCTAAGTGCAAGGTTTCCCCTTTGTCTTCTGGTTCCTAATTCCACCGCATTGTGAGATGCAAACAAGTGGAACTCAGGGTTGGACATTTCCACCCGCACCACCACTTGCTACATCATCCACTATGCAGACAAGCACAATCTCGGCAAAGCCATGACCTTGCTCGGAGGGTGACAAGGACCTCTTTTCTGCAGCCCACTCTCTCTACTGCACCTGTTTTCAGCAATTGCAAATTGCAGAACTCAGTCCTCCTCTGCTGCTCTCTACTCTGTCTATTCTGATTGCTGTGAGCTGAGTGCTTCCATGCACGTGCCCAGGCGGACTGTGGAGCCTTCCATAGCAGATGCACTGACCATGTTGAGAAGATGTGAATCTTCACTCTGTGTGTGAAGAGAGCTATTAAGAGAATGAAGTACTGCACACCATCATCTCACAGTCTTAATGGCAAAAGCTGTCACCCCTCTTAAAGTGGTGCTAAAATCCTCCCAAGCTCCAGTCAGTGCAACAGGTCGGATGCGCCTCAGATATCCAGGATGCTCTTGCTGCCAATAACCTTTCCACAGTACTTGTTATTTTATATTATGTTATGTTAATGAGCACATTCACCAAAAAGGTCTCTTGGCATGTGAGGTGGGTTAATATATGAGGTGTACCCATGTTTCCCTTCCAATTGTAGACAGACAAAATGCTGCACTACCTCCTCATTACCGCTGTTCATAAGTAGCTGCCAACAAAACAGGTGATGGACCGAATGTGGATCAATGTCACACATTCAACCCAGTCCAAAGATCTGGGCCCAAATCCATCGTTTTTTTGCACTCCACACCACCCTGGGTTAGACAATGGCGATATGCAAATCAGCTCTGACCCTGTGCCCCATGGGAACAGTCCAGTCCGAACTACAAAAGCCATGTCCTTCCCAGAACGGAATCAAGCATCCGAGGACCGGACCGGTTTCGAGGTAACACCTCTCATCAGCCCGGCTAGCTTGACTCCAGTGGTGTGGAGTGCCTGGGACCCACGTCTGAGCATCCCCAGCGCACTTATGGCGGCAATTGCAAACAAAACAGGTGATGGACCGAATGTGGATCAATGTCACACATTCAACCCAGTCCAAAGATCTGGGCCCAAATCCATCGGTTTTTTTGCACTCCACACCACCCTGGGTTAGACAATGGCAATATGCAAATCAGCTCTGACCCTGTGCCCCATGGGAACAGTCCAGTCCGAACTACAAAAGCCATGTCCTTCCCAGAACGGAATCAAGCATCTGAGGACCGGACCGGTTTCGAGGTAACACCTCTCATCAGCCCGGCTAGCTTGACTCCAGTGGTGTGGAGTGCCTGGGACCCACGTCTGAGCAACCCCAGCGCACTTATGGTGGCAATTGCAAACAAAACAGGTGATGGACCGAATGTGGATCAATGTCACACATTCAACCCAGTCCAAAGATCTGGGCCCAAATCCATCGTTTTTTTGCACTCCACACCACCCTGGGTTAGACAATGGTGATATGCAAATCAGCTCTGACCCTGTGCCCCATGGGAACAGTCCAGTCCGAACTACAAAAGCCATGTCCTTCCCAGAACGGAATCAAGCATCCGAGGACCGGACCGGTTTCGAGGTAACACCTCTCATCAGCCCGGCTAGCTTGACTCCAGTGGTGTGGAGTGCCTGGGACCTATCGCTAACCGCAGTTAGTGCACCAGTCTGCTGGTGATAAGTGCATGGGTGACTGTCTTCTTTGACTCAGGGGGCTCCATTTGAAGGTCTTGCGGAGGATGCGGAGGGTGATGAAGAAGCTGGAGGTGACGGCGTAGGCCTGTTGGCTCATGGTGAGGGATGAGTCAAGTACAATGCTGAGGTTTTGGGCATTGTCCGAGGGGGTAGGTGAGCTGCGGAGGGTGGCAGACACCAGGTTTTGGCCCATGCTGAAGGGGTGGTTTCCAGGACGAGGACTGCTGTCATCTCAGTGTTAAGCTGTTGGTCATCCAGACTTCGATGTCATGAATTCCTTTCTGGATGTTGAGTCTGGCAGTGGTGGGGTCTTTGGTGAGGAGAGGGTGAGCGAGATGTCATCAGTGTAGGATACGATGTTGAGGTGGTGTTGTCGGATGATGGCGGCGAGGGGGGCCATGTAGATGTTGAAGAAGGTTGGGTTAAGAGATGACCCCTGTGGGACTCTGCAGGTGATTTACGTGGGATCAGAGAGGAAGTGTGGCAGTCTGATCCCTTGGCCTCTTCCAGTGAGGAATGATCGGATCCTGTCTAGGGCTGTTACTTGTATGCCAGAGTTGTGTAGTCTGGTGACTAGTGTGCGGTGGGAGAAGGTGTCAAAGGACGCTGAAAGTTTGAGTAAGATGAGGGCTGTGGAGTGGCCTTGGTCCAGGAGGGTGCGGATGTCATTTGTGGTGGCGAGTAGGGTGATCTTGGTGCTGTGGTAGATGTGAGGAGGGTAGGGGTTGGTGGGGGCCCTCGAGTGGATGCCTTTCATGGTCGAGGCAGTGTATTTGGCTGTGACCGGCGACCAGGTGGAGATGGTGGGCTGGCAGGTGTGTTGGGTGGTGGTGGGCTGGTTGTGGCATCTGGTGGATGGTCGGCAAAGTTGTTGTGGAGTATTTTTGATCTTGAGGTGGAAGTAGGTTCCACGCTTATCACAGAGGTCAAGTGATGGGGTGATGTCTGTGGCTACGCTGCGTGGGTTGATGAATTCATGAATGACCTTGAAGAGTTGCCTTGGGTTGGTGAAGTTGTTGAGGATTTGGCTGTGGTAGTCCATCATGGCGCCCTTGTAGGTGGTGTAGATTTTGGGTGTCTTGGTGTTTCTCCAGCTCTTCTTCAGGCATCTGGAGGTGGGACTTGCTTCTTGGAGATCAGTGGTGAAACAGGCGGCTTTCCAGGGGTGCTGTTTATTGGGCTTCTGTAGAGGGGCGAGCATGTCTGGGGAGTTGGAGATCTAAGTGTGGAGTTCACTGGCTGCAATGCTGGCATCGGCTATGTTGGAGGCCAGGTTGGTGGTTAAGGTCTGGCGGCAGTGGAGGCAGGTGAACTGGTCGTGGGTCTTGTTTGGTGAGGCCTGTTGTCAGTCTCCGAGTTTTCCATGGTTGAGTGCGTGGAGAGTGGCTAAGATGTAGCATTGGCTGGCTCGAGATCAAGGGTTTCTGGCACTGGTCGCGGTAGGGACATGGAAGGATGCAGAAGGGGGTGCCTTAGGCGCGCCTTCAAAGCACCAGCGGTGCGCGTCTGTTGCACAACCGCACAGCGGCTGCCATTAAGTAGGGGAGGGGGGAGGAACAATCATCTGGGATGCGGAAATGAGCGAGGACAGGGTTACAGGTCACAGGGGCAGCAGCGGCAGGATGTGCGGGCTCAGAGAACTCAAAAAAAAGATTGAAAAGGGAAAAACAAGGGCTAACTAACTGATGTGATCATGCTATGTATCCTCAGTTGGTGGGAGGGTGGGTAGGACTGCTCCAAACACGGAGCAGGGCATGGGCGGATTGGCATGCCTACTTAAGTGCACAATGACTGTTTGGTCGGCCCATTGAGGATGCCCAAAGCAGTAATGTGCACTTACCTATTTGCAATGCAGGCTGCATTATAGCCTGCATGGAGAACATGCCCACCCCTCCGGCCCCTGGCTGCATGACTTGTCCCATTGCCAATTACCAATCCCACCACCACATCGCAGCGTTGTGATTGACTCAGGGGAGGGAGCCTGACTGCCTACTTCCTTTCCCTGGAAGCAGACGCAGGAGAGCAGGACCTTCGAAGACAAGGGACACAGCATCGAGGTAAGACTTCCCTCAATACATTTTTTGCTACACCCGCTCCGACACACATCCTTGCATCCACGCACCATCCAGTGTTCTTTCCAGCGTTTACCACCTCACAGCTGTACAGCCCACCCACTTTTCAATGATGACCGCAGTGCGCCCATGCACAGCGGGCGTACCACTTGTGTGCCAAAGGCACATATGTAGTTGTGTGGCAAGCCATAACATCACATTTCATTCCAATGCATACTAATACTAGGCACATTGCAACAGTAGAATAGGTGTCGCATAACGGAGACATCAAGATCACTGCTCCCACTTCGGCGAGTGCAACCGAAAATTAACCTTTGCACCACAAACCCAATTGTGAAGCCTGGAATTCCTTTTTGATCCCCCACAACACACCCAAAAATCTCATCTGAGACAAATGCACACTCCATGTTTTATATTTTACCCCAAAACACACCCTATTTTTCATATTTTACCCCCAAACACATCCCATTTTTCATATTGTACCCCAAAACACACCCCATTTTTCATTTTACCCCAAAACACACCCCAATTTTCATATTTTACCCCAACACACACCTGAATTTTGAATTTATACATCCGAAACCCATACCCACCTGAATAACTTTAAATTATCCCATTACTGACCTCATATGCATTGTATTCAAATGCGATATTAAGGCACCTGCATTGTCAGAGTTGCGTTGCTAATGATGTACTACCTGCATTGTAATGTTCGTCTCCCGTGCCAAATGCAACCATAGGCTATGCCGTTTGCATCCGTCTGCCCCTGGACCGCGCTCAGCACCAAGGAGCATTCCTCTTTGACACTCCACCGATACGATGCCAGCAGCCTCCTTGTCATCACCCCTGGACACCACCTCGCCTGGACCAAATCTGCTCCAGGCGGGACATCACCATCACCATCACTGATGGCTGCAGTATCACCCACAAAGGGCACCCTGACCGTCAGGGAGAAGGCATTGCCGTCACCTACAGAAGCACACTCCAACTGACCACGTACTCCTAATGACTCAAGGGTGACCATGGACAATGTCAACTCTAAGATCCGGACCAGGCCCAAGGACATCCTCTGCGGCACCCTCATGTGCAGGCCCCATGAGAAATGGATCCCCATTCTCCAATACCACTGTAGACCTCATTGCACCCCAGGGTCTCCATTCCGCCAATGACATCCTTCATAGTGAACTCAAGTTCCACCTGGACAACCCCAGTGACCAGGATACCACCCCTTCATTGGTAAGGTCGCCTTCATCGGACGCAAACAGCAAGTCATCGCAACAAGCCACATAGCAGGAAACATGGTTGAGCACGTCATCTTCGCCAGCGTGAACTTCAACTGCAGCCACAACACCGGACTCTCCTGCACCGACCATCATCAGTAACATCTCGTCTTCACCTTGCCCACAGGACGTCACTGCCATCATCGCACCGCCTCGCAGCTGGATCATGCCCACCGAAGGACATCTTGTCAACTTCCTCTACACCAACACTTCACCAATGCTTTTTTTTTAGTTTTATATAGCACGAACTAGACCAGAGAGATCGGGTATCAGAGAGCTTACATGAGCACCAGTTTCGTTACATGAGGACACATACATTTTTTTAGGCACGGGGAGATTAAGTGATTTGCCCAGAATCACAGGATGTTGAGCGTCGCTGCTGAGACTCGAACCTGGTTCCTCAGCTTCCAGGTTGACCGCTCTAGCCATTAGGCTACATCCTCTCCCCAATGCTTCCAAACATTGACACTGCAGCGCGCACCCTCCACCGATGGAGCTCCAACAGAGCCAACATTAGGGCCCCCCTCATGAACAGCACTGTGTCAGTACCCTCCACCTGCCTGATGGCAGGTGTGAGGGTGAGGCAGTGCTCCAGGGATAGGCTGTCCCCATGAATTTCCGGAGTTGCATCATGGTTGAGACACGACTGCATCAATGTGTGACTTTAGCGCAGGATAATACGTGACATATCTGTCATTACTTGCATCATGGAACGCTGCCCAGTGAATACAGTGCATCCATGCTGTTGCAAGAAGGGCATAGTGAGAAGTGTTGCAACGCAGTCTTGTCGCAACACAGCAACACTTTTCATGACTGTGGTACAGGAATGCGCACTATCTTATTGATTGTGCGCATTCCTGCACTGCGGTTTTGCCGCAGGGCAGAGCTGCAGGTGTGTGGGTGCTGGTTGGTGAATTCAATGAGATGCGAGAAAGTACATTTAGGACAAAGTAAAAAGAGGGGGCTGAAGAGGAAAGAGATGAGGTGCAAGATATGAAGATGGACAAGATGTGGAGAGAAAAAGGGCAAACATGTTGAACATACCTGGACAGGAGTAATTGAGACACTCTGTGAATCAGTGCTCCTTCCAAAGGCCTCAGTAAGGTTTCACAGTTTCACAATTTCAGAATTAAAACATTTTAGCTATTGTTTGCAACTAAATAATGTTTGCTACTCTTTTATCTTAAACAGATGACAACCATTAACAAAGAAAATAGCCCTGGACAGTTTTAGGTGAACATCCATCATTGTGTAAATATAAAGGAGGCAATAACAGAAAGCTAAGAGAAGAACCAAAATACAGGCCAGATGGCACATTATAACAAAAAATAAGTTTGTGTTTAAGCCACACACCCAGTTACACAGGCCAGACACGTTTAAGAGACCGTTCACTTATTCATCCCACTTAAATTCCTGTATTGAGCTATCAAACCATATTATGAGGGGAGTTTCAGAAAATCGTGCTTTCAACCAACTCTGCTAAGCTATTCTGTGAATTTTAGACACAAAATTCAATTGAGAAAGGTAAAAATACAAGCTGCAAGAAGGTAGATATAGTGCTGTGTGGCTGACGAACCAGAAATAGTGAAAGTGTTGCACTCTTGTGGGGACAGTTCACAGTTTACAAAGGTACCTATGACGTTGTATTTCAAAGGTAACTGCAGGTAATGAATTTCCTCACATGCCTCTTGGAAAAACAGTGAAAATCAATTGTCTGTCTGGTCAGTGGCTTAGCGCAAAGTGATGGAACCCTCCTGCAGAGTATTGTGGAGGGCGGTTCTGTGACTCCCATATTTTGCAGATATTCTTAGGATTTGAGCAGAATGAGGGGCTCCTCTGAATAGTAGAATCTACCGCACTGCCTACGGGTCACTTTCAGACGGTACTGATGTTCAGCCAATGACACTAAGAAAGTTGTGACTTGTAAACCCATTCTTCTAATTGGAAGAGTGAAACTGGTGCAATTGAGGTCCATAGTTCCGCCCAAGCCATGTGTGAAACATTCAACAAATCCAGCCTAATCAGCCAGCACAACCTTGCATTCGGATCTTGTAGTTTTAACACTGTATGGGCTGATATCCTAGAATGTAACATATTGTTGAGTAAAAAAAAGAGGCAGGTCTTACTGTTGGTGGCATGCATTGCATGGGGCTACTTGGCAGCTAGCTATAACCAGCAGGGTCAAGTAAAGGCCTTCCTGGGGAGTGGACAGCAAGAGCACCTGGACACGCTGCCTTGTTTCTCTATAAGAAAAAGACACAGACATGATGGACGGAATGCAGATCAAATCAAAACATTCACCCCCAGGCAAGAGATCTGGGACTAAATCCATCGTTTTTTGGCTCACCATGCCTCCTCAGTTTAGACTCAGCCATATGCAAATCATTCTTGACCATGCCCCTCATGGGAACAATCCAGCCCGAACTGCCAAGCCAGGTCCCCTCTGGACCGGAAGCAAGCATCCTAGGGCTGGATCGGTGTTTCACCAGTCAACAGCCAGACTAACTTGAATCCAGCGGCACAGTGAGCCCGTAAATCATGGGTTGTGATATCTCAGAATGTGACATACTGTTGAGTTGAAAAAATTAAATAAAAAAGAACCAGGTCTTGCTGTTGGTGGCATGCATTCCTTGGGGCTACTTGGTAGCTATGATCGACAGGGTCTTGTGAAAGCCCAAGGGCACCTCAACACACTCCTTTTTTCTCACTAAAGCCACTCCACCGAGGAAGTGTGAATACATGCAAACAATACACTGAGCCACCGTCCTTTTCTCCCCGCTAAAATTCTGAGGGGATTAAAACGGAAACATCTCTCCCTCGGCACCTGCTCCGGGGCGAAGGGCCCTGGCGGGAGCACCGTGTGCCACCTCGTGACCGGTCCTTGCTAACAGCGATGCACCTGGCTCGTGTCAGCCCTGTTTATGCCATTAGCAGTTTAATTCCAGCCTCCCATTGCTTTCTAATGAGGAATACATAATTACATCAGAACTCGCATAATGTGCTCGTGATGAGACACTGCAGGTCGGAGGCTTGTTTGAGTTATTGTGCAAGTGTTTACACAGATGGCTTCTGTACATACCCATGAAAGGCCCGGGATAGGGGCCTGCTTGTGAAGCTGCTGTGTGTTTTACGTAGGTTGCAAGTGTACGCATCCATGATGTATATGCACACACGCGATAAGATACTCCATATAGGTGTCTGTTTATGGCTTGGTGCCTTCAGTCAGCTATGACTTTTCAGCCATAAGCGCATTGCATAGGGGAACGTGAGTTCATACAGTTACAGATGAAACTATAAAGTCCCAAACTGCAAATTTTGGGTCAAAAGGAAAATGAGTGTGAGGCTGACACAAATGACATCATCACACAGAACCGCTAGGCAGCAGTGAACTGATGCCTTCGAAGAGACACTGCGGTCCCAGTAGTAAAAAAAAAAAAGAGTGACTGTGTATAATATGAATATGTTAAAAGAATGCTTGTTTTTTGCTGCTGCGTGTGTGTTAAGACGGCAACTGTGCAAACGCGCAGTTTAAGGCTTATTTGGTGCGTGTTTCCTCAGAAGGCAACTGTGCTTTGGAATGGATCCACTTTTCCCCTGTGGCGATGTTTCAGTTCTGGCGGTCGCTGCACGCGGCGGTGTTTCGACTGTAGTGCGGGGTAGGCACAGAGAAGGGGAGGGGCGGGGAACCGAGGCTTCGAGAGAAGAACCAGGCGGAACTGGATTGGAAGCCCCCCGCCTTCCCCTCGAAGGGGGCTACAGCTCTGTTATTGATAATACAGGCGGTGCAGCGGCACCGGGAGCCAGGAGCCTCAGGGTTATCTTGAACTCAGTCGTTAACTGTTTGTAAACCGCAAACGAGGGAGTGGCGACCCTTGCTTCTGGTATGGCCCATGACACACTTGCTACACCACAGTGCAGTTGAGCAGACACCTGCAGCCAGGTCCCTGCTCCACTTTGAGGAAAGGCAGTGACAGGCAGTACTGTAACAGCCAGCATATTCAGAGCCCACTTTCTGCGCAGCCCCCGTCTGCATCGGCCTGCGACTTAACCAAGCCATTCTATTTGAAGAGAACTCATTACCGGAGCACAGGGACATGTAGGCCTCATCGCACTCTGACAAGCCCAAGATGTGAGACAAAGTGCAACGACGAGCAGCAACAAATGAGCCCCCCGCCGTTTGTTATTGGGGCCTTCCATGACAGTGCGCATGCACGTGCAGGAGGAAAAACCCACTGCTGTCAACTGAATCCTCATCACATCGCATTATAAATTTGGAAGAGGAAAATCGCAGCTAGTGCCAGCACAAACCATGCTTATAGCTGAGACGACACACGCTGTGCCTGCAGGTGTGACTCGTGAAATGGCGCCACCTGGGAGCTCAGGAAAGCAGCCTGGACTCTTACCACCTCTCCTCACTCCGGGCACCCAATTGAATGAACAGAAGGTTCCAGAGACCCGTCCGTAGGACAGGTCTGGGATTATTTTGGGCCTTGTGCAAAATATTAAGGAGGCCCCTTTAATTTGTAAACATTGTATTTTTACATAAATGTTTTTACTACTACGAGTACAAGGTAGGGAGCGCGCATTCCCTGACTCGATCTTGCTCTGGGTGGGCGGTGGGGGGTATCCCTGCCAAATTTCACTCATCACAGTTTACACAAATGTATATATTAGTCTTCACAGTATTTCTGCACTAAAATAGTTTGTCGTACAATTCTCAGAGCTTATATAGCTTTGCAGCTGTTCATGATTTTGCAACACAAATTAGCAGTTATTTGCCAAAGACAGACAGCATTTAACTGCTATTAGTGCGTGGAGCAGGGCTAGAGGATCTTGGGTGGAGGCAATGTGGGCGCTGTCTCAAGTAGCTTAAAAACAAGGAGGCATGTATCCAGGTGAGAGTCTGCATTTATAGGAGGTATGTGATGCAGAGTTGAAGGGTTGTGCTGCAATTCATGGATGTGCCTAGAGAAGGACACATCCCAAAGAGAAAGGCTGGCTCAATCCTCCTCTTTGTCTCTTTGCATTCTGGTACTTTTAGTTCTGCATTTTAATATTGGGGAGTACTACAACTCTCAGATGGAAAATAAGACTGGACCTGCTACTCATGCCAGATGCAAGTTATCCCGGGAGCTCTATTCACATCAACACACAGGATAATGTTAATTCCTTTAAGTAGTTTAATCAATGAAAGTTTTATTCTACGAACATTAACGTTTTTTTTTCTGCGGACTCCTGTGGTTGTTTACTTGTTCACTGAGCAGCCCAATCAGGTACCAGAGTTCTGAGCGGTGGTGGCAAAAGAGGAAAAGTATATGTTGGGTACAGTTGCCCGACAGGTCCATCATAACTGAATAACTGAATTTGTTTACATTCTGATACTCTTGAAGCACCAAGCTCTGGTAGATATCGCTGTTTTTGCTTTAACAATAATGGATCAATCACATAAAACAACTCTCAGAAGTGAAGTGAGTTACCTAAAAGTGATTTTTTTGTTTGTTTTTGCTTTTTAACATTAATATTTCAAAAAGGAAAAAGTGCTAGATTTCACTTATTTTTCCAGTTTATTTACAGACAAGCATGGGAAGCCAAGGGTAAGGGGCCCCTCTTTTGGGCCTTGTAGCACTGGTCCGTGTCTATGAGCCCTAGTAAATGGGGTCACTCTCCTGGGGTCTGCGAGCCATTATCCAGCACTGAGAACCCAGTGGAGGGAAGACCATCTCCTCATCTTTATAGCACTAAGGGCCCTTTCCTGGGCCTCATAGCCACTGTGCAGTGCTGTGAGGCTAAGGTGGTGGGGGATGGGATACCTTAATTGGGACGTGTGTTGGATCCAGAAGAGTGCAGATACAGGACCAGACACTCTGTGAAAGAGCAGACATGGGTGCAGGTAGATAACGAAGAATCAGAGACACATTGAGCAAGGTAACAGAACTAGGTGAGATCTAGAGGTATATAAAGAAATCTGACTGGATCACTTATACCTAAAAGGACAGCATGCCATGACCAGAAACACTCTGACAAAATAGCACCAGTAGATACTGTGGGGGAGACAGCACAGCCAAGATCAAAGACATCCAAGGCAAGGCAGTACAGCCCGGACTGGACACCACATGGCCAAAGAGACAGGGCAGGATCACATATAGAGACAGCACAGACATGATCAGTGACACCAAGAAACAGATAAGCATTAACGTTGCAGCGAGGATTAGTGACACCCTGACATTGTGCAGCCAGGAGCAAAGTTGATGGTGATTTGCTGCATTGATGTCCCGGGAAGGTGGTGGGGTCAGGTGAGCATTTCATATAAAGCAGGCCTCTCATTCTCTTCTTTTCTCTGGGAGTTCAATTCTTGCTGCCCTTATCTAGGGCTGCTAGTCCCAGAGGAGTTGAGGCAGGAGACCTCTCATGGGCATGTTAATGCTGGATGATGGTTGTTAGGACATTGGATGGGGGCCTTCCACGTGTATGGTTTGATGATGGATTTCGTTGATAGATGTACAGATGGATGGATTTTTTTAGTTGAATGACGGGTGGGTGGGTGGATAAATAGACTGATAGAGATGTAGTTGGATGAATAGACATTGAATGACTGATATACAGTGTACTATAATGAGTACAATTGACTGAGTTAACTATTTTGAGGTACATGCCCTTGCTAACACACAATGCAACAGCCTAGGCCCCCTTATTAAGAAGCACTTCCGTTTAAAGCGAACAGCCCACTGTCCACTTTTTTATCAACATGACTTGTCTTCATGACAATCCCTCTTACATGTGGTTAGACTTGAGAAGGCACCAAACCTGTTGCACTCTACACAGAAGGCAGGTGGTTTACTCTTTTCACACTTTTAAACTATGATCTGTGGTTGGAGTCTAGCTTGTAGAGGTTAGCCGCACCACTGTGGTCCCTCAGCCATAGCCTAGCATTATTAGATCTAAGCGATAAGCACCATCCCCTGAGTCAGCACCGAACAATAATTATGAGTCCCAGAAACCCTATACTCTTGGCTTTGCAGCAATAGTGCAGTGCTACAAGTCCCAGGCCTGCCGACACAGTGTAGTGCTGTTTTGCCCAGGAAAGTGGCCCTCTCCTTTGACCTTTGCAGAGCTGGATAATGGCTACATGTGCATGGTAGTAGGGCCCATCCACTATGCCTCCCAGGCATGATACTGCAATGTGAGGCCCACAGGCGATGAACTTCTACTGGGCCTTACAGCTGTAGACTGGTGTAGCTCTATGGTGGCAAACACTGGAGCCCAGCATTGCCAGTCTGACAGGGTGACCAGATTTTGAAAAACAAAAACCTGGACATTTAGCAAGCATAGAATTAGTACTACGTTTTACAATAGCTGACGGGGCACAGCTGAGTTGCATCAAGTGATTGGGCAGTCATTAACATAGAAACAGACCAGGAACTAAGTTAAATGCAATTTTAAAACCTAGCCTTGTGTCTTAAACATACCCTTAAAAAACAAAAAGGTGCCCCTTTCAACTTTTAGCCGACTCTTTCTCAAAAGTGGGACATGTGCTACATTTATCTCAATCTGCCCTGACAGATGGTGAAAAACCGGGACTGTCCCTGCAAATCTGGAATGTCTGGTCACCCTACAGACTGATCTGGCCGTTTCCTCTTCCATCTCCCTGTCTTTACCTGAGATCCTGCTGCTGGTGTAGGAAACAGATGCTTGTTGACTGGAAGCTACAAACTGCTAATGCTATATGCCCCCATCCTGAGAAATGCCACCACGTCCTCAAAGTGCCATGGGATCGAGACACCTTCCAGAGAAAACACCTTATGATGTGATTGGCTGTGGGAGAGGGTGCAAGTGTGAGCTGAGTTCAGTATCCAAGAGAAGCTTTGGACTTAGGTGCACTTGTGTGGGGCCTCATGTTGTGGAGCCGAGCGCGGGTCCTGGGCAGCTGCCCAAACTGCCCATGCCGAGCATGGGTCCTACCCATCCGTATCTGTAAGGATCATTTGCCTCACAAATGGAAGTGTAATAGTATTGTTGACAAGCTCTGACCTCCGTAAGTACAGTTATAAGTTACATATCCGTTGTTATGTGGACTCCTTTGCTTTGCCTTTCTAGCTCCAGCTCAGCAACCAATACTGAGAAGTCTAGTTGTAATAATTGTATCTACAGTTACAACATGTATTGATATAATAGCCTTGTGCTTCATCTTAATGCATCTGTGCCTAGAAACAATTCAGTGCTGCAGATAGCTATCAGAGCTGACTGACAATCGTTAATTTTTGAAGGGGTGAAAGAAGTTCACAAATGACACTTTGCACTACTTATAAATGTTATGCTAGTGAAAATGAACATAGACCACTGTTAGAAATGGGATTTCTGGCTAGCTGAGACTTGCGCCTAAGCGAGGCAGAAACCACCACTCTAGTCAGGATAAGGGAGTTACACCTCTAAAATAACCCCTGTTCACCCCCTTGGTAGCTTGGCACAGGCAGCTAGGCTTATCTTAGAGGCAGTGTGTAAAGAATTTGCACATAACCAACAGTAAAACAGTGTACGCACTACAGAAGGACACCAAACCAGTTTAGAAAAATATCCAATGTTTATGTACTAAAGACAAGACCAAATACGATAAAAATCCTCAATTCTATACTTAAAAATCTTCACTTATCAAAATATGCTTTTAAAAATAGTTCCTTGATGTCGATAGCTCCGGCCGGGGCTATCACGGCGTCGTGAACAACAAATCCAAAAACAGTTCTTTCTGACCGCAGGCCAACTAGTGTGTCGGGAAGACCCGCAAACAGTACCTTTTCAGAGAAGCAGGGCGATGGGGCCCTTTAAGTCACTCGCTTTGCAGGTCGAGCTCCTTTCTCATGGGATCCGGAGCGCTGGTGCCAACAGGCGTCGGGTGCTGCAGTGTGGAGCGCAGCGATGCGGCGTGCTGTGCCCCCAGGTCGCGGTGTAAGCAACGGCTCAGTGGCGGCGTCAGATGGCGTCGTCGGTGAGACCAGGGACGCGGTGCAAGATGGAGGCAGTGCTCGTCACAGTGCTAGCAGGTCATGGTGCAAGCAGCGGCATTGTCATTGCTGAAGCGCTGTCGCCGGCTGACGAACTGGAGTCGTTGGTCCCCGTGTAGGTAGGCCAATGCTGCGGTGCGGGTTGAGGGTGGTGCGTCGTGTAACTTACGAGTGGTGCCCTTGACCCACGGTGCAAGCAGTGGAGTTGATTTCGGCAGGAAGTAGCGGTGTCAGGCCAGCCAAGGCGTCCTTGTGAAGCAAGGCAATGTGGAGTGTGGTGCATACTAGTCGCGGCGCGAGCAGCGGCTCGGTGGTGGCGTCACCAAGTGTTGTCGGTGAGACCAGGGTCACGGTGCAGCATTGCAGCAGTGCTCTCTGTTGTGCCAAAGCTTTGGCGTGAAGCAAGGCAGTAGTAGTACAGAGTTCGGTGCCGACAGGTCACGGTGCAAGCAGCGGCTCGGTGGCAGCATCAACAGGCGTCGTCGGTGAGACCAGGGTTGCGGTGCGGCATTGCGGCGGTGCCCTCTGCAGTGCCAAAGCTTTGGCGTGAAGCAAGGAGGTGCGGAGTGCAGTGCCCACAGGTCGCGGTGCAAGCACCGGCTTGGTGGCGGCATGAACAGGCGTCGTCGGTGAGATCAGTGTTTCTGTGCAGCGTTGCGGCGGTGCCCTCTGCGGTGCCTTCAGGTCACGGAGTCAGCAGCCGTGTTGTAGACGTCGTTGAGTTGGTGTTCTTCGTGTTGCAGCACAAAACACACAGTCCCCAGTGCTGCGGGTCAAAGAACTTGAAGTCTTTGCTGTTCCTAAGACTTCGTGAACAGGGGGCAAGCTCGAACCACAAGCCCTTGGAGAGACTCACACATTAGGTTGCAGAAAGTCCAGTCCAGGCCTTTCACTGCCCAAGACAGAAGCAGTCCCTGCAGGTCAGCCCACCAAAGCACGCAGCAAAGTGGTTGTTCCTTTCAGCAGTTTTCCCAGCTCTTCTTCTCTGCAGTCTTCTTGACCCAATGAGTTTTAAAGCTCAGGGGTCCGGGACCCAGTATTTATGTCCAAAAATCTTTTGATCTTTTAGGCCGAGAGGGCCTGTGCCCGGCCAGAACCAGTTCTGCCTTCTCTGGTGTGAATTCCTGGTAGGATGTGGAGATGGCATTTGTCAGAGGCAGAGCAGGCCCTTTGAGGAGCAAGGGAATATCCTCCCCCTTCCCCCATTGCAGCCCAGGTCTAATCAGCCATTTCCTGACCTATCAAGCCATCTGGAGCCCCTCCAGCCCCACAGCCTTCTGTCATCCAAAACCCATACAGGCAATTCTCATTCCAGCAGAGGCATACAGGATGACTGAGCAAGAAAATACCCACTTTCTAAAAGTGGTATTTTCAAACACAGAATGTAAAAATCACCTTCACTAAAAGATGCATCTTTAGATTCTGAGTTCAGGCATACTAAATTCTATTTTCTTAATGAATTCCCGGGGCCAGTTATGTTTATAAGATGTTATACCCAAACCTCCCATTCTATCCTATGGGGAACTGGTAGCCTTGCAATAGTGAAAAACGAAATTGGCTGTAATTCACTATTAGGACATGCCACACACACACAAGGGCATGTCATACCTTTCATATCCACTGCACCTTGCCCACAGGGGTATCTTGGGACTACCTGCGTATGTCTGACATGTAAGAAAAGGGAAGGTTAGGGACCGGCCAGTGTGTGCACTGGCCTAGTCGACATGGCAGTTACAAACTGTGCGCAGACTCTACAATGGTAGGTCTGAGTTACCATTTTCAGGGCTACTCACGGGGTGGCACAACCAGTGCTGCAGGCCCCCGAGTAGCATTTGATTCATCAGCCCTGGCACACGCAGTGAACTTTACTAAGGGCTAACAGGTAAGTAAATATCCAATCATGGAAAAACCAATCCATAACACAATTTACACAGAGAGCTTATGCACTTTAGCACTGATTAGCAGTGGTAAAATGCCCAGAGTCCGAAAACCAACACACACCGGTCAGGGAAAAATAGGAGGAAAAAAGCAAAAAGTTTGGGGATAACCCTACAAAAAGGGCCCTTTCCAAAAACCACTAAAATATTATTATATATGACTGTACTAAGAAATACTCTTTTGCAGACATTTTCCATGCTATTACCATAATACATTGTTTCCGACTTGAAATTCACTCCTAACGACCTTGCTGATCCCATGTGACATCATTTTAAGAAAGAACCCCTTGGCCTAAACTCGCAAGATTTTGTTCATTATAAAAATATTACAATCAACCTATATAAGTAATACACAATAGGTAAACACATGTCAGATGGTCCAGTGTTTCTTTTGAGGGGTTCTAGTGACATCATAAATTATGAATCTGAGTTGCTTATAAATGTAAACAGAACCCCGTGATGGCAATAAAGGACCATATTACACATTTCCTCCTATGCATTTTATATATACCATGTTTATTTTGGGTTAAGTAGCTTGAAAAAGCTTTTTTCTTCAATGCCCATCTAACAATGGGTACAGGCACTAATTGGAATTAAAATGTATGGGGGTAAATGTATCAAGCTTTTTTCTTGTCGCAAACGCTGAGATTCGCAAAATAGCAGCGTTTGCGACAAGAAAAACGGGAAATGAGATGTATCATGCTAAAAGTTTGCAATATTAAGGAATCATAAATTTTGCGATTCCTTAACATTGTGCAAGCATTTAAGAAATCACAAATTGCGATTTCTTAAATGCTAAGTATAAATCATTTTATTTTAGCGAATTGTGGCTAAGAAATCGCAAATTAAGGTAATTTGCGAATTCTTTTACAAATGCACTTTATGCAATTTGTAAAGGTGCCATGTAACGTTCATACATGCCCTTAGGGCATGTATGTGCACCATATGCGCACACATGTCATTTTCAGGGGTGCAGCAGGGTGTCCTTGAGACACCCCTGCACCCTTGAAATTATTCTCAATTTGCGATTAGTAAATTGCGAATCGCAAATTGAGAATAATTTCACATTCATTCCTATGGACCTCCTGGACCATAGAAATGATTGGGAAATTATTCCTTATTTGCGATTAGCAATTTGCTAATCGCAAATAAGGAATTTTAAGAAATCGCTAAAAAATAGTGAATTTCTACATACATGCCATTTTGCAATTCCCAAATAGCGATTCCTTAAAAAATGGCTATTTGGAAATCGCAAAAGCGTATGTTGATACATCTAGCCCTTATTTTTACTTTTCATTAATACATTGACGATTATAAAATAGACAATGGCATGAGACACTTGATTTAAACAATTCTGTTGGTGTAGTCTTTATTACATAATTGTAGATTTACTGCAATTGCCACATTTGTATATAGGACTCAGCCACTTTCTATGTGAAGTTCTTAGTTATTCCTGTTTGCTCACTTTTGTGGAAAAACCGTGAGGTTTTTCGTAAAACCCTCACCCACCAGGGTTACCCCTTGGTGGCATGCTTCATCATAGGGTTCTTCCCGTTCAGCTATGGAACGAGGCATGCTGCAACCAGATGGACTACGCGGGAGCACTGATAGAAAAGACTATTTATGGCAGAATGTTCTGCTGGGTAGGAGTGAGGTAGAGGAAGTGTTTGATTAAAAAATACCTGACTAGTGGAATGATGCTGCTTTTATTGTTACCCCCTGTCGGTATGATTAAAAACCAGGGTAAAAAAACTAGGACGATATGGGATACCAATGAGCCCAAATCCTAAAGGTCGACATGTTTCTAGCCTACCCCTACGGCTATTGTCAGGACCTAGTGTTCACTAATGTTGTACCTTGTTCCATTCCTATAGTTGGTCTACTTGAACCAACTGTGATACAGTGCCGCAATCGCTCAATTATACTCAGGTGCTGTACAAATTTTATACCACCTAGTAATCCTTCTGTGATAGTTCTGAAACGAGAAAGCAAGAAGAAACAACAGTTGTGATGTCTCTACTAAAGTCCCTGATAGGACTATGTAGAGTGGTGAATTTCGCAATTCTTCTCAAAAGTGAATACTTGATTAGTGAATAAACCAAACCTCATGTGATATATTTGATCAAATATGGTGACACATCTAATGTAGTGATTCTAGAAAAGGTCATTATTTCATGCTCTTAGTGACGTTGTCACTTAAGAAGAAAAATGCCTGCATTCACTGCTGTGGCTGTCAGTGTCTAAGCCGTGATTCCTTGACACCCATTAATTTTGATCACAAAACGGACACACACTGTAATAAACACACAAAACACACCATTTGTCTAAAAACATGTACTTATCACTTTTGAAGTCTAGGTTCAATGGCTTTTAGTCAAACACTGTTGGAAGAACGATACGCTGATAAAAAGGTTTGTTAGGGGCTAGAGAAACTTTTTGATAATAAAGGTCATAAATAGATGTCTCTAAATGTAAATGAACTTAATTTGAATTTTACTGACAATATCAGCCCTTCCTCTGTAAATTTTTTAGATCTAGATGTTTTTATCAATGAAGGATGTCTGCATATGCGTACTTTTAAAAAGCCTACTGCAGGAAACTCTCTTCTACACTGCAAAGGTTTCCACCCCCAAAAGTTAAAACAAAGCATTCCTTACGCGGAGCAGCTCCGTATGAAAAGGAACTGCAGCAAGGCAAGTACATTAGCACAAGCCCAATCAGATCTGACTTTAAGATTCAAGGAACGGGAGTGCAGTCAGGTTGTCCTTGATCAAGCTTTTACCAAAGTGAATAGTGTGTCAAGACATGATATACTATTTGGGGAAAGCAGGAAGACTAGAAAGAACATCAAGCGGCAATATATTAGGATGATAACCGGATACAATGCCTACCATGCTAGGGTGAGAGCCAGCATGAGTAGGCATTGGCACCTGGTTAGAGGGGATCCCATCCTAAAAGATGCAGGGGCATATTATCAAGGACAGGCGATACAGTATCGCCGCTTTTATCGGCAGGAAACTGCCGATAAAGCGGCAATAATGGCCTTGATAATATGCTCTATGTATTCCAATCGAAGCCCATGTTAGATGTGAAGACATCTAACATGGGCTTCGATTGGAATTCATAGAGCATATTATCAAGGCCATTATCGCCGCTTTATCAGCAGTTTACTGCCGATAAAAGCGGCGATACTGTAACGCCTGTCCTTGATAATATGCCCCGCAGTTCCTAGGAAACCACTCATCTCCTACAGAAGGGCCAGATCCGTGCGGGAACAGTTAGTCAACAACACCCCAGAATTGATTGAAACAGGCAGTTGACTAAAGGCCAGTCCAGGCTTCAACAAATGCCTGAAGTGCAAAGCTTGTCAGCATGGGTCAACAGAAAGGAAGTACAACTGCCATTGACAATTAAACCCTGGAGGATTCCTAGGTTTTTAACTTGTAGGAGTGATCATGTGGTGTACGTGCTCCAATGCACGTGCCCCATGACATACGTGGGCAGTACCATCCAAATGGTCCTTGTCAGGATCCTCCAACCCTTAAGAGCAGTTAGAAATAAGGACCCAACCTATCCAGTGGCTCGCCACATCAATGAAGTACAAAAAGGTAGAATTGAAGACCTATTGTACTTCGTTATTGACTCAGTACCCAAAAGAAGAAGAGGAGGCAATAGGGAGGTTGAGCTGAGAAAATTAAAGTCTTGCTTCATTATGATGCTGGACTGCAAAAGCCCCAATGGCCTCTACTCAGACGAGGGACAGCACACACACTTAGCTTAGCAGTTGGTACTGAGTTAACTGTTTTCTTCAACCTTCACCCAGTAGGGAGATAGGTTGTACCAACACATAGAGGAAGGATCTTACACTATTCGAGAATTGTTGAATCTGTTTTATGCTTTTTTGATCTTTGTGTATGAAATTTTAGAAGTGTAATGTTTTGAATAGACACAGTGTGATTTAATGCAAAGCCCAGGAGTGATTTTAAGATTCTGACTAAATTGAGGACTTTCATGTTATTTATTGTTACAATTGGGGGAGGATGTGTATAGGTTTGTGGTTAATAATGGTTAAATATGCAATGGGAGGAGACAAGAATTGAGGTTGCATTGAGGTAAAATTTGAAGTAGATAACAACGTGTATGCTTTTACACACTATTGAAACTAATACTGGATTTTAATTGTGCACTTGCACTTTATTTCCCATGGCAGCTACATTTTTAACTTGCTCATTTGCACACAACTGCTGTATTTTGTACATTACAATTATAAACATCAGACTGTCTATCTAAACGAAACACTTGATCTTAAATTGTACACTTGCACTTTAATTCCCACGGCAGCTAGAATCTTTGCTTGTTCGCCTATTTTGCACAGTACAATGAGTAACATTGGACCAAGGGGTCAGACTATTGAGACTTTGCATTTAAGTATATGTGATTGTGCACACATTGTCAGCAGCTACCACTTTAATTTACACGTTTGCAATATTTGCGATATTTGCACAATAAAAAATGAATTGCATTAGACCATAGGGTTGAATAATTGTAAAACCGTGCGTAACTATGGGCGGAGATGTAGGACTGAGATCGGGCACCTGCCGCTGTTGCCATGCATATCGTGCACATATAAAATAAAAAAATGGGAAGTACGGGTGGCAGAGGGGCTATTTTGAAACCACAAAGGGGGCATTTACAATGATGTTGTGATTTATCAGCAGCAATGTAGGAATAGGGCACTTGCTCTGAATACTAAGCCCCCCTGCAAAGTATATCACCTTTAAAATATCAGTGAGAACTCAAAACTGTAGACACCCATATCGAACACCAGTACACAACCCAAATCAATAGTGATTAGACAAGGTACAGCATATTCGCTTTATCATGCCTACACACTACTCGGATAAACGATGGGACACCAGCCGGACCCGTCAATGGGTTGATATTCAGCTTACCCCGACATATGTTGATTGGTGAGTATTTATGCCAATGACACCCAGATGAGACATAGAACCTCATGAAACCACATCAGTATATCCAATTGTTGAAACACTCTGATTAAGTGACATTTTCAATGTGTGACAATAAAGTTCATTGTAGCAAAAAAAGAAAAAAGTAAAAATAAACAAAAGGATTTCTATAACAAGGAAAGAATACATGACCCATAAGTGGAAGAGTAATCAAATATACTTAATCACAGTGCTATCATGGCACCAGAGCATGTATTTAGAAGCGGTTTTATAAAATACTGAACAATTGGAAAACAACTGAATGAACTAGCAGTGACCTGTCTTTGAAATGTATAGTCTTTTTATCTATGTTTTCATGCATCACAGGATGGAGGGAACACACTTATAAAAAAAAATGTAAATAACAAGGACCCCGTGAACAGTGATTCGTTCAATTCCTAGGACAGGGAAAAATATATGTGCACAAATTCCTAGGCAATTAATAATGGAAACAAGCAAAGAAGGAGGAAGCAACAGAAGCAAACAATTATAAAAACATATCCACTTTAATAATCATATTTTAAAATTAATCTTTTCGTTATGTAAAGAAACATAGCACACCATTGCATAAATAAACAATGTTAAAAACTACAATTTTGTCAAAGAAATCAGAATTAAGCAGTTAATATTTGTATCTAAACAATTTGTGGCAATATAACTCGACGTGCATTTCGGCGTGTCCAACGCCTTCTTCAGGAGCCACACATACTAAGGTATCGAAGATCCAACGCCTGGTATAATGTAGATATTCGTGACAATGGAATAGCGGTTAATGGTGAAACCTTTAGCGATTCAATATGTTACCCCAGTCATAAAGATTGTTTTGACCTGTACATAAACTTTGTTGATGTTCATCCTCTAGTGAAACGAAATGATATTTCCGTCACGAGGATAAAACTGTTGGTTACCTTTCCGTGCTGTTTGTCCTTATTCATATATTAGAGCGGTTATGCTTCGTAAATCAAGATGATATAGTTCATAAATAAAGATGATATAGCCCGGAATTGGCAATCTTGAGGAGCACGTATATAAAGAAACAGGATGTATGAGTCTTCGATGTTTCCTTAACCAAAATTGCCTAGCGTGGAGCAAAAGATGGCCGCGGGCATCTTGCGTCACGAGGGGGAGGAACACACTTATATGCATTGTGGGAATTTGGCTCTTTGTATGATCAAGGCAGGGGATCCTGCCGAAACACGTCATAGCCCTACCAATAAAATAAATTTGGAGCAAGATACCTTGGTAGCTGTATTGCATTACGGTGTGAGGAGGATACATGCTGGTTTTTGGTCTTATTACCTACTGGCGGTCGCCAGTAGGTATATATAGTTAGGATTTTTTCTCTATGGGATTTTTGAAAATTCTATGTCTAATAACTTTGGCGTTTGTGGACGGAATTGGCTGAAATTTTCAGGAAAATGGAACGCATTTTTCCCATGTTAATTTCCATAGGGCGGTTGGCCTCACTTTTAGCCTCACTTTTAGCTCGAACGGCTGAATGGATTTGCACGAAACTTGGCAAAATTGTAGGGACTGTTAGCCTGATGTGCCTTTGCTAGGTCTCAATATATGTGCTCCAGTGGATTTTGAGTAATTTAGGTTCAAAAAAATATATATATCTGGGCGGAGCCTAACCACACATCTGATCTGATTGGCTGTCAGCACTTCATCCAAGAAGTGTTGGCAGCCATCTTGGGACCAATATACATGATAGCACCTCATTAAAAAGCATTGTAGTTAATAGAGGGTTTTAGGACTTTAGTTACATTATAAAT
Source organism: Lissotriton vulgaris (assembly GCF_964263255.1). Classification (NCBI taxonomy): domain Eukaryota; kingdom Metazoa; phylum Chordata; class Amphibia; order Caudata; family Salamandridae; genus Lissotriton; species Lissotriton vulgaris. The sequence continues at coordinate 1,448,636,491 of NC_141685.1, forward strand.
CATTTGTTGATGGTACCATACTCGTTTTAGGAATTGTGGTGGGTTCTAAGGTGATTTTACCATGTGAAAAAACCTTCTGCTGTGATATCATGAATATTGTTTGAAAGAAAACTAATATCTCATGATTTTCCCACAGTGGTTTGGAAGGGGATCTATAAGCTAAACTGAAAGCATATTTTCTGTAAATTCACATTATCTGTCTCAGTCATGTGAAAATGAAGTCTGACATTCTCAGTAAAACATGTACATCCAACAAGGACAGAGACTGTCAGTTGATTCCTTTGTGTTCTACTGCAGCCTCCTAGAGTGTTCTAAAGAACAACTAGAGCGCTAACAGTCCTACTTATTACAAAGGTATGGCACACCTGAAGCCATCTTGATTGGAATAAAGTGGTAACTCTTAAAACATTTAATTTAAAAAGAAACAACATGAAGGGGTATATTTTGCCATAGAAAGTATGATTAGTGCTGCAGAATGAAAAATTAGGGCACATTTTGAGTGACTTCTCAAATCCTTTTCTATTTCATTAAAACATTCTGACATGCAGTCTCCCAAAATGGCCACCAGAGACAAAAGAGCCCAAATGTAGCCCAAATATCACCCAGATGTAGCCCAAGTATAGCCCAATGACAGAATGTCCCAGAGTGTTCTAAAGAACAACTAGAGCGCTAACAGTCCTACTTATTACAAAGGTATGGCACACCTGAAGCCATCTTGATTGGAATAAAGTGGTAACTCTTAAAACATTTAATTTAAAAAGAAACAACATGAGGGGGTATATTTTGCCATAGAAAGTATGATTAGTGCTGCAGAATGAAAAATTAGGGCACATTTTGAGTGACTTCTCAAATCCTTTTCTATTTCATTAAAACATTCTGACATGCAGTCTCCCAAAATGGCCACCAGAGACAAAAGAGCCCAAATGTAGCCCAAATATCACCCAGATGTAGCCCAAGTATAGCCCAATGACAGAATGTCCCAGAGTGTTCTAAAGAACAACTAGAGCGCTAACAGTCCAACTTATTACAAAGGTATAGCACACCTGGAGCCATCGTGATGGGAATAAAGTGGTAACTCTTAAGACATTTAATTTAAAAAGGAACAAAATGAGGGGGTATATTATGCAATAGAAGGTATTATTAGTGCTGCAGAAAGAAAAATTAGGGCACATTTTGAGTGACTTTTCAAATCCTCTTCTATTTCATTAAAAAATTCTGACATGCAGTCTCCCAAAATGGCCACCAGAGACAAAAGAGCCCAAATGTAGCCCAAATATCACCCAGATGTAGCCCAAGTATAGCCCAATGACAGAATGTCCCAGAGTGTTCTAAAGAACAACTAGAGCGCTAACAGTCCTACTTATTACAAAGGTATGGCACACCTGAAGCCATCTTGATTGGAATAAAGTGGTAACTCTTAAAACATTTAATTTAAAAAGGAACAAAATGAGGGGGTATATTTTGCCATATGAATTATGATTAGTGCTGCAGAAAGAAAAATTAGGGCACATTTTGAGTGACTTCTCAAACCCTCTTCAATTTCATTAAAAAATTCTGACATAGTCTCGCAAGATGGCCACCAGAGACAAAAGAGCCTAAATGTAGCCCAAATATCACCCAGATGTACCCCAAGTATAGCCCAATGACAGAATGTCCCAGAGTGTTCTAAAGAACAACTAGAGCGCTAACAGTCTTACTTATGACAAAAGTATGGCACACCAGAAGCCATCTTGATTGGAATGAAGTGGTAAGTCTGAAAACACTCAATTTAAAAAGGAACAACATGAGGGGGTTAATTTTGCCATAGAAAGTATGATTAGTGCTTCAGAAAGAAAAATTAGGGATCATTTTGAGTGACTTCTCAAATCCTCTTCTATTTCATTAAAAAAATTCTGGCATGCAGACTGAAACATGCACTTTGAATACCAGCAGCAGACGTCCCTGGTGAGCAGTAGCTTTACTACAGTGATCTAATGTGCAACTAGAGTGCTAACATTCAGAATTTATGGCAAATGTGTGACACATCTGAATGCCTTCTTGATGGAACCAAAGTAAACAAGCATTGAAAATGCAATAGATCTCGCCCTCGTTTAAGTTAAAGCCATTCTGTTTGTAATGAGGTGGCTTTTTAGCTTTGCTTTTATTAGTGTTTTTTCAACTTTCATGTAAATAACGCACCGTTTTCACCAAATCGACTTTGCCCAAGCACACCCTTCCCTTCGGCCAACAAATCCCAGAAATTCGGCACACCTGCCGATCCACTCTCCCTACAGCTCACCCAAGCCCCGTCCCTCTAGCGCAACTGGAACATCCCAAATTCACCTTCTCCATGCGCACCAAAAACTCCCATTGAATAACATGACAATTCGCTACTCCGCACAAAAATTGCTCTTTAAAGCACTTCCACTGCTCCGATCCGCTTCAAACTTGGCTGGACACTAGTTCCAGCGATTCCCTAACATCTCACCAAAAATCAGCTCAATCCATCCACTGGAACGGGGACGAATTTCAACCCGAATACGCGCCCCCCGCAAACACAAAAAAAGCCATAAAACGGCCAAATCTCGACCAAAAAACGCCAAAATCCCTCAAAACCTAGCCAACACCAATACGCACGAAACTGAACCGGCCCCTCAGCCCTAGGCTCCGGGAACCCTACTTAATTGACCCAAAAGCCCTAAAAAAGCAACATAATACACACGAAAACGTCCTAACAACCCTAAAATGCATATAAGTATATGTATGCATGCATTTATGTTTGTATTTATATGTAGATATACAGATGATATATGTTTATATATGTATGTATATATATATATTCACTGAAAAAACCATAGGCTATAGACCATATATAGTTAGGAATTAGCATTTACAAAACCTTGAAAATTCACTGAAAAAAACGTAGGTTATAGACCATATATAGTTAGGAATTAGCATTTACAAAACCTTGAAAATTCACTGAAAAAACCATAGGTTATAGACCATATATAGTTAGGAATTCGCATTTACAAAACCTTATTTTACTCACACAAAACTATTGAAATTCCATATATAGTTAGTTGCACTAACTATATATCGCGCACCCGCAATCCACTGCTGATGATGTCACATATTACATCATTCATGACATGGTCAGTGACATCACTGATGACATCACTGATGACATCTCAAATGACATCACTGATGACATCACTGATGACAACATCCAGTGACTGTATGTTTCTGTAAAGTTAAAATATGTCTTACATATTGAAGAATGAGTGGATGTATAAGTGTCTGGATGAAGGATTTAGTAGGTGCATGACTGACTGTATGAGTGAGTGATTAAATGTGTCTCACTGAGTGCATGGGTTAGTGACTAAACTGTCTTAATTTGTGCATCATTATGTCTGTTGTTCTGTAAACTGTTGCATGTGTTGATAAGTAGCTATATGAGTAACTATATGGGTTATTGATTGGTTGCCCAAGTATTTGTATGGGATACTGAGTGTGTGTGTGGGTGGCTGGGAGGTGTATGACTCTGTGCATAGATGTGTGAGCAGTTGATTCACTAGATGTATGGTTTCAAAAGTGCATGTGGAAACAGCTGTATGGGCGGTTGACTGTGTGCATGAGTGTATTGGTGAGTGAATGGATATCTCAGTGCTACATGTCAAAGTAAGTACATATGTAAAACACAGTACATGTGAGAGTTGACATATATAAATAACTGTGCATAAGAGCCAGTGAATGTGTGAGTGGCTGTATGGATCATTGTGAACTTGTATCAGGGATTGTATAAGAGAGTTAATATGTGTTAGTATATGTTTGAATAAGTAAAGTTTGTATAACTGTATAGTTGAGGAAATGGAGGTGTGATTGATTCTTTGATTGACTGACTAGGTGTGTGAGTAACTCCATGGATGAGTGACAGTCTGTGAGTGTCTGTTTACACTGATTGTATCTAAGGTTATATTAGAGTCTGAAGAGGTTCATCGTATTATCACATGAATGATATCATCAGTGATGTGATCAGTAATGTCAAATGAGATGTCATCAGTGATGTCATCAGTGATGTCATTTGAGATGTCATCAGTGATGTCATTTGAGATGTCATCAGTGATGTCATCAGTGATGTCACTGACCATGTCATGAATGATGTAATATGTGACATCATCAGCAGTGGATTGCGGGTGCGCGATATATAGTTAGTGCAACTAACTATATATGGAATTTCAATAGTTTTGTGTGAGTAAAATAAGGTTTTGTAAATGCGAATTCCTAACTATATATGGTCTATAACCTATGGTTTTTTCAGTGAATATATATATATATATATGTTATGTTATATTATGTTAATAACTATTTATAGAGCGCACGTACACTCGTAGGTTTCATGGCGCTAAAGCAGAGAAAAGTAAACCAAAATCCCTAGACATATGCTTGCTCCAACAGCCACGTCTTCAAGGCCTTCCTGAAGACCAAAAGATTGTTACAACTCCTGAGTGACAAGGGGAGGGTGTTCCAGAGAGTGGCGGCCAAGTAGGAGAAAGAGCTACCTCCTTGCCGTTTCCGTTTAAACAATGGGATAGTTACTTAGTGGAGATGAGCAGAGCGTAAGTTGCGCTGAGGTTTATAGTTATTAATCCTATTTTTGACAAATTTGGGGCCATTTCCCTGTAGTGCTTTAAAAACTATGCAGCCCGTCTTGAAAGCGACCCTTTGGGCCATCGGTAGCCAGTGTAGTTTTGACAGTCCCGGTCTGGCTGACTGCCATTTGTGTTGTTTCCAGATGAGTCTTGCCGCCTGGTTTTGGACTATCTGGAGTCGTTTTAACAGACCCGATGGCAGGCCAAGATATACAGCATTCGAAAAATCGAGGCGCGAAAGTACCAGGGCTATCACTACCTGTATGAGTGCGGAGTGTGTTAGGAGGTGGACAATTTTCTTAATTTTACGAAGTTCAGGTACGTTTATTTGCAGTTCTTCGTGGTACAACCAACCATGACGCATTTCGGGCTTTGCAGCCCTTGTTCACATGCAGGGAGTAGCTGAATTCAGTAATTTTTAAAGTGCATTTTGCCCCGCCTGCTGCCCGCCTCCAAGAAAGGTCATGTGACCAGACTATTGCCCCGCCTGCTGCCCGCCTCCAAGAAAGGTCATGTGACCAGACTATATGGACAACAGACTACAATCGCCTGTGTCCATTATTAAGAAAACAGAGTTGTTTTTATATAAATCCATAGCATATGGTAAACGCAATTGTGAATAAAAACCACAATTCAAAATTATCGCATTTTCAATACTTTGCATAAATGCATTTTGTAAGTGCCATTATAACAGTTTTTGAGCAATTGGTCAAGACAATTCATGATTGCAATTGGCATAGTAACTGGTTAAATCCAGTATGTCACAAAAGAAAAGACCAACATAGGTACTCATACAGGCTAATTGTGCTGATAATTCCGACACGATCTTTGTCCATAAGGACAAAAGAAGGGAGAGCAAGGTGTGCAATAGAGCAAAAAATTGCTACAGTGTTAACGACCAAAAAGCTTGGACAACCCTGCCTGTTGTGCAAAGAGGCTTTGTATAAAGTGCATATTCACATCTAAAAAGTGATAAAATCCATGATATACATTTCATTACTTAAAAAGAATGCACTTAAAACGTATTACCTGTATTAAAATAAGGACTAAGCCATGTTATTCAATTAAAGGTAAATATAAAATGCAATTCTAAAAACAGTAATTTCATCATGATTTTTAAAAGTGTAAAAGTGAGTACAGTGACCAATTACATGGTGATAAAACATGATTATTCTTAGGGAGAAAGAAAATTGCCACAGATGTAAAGTGGCCGGAGGACCGAATAACAGAAAAGAAAAAATATATATATATATATATTCACTGAAAAAACCATAGGTTATAGACCATATATAGTTAGGAATTCGCATTTACAAAACCTTATTTTACTCACACAAAACTATTGAAATTCCATATATAGTTAGTTGCACTAACTATATATCGCGCACCCGCAATCCACTGCTGATGATGTCACATATTACATCATTCATGACATGGTCAGTGACATCACTGATGACATCACTGATGACATCTCAAATGACATCACTGATGACATCTCAAATGACATCACTGATGACATCACTGATGACATCTCATTTGACATTACTGATCACATCACTGATGATATCATTCATGTGATAATACGATGAACCTCTTCAGACTCTAATATAACCTTAGATACAATCAGTGTAAACAGACACTCACAGACTGTCACTCATCCATGGAGTTACTCACACACCTAGTCAGTCAATCAAAGAATCAATCACACCTCCATTTCCTCAACTATACAGTTATACAAACTTTACTTATTCAAACATATACTAACACATATTAACTCTCTTATACAATCCCTGATACAAGTTCACAATGATCCATACAGCCACTCACACATTCACTGGCTCTTATGCACAGTTATTTATATATGTCAACTCTCACATGTACTGTGTTTTACATATGTACTTACTTTGACATGTAGCACTGAGATATCCATTCACTCACCAATACACTCATGCACACAGTCAACCGCCCATACAGCTGTTTCCACATGCACTTTTGAAACCATACATCTAGTGAATCAACTGCTCACACATCTATGCACAGAGTCATACACCTCCCAGCCACCCACACACACACTCAGTATCCCATACAAATACTTGGGCAACCAATCAATAACCCATATAGTTACTCATATAGCTACTTATCAACACATGCAACAGTTTACAGAACAACAGACATAATGATGCACAAATTAAGACAGTTTAGTCACTAACCCATGCACTCAGTGAGACACATTTAATCACTCACTCATACAGTCAGTCATGCACCTACTAAATCCTTCATCCAGACACTTATACATCCACTCATTCTTCAATATGTAAGACATATTTTAACTTTACAGAAACATACAGTCACTGGATGTTGTCATCAGTGATGTCATCAGTGATGTCATTTGAGATGTCATCAGTGATGTCATCAGTGATGTCACTGACCATGTCATGAATGATGTAATATGTGACATCATCAGCAGTGGATTGCGGGTGCGCGATATATAGTTAGTGCAACTAACTATATATGGAATTTCAATAGTTTTGTGTGAGTAAAATAAGGTTTTGTAAATGCGAATTCCTAACTATATATGGTCTATAACCTATGGTTTTTTCAGTGAATTTTCAAGGTTTTGTAAATGCTAATTCCTAACTATATATGGTCTATAACCTACGTTTTTTTCAGTGAATTTTCAAGGTTTTGTAAATGCTAATTCCTAACTATATATGGTCTATAGCCTATGGTTTTTTCAGTGAATATATATATATACATACATATATAAACATATATCATCTGTATATCTACATATAAATACAAACATAAATGCATGCATACATATACTTATATGCATTTTAGGGTTGTTAGGACGTTTTCGTGTGTATTATGTTGCTTTTTTAGGGCTTTTGGGTCAATTAAGTAGGGTTCCCGGAGCCTAGGGCTGAGGGGCCGGTTCAGTTTCGTGCGTATTGGTGTTGGCTAGGTTTTGAGTGATTTTGGCGGTTTTTGGTCGAGATTTGGCCGTTTTATGGCTTTTTTTGTGTTTGCGGGGGGCGCGTATTCGGGTTGAAATTCGTCCCCGTTCCAGTGGATGGATTGAGCTGATTTTTGATGAGATGTTAGGGAATCGCTGGAACTAGTGTCCAGCCAAGTTTGAAGCGGATCGGAGCAGTGGAAGTGCTTTAAAGAGCAATTTTTGTGCGGAGTAGCGAATTGTCATGTTATTCAATGGGAGTTTTTGGTGCGCATGGAGAAGGTGAATTTGGGATGTTCCAGTTGCGCTAGAGGGACGGGGCTTGGGTGAGCTGTAGGGAGAGTGGATCGGCAGGTGTGCCGAATTTTTGGGATTTGTTGGCCGAAGGGAAGGGTGTGCTTGGGCAAAGTCGATTTGGTGAAAACGGTGCGTTATTTACATGAAAGTTGAAAAAACACTAATAAAAGCAAAGCTAAAAAGCCACCTCATTACAAACAGAATGGCTTTAACTTAAACGAGGGCGAGATCTATTGCATTTTCAATGCTTGTTTACTTTGGTTCCATCAAGAAGGCATTCAGATGTGTCACACATTTGCCATAAATTCTGAATGTTAGCACTCTAGTTGCACATTAGATCACTTTAGTAAAGCTACTGCTCACCAGGGACGTCTGCTGCTGGTATTCAAAGTGCATGTTTCAGTCTGCATGTCAGAATTTTTTTAATGAAATAGAAGAGGATTTGAGAAGTCACTCAAAATGATCCCTAATTTTTCTTTCTGAAGCACTAATCATACTTTCTATGGCAAAATTAACCCCCTCATGTTGTTCCTTTTTAAATTGAGTGTTTTCAGACTTACCACTTCATTCCAATCAAGATGGCTTCTGGTGTGCCATACTTTTGTCATAAGTAAGACTGTTAGCGCTCTAGTTGTTCTTTAGAACACTCTGGGACATTCTGTCATTGGGCTATACTTGGGGTACATCTGGGTGATATTTGGGCTACATTTAGGCTCTTTTGTCTCTGGTGGCCATCTTGCGAGACTATGTCAGAATTTTTTAATGAAATTGAAGAGGGTTTGAGAAGTCACTCAAAATGTGCCCTAATTTTTCTTTCTGCAGCACTAATCATAATTCATATGGCAAAATATACCCCCTCATTTTGTTCCTTTTTAAATTAAATGTTTTAAGAGTTACCACTTTATTCCAATCAAGATGGCTTCAGGTGTGCCATACCTTTGTAATAAGTAGGACTGTTAGCGCTCTAGTTGTTCTTTAGAACACTCTGGGACATTCTGTCATTGGGCTATACTTGGGCTACATCTGGGTGATATTTGGGCTACATTTGGGCTCTTTTGTCTCTGGTGGCCATTTTGGGAGACTGCATGTCAGAATTTTTTAATGAAATAGAAGAGGATTTGAAAAGTCACTCAAAATGTGCCCTAATTTTTCTTTCTGCAGCACTAATAATACCTTCTATTGCATAATATACCCCCTCATTTTGTTCCTTTTTAAATTAAATGTCTTAAGAGTTACCACTTTATTCCCATCACGATGGCTCCAGGTGTGCTATACCTTTGTAATAAGTTGGACTGTTAGCGCTCTAGTTGTTCTTTAGAACACTCTGGGACATTCTGTCATTGGGCTATACTTGGGCTACATCTGGGTGATATTTGGGCTACATTTGGGCTCTTTTGTCTCTGGTGGCCATTTTGGGAGACTGCATGTCAGAATGTTTTAATGAAATAGAAAAGGATTTGAGAAGTCACTCAAAATGTGCCCTAATTTTTCATTCTGCAGCACTAATCATACTTTCTATGGCAAAATATACCCCCTCATGTTGTTTCTTTTTAAATTAAATGTTTTAAGAGTTACCACTTTATTCCAATCAAGATGGCTTCAGGTGTGCCATACCTTTGTAATAAGTAGGACTGTTAGCGCTCTAGTTGTTCTTTAGAACACTCTGGGACATTCTGTCATTGGGCTATACTTGGGCTACATCTGGGTGATATTTGGGCTACATTTGGGCTCTTTTGTCTCTGGTGGCCATTTTGGGAGACTGCATGTCAGAATGTTTTAATGAAATAGAAAAGGATTTGAGAAGTCACTCAAAATGTGCCCTAATTTTTCATTCTGCAGCACTAATCATACTTTCTATGGCAAAATATACCCCTTCATGTTGTTTCTTTTTAAAGTAAATGTTTTAAGAGTTACCACTTTATTCCAATCAAGATGGCTTCAGGTGTGCCATACCTTTGTAATAAGTAGGACTGTTAGCGCTCTAGTTGTTCTTTAGAACACTCTAGGAGGCTGCAGTAGAACACAAAGGAATCAACTGACAGTCTCTGTCCTTGTTGGATGTACATGTTTTACTGAGAATGTCAGACTTCATTTTCACATGACTGAGAAAGATAATGTGAATTTACAGAAAATATGCTTTCAGTTTAGCTTATAGATCCCCTTCCAAACCACTGTGGGAAAATCATGAGATATTAGTTTTCTTTCAAACAATATTCATGATATCACAGCAGAAGGTTTTTTCACATGGTAAAATCACCTTAGAACCCACCACAATTCCTAAAACAAGTATGGTACCATCAACAAATGATTTATAATGTAACTAAAGTCCTAAAACCCTCTATTAACTACAATGCTTTTTAATGAGGTGCTATCATGTATATTGGTCCCAAGATGGCTGCCAACACTTCTTGGATGAAGTGCTGACAGCCAATCAGATCAGATGTGTGGTTAGGCTCCGCCCAGATATATATATTTTTTTGAACCTAAATTACTCAAAATCCACTGGAGCACATATATTGAGACCTAGCAAAGGCACATCAGGCTAACAGTCCCTACAATTTTGCCAAGTTTCGTGCAAATCCATTCAGCCGTTCGAGCTAAAAGTGAGGCCAACCGCCCTATGGAAATTAACATGGGAAAAATGCGTTTTGGGACCCCCCTTTTTTCTCGGCCCCCCCTTGATGAAACCCCCCCAAATTGTCAGGGGCTGCTCAGAAACAAAATGTTCCATTTTCCTGAAGATTTCAGCCAATTCCGTCCACAAACACCAAAGTTATTAGACATAGAATTTTCAAAAATCCCATAGAGAAAAAATCCTAACTATATATACCTACTGGCGACCGCCAGTAGGTAATATATATATATATATATATATATGTATTTATATATATATATATATATATATATTTATGTATATATATAAAAGAAATAATAAGACCCTATAGATAACAGGGAACATGCCTATCTATTCAATTTCATAAATAGTAGTAGTTGTTTGTTTCCATCATACACAGGGGAATAAATGGGCAACAGGGATTATATATATATATATAATCTTTGTTTTTGAAATTTCGGCGGCTTGCCTGAGCCATGTTAAGAGCCCCCGTGCTGCAAGCACTCCAATGACTACACCAATCGACGCCGCCGCATTGGGAGACAGGAGACGGTTGTTGCAAGAAAAGAGTAGCATTGGGGACTCGAGCCTAGTTTTCACCACCCACTGTGGATCAATTTGTTAAAATTGTGGGACAAAGTCATGGCCCTCACTGAAGGAAGAGAGCGCACTACAAGGACCATCAGGCCTCGCTGAGGCCGCGCCCACTGGGGCGTTGGTTGTGAATATTAGGTAGAGCCCTGAAATCGCGGTACCTTGCTCCGTGTCCGATGTCTATGAAAAAGTGTGGAAGAACACGAAACGCGTCAACCTGCTGGACTGTAGTTTGTGGAACAAGGCTGACAATCCTAGATGCTCCTTGCAATAAAAAACTGTGGCCAATACTCACCTGTCTTGGCGGCTTTCTTCATAAACAGGCAATGTTTGTTCTATCCATTGTAACGTCACAACAGCAGGTATGTTCATTTATCAAATTTTATTCCTTTAAAAACACCATGTGCAAAAATGTGCAGAAGTGGGACGGCCATATATATATATTTATTTTCTTTTTTTTTGTCAACAAACATCCACCAGGGGCATAGGCACACCTTGCGAGTTCCAAATGTCTTTATTATAACCAAGTAGCCATGTTTTGGAAACATTGCCTTTCTCAATACTGGTTAAGATGATTGGTATCAGTTGCGAACCTTTTTAATTGAATCTGTTCTCATTCCCATCGGTTGATGTCTCCTAGCAAGAGAAAGTGGTGTGACGTTATTCAAGTTGGTAACATTAACATCCGCCATCACAGTGTGTTGAATTTTATATTTGTTCATTTTATTAATGGCATTACGCGTGCCCCTTTGCAATATTTAGTGATGTTTAATCCTTAATGGATCTCATATATGGCACGACTCTTTGACACACTGTCAAATTGTGCGATTAGAACTCTCCTTTAGCCACTTCAACATTCACAGGCTGAAGAAATATTGATTTGCATCCCACATCCGGCTGCTTTTCCAACTCGATAGGGCATCTTTTTACCAGATTTCAGGTCCTCATGAACACTACATGGGGGCCAGGACTCTTAGAGCATAGTTGAGAGATGACTCATTTATGCCTTTCACTAGCCTGTGGGTGGGGCTGACACTTGGCCCCTCCCTGACCAATAGGGAAAATGTTTCCAGCGCATCCTTAGCCACTTTTGTGCACTTCCTCTGTGCCCTACAGCAAACAATCTCCCACTTTTCCTCTCTACTTAAAACCAAGATGGCAGAATCTTTCCTCTCATCTGCACAGCTCCTGTGTCCTCTCTGGAGGTGTGGCCAGTGCAATGAGCAAACCCTCCCCTGTGGTCACTCAAAAACAGTACTGGGGGTAGCTCTTTTCCTAATTAGATTGGTAGCTGGCTGGCTTGTAGATGGTGCAGATCCAGATGTGAGTTACAGCTGCCTGTGACAGGGCAGGCCCCTTTGAAAACCATTACATTCCTGGCAATGGCCAGACAGTCATCCTGGCAGAGGAATAGGAAACATCCCCATGCCCAAGCTCTTTGTCTTCGCTCTGGAAGTCAATGCATACCTTACCAAGGAATTATTCAGCTCCTGGGTGACAGTTGGAAGCTCATGCAAATGGGTTTCTAGAGGCTTGAGGCAGATAAAAGGTGATTTTTTTTAAATTACCTTTTGTAAAACAATTGTTACAAATCTAACTTTACCAATGAAATTAATTTCTAATAAGCAATTTAAAAAGTCCAATAAATAAATTTATATCATGTTGTTAGGCAGAGATAACTCTATTTCATTTTAATATTATCTCCCAATGCTTTCCGGTGTAACAGCTAACCCTTCTACAGTGAAAATAGCCTTTTATGCCTTTTGACTGTAAGGACATGTTTTACGTTAAACACTTGCATGTCCTACTCTTAAATATCATGCACCCTGCCTTATGAGGACATCAATCTTATTGGGGTGGCTTATTCATATTTAAAGGGAAGATTTAGGCCTATCAAAAGGGGGTTATTTTCTTACAGATTGGATTTGTAGCTTAACGCTGAACTGCCAGGCTACTGGTGGCAGGTCTGCATTCATATTTTCCATTGTCAATGATGGCTAGGGGTGGGGAGAATGCCTGAGCTTTATTCTGCAGAATTTTGCAGAAGTAAATAAAAAAACTGTGCAAGATTCTGCAGAGTTACACCCACCCCTACCATATATACTGCAGTGTGGTCTCACACGTGGGTGTAGCTGCAGTTATCAACTCTCACCGGTGTGCACCCATGTGAAAGATTCAGCAGGTGGTCGAGCCCTACAGATTACACTCACACAACAGACATTTTTTACAGTTGTATATGCTGTGAATGCCCAGGGTTGCCATAAGCTGCCCATCTGTTAAAAATGTCTGCTTTCCCTCACCCTTGCACCCTTATGGAGATGTTGTATCTTGCACCTATGGTCACTGACCTGGGCGGGTACAGGACTGAGCCATCTTGCCCGTACCAGCCACTTGCATGCAATATACTACTTACTAGCCAATATGTGGCTTGTCAATGACCAGAAGCTGTTTCAACTTGTTGTCTTGTCCTGTTGCCACCCAGGTCTGCTTCACCAGCCCCGCTGAGGCAGCAGCCACTGTGTTCTTCACATCATTGGCTACGGAGGTGTAGATACTGCCGCTGATTAAGACGGACTGCCATTATGGGTGGAGGCTGCTGAGCAGGAGTGGCAATCATGCCGGTAGATGACAGCTGCTGGGGCTCTGGTTACTGCAGGTCGGTCATATATGCATTGGGCAGGTTTGCAATGAAGCTTCTTTCAGAGGCCATTCTGACTTATGGCTGCAAGCATCCCACACAGGCTTCATCACCAAGGAAACACACATTGCTTCCGGCCGTCGTGCAGTAGTTCAGACACAAGCATTTTTTAATGTACTTCCGAGTGCGACTGTGCAAGAGGGAGGTGGTGCATGACTTATCTTTGAGGAGAGCGGGGTGCGTCTATCTCAATTTCCAGTAGAGAAAGAATTATTTATTTGATGTTCATAGCAATACGTTATCTTCACAGGTTCTCATTCATTCCTCCAGCAGAGTGGCAGAATGTATTAGTAATTCCTCGTTACAAGTGTTACCTAGAATTTATAAATTCCTCCAATACTGCTGGTGGAATTGAAAATTCCTCCCACATCAAGTGATGTCACTATATGTGCTGCAGTCCACTAGTGACATTTAGTTTATAGGTAGGGGTACACATTAGTACCAAATACTAGGGACTTATAGGTAAGTTTTGTGTACCAATAAGGAGTATCACCAAATTCAACATTTTTTAGGGGTAGTCTCACATGGATTGGGCACTGGACAACAGTGTCCCAGTATGATGAGTCCAAAAAACAACAATAAAACCTAGCCAGGGGTGGGAGTGAAGGGGCATAAAATTGGCATTTTCCTACAGCGTTGTTGTGAAACAAACAATTAACGTATTTTGCCTCTCTGAAACTGGTAACACAACAGAAATCCAGAAATCATCTGAATTAAAACTATAGATTTTAGGGGGGGTCAGGGGTTCTAAATGTACCATATTTTGTTCTTCACTTTTGACTGCAGTATGAGTTTTAATCTCAGCCCTTCCATGTTTCTGCTGTAGTTGGCCAGTCTATCATCCCAGTTACATTCACAATGGCAATACTATTGTGGTCTAAAACAAGTCAGTTTTACTGTGTGTAGTTGGGGATATGGAACCCTGTGTACGAATCTTTTTGGGTGGTCGCAAAAGGCCTTATTAGCAGAAATTGGCTGTTTGCAACGACAAAAAGGCATCATTTTGAAATGTACAAAAGACAAATTGTGACACATAACTTGTTACTGCATCACAATTTGGTTTTGTGATTTGGTATTTGGAAGGGGAGTGTTTAGGACATCCCATCCAAAACTGAATTACAGTCGCAAAACATTGATATTTTCACACATTATCGAAAGAAGTGGTAACAAATTTGCAAATGAAAGGGGTCACTTTTTAAAATGAAAAAACAAAAGCTGTTTTTAACAGCCAACAGTGGACCCATGGACCACTTGCCTACTCTTAAAAGATGAAGCTTAAGTTTATTTTTCTTATTTTTTAAATGCAGCCCCTTTCCTTTAAAAAAAATCGAGCTGCATTCTTTTAAAATTGTTTTATGGAAAAACAATCACAGATATGTTGGTTTTCTGACACCAGCAGGCCACCATGCCGGTGATGTTAGCTATTCCTAGTAGATCACAAATTGTGACCTACCTCATTAATATTCAGGAGCTAGTTCCATTTGCGACTCCATTAGGAATTGCTAATTAAAAGTTAAAAGGTTGCTTACATTTAAAATAGAGATTAGCTAATTGAGATTCACAGAAAATCACAATTTGGAAATTGCTTTCCCCAATTTTTGTACATCTGGCCCATAGTTTTATGAACAGTGTGCCACTAAATGCAATTATATGTGTCAGTGGGCACAATCCGCTGCCATTTCCTGCTTGTCATTTACTCGAGGAGAGAAACTTATTTCTGCTCATGTGTTGTGACCTTCCTTTTATGCATGATCTGTGCAAAATGTGTGCACTGTGAACCTGTAGGCTGGTGTACATTTAATCTTTGAAATCAAAGCACAATCTTTTAATAATATATCTTTCAACCAGATTCTGCAAAGAATTTCCCACTGTTGAACATTTTTCCACATAAAGATTGGCAACCTGCCTGTTGTTAACTCCTTTCCTGCTGTTGATGTCCAATTGCAAAGAAGATGGGAGTGATTGTAGCTGTAGAGTGCAAGAGAACAGAGGGAGTCATAGAGATTTTTTTTTTTATAAGTTTGATTTTATTGAAGAATAAAGAAAGGTAGGGAGGGGGGAAGGGGGAAAGTAGTAGTTACAATGGATATATAAATGAAATAGGCAATACAATAAAATTCTCATGAAATTCAAACATAACAAGCATGAGGATTTATGAACATAGCATATAAATACGAATTAAAGATATAGTACATTATAATATAATGAAAACTAAAATTATAATCACAAGAGTAAGGCAAAGGAAAAATCATGGGGGTTTGCGTACTTCAACTGTGCTAGAATCTGGAGAGGGAGGCACAGGAGCAGAGGAAGAAAAATATGTCACTAAAGGAAGCCAAACCAGGTTGCGTTTAATTGCTAGGGAGATGGGGGATACATAGTTGGTATCTAAACGGTGATGAAAGCAGACTGCATTCCACCAAGATTGGTAGGAGATATTGGCAGCTTGCTTCCAGTTAGAAGTAATGGTATGGAAAGCTACAGCTATGAAAATGTCAAGTCATAGATAGTGGCGAGGAGATTGAGGTAGATCCGGTGAAAGAGAGCCAAGAAAAACCTGTGAGGGTGAAAAGGGAACTTGAAAACGGAAAATCCTTTGTATTTGCTTCCAAACTAGGTGCCAGAACTGGGAAATAGGAGGACAATCAAATAACATATGTTTGAGATCTGCAAAGGAACAGGAGCATGACCAACAAGTAGAGGGGGATTCTGATGAAAAGCGGGATAAAGCAAGTGGGGTAAATAAGGTTCTGTTATAAATGAAATATAATGTTTGGGTAGTATTAGCAGCTCTAGAGGTTTTATGAAGTTTAGTCCATATTTTATCCCAAAGAGATACCGGCCACTCCTGAGAAAGATCCGATTCCCAGGAATTCCCGGTTTTAGACTTTAGTCTATCATTGGTGGAACGGAAAGAATTGTACAGAGCTGAAGCAGAGGGTGAGGCCTCCAACAATAGGGAAGTGGGTTTACGTTCTAAGGGAACATCATTGGAAGATGATAAGGAGCGAAGGTACAAGATCAGGACTGTATAGAGGGCAGCGTGTTGAGCTCGAGCAGAAGCTGGTAATGAGAAAGAGGTTTGAAAGGAGAGAGGAGTACCATGAGAAATTCATTGAGAGATCCAGCATAATCCTCGAGAATGCCATGTTTTCCAGAAGATGGTGCGATTACGGATTTTGAGAAGCGAGTTGTTCCAGATCAGTTGCTCGTGAATAGAAAGAAGGGAAGGGTAAGATGAAGATAAGTAGGGAAGAGGGAGAGTGCGGGAGTGAGAAATAACAGGTGTACGAAGACGGGCTAAAGGTGATGTAAAGGCCATGAATTAGTGAAAGGAGAAGGGGGAAATAAAGGAAGACTCCATACTCAACCAAACAGAAGGATAGTGAGGAAGATCAGAAGAGAACCAACGGATTGATTGTTTCAGAGAGAAGGCTCGATGGTATTGCTTAAAGTCAGGAAAGCGTACTCCAGAGTGAGCTTTGTCCTTGCGTAAGGAGGTAAGAGCTAGCCGGGGACGCTTACCGTTCCACAAAAATTTAAGCAGTAAAGAATCGATCCTTTTAAAGAAATTGGGATGTGTAAGGGAAGCATGGAAATAGTATAAAGAAGAAGGGGGGATAGCATCATCTTGATAGAGTTGAGCCGACCCCACCAGGACAAGAAGAGTGGATTCCTTCGAGTAATAGCTGCGTCCATTTTCTTGTAAATATAATCAAAGTTTAGTTTGAGAGTATCAGGCAAGAGAGGAGTGAACCAAACACCCAGATATTTGATTTTAGATGGCTGCCAAGAGAAACCGGTTTGAGAAAAGAAATGCTTCTGACAGAGAGGATTTAAGGGTAAAATTTCACACTTATCAGCGTTTAAGCGATAGCCAGAAACCTCAGAAAAAGAAGAGACCTGCTGAAGAAAGGAGGGAATAGAGGAGAGAGGATCCGAGCAATAAAAAAGAATGTCATCAGCATAAACCGAGAGTTTAACCTGATGAGATCCAAATTGAAAACCAGAAATAGTATCATCCAGACGAATCTTAGTAAGGAAAGGTTCCAGAGCTAAAACAAAAAGCAAAGGAGACAAAGGGCAGCCCTGTCGAACTCCCCTATGTAAAGAGAAATAGTCCGATGACATTCCATTAACAAAAATGGAAGCCTGAGGGTCGGAATAAAGTAGAGAAACAATAGAGATGAATTTGGAAGGGATGCCGATCCAACGCAAAGCCTGAAACATAAAGTCCCACCCAATCCTATCAAAGGCTTTCTCCGCGTCTAAAGAGATAGCCGCAAAAGGAAGATTCATAGAGGAAGCCTTGTTAAGTATGTTAAGGAAAACACGAGAATTGTCTGATGAGAGGCGACCCTTGACAAAACCTGATTGTTCGGGCCCAATCAAATCTGGTAAAAAGGGATCTAATCGTAACGCTAATAACTTAGCTAGGATCTTATAATCAGTATTGACCAGGGATATTGGTCTGTAGTTCTTGCATAAGGAATGAACTTTATCCTCCTTAGGAATCAAACAGATCAAAGCCTGCTGAAAAGAACCGCTTGAAGAGCCCGTTCCAAGAAAGGATTGAAATAAGAGTAAAAGCTTAGGAAGAAGGAGAGAAGCGAAGTGACTATAAAATTCGAAAGTGAAACCGTCAGGGCCTGAAGATTTCCCGTGACGCAGTTTAGACACAGCGAGAGAGATTTCAGATAATGAAACATCTCATTCCAGAGGGAGAAAATCAACATGAGAAACCGGAGGAGAGGGGAGCGATCGAAAGTAAGAAAGAAGATCAGCAGAATCCGGGACCTCTTTGGGGGTATATAGATTGTGGCAAAACTTGACAAATTCAGCAAGAATGTCCTTATCCTTAAATGTAGATTCTCCAGAAGAAGTCTTAATGGAGGCAATCTTAGTACGTTCCTTTCTTATCTTTAGGTAATTGGCTAGGAGTTTCCCCATCTTATTCTTGCCTCCATAGTAACGAGAGTTACATTTTAGTAAGAGATTAGAGGCGGCTTCTGTTGTAAATTTGTTAAAAGAGATTTTTGCTTCAATAAGTGCCTTAAGGGAAGACTCAGATTTAGAAGCGTAATAAGCAAATTCTAAAGTTTTAATGTCAGCTAAGATTTTCTCAGACTTGAGCTCACGGAGTTTCTTCCGTCGGGCAACAAAGATGATAATAAAACCCCTAGAGGCTGCTTTAAAAGAGTCCCAAACCATGACAAAAGGGGAGTTAGGGGTATGGTTTAGCAGAAAAAATTCAGAGGCAAAGGCGCTAAATTCAGAAGAAAAAGTGGGATCCAAAAGCAAAGCATTATTGAAGCGCCATCTGCCGGGATGGGGAGAAAAAGGGAGTAAATCAATGTCCACAAAAACCGGAGCATGGTCAGAAAGCAGAATGGAACCAATTTCAGAGCGAATAGCATGTTGGGACAGGGATTTACCAAGGAAAATAGGATCAATGCGGGACTGGGATTGGTGGGGAGGGGAGAAAAAACTGTATTCTCTAAGGTAAGGATTACACAATCTCCAAATATCTACCAAAGCATTGTTCTGAAAAGCATTCACAAACTGAGTATGCATCCTAGAGGTGACAAATTTGACATTGGAATGACGATCTAGGAAGGGATCAACAACCTGGTTACAATCACCTCCGAGAAGTATGTAATCCCCAGAGAGAGAGGACAATTTAGCAGAAATAGAGGGCCAGAAGGATCTATCAATCCCAGTAGGAGCGTACACATTAAAAAGAGTGAGAGGAATATTCTCTATAAGCAATGTAATAATAACCCAATGACCGTCTACATCACATTCATGAGAGATTGAAGAAACATTTAACTTTTTATGTAACAAAATTACAACACCATTCTTCCAGGAAACTGTGGGAGAGCAAACAACATGACCCACCCAACAACACTTGAGCTTTAGAGCCTCTGCTTCAGAGAGATGAGTCTCCTGGGGGAGGGCAAAATCAGTCTTTAGTCTTGCTAAATGTGATAGAACTCTTTGCCTTTTAATGGGATTATTCAATCCCTTAACGTTCCATGTCGTTACACAGAATGAAACAGTAAAGAAAAACAACTATCAGCAACATGCTTATTAATACATAAGAATGAACTGAAAGAATTGAGAAAAATGCAAACATAATGATGAGGAGAAAGGGAGAAAGGAAGGGAGAGATAGGAAAGGAAAAAGTAATGAGTGGGCTAAAAAGGAGAAAAATGGAAAGAGAAGAACCATTGCAGCAGAGAAAATATTGAGTTCTAGAAAAAGAAAGAGGAAGTAAAGGGAGGAGAAAGGGGGAAGAGAAGGAAAGAACAGAGAGAAGAAAATCTGTCAGGAGAACAGGTGCAGAAGAATAGGATAAAAGGACAGAAATAAGAACGAACAAGAAGACAGTACATGTCCAAAAGGAACGACTGAAGTACATACTTACGAAAACAAAAAAACGCAAAAACGAGGATGGGAAGGTGGCGTCGGGGGACAACAGCGATAACATCCAGAGCGGACATCAAACCTTTAATACCATGAATCCAAATGCAGCAGGGTAAAAAGAGAAAGGGAAAGGGGAACATCTGCAAAAAACAAGAGAAAACAGACTAGTGAATAGAGGAGTGCATCAAGAAAACAGGAAAAGTAACTAAATCTGAACAATAGAGACACAAAAGAATAAAAAAACGATTGTAATGGGAAACATTAGGAAATCACAACATCAGCATCAATAAAGAGACATCAGGACCATAGCCCAACAAGGACAAAGAGACAGTAGGTCCCGTCAACCAGGATTGGAGACATCCATAAGGTCTGGACCATGTCGTCGAAGAAACTCTTGCAAGGCTGCAGGATCATCGTAGGTGGTCGTTCTGTCCTTATATGTGACCTTGAAGAGGCAAGGATGGAGGAGACCATATCTAGTATTGAGTGCCCTAAGCTGAGGTCTCAAGTCCAAAAACTTCTTCCTTCGATCCGCGGTAGTCTTGGAGACATCTTGCGATAGAAACAGGCGGTGACCTTCCCACATGATCTGTTTCTTGAGCTTGGCAGCTGAAAGGACCTGTAAAAGGTCAGTGAATTGCAGGAATAACATGATGACACCTCTAGGTTTGCTAGCAACCCTGGGACCAAGGCGATGAGCCTGTTGGATATTGACGGAGGCTAAGGCCGGGGCGTCCAAGATCTTGGCGAGAAAGGATTGGAAGAAAGTGGTAGGATTAGACCCCTCTGTAAGTTCTGGAAGTCCATATAAGCGTAGATTGTTCCTACGATTCCTGTTTTTCAAATCCTCTGTCTGGCGTTTAAGGAGGAGTATCTCCGCCTCCAGAGACGGGATGTGAGAACAAGAAGATTGCAGAGAATCTGTTGTAAGTTCCAGAGTCTGAACACGTGAGTCCAAAGAAGACCATTTTTCCTGCATAGCCTGCATGTTTTTGGTGGTGGCTTCCATGAAAGGTTTAAATGCACAAAGTTCTTCCAAAATGAGTTCCATAGAGGAGGATCTTTCTTGAGACGTTTAGAAGAATTTAAGGAAGACGGCGCCTTGCCTTTGCCACGTTCTTTCGGGATGGCTCCGTGTGTCGAAGCAGCTTTTGATGACGCGTCGTCTTCCATGTCTTGGTAAGGAGAATCCGAATCTGAGCCAGCCGGCAAAGCAGAGGAGGAAGCCAGTTTTCAAGTACGAATTTTCCCCATTAAAAACTGGAAAGTCAGGTGTAGGTAAGCAAGCCGCCACTGATGAGGAAAGCAGTACTATTAACACAGAGTAATGCAAGAACAAATGAGACTGAATTGAAGTCACTTGAAGGCCAAGCAGGGCGGACTGATGCGGGCCAAACATGGTTACGCAGAAGTAAAGTGGTTAGAGGATATGTGTAGAAGTATACTTTGAAAGCCTGTGAAGGCAAACCCTGAAGCAACAAGATCCATCGACGATGTGTGCCACTGCAGGACTCAAAAAGCGTTAGAGAGGGACTATATGGCAAAAAGCACAAGCCGTAGAAACTCTACGGAGCTGAATGTTGAGAGGAAAAAGCAGGCAATATATGGAGGTTAGTAATGGAGGACATAGGCAGTGCGTAGAGTAATGTTTAGACCATTGATAAAAAAGTCCTCTGTAGGAGAAAAGGCCAGAAGAGAAACAAACAACATGCCAGGTCACCAACGGCTTCCAATGAAGAATGGTATATCTGAAAGATTTGCAGACATCTTATGATTCACAGTCCCTCAGGAATACACAGCCAGCTCAAGAAAGGTAGATAGAAGGGGTAAAAACAGGACCCTTTGCGTAGTATGGGAGAAGCGCAGTGTAGGCAGCAAACAATGATGAGGGATTCAAAAATGCGCTAAAAGAGCAAGCTGTGATAAGCAGAGAGATCTTGTGGAGAGCTGAGGGATTTCACAAAATGGCGGGCGGAGCCATAAATGCCAGGCCGCATCAAGTGCAAAGGGAAAGAAATGTCCAGAAGCAACACCAGGCTGGATGTAGGGCTCACCTCTTATGCAGGGCCATATTCAGTATACTTGGTTCATTGTTGCGGCATATCAGGAACTTCTCAGCCGGCCGCCGTGAGGAAAACGCGGCCGGCGCACAAAATGGCGGCTGCAATCGCCGGAATCGACACCTCCTTGTAAGTGGTGGAGTTCGATGCGGAACCGGGAAACAAAGAAGGCAAACAGCACAGCTCACGTTCCGGTCCACATATCAGCCGCAAGACAGCGTGAAAACCCCTTCCGCGCTGCAAAGAAAAGGTGTTGCGCCGAGGCTTGTGCCGGAGCTACGCCGCCATCTTGGCCGGCGCTCAAGCCACGCCCCCATAGAGATTTTTATAGTAGCTTCCTGGTGCAAGAGCCTGTTCGAATCCAATGCCTGCCTGGTACAGGAATGAGAAATAGTGGCGCATGGTAGTCAAGTGAAAATCATAAAAGCTGCATGTAGTGGGTTACGGAGAATGGTATTTGAGCCCTGGCCATTACTGATGGTATTAAACCTGTAGAGATAAAACACTTGAAACGTGTCTGAAAGTCCGTGACTGATTTCCAACATGAAAGCAGGAAAGAACTGTCCCACTCTGAACTTTCGTATCATTAGATGTTCTTCACCATGGACTCTTTCAGGAATGATTTGAAATTTTGGCATCCTTCTTAACCTCGGTCTCAAATAATTAATCTTGGATTTAATAGCATCCACATTCAGTTCATTGCATTGAAATCAACTTTAGCAAAAACACAAAAATATAATTTTCCATACTAAAAATAGTTAACATAGTTTATTAGAGAAGTTCAATATATTGAAACTATTTCAATAATTCATCACTCTGAAGTGATCAAATAAAATATATGTTCTAACACTAACACATAGTATACACTTTCTTTGTGCCTGCATTTTGGTATCTTTTGGGTTTCTTTCTCTCCCTCCAGAGTGCCATGGTATACTTTTCCTCATCATATCCTTCAGAGAAAAATTTATATTTGTTACCACTTACCATTCTGACAATTGCGCCGATAGACAGGTCACAATATTGAAATTGTAGAGCGATGGTCCAAAAATTGTTGTAGAATGGAATGCAAAAAAAAAAAATGATCTAAAGTATTCTTTGAAATTTGCTCACAGGGAGAGGGCAAGATGGCGTCCGCGATGGATGCGTAAGCGAACCACTCCTGCCGGACCTCTCGGACATCGCTGTTAGAGTGAAGGTGAAGGGAGGAAATTGTATTCTGGCCTCGGTAGAGGTATTGTCATACTCACCGCTGGCTACAGGACTTTCTGCTGATTGTGAGCGGGTTGCAGTATCGGATGCTGCGGCTGCGGCTCTCTGCGGCGTTGAGAGCGTGGTGGTGGCGGAGCAGAGGCCGGTGGGTGTTTCTGGAGGACCGGCTCACCTGTGCTGCATTCTGCAGCTCTTCGGAGGGCTGGGTGCAGGGAGAAGCGCGTCGAGGAGAGATGCCGTCAAAAAACAACCGAGGACGAGGGCGAGCGCAGGGAGGAGCAGCTGCGGAGCTAGCCGACGGTGTGGAGAGTGCGACCGGGTCTGCTAAGGCGAGGGGAGCTGCACAGATGGAGAAGGGGACAAGGTAACTGACAAGGTAACTGACTTAGGCTCCGGTGTGGCGGCTACTTGGGCCAAAGTTGCGGCTGCAGCATTGACAAAGGGCAAGAAAATCCCGGAGCTATTTTTGGCTGTGAAGAATAAGGAGACTGAAAGGCAGCAGCGAGGGGGTAAAGTCCAGTTACCAGAGGAGAGTCCAGGGACTCCGGTCGAGTTGGACGCTGATGTGGAGGTAGAGCTGGCTGAAAATGGAGAGGGGTTCCAGGGCAGTGGGACTTTTAACACTCTTAATACCTCAGATAATTACTTATTAGTGAAAACGGAAGCCACAAATGTAGCAGCAGATGAAACTGCTATGGATAGGAGTGTGGTGGCTATTTCTGTAGAGGATGTAGAGGCTGTACCTGGATCTATGGAAGCTGATAGAACGGATTCTAGCGCAAAAGTGGATAATCAAGACTATCTGGAACACCAGTCACAGATCCCTGAGACTGATTCCGCCAACTTTTATTCCCTCTCGGAACAGTCAATGTCTTCTTTAGAGGTTCTTGTCCAACAGTACGCAGGACTTGGAAGATCAGCCAGAGAATGATCTCCAAACAGTGAGAAAATTGTGTTTGAATGCGAATGGAAAGGAGATGCTCTCAGAAATTCCTGAGAAGCAGGGTGATTTACTGTCCGATACAGGGGTAGAGCCGGATGAAATCTCACTGGCTCTGATTTGCCAGTCAATTATGCAGCACCGGGAAGAGACTCGAGAAGAAAGCCAAAGGGTTCAGAACTCTTGTCGCAGATTGCAGAACTCGGTTAGGCGTTTGGTCAAATCACATGCTGAATTTTTGTCAAGAGTAAATGAAGCTGAGGCACGCATATCCAGCCTGGAGGACGAAGTATCTCAACACAAGACAGCTATTGAGACTCATTTGGCTACCAAGGAAGATATTAACTGGAAGCTAGCGGGCATACAGAACAGGTCTCGCCGAAATAACTTGAGGGTTTTGCAAATTCCTGAAGGGAAGGAGGGGTCGGATCCCCGAGGGTTCATTGTCGACCTTTTTAGAAAAGCACAAAGTGGGATTGGGATAGGGAGGTTGAGCGGGCACACTGATTCCCATTCTCTATCAGAGCTGATCAGCGAGACCAGAAGCCGAGAGCTATATTAGTGGCATTCAATAATTTTCTTGCCCGCGAGGAGGTATTTGTGAAAGCACGGCCGGACAAGAAACAAAGTGGAGGTGACTTTCAATTCTTTGTGCGCCCTGATTTGTGCAAGCAATCTGTAGAGTTACGTTGGCAGTATCGTCAAATGATTCCTGAATTTCAAGCTAAGGGGGCTCAGGCATTCTTAATGTTTCCTGTTAAAATGAAAATAATCGATAAAGAGCGCACACATTTTTTCACAACAATTGGATCAGCTAAAGAATTTCTGGGTTTAATGTAGCTCAATTAGTTAGTCAGTCAGTCAGTCAGTCAGTCAGTCAGTCAGTCAAAAATACTTTATTCGGTTCATTACAAAAACCACAAAAGTATAAAAAAAACATGCAAAGAGGTCCAAAGGGCACCAAGTAACACAATAACATAAAAAAATATATGCAATTTAAATACAAACAGGGGTGAATGCCCAATTAAAAATGCATAAAAGTACAAGTACATGGTGTCCAATTTAAAAAAGAGTTATGAGCAGCAATCCATGGTTAAAAAAGAGGAATAAAAACATTATGCACTTATTTTAAAAAGAAATAAGATGTATTATAATTCATCTAAGTCCAATTTATCTTTTTACTGAGTCTCATTGCTATGGTTAAAAATTTGGCGACATTGCAGATTTCCCATATGTTTGGCAGTAATTGAAGGTACAGTAAAGCGGGCTTCACTTGGCTAAATCCTTTCCCCTTTAACAAGGGTATAATAAACTTTTTCCTTATTTAAGTGAAGTAACCACAGAAAAACAAGAAATGGGCAGTATCCATGAGGGAACAACCATCGCATTTGCACAAATCCAGATCAAGGGATTTAGTCCAACAGGGGCGGCCAGAAATCAAAAAGTGGATTTTATTTAACCGAAACTTAGTTAAAAGATATCTATTGTTTGAGATGTTGACGACCTTTAGATACAGTTCCAGTTCGCACCCAGAGGATGTTATCAATTGTTGCGTTCTCACAGTAGGCTTTGCCAGTTCCAGGCCTTCTCTGTCCGACTCTCTATTTAACATAAAGGTGCTTTTCACCCACTTTAGGTCTCCCTTAAGCAAGTGAGATGGCTTATTAAACAGTTCTGGCCGTCCCAGCTTTATGGATAATTGTTGGACATATTTCAACCACGGAATGTAGTCCCAATGATCTAGTGCGAGGCAATCATTTAAAACTTCGTGGTTCGCCTTCAATTCCGGGTTCAGCCAGACTGAAATCCACTTCAGTAGTGGGGCCATAGCGATTCGATCCTCCAAATAATCTATGCCACATTCCTGATGTACAATAAAACCGGCCGTAGATCTTGGTAAGGAAAGGATTGTTTTGAGAAAATTGTCCTCCGCTACCTGAAGCATCTTAACGGGTCTGAAGCCCCACAAGTCTGCACCATACATCGCAATAGCAATGCATTTTGCAGTATAAACCTTCAGTACCGCCTCCAGAGGTTTCACCCCTAATTTGCGGGAAAAACCCAGAACTGCCGAGATAGAACGAACAAAGGCATTCTTTTTCTCCAACAGTTGGGGATGCCAAGTTGAACAGTCATCAAAAACAACCCCCAAATAGGGAAATCTCGACACTCTTGTCAATTTATGCCCATTGCAATGCAACGCCTTAACATTTTTCTGGGCCCTACCTTTCTGGCCCACAACCATTACATGAGATTTACCATAATTGACACTTAGATCAAGAGATGACATAAAAACATAAAAATAATTTAGTAGGCATTGGAGACCCACTGCGGTGCGGGCTAAGAGGGCGGCATCATCCGCATATAATAATGCCGGTAATAGAAACTTCCCAGCCCTGGGTATATCTTTACATGATAGTTCTAAAACACCTCCCAGATCGTTAATATATAGTGTAAAAAGCAAAGGAGCTAAAATGCATCCTTGCCTTACACCATTGGAGATGCTAATCTTCCCCGTGCTGTTACCTTTTCGATCATACCTCACAGAGGCTGTAAGATCCCTATGGAGGTCTGCCAGGAAGTACACAATATTGGGGTCAATACCAATCCTTAAAAGCAAACCCCATAACTTGGACCTATTTACTCGATCAAACGCCGAGGATAGGTCCATAAATGCAATATACAGATTTCCTTGCTTCGCTATTGTGTACTTCCCTATGAGCAGTTGCAAATTGAGGCTTTGGTCTATTGTGCTTCGCCCTTTTCTAAAACCATACTGTAGGGCGGAAAGAGTATCAGTTTCTTCAAGCCAATCAGTAAGTTTACATAAGACCACTCTCCCTAGGACCTTTACGGCTGAATCAATGAGAGAAATTGGGCGGTAATTACCCGGGTCACCTCTATCGCCTTTTTTGTAGATAGGGACAATCACCGACTGGGACCATGTCTCCGGAATGCCTATACTAGAAATTCTATTAAAAACATTCGTTAAGATTTTGGACCAAAATGCTATGTTAGCTTTAAAAAGGTCGGAGGGGACACCATCCGGCCCTGGAGCCTTATTACTAGTCATTTTGCCAATTGCGTCAGCCACCTCACCTTCGTTTACTACTAAGGTATAAGGAAGCCTGGTGAAGGTGGTCGACGCCCCAGCCCCAGAATTCTCATCCTCATAAACTGACTTAAAGTGCAGCAGCCATTTATCTTCTTGTATTCCGCAGTCCAGTTCATTGTTACAAGAGTCAGCAAAATAAGATTGGTTTACCACTGCCCAGAACTTGGCGCTATTTTTCAACACGTCAATTGACGTTAACTCTGCCCATGCGTCCTCTCTAATCTCACGTCGCCTCCTTTCAACGGCTACCTTATAATCTTTCCTGAGGGTGGCTACAAGCAGTCTGTCCACTCGTTTGCTTTTAAGGGCCGCTTTTAGTTTTTTGTTGGCCATTGAACATTTTTTATCAAACCAGCCTGCCCTCCCATTTGTTTTACCTTTGCCATGTCGTGTGGAGGCAATTTCATGACAGACTTTTTGATACGCCTCCACTACTTCTTTGTCCCCAGCATCGGCATTCATACAAAGGTCCAGTTCCTCCCGGCTACCATTACAGAGATTTGAGAAAAACTCCTTTGGGACTATCTTGCACCACTTAATTCTGCGGGCTTGGTCAGTTGACCGGATATCGCATTTGTCCACCATATTCGGCCTACTCTCAGTTATTATGATAACATCTCTTATCCTTAACAGGACTGGATTGTGGTCACTGAAATGGGACCTCACAACGGAATAACTGATGATATGACTGCCACAGGTACTACTTAAAAAAATAAAATCTAATGTTGACCCGCTGCCTTGTCCTTTAAATGTGGGAATGTCTTCACCTCCCCTACTTGGTAGCATCAGCCCATTTTCAGCCAACATGGTTTCCAGTAAAACACCCTGGTCTGTATGCTCGAAGTGAATGTCAACTTGATCCGGGGGACCCAAAAAAACGTTTGGTGGACATTTGTCCGGACACTCATGGATATTAAAGTCCCCCAACAGTAAAATGGTGCATTCAGACTCAAGTGACTCTTTAAATCTTAAGAAGAAAGAGTTTAGCATCATTAAGTTGCTAGTAGGTTGAGCCCTGTCAAAGGAATTATAAAAGTTTACCACAAGGACATTGTGGTGACCCTTACGTGTTATTTGTACTGCCAGGCAATAGGGGCAGCCAGTGGCTATTTCTTTGTACATACCAGGGATTTTAGCAGAGATCAGCGTTACCAAACCACCCCGCGCCCATCCCCGAGTAGAGGAGACAGCTGGGAGATAGAAAGTGGTGAAACCATCTACTGTTAAGACATTTTGTGTGTCCCAGGTTTCCTGCATGCCGATAATGTCCATAGTACTTAGGGAATCCCTCCAAATGGGGTCATCAACTTTGTTCCTAAGACCAGCAATATTCCATGTGGCCACAAATAACTCCCCCTTCCCTCTTACTTTCTTATTTTCAATTACAGGTTCTTGTTCGCCACCGTCAATACATAGGTCGGTAACTAAGGCTGGTAGGCCCGTGTCTGTATTCAACTCCTGAAAAGTCTGGGTAGTTTTTACCTGCTGTGGTGGAGTTTGGGGGGTGTTTTCCATCTCACTTACCAATGGGCCCTGTGTTTGTCAATCTATCCAGCCTAGGTTGGACAAGCAGTCATAACGATTAGCCATGGGGATATTAAAGTATTGTTCTTGACAGTTAACAGACTGGGGATAACTGTTAAAATGGCCATTAAATGACCCTGCCCCAAATCCCCCATGTGTGGATCTACCACCTCTTCCATAGACCATGCTCCAGCTATCCTCACCTCCACCACCCCATCCATGGGCATTAGTATTCCATGGGAAGTTAGACCTCCTCCTTCCCTTTTGGTCATTTGGAGCTCTCAGCCGACTCCATCTTTTGTCCATCTGCTCAGTTGGCAGATAGAAATAAGAGAGTGGCCTAGCAGTGACTGTACTGGCTTGATAGCGAGGGGTCCTACTGCAGATATGTTCCACCACCTGCGGGTTTTCAAAGGTTACCACTATGCAGTCCCCTTGTAATCTTTTCTTGTTTCCACCCACCCAAGGGGTTCTTTCCACCATTAAGATGTTACTGGGGGTGTTCACTGGTAGGGGATGGTTATTTGATAGCCAGTGGCATACCTTATTTTTAGTGCTTGGAAGGGTTCCACGTAGGGTGGTGTTAGTTCTGTTACCCCGGTCAGAACCACAACATAGGGGCCAGCATGTGGAGGAAGGTGAATATTTCTACGGGGCTCTGCCTTTTCTAGTGGGGCTGAGTCCAGATTTGGGGTCAGAGGGGTCTGTGGTACCTGGTCTTTAAATTTAACCTGGGTGGTAGGCTTGGGTTTAACAGGAATAGGTGTTTTATTTAATTCAGGTGTCTTAACATTTGATCCTCCCAAGTTTGAGGTCCTAGTCGGGTTCTTTGGCATGTTTTTTTTACCCGTGGTTGCATTGTTATTAGCCAAAGGTTGTTTACGAGCGTTAGTTGTCGCACTGGGGGCCATGTTATTCTTAGCGGGGCTAGTGGCACTTATATCCATATGGATATTTTTCAACACAAGTTCAATGCCGCGAAGCCTTGCCTCCAAAGGTGAAAGTAGGGTTTTCAAGATTTCAATGACATTGTTGCTCATCAGGTTTGCCTCTCTTCCTTCCTTGCGAGTATCCCCCAAGTTGTCATCTTCCCCACTTACTTCCAGGATATCATCCAAACTGTCATCTGCAAGCGTATCATCAGGTAAACTCAATGATAGGCCACCAGCTACCAGCTGGACGTCCCCTGGATCTTCGACTCTTACGGCCGAGTCCCCACTAACAACTACAGTCTCTTTGCCAGCTGTCATCTGGTTAGAGATGATTTCTACTTTCCTGGTTTTATTGACAATCGACTTGGTAGGCCTAATTTTAGGAATCGCCCCCTCTATCTGTCCCCTCTGGTTAATATCAGTAGTCATGGATTGGGTGTTCACATGCAGGGCTGCAGAATCGTTTCCCAATGTGCCTTCTAACAAAGAATTAGAGTCAGGGGGTACACCAGGGCTTTGTTGGGGACTGGACCTAGCTGGCATAGTAATGCATACTGAGGTGTCAGGTGTTCGTGTCTGGGCAATATGGCCTAATGAGGATCTTTTGGCCAATGCCAAATCTTGTGACACCCTTCTGCCCATTAAGACTATCCCCTCATCAATTAGTGAGTTGGTACGAACTATAAAATGATCTAGGGTACCAGTCAACTTTTTAACCCCTGCAGTCATACTTCTGGTCTCTCGGCACTCCATATCAACTCCTCTTAAAGCTTAAGTTACAGTCTTATCAAATCCCAGCAAAAAACAAATACTAAGCAAGTATACACACCCCCTTTGTATCTAAGTGAGAAGGAGTTTGAATTAATGCACCCGTGCTTACAGTTCAGATGTCCATGTGTCGGTAAGTTGATACGATTGAAGCAGGATGAGTGGCCCAGCCCAGGCTCTTCAGGCCTCTGAGGGCCACAGAGGGCCCGCCCTTTGCCCGGGCTTAGCCCGGCGCCACCCGCGCGCGTCCCGCGAGGCGGGGAGTGACGCTTGGTCTTAAGCGCCTCCGGGCGCGCTTCCCGGGTGAGGTACTTCCGGCCAAGGAGGCTGCTGGGAGATGTAGTTGCAGCCTCCTGATGCTCGCCCCCACTCTGCGGCCGCTGTAGAGTGTTGTGCGCGGCGGCGGGGGGTGAGCTGCACTGCCGGTGGCGAGGGAAGGGCTCCGATGCACAGGTTGCAGAATGCAGGTATGGGCTCTCCTTGCGTAGGGAAAAGGAAGCGTTAATTAGATAACAATGGATAGTGCGTTCTTAGATTATAGGGCCAAGAATTTATTGATTGTTCCGTTTTTTTCTTCCTTTCCTCTTTTTGCTTTTTTTTTGTGTGGTGTATTGGTAGTAAGGATGGTTCTTTGTCCGAGGGTAAAGGCATGGGGGTGGTGGTGAGCTTGCATCTAAAAGGACCATAGGTCCTAAAGCCTCATAAATGAGGTGGGGAGGTAGACAGGGAGGGGGAGTTCTTAAGGCTGGAGGGGTGAAGGGGTTGTGGGGGGGTTGGGGTGCGTTCGCTGGGGGGTAAAAAGGGGGGGAAATTTCAAAGCAGCAGGAAATGGTACAAATTGCAAACAGTATCTCAAAATGTTTATATAAGAGGTTATAAAAGACAAGAGGGAGATGCAAAGCCTCTGTGTTTTCTTTATTTGTTTTGTCACAGATGTGTTGGGGTTGTGGAGAGAGGATTGATGTATAACTTTGACAATGTCGGGTAAAGGGATAAAGATATGTACGTTAAATGTATCAGGTCTTAACAACTGGACAAAGCGTCAAAAAGTGGCAGCGGAAGTTCGCCAAATTCGGCCCGATCTCCTCTGCATACAGGAGACACATATACCTTGGTCTAACAGAGCGATATTGAAAGATCTAGGGTTTACTTTATTATCTGCTTCTGGGCAGCTTGGTACAACTAGGGGGGGTAGCAATTTTAGCAGCTAGCAGTTTGGTGAGGTGTGGGCAAATGTTGGCGGATAAGCTGGGTAAGTGGGCCATTGTGGAGTGTGAGTTAGAAGGTTATCATTTCACGTTGTGTACGGTTTACGGGTCCCATTTGGACAAGCCAGGGCTTTTGTATGATTTAAATATAGAATTAGCGGTATGACCAGCCCCCCTGATAATATGTGGGGATTTTAATATTAATTTGACAAACCAGGCTTTATTAGAGGGGCCACAGAAATATGTTGGACGGAAACCTAAAGTTTTCAAAGCACTTTATGATTTAACTCGGGATCACGGTCTGGTAGATGCGTGGGGCAAAATAAAGGGACAGCAGCTAGGATTCACTTTTTACTCACATCCACATAAAAAATTAGTTAGGCTGGACCATTTTTTTGCACCCCCTTTTTTACTAAATGGCGCATTCATTCAGGTATTTCCGAGGATATCGTCGGATCATGCCCCTGTAGTTTTAGAGCTTCTGGCCACTCGGATTAGGAAGCCGCACAACTTTTTTACATTCAATAGGAAATTGTGTTTAAATAATAAATTTAAGGAGTATATGGGGATTTGGATTATGGATTTTTTTTTGCAAAACAAGTTGTCTGCACCGATTGATATAATTTGGGATTCTTTTGAAGCCTGTTTTCGAGGGGAAGTGCTTTGTTTTAGTTTATATCTACAGAAGAAGCAAAAGGAGGAGTTGGCTGGGTATTATGAGGCACTCAGGGGGGCGGAATGTGGGTTAACGAGAGGTATCGTCTCAGGCATGCAGGATATCTCTGAGTTATTAAACACAGTGGCCAAATGTAGGTCGAGGGTTCTTGGCTTCTGGAGTGAAGAGAATGCTGGGAAATATCTTATTTCGAAACAAAACCTTCATGAGTTTGGCGAGACTGTTGGCAGAGCACTGGCGCTGCGCCTGAGAATGAAGGGTTCTGCAAGAGCAATCCAGAATATGAAAGATCAGAATGGTATGACACATCGGACCCGCAAAAGATACTTGCTATATTTCAGGAATTATATGCTGATCTGTACACACATCAAGGAGGAGGAGATGGGGGGGTACAATGGTATGGGATATAAGGATGTGGCACAATTAGATCTGATGCTTGCAGAACAGCTGGACTCCCCGATATCCATGATAGAATTAGAAAGGGCAGTAAAAAGCCTAGCGGCAGGAAAAGCAGCAGGACCTGCCAAAATACCGGTGGAGGCGTATAGGCTTTTTTCCGCTTATTAAGGATGAGATGCTGAAGGTATTTCTGCAGGCGCAGGCTGGGCAACCATCTAAATCATGGTCGGAAGCCACAGTTGCCGTCCAAAAAAGATAAACCTCCAGACTTGATTGGGTCATATCGGCCAATTTCTTTATTAAACTGCGATAATCAAATGTACTCTAAAATCTTGGCTAATCGCCTTTCCTCTGTTATCACCTCCTTGGTGTCTGTGAATCAGCATGGTTTCATTCCCCAACGTGGAACTACGGAACGTATCAATAAAGTTGTTACGTTGTTTGATTTGGCTAGTGTGGAAAAAAGGGAATTAGCACTAATATTGCTGGACGCGGAAAAAGCGTTAGATCGAGTGGAGTGGGGGTACCTGTGGCAGATAATGGAGCGAAATGGTTTTAGACAGAAATTTCTGATAGCTATGCAGGCATTAAACGAGGTGCCCACTGCGAAGATATCTGCAATGGGTTTGCTTTCAGATGTGGTTTCTATTACCCGAGGCACACTGCAGGGTTGTCCCTGCTCTCCCTTATTATTTGCTTTGTACATACCCCCCTTTTTGGAACGATTATTGCACAATGTTTGAATTCTTCCCTTTTTGGTTCATGGTTATGAATTTTCAGTTTTTGCATACGCTGATGATTTAGCTGTGATCACTGTGGACCCTGCTGGTGCAATGGATGTAATAGAGAGGCTAGCCTCAGAGTTCGGGGCGAAGTCAGGTTACAAGCTCAATGGCCTAAAGACACAAATTCTGTGTTCAAACAGCACTTAGTTTATAGATGACCGAGTAATCAAAGAAGTAACATACTTGGGTATATTAATACGGTCAGATATTAACGAGCTGATGGAGGTAAATTGGTACTCCTTGATTGGAAATATTAAAAACTCTTTGGATAGATGGGGTCGGCTCAATTTCACAACAATAGGACGCTGCAATATCAATAAAATGAAGATCTTACCTAAGGCTTGGTATTTATTTCGCTCTATTCCCTTAGAAGTTTCAAATGTTATGCTGCAAACTCTCCAGTCAATCTGTGGGAAATTCATTTGGAGTCCAGGTAAGCCCAGACGGGCGATGCGTTTTATGACTTTACCCCAGGAGAGAGGGGGCCTAGCAGTCCCGGACTTTGTTTTGTATTATTACGCTTGCTTTTTGTTAAAAATGCGGGGGATACTTACGGGTGAAGGGGCTAGTAGCATGGCTAATTAACCTACGATATTTGAGATGTTAATGGGTCCTATTGCTAGGCAATGTTTATTTACTGAAGTGGATGGCAGCTATTATAAGCGCACGAGATTTAAGGTTTTAATTAGTGCTCAAAAAGCTTGGAAACAAATTCGAACTTTGATAAAAGTTGGGAAAATCTCTCATTATACACCCCTGCATGCTGGGAAGTTGTTACCTGGTATTTGTCAGGATAATATTGCCTCAGCATGGGGGAGACAGGGTATTAGAATCTTAGGTAACTTCTACTCTAAGGAAGGGGTTTGTAAATGTTTTGAAGTTATGGTTATACAGTATGGTATCCCCAGAACATTTTTGCAGATAAGGGACTTTTTACAGCGGGCTAATTTTATCAGGGAACCCTATCCCTTAATAGAAAAAATTAGGTGGCAACACCGAATTGGAGAAGTATGTCAATTATTATTAGCTAATCATTTGGATGATTTGGATAAGTATAGGGTAAAATGGTCTA
This sequence comes from Lissotriton vulgaris, assembly GCF_964263255.1. NCBI lineage: Eukaryota > Metazoa > Chordata > Amphibia > Caudata > Salamandridae > Lissotriton > Lissotriton vulgaris. The sequence continues at coordinate 1,448,671,389 of NC_141685.1, forward strand.
GGGATTTGGGGGAGCCAGATATCAATATCGAGAAACGTATTGCACTATCTATGGAAGTACTCATGTCTGCAAATCTGAGGGCTCAATTTTTTAAATCTATGTTTGATCTATACTACACCCCTGAACGTATGGTTAAGTGGAGGGCGAAATTTGATGGCAGATGTTTTCGCTGCCAAGAGGAAAATGCAGATAGTGTACATAATTTTTTTAAATGCGATAAGTTGTCGAGATTTATAGCAGATTTAGAAAATTTCCTGTCATTAGTTTTGAAAGTAAGGTTGATTATTACACCTGCGATGATGGTAATTGGGATGGGGCCTGGAGTAATAGGGATAACTCACTGTATATACATAGCTAAAGAATGGCTCCAGAAAGAACCACCAGTTTTGAACTGTGGCGTGCGAAAATGTACAACTATTGTAAAGTAGAATGGTGCTTGTTTTCTTTGAAAGGGGCAAAGAAGCGTAAGATTGGTTTGAGTATATGTGGAACATTCAGGGAATATTTGCAGGATTGAGTTATTATTGTATTTAATTAGATTTATTCTGTAGAATGTACTTATTATCAGCATATTGTGTGGAGTAGAAGTGTATCTCATGTGCCCTGTTTTTTTCTGTGCTTTTGTGTACTTTTTGTGTTCCTGTGTACTAATTCTGCTGCTTTGAATAATAAAAAAAAAAAAGAAATTTGCTCACAGGCAAGCCTCCCACACAAATCATTTGAGGTTGCTGGTTTTCGTGTACTTGAGGTAAGGCCAAAAACACCCATTTGAATGGTAGATGTTAAGTACACTATGGTGTGATAGTCTTTGTATCTCTAAAAAAGTGCTGTAGATATAAAAGGAGATTGTCTTGGATGGTATGTTGCATCTATCAAGATTCTTGCCAATAATTAAGTTATTTTTCTTATAACCCTAAAACGCAAAGGTTAACAACCATTCGGGATCACTTCTTATCTCAATAATATGTTACTGCCATAAAGGCTCAGATATCTCAATAGTGGTTTGCTTTAAAGAGGTATTTACCAGCCACTGGTTATGAGTTTCTTTAAGTTGGATCTCTTCCTTAATTTTTATCACATCAATCCGTGATTTCTAATTCTTTCAACTTTCAAATTATTTCTTACTCTGCATACATTTTTTTAGTGACTTACAAGACTTCTATGGCAAGCATGGTTTTGAGGGTACTTGTTTTTTCCAGTATCCTCCATGTTCTGCAGAACATATCTTTTCATGTGAAAATCACATAGGCAAGTTCGCTAGCAGTCTCCCTCACCTTTCCATTATACTTACGCAAGGTATTGAAGACAAATTGTAAGAAATTAATACCGGATTATATAGGCTAATAGGTTAATTTACAAAACTCTGTTTTGGACAGATTAGATGCATCTGATACACCACTTAATGACCATTTAGATTTGTTCTGATTCTGTTGTACAGAATTCTCAGAGTTAATATATACCAACAATTGCTTACTTTTAAGAGCACATCTCTCTGTGAAAATTGAAAAGGTGAGCGAAATTATCACTTTTTATACAATTGGCGGTTTTGCATAATAAGCACCACAGAAACAAACTATTGAAATAAACGTACTTAGTTCTTACCCCCTTTGTATACATATGGCATCCCAGAGTGCACCCAGAATTATTTTCATTAGGGGTGAGAGGAACGCACGAGTTTCACTCTGTGGAATTCTGTGTAGATACATGAAAACTCAGTGAAATTCTGGGAAGTTCAGCGAGTGGGTGAAATTTAGCACTTAATGCTAATTGCGCTGATTTTTGGTTGCTGTTAAGCTTGTTCCGTGCTGTAAAATCAGCATGAATGACACCACATGGTGCACCAGGCGACGCTGCTTCTTTCTGCCACTTGAGTAGATTTTCTTCTCGAGCAACAGTTTTCTCATCGCAAATGATTGCGGCAGGCCGCTTTGAGAATTTTTATCGGGAGGTGTTCTAGTTCCCAGAAATCATTCTAAGGGATGTAAATTTCCACTAGTACTGGCGGTGGTTGACAGATTTTTGCCAGAACTCCACGTTCCAAGTGGAGAGTGGAGAGGGCAAAACTCGCTGAACTTCATAGGTGGAGCAGAATTATTTTCCGAGCCCTACTTTTGATCAAAACAACAGAGTAAATTCCTGCAGCCAAAATCAAAACCATGTGTCTCATAAAATGCGGCCATTAATCATCTGGATTTGCTCAGTACCCATAGTTTCACAATGTATTGCCACAAATCATACAACCTGCAAATTTAGGTATTTGTTATGTTATGTTAATATAACTTATTAAGCACACGAATAACTGGAGGTGTCTTGGCACTAAGACTTAACACCTTAGCAGCTATGGAACGTCCAGCTCCAGTGCTGAACGTTCCATTGCGCAGGTGAGGTTCGAACGTCCAACGGCCGACGGCAGCACTCCCGAGGTAGTGGTGCCGTCGGCCGTTGGACTGGGCGCAGCACTTATGAGGTTAAAGTAAGCACCGGGATATGAGGAAATCTAGTTTTGGAATAACCATGTTTTAAGCCTTTTCTAAACAAGGCAAATGAGTTCACAGTTCTGGTGTGAATAGGAAACATATTCCATAGTTTTGCCATGCCGTAGCCGATGCTTTGGCCTCCCCAACTAGAGGTGCGAATCCTCGGAACCAACATAATCCTGGCACCAGTAGAGCATAACTGTTTGCCAGGATGATACCAGGAGAAGATGCTTTTCAAAAATACCTGTTCTGTGTTTTTCATGGCCCTGTAGGCTAAATATAGTGTCTTGAACTTGATACGTTGTGCCACAGGAAGCCAGTGAAGTTTCTGGATTTCTTTAGAGACTGATTTGTGCTTTGGCAGATTTAATAGGAGCCTTGCAGCTGCATTTTGCACCATCTGCAGTTTTTTCTGATGTTGCTTCTGCATATTCAGATAGAGACCGTTACAATAATCTAACTTTGATAATACCAGTACAGTTACAACTGTCCTCCTGGAATCGAAGGGGATATAAGGAATAACCTTTCTTCAATTTCCTAGTCAAATAGAAGGTGGCCCAAACAGTAGCATTTGTTTGCTGAGAGAATGTTAGTTTGTTGTCAATCAGGACCCCGAGATTTTTTGCCCTTTTCTACAGGTTTTGGTAACCCTCTGATCTCGACAGGCCACCAAAGGTCTGGCGGGATCGAAGAGTTCAATTGTCTTCAATTGTTTACCCTCCATGGTTAGTTGTTATTCACTTCAACCAATATACTCCATTTTGCTTGCTTTTATTCACATTGTGCAGAATGTTCCTTAACCGGAATAAAGTCTAGAAGAGCTGTGGTTTCTGAATCAGGTTCCTTGAAGTAGTAATAAAAGCCAAATTTGGTAAATAAATTGTCTTCATCACTTCAGTCCAAATTTCAATGCGACCTGACCATATTCAATAATTCCATCTATGAATAATAATTTCTCAATGGCATGGCCTTGCTAGGATCTTTGATTGAAAATGTAAGCATCCCCCAACGCTGTGAGACTAAAGTATCTGAATGCTTTTTTGGAGAGGCTGGATTGCTCCCAACAGGCTCATCATCTTTATGCTTTCCGAGAAATGTTAATGACTTTCCCCTATGTAATAGTGCAACCATTATGGAATACTATTTGAGAATGTTCCCATTTTTATTAATTTAGTTTATCCCTCCGCCTCCCTCAATTTACTTCTAAGAAAACACAGCATAACGGAACAATAGAGACGAAAGCAGCAGTACACTAAGGAAATGAATGGGCCTGATTTTATAGGGGCTGAGCCTCTCCAGTTGTGGGTAATTAAAAACAGATATTGAAACCGGTCTGAATATGGTCCTAAATTCATGTCCTTAAGCTCGTTGGCAAAACACTGATGGATTTCTGAACAATGAATGTACAAAAATGTTAAAGTGATCCATGTCAGCAATTCAGTTCTTGTATAATTTTCACGTTTTTCTTAATATTTCCTAAGAGTGGTAGCTATTTCCAGGATGTTGTGTTTCTGTATTTTTTTCTTGTAGCATATTACTCTTGTATAGTGCATACTTAAAACGGAGTCACCTCCAGTCGTTTTTAACCGGCCATGTTTGTGAGCTTTGGAGATGAGGCTGAAGGCAGTGCAAGTTTCTTACAGTGCATGTCAGTGGGTCAGAAAAGTGTTCAGAATACTTGGCCAACCAATCCTTCCCCTCTCTGTAGAGTACATAGAGCAATAATCATGTATTCTTATTGCAATTGTTATTCTGTGCAAATTTGACTGAAGCGGGTACACAGTTATCAAATTATTGACTATGCCAAAGTATAAGAAAATGCAATGCTTACAGTAGGTGTGTTGTGTGTTTGGGAGTGGTAAGGTGAAGGAGATGCAAGGATGTACATTTAGAAGTGAGTGAAAAGTGGATGCTGAGGTGAAGAGTTCCACATGGTTCAGTAATGTTTAATTCACAGTCTTTTTAAACATTCTCAATGTTAATTACTTACAACAGAATTACTGTTGGTACTCCTTTATTTTAAACAGCTAAGACCAATTGACAAAGCCAACAGTACAGGTACATTATGGAAATCAGAGAAATGTATTTTATACACTTAAGCCGTGTCCTAAGCTAAATAGACAACACCCTTTTAGAGACCCCCACTTTTTCTTCACACTTAAAGACCTGTAAAGTGCGCTCAGAAAGCGAATGTTGAGCAGTGTGGCAAGCAATTAGGAGCGCATTGATGATCAGTTGAGTGGCTAAAGTAAAGGAAGGTGTCTAATATAATCATCATGTATCATAAAGGCAAAGCAAACATTTTTTGGTTGTTTTGTTGTCGAATTTGGGGTTTACTTTCAACAGCAAGCTGTCCCAATCTGTTACCTCAGCATCACTTTCATACTAGTGACATACTATTCTGTCCACAGTGTCTTCCGTCTGTACTTGTTTATAGCGTCTTTACGACAATATGTCATAACAGGGCAAGGGAGGATTTGCAGCATACTGCAATAGCTCTTTTAGCTATAATCATTAGCTAAATCAATGAAAAGGCAAGTGATTTGGGGCTCAGCATTAAACCCAGCAAGCAGAGTTTGGTGATAAACAGATTTTGTTTACCAGTCCAGGTAATTAACAGTCATCAACTCACCCTAAAGGGACTTAAGATCGGGCATAAGCATATCATATAGTAAAACACAGTATGTGGGCTGTGGGATCTGGGACAATTATTGGTAGCATCTTGGAAGATATTAAGTTTGAGTGGGTTGAAGTAAGAATGATGGAAATAGATAAAATTGTTGAATTTTAAGCTGGAATTAGTGAATATTTTATGGGTATACTTAAGGACATTAGCCCATTCTGTCTGTGTAAGTTTTGTACCCAAATCCTCCTCCGATGTATCCTTCAAATACAGTGAACTTTTACGTTTATTGGACTGAAGGGAATTGAAATGGTTAGTGATCATGTTAGTGATGATGTAACAACCGCTACCCGAAGTGAACAATATTTATAAATTGCTGTCAGTCTCTGGTTCATCTGGGGATGGAGCCCATGTCGAAAGTACTGCCTTGCATGATGCTGTGTGTTACAAATCGGCCGGACAGTAGGTCATGTGCCATAATCATTTCCGCAAATATAAGCTAGCCTGAAAAGTATAACAGTACCATCTATGTGTACACAGTGTGTGCCAATATCTTTGTTAGCCATAAGGACCAGAGTGAAATTTCTGGGGCATACACAACTCCCATTTCAGTGTTCAGCAAATATTATCTATGCCAACAGTGTTTTTGCTGCGGAGTTCAGCAGTGCTGGATTGTAAGTAAATGCTGTGTTCCCAGAGAAAATCTAGCCACAGTGTTGCTTTTATGGGTAGTCTTAATGCACACTTTTTCTGGACTACTACCAGCTTTTTCTGGACTACTACCAGCTGTCAGCCAAAAGATGGTCCACTGAAGAGGAGCTGCCAAGTAATAAGTAGTCATATCTGGGGCGCAAAGCCCCCCCCCTTCCTTTCTGTGACTGGGTTAAAGAGCCTGGCTAAAATGACCCTCCATTTGCCTTTTCCTCAGATAGGTTCTCATAAGATCAAGTTAATGTCTCTGAACAATGGAGCAGCAAGGGTAATTGGAATGGTGAAGAAATAATAAGCAACTCTGAAAAAGCACTATCTATTCCACGGCTAATCGACACAGCAAGAGGCGTGGGAGTTTCTTCCTCAATCTATCAGTCTTAACTTGTAGAGCATGGCTAATCACCCATGAGAGTGTCCAGGCACTAGAGATTCTTGCTGCGGAGTGCTCAGCCGAACAGCCAGATCTTGAGTCCCTTCCTAAATTCCAGTAGCATGGGTGAGTCCGGAGGTGAAGAGAGAGGATATTCCAGGACTTGGACGCAAGGAAGGAGAATGAGTGGCATCTGCTGTGGCTGAGGATGCGCAGGGTGTGAGCGATGTTGAGGGAGGCAGATCGAAGATGTCTGGAGGGTTGGTAGAAGTTCAGTTGAAGGTTAATATATGCTGGCCTTTGTTGTGCAGGGCTCTGTATGTGTGGATCAGTATCTTGAAGTGGCACCTCTTCTAAATGGGGAGCCAATGGAGCGTCCAGCGGTGAGGGATGATATGGGTCCACTTGAGGAGGTTGAGGATATGTCTGGCCACAGAGTTACTGAATGATCTGTAGTCTCTTCAGTAGGTGAGAGTTGATTCCTGTGTAGAGCTCACTGCCGTATTCTGGCCGGCTAGTGACTAGGCCTTGGGTGATGGTCTGCTTGGTGTTGACCAGGAGCCATTCGAAGAACTTGCAGAATATGCAAAGAGCAAAGAAGCAGGCAGAGGACACTGTTTTGATCTGGTTTTTCATGGTGAGTTGCTGAGCAGAAGTTAACTGTAACCCTTGCAGGAGCAAAGGCTCTTTTGAAATTTCCTGCTCATTGTCCAGGAATTTCCCTGTTGCCAATTGGTCTATACCAGAGTTAACTTCAGGTAATGTGAATGGGGCCTCAAGTTCAGCAGTACGATATGGCGACAAGTGTGGAAAAACAACGCCTGAGATGTACTACTCGGGGACAAACTGGTCTATTACCAGTTTTGAAAAAAACTTGTTTTGTTACGAATACTAAATGTATGCCTGTGTATTTTATTGTATTGTATTTGCATTTATATAGCATTAACTACCCCTGATGTGGCATTGAAGCGCTTTTTCGGCGAGTAGCACGCTACTCTGGAACCCATAAAGGATTAGGGGTGAATTAGTATAGTGAAATATGAAAGTAATTTGAGTGGTGGATATGTTAGTCAGTTATTTGCATTGAGAAGGATAGCGGAGGGATAGAAGACTGAAAAAGGTTTGCATTTATATAGTGCTTGCTACCCCTGATAAAGTGTTGACTGGCTTTTTTGGCTAGTAGCACGCATCTCCGGAACCCGTAAAGGATTAGTGGTGAATAAGTATAGTGAAATATGAAATTAATTTGAGAGGTGGATATGTTCGTCTGTTATTTGGATTGAAAACAATAGTGAAGGGATAGAAGAGGGAAGGATTTAGTCTTTTATTGGCGGTCACAGCAGTAGGAGGAGGCTTGGAATGAGTAAAAGGAAGGTGGAGGTGGAATAGTCAGAGTGAAAGGTTTAGAAAGACTTGTTTTGTGGGATAGGAATAGCATAAGAGGTATGAAGTATGAAATGATGCAAGGAGGGGTAGAGTAGGGAAGGGTCTAGAAAGGGTTATTTTGGGGATTATAGTAGTGGTATGGGGTTTGGGATGAATATGGGTGTTTGATGGCAGGGATAGACGTCTTAGGTGCTTTGGGGAAAGAGCAGCAGTTGGAGCATAGGGTGTAGCTTTCCAGTGTGTGCATCTCAGTCTCAAATGTATGTAATTGTTTATGTAATGCTGCAAGTAATACTGTGATGGAGTTTATGCAGATACCATGTATTCAGATTTTAAAATGTAAATGTCTTCCACTCATTCAATATGTCCCCCATGGAGCCTGCATTTCTGTCAAGAAAGTGTGGTATTTCTTCTTAGATAGTTGTTCAGTATAGTGCTTCATTAAGTGTGGAGAGCTGCAAATCCTACGTGGGTATGCTGGTTAGTGGCACACCCTGGTGTATAATAAGTGAGAGGAGATTATGATTGGAGATGGTTTTAGCCAAGAACTCAGTACTCAGGATCGAATTCCCCATCTGTGATGTAAGTATCTTATCTAAGCATGCAGGCAAGTGGGTACTTCCAAATGTGTGGGTGTGCTGACCTCCACATATCTGTGAGTAATCCTAAGAGAAGGTCAGAAAACATTCTGGTGGTGTGCACCCAGCAGGGTTTGGTGTGATATGTTCAAATAAATATAAAGGTTAAAGTTGCCGACAAATAATGCTGGTTCCTAGGGGTGGGGGAAGAGTTGATAACAGGGTAAATATACAAACTGGAAGGTTTATTTACCAGGTTGAAGAAATACAGTGCCATGAAATAGACCCTTCTACTGTCCAGTAGACCTCCCACATAAACATAGCAACCCACTGGATCAATTTGCTGTATTTCGAATGTGAAGGTAAATCTTGCCTCAGCCCATGTTAGTACACCCCAGGGATATGCCGATTAGGTTGTAAAGAAAACCTAACCTCTCCATCTGCACTGAAGTTTCATGCCCTCTATTTTTGCCGTCTGCAGAATTGCAAAATGTGCTCTGTGCCTCTTCAAAAATGAGTGCATCTCACACCTTTCAGTATGATGACCCGATATCCTGGCTTTCCTGCTGCTAATCATATTGTTTTGCATTTAGCACTATTTCCTTAGTGCAAAATGCATCCTCATAACCATTTTGAATTCAAGGGTGCATTTTTCACTTAAAAACAAGCGATAAATGCCTGGAGTAAGTTGAAGGAAAATCTTACCCTACAAGCACATTCAGTGAGCATGAGCAGCTTTTCATGCACATATTCATGCACTGTTACATTTAGTGCTATTTATTTGCAAACTAATACATCCTCCCATCCGTTTTAAATACAAGGGGGCATGTTTGCACTACAAAAATAGTACTAAATGCGGAATTACTCTTCTCCAATAATTCTGATGAATTTTTAGGTAATTCTGTGTGATTATGCTACACAGAATTATGTGGGTTACTCCAACCCATAAGGTCAACCTCTGACAATTGTTCATAACTCATGTTGTGCATGTACTGAGCTATCGAGATTCTGCTTATTGTAATTGACATTCTAAAAATGTTGTGTGGCAAATCTTTTTGTGTGGTGTGTGGGACCATGATCTGCCCATGTGTTTTAGGCTGGGAGATGCAGTGTTAGTGGCTTAATGTCTTTTTTAATACTCTCGCCCTCCCCATCTCCCTCCCCCTCAATGAACTGTGGGGCAGTCTGACATTCTGGGCTGATAAACAGCTGTGCATACATCCTTAGAGATTACACAAAAGTGTCATAGGAATTCATCTGCAGTTTATGCTGTTATTTTGAGCAACTATTTCTAAAGACAGTGGTCCCTAGAGAATAATCTAGTACATCACAAAATAATATAGACTCAATTAGTACTATTTTTCTCTGTCCAGTCGGACAGGTATTTCATATGCAATGAAAATATAACACAAAGTAAGGGAAACAATCCAAGTGGGACACAGCCTGTGTCCTACTAACACGAACGGACAAACAATATTAAGTAAAGGGTTCAGGCAAAAAAAGTGTGTCTGTATATGAGCACAATACAAATGGAACAGACAGAATATTGTAGAGACACCATTACATAATAAACATAACAGTTTAGTAAACGTATATGGTGTACATTGTGTCGACTGTGTTTCGATCCCTTAAATAAATAGTGGGATCATCTTCAGGACATTAGAGTAACATGCCTGTATTTAATAAAAAAATGCCCATATATGGAGTGCTAGCGAGGCACTGTGTACAACCTGAGTAGTTCTATCATAATCGCAGGACAGCTCCTTGTGTGTGGAGGTACACCAACCGGATTCAAGCACCAGATAGTTAGCTTGAGCCTCGCTAGCACTCCCCATATGGGCTTTATTTATTAAATACAGGCTCGTTGCTCTAATGTCCTGAAGATGATCCCACTATTTAGTTAAGGGATCGAAACGCCGTCAGCACAATGTATACCATATACGTGTACTTAACTGTTATGTTTAATATGTAATGGTGTCTCTTCAATATTCTGTCAGTTCCATTTGTATTGTGCTCATATACAGACACACTTTTCTTGCCTGAACCCTTTACTTAATGTTGTTTGTCCGTTCGTGTTAGTAGGACGCAGGCTGTGTCCCACTTGGATCATTTCCCTTACTTTGTGTTATATTTTCATTGCATATTAAATACCTGTCCAGCTGGACAGAGAAATATAGTACTGATTGAGTCTATATTAATTTGTAATGTACTAGATTATTGTCTAGGGACCACTCTCTTTAGAAATAGTTAACTTACCCAAGGGTCCCTGACCAATCGCAAATTGGGTCCCATTGTCTTTTCAGTAGTTATTTTGGGCAAGGCAACCCTAGGGATTTAGATTCCAAATAGGAGAGAGTTGTCTCAACTTAGTCTGCACTGATGGAGGCATCAAATCAGAGGAGACCAATTAGGGGTCTGAGTATGTTGCAATTGGGAATGGCACTTCCCTGGATTCATGAGCCTGCTGCTGAGTCAGAGACAATGAAGCCAGCAGAATGCCGGATAATATTGTTCTACTGTTCTTATGGTGCCATTACCTTGGTTGTGCCTCCCATTGGACATCCAAGAGCAGTCAGTCACAAGCTTTAAAGACTTCTGGGAGTTACTGTAACCTTTGAAGAACACCTTCCCAGTACAGTTCTGTTAAACAATCCACGAACTGATTAGTCCTTACTGCTCCAATTTAAAAAGAAATTGTCAATAATCACATCACATATACATACCACAGTGGTAAAGAACCTCGACATAAATGTGTATGCCAAACTCAACAAATGAGAAAGATATAAAAAATGTGAGTAAGGCTAGAAAGCACTTCACGTGTGCAAACCCACAGGGCTGCTGGATGGTTCTCGCCATTATGCCCACGTTATCATCATTGGTTGCTTTATTAGCCTTAACAGAAAAAAAGTGAGAGAAAAAGGCATGTGTTAGAATTCCACGGAGGTGAAAAGTCAAACAATATGAAAAGTGTGTGACAGACAACTCTGAGACTCCGCAATTCACTCAGTGTTCATTTATCCCCAACCATGCAAAGAGAACAAAGTTCTCAACAGATTAAAAATGAGGTATCACTCACATACAGAACAACCTTTATTCAATGTTGCGAGTGTCCCCAGTATAAAAAGCAGGCATGTATCTGGCCACTTTCATTAGCCAAAGGCCAACATGTTTTGTTGCCAAACTGTCTAGGCAACTTCGTCAGGGTTGTTGGGGATACAATCTTCACCTCAGTCCTTCTTCACACCAAGTCTGTGGTTACTGACAAATTAAAAAGAAGAATGTGCCAGTCTTAAACAACCCAACATGCAATCAAAATTCACAGCCCTATTCACCCAGACATATAATTACCAAGTGGTTGCTTGTGTCCAGAGTATCTACAACCACCTTCAGAACTAGAACCTGCGCCAAATGGTTACGGTCCACTCTAAACACTGCAATTGTCAGTCTCCATCTGCAATCAAAGTCAAAGAAAGCTTAATTCGAATATTTTTTAACAATTATAAAAGCACATAAAATAGATTGTAATGCATTGAATTTCATATATCAAAAAACAGTAGAAAACAAACAGTTTTAAAATTTTGAGGATAAAGGTACATGACTTTGATAGAAACCCTTTAAAAGACAAAAAAGGGGAGGTTACCATGAAGTTAAAATTCATCAATAATAAAACGTTTCCTCCAATGGAGTGCTCTCTTCAAATACATAGCTAACCTCCATGCTAGGAACTGCAACTTACTTAATGCTGGACGCCATTGCCTCAGTCCCTGGGCTTTTAAAAGAGGAATTAGCCACTCTTTCCTTAGTTCTATATAGAATTTACAGAAAAAGAGTAAATGAATAGTGGATTGGGTGGACTGATGGTCACAAGGACACATTTGCAGCAGACGAGACCAATCATTCCTTTTGGGGAAACTCACAAGTCTATGGACAACATTGAACCTAAACCTAGTCAATAACAATCTGTCAAAAGAGCTGGGTACATATATAAAATATGGCTCCATTCCTATTTTTGTTGATACTAGTTGATGTTGATTAAAAGTGGGTTTTAAAAGTTCCCCTGTCAATCTTATTGAGTCCAAAAACCGAAGGCCCTCCTTTTTTAGGACCTTTCTGGGAAGTGCCTGCATGGACCCTGGGTCAGTGAAATATTCTGGATGGCCTAGATCATTCATAAAGTCACAAACAAAACTAACCCAATGAATATTAAAGGCCCCATCCAATTTGAGACTATCCAGCAAGATCTCCCTATTTAGTTGGGGCTGCTCCTTTGACTAAATACTATGTCTCAATAATATTGGTTTCATTTTAATAAGATCAGTGATAAAAGGGAGACCCAGCTCCTCTTGACACACATAAGATGATGTGCGTGGTGGGACAGATAAAATGTATCTTAAGCAGGAATTTTCAACTAGTTGAAGCGAGAGAGTGTTTGCAAAACCCCACACCCCAGCTCCATACATAGCAGAGGTGATGCACTTAGCTTTGTAAATTCATAGGAGCTCCATCAGGGGTGTTCTACCTAATTTCTTCTAAAAGATTTCAAGGGCAGAGGAGGACCGGACAAATGGCAATTTTTTGGTAGATATTGTTTGGGCCCATGTATCTTTGTGGTAAAATAATTTGCCTAAGTATGAGAAGCTCTTAGTTGAAGCCAGCTTCTGCCTCTCCACAAAAATGTCTTTGACCCTCTGACTTCCTTGGCCACATCTCATTACATAAGTCTTTGATATGTTAATACTAAGACCAAGGTCCTTCATAAAAACAAAGAAACTGTCAAGGACCCTCTGTAAAGCAAGTTGCGTTCATGCCATTAAAACTGTGTCATCTGCATGCAGGAGAGCATATATTGCTCGCCTGCCAACTTGGAGAAAATCCTGTCCACTTCTGAGTAGTAGAAACACTGTATTGTATAGTTAGTAAAAACCATTAAAAAGTATAAATATGACAATATTCTAAAACACAGAGAATTTGCATTGCTGTGTGCATGATAAAAAGTTATAAATGAAAGTGTCTTTCGAGTTAAAAAAGAAAAAAATAAACGTGTTCTAGGTTCAAGCCTTTGCCAGAGTTCTTTGTTTTTTCTCGAAATTGTTGAGCAAAGGATTAGTATGATCGCAGACCGGCACGTGCGTGTTCCATATTCCTTAAATTTGTTTTTTAACCAACTCCGACGTTCCTGGATCAGAGCCGGGCAGATACAGATCAGATGGATAAAGTCTTGTCTTCCTGCGCCACATAAACCGCATCCATCATGTTCTTGGGGCTTCCACTTTGGTCACTCAGCATTTGTTGGGAAGCTACCCAACCTTAAATTAAGGTGTTTCTGTTTGATGAATGGTGAGAAAGCAAGGTCTAGGAAGGCTGCCTTTGCTAATTTTTTATAGGATTGAATTGTCATCCAGGCATGGGACCGACGACTGAAAGTTAGTTTATCGTCGAGCAGCGAATGCCTGTTGGCAGCCTTCTTTACCAGCTGTTTGAAGGAAAATACTGGAAGCTTAGATTACCAAAGTGCAGCCAAGTCAGTTAATTCTAGTGACGATTTAAGATACTTGGCGTAGTGAGAGTTGGGACTTTTATTAATTATTGTCCACATGGCATGATGTAACACAATTTCTTGGTTCATCCAGACATCGTACCAAAATTTGATGGTCTCGTACTTTTTCAGCAGCACTTGGGATTGCAAACCGAATTCAAGTCTGACTTGTGCGGGAGATGCATTATTAGGTAACGCAAATACACGTTTGTAGACTTTCATTTGAATTTTGTCCAGGAGTTGTGCGCTCTTGCCATGATGTAGTACACTCCCATAAGCTATTGTTGGGAGAAGCTTAGCTTTTATTATTGTTAGCAGGGGGGAGACCAGGGGGCCTTTAAGTTTGGTTGCCAAGCTACTAAAAGCGTGCAGTAAGACCTTAAATTAAGGTGTTTCTGTTTGATGAATGGCCAGAAAGCAAGGTCTAGGAAGGCTGCCTTTGCTAATTTTTTATAGGATTGAATTGTCATCCAGGCATGGGACCGACGACTGAAAGTTAGTTTATCGTCGAGCAGCGAATGCCTGTTGGCAGCCTTCTTTACCAGCTGTTTGAAGGAAAATACTGGAAGCTTAGATTACCAAAGTGCAGCCAAGTCAGTTAATTCTAGTGACGATTTAAGATACTTGGCGTAGTGAGAGTTGGGACTTTTATTAATTATTGTCCACATGGCATGATGTAACACAATTTCTTGGTTCATCCAGACATCGTACCAAAATTTGATGGTCTCGTACTTTTTCAGCAGCACTTGGGATTGCAAACCGAATTCAAGTCTGACTTGTGCGGGAGATGCATTATTAGGTAACGCAAATACACGTTTGTAGACTTTCATTTGAATTTTGTCCAGGAGTTGTGCGCTCTTGCCATGATGTAGTACACTCCCATAAGCTATTGTTGGGAGAAGCTTAGCTTTTATTATTGTTAGCAGGGGGGAGACCAGGGGGCCTTTAAGTTTGGTTGCCAAGCTACTAAAAGCGTGCAGTAAGACCATGCCCTTTTTTTTCCAAGCTATTGAAATGCGTAGTGAAATTAAGGCGCTTGTCCAGTAATATCCCAAGATACTTATAGCTTTCAACCGCTTCCAATTTAACGTTGTCTATGGTGAAGGTTGGTTGCACTTTGTGGCGTCGATTTATAACCATAGTCTTTGTTTTTGTGCTGTTTATTGCTAGCAAGTTCTGTTTGGTATAGCGGGTCAGTTCCTGTAATAGACGCTGTAGGCCTATTCTTGTCTGGCTTAGTAGGACCACGTCGTCGGCATAGGACAGGTGTGTTATACAGAGATTGCCTAGCCGCGGTGGATGAGCATTGATCTGATCAAGGCTTTCTGTTAAATCCGCCATGAATAAATTAAAGAGGTGGGGGGCCAAGACACAGCCTTGCTTTAATCCATCAAAGGTATTGATCTTTCGGGTTAGCCTCTGTCCATTGTCGATCTTTACCTGCATCCAGGTGTTACTATACAGGTCAATGATCGGCGTTAGAATTGAGTCTGGCAGGCCTTGCTGCTTCAGTTTGGCCCATAGTAAATTCCTGTTGACACGGTCGAAGGCCGCCTTGAAGTCGACGAAACAAGTGTAAAGTTCCTGGTGGTTTTGTAGACTTTTTTCGCCAATCAAGCATAACGCCATTGTATTTACCATAGTGCCTGTTCCGCGACGAAACCCTGTCTGGTTTAAAGGGATTTTGGTGTTCGTCTCCGACCATTGTGCTAGATCGGCTAGCACCAGGGATGCGTAGTATTTTGCTTCCGCATCAATCAGGGCTATTAACTGCTGAGTAGTGCATCGCCCAGTCCATTAGTATAAAGATTAAAAAGAAATTGGACCAGCACGCAGCCTTGCCTTAACCCCCTCTTAATGGGAAATGCAGCTGTACACTCCCCCCTACGCCAAATCGCACTCTGGCAGAGGCGCCAATATAAAGGCGCCTAAGGAATGTGATAATATGTGGTTTGACCTTCAGTACCTCAAGCCCTCCCATAGTCTGTCATGCCTAACAGAATCAAAGGCCGCTGTGAGGTCCACGGATACCAAGAATAATCTGCCCTTTTTCGCCCTGGTGTATTTCCCTACTATAATAGCCAAGTTTAAGCACTACTCCATAGTGCCCAACCCCTCGTGAAAACCGTACTTCAGGTCTGATAAAACATGATTATCGTCTGTCCAAGCTTGCAAATGCTCCAGGATCACGCGCCCGGCCACTTTTACTATGTAGTCAAGCGATGAGATGGGTCTGTAACAGCTGGGATCTTGGCGGTCCACTTTTTTAAAAATTGGGACAATGATAGACTCCGCCCGGGTCTTAGGTATTCGGGCCTGGCCGCTAGCAATAATAACCTGGGTTATGATGGGTCCCCAGAGAGAGATGTTAGACTTAAAAAGGTCCACTGGGACACCATCTGGGCTGGGGGCCCTACCGCTCTGGCTTAATGCAACGGCTCTGTTAACTTCCTCTATGGTGAACTTCAAGTCTACATTATCGTAGGTTCTCTCTACACTTTCACTGCCTGGCAATACAGTTATCTGAGCCATTATATAAAAATGCTTAATCCAAACATCTTCGGAGATGGCAATTTCTATCAAGGGCGCATTTCCAGGGTTTAAAAAAAGGGCCTTTACTGCTTTCTAGAATGCCGCACTATCTTTCAATTGTGTTGCTAAGTGAAGTGATCCCAAGCTTCATCTCCCATGGCACTCTTTCTTTCTTTGATGGCCTGCTTGTATGCTTGTCTCGCCATTCTGACATTATTCATTAATCTAGGTTGCTTATGTAACTCAATCTTCAGATTAGAATATGCTCACGTACACCTTGTATTAAACCAGCCCTGAACTTTAGGTTTGTTACGTTGTTGAACAAAAAGTTTTTTCCTGACCTCATCAGTTATTTCACTAAAGGACGCTAAAATACTATCATGGCGGGAAAGTTCACACAGACAAATATCAATGGCAGATTTACAATTTGTCACCAATCAGTTTGTCACTTCCACTGGATCCACTTTTGACCATTTTAAGCTGTATCCATTGGTCTTATCAAGTCTAATTTATCCTACGACCTGCATAACATTATTCGTCCTATTTGGCCTATACAGTGGCATTTTAACCATTAGGCATAAAGGAAAATGGGCACTCAAGGAATTATTTCCAACCTTGAAAGAAAATAATCTAGATGCGTGATTTCTAGACACTAAGATGTAATCCATGGTTGAAGATAAGCCCCTGCCGTTAAAAGTGGGAGGCATCGGAACAGGTGCTGTCAATCATTCATTCGCAAAGCCCAAGTCAGTGCTAGTAAGCAGCTCGTTAAACAACTGCTCCACCAGTGAATGACAAAAATGGGTGTTGCACAGACCTTCTTCGCTCACACATACAATGTATTATTTGTGATAGTCCCAGTGCCTTCACACAGTCGCATTGTGAACGTATTACACTATTCCTTATGCATGCTGCCCACTATTAATAATGGAGGGACCCTCAAGTGATAAAAACAGTTGCTTTCTCAGGTTGCATATTAGTGTTTTAACTGTACTGGGAAGGTGTTCTTTAAAGGTTATGGTAACTCCCAGAAGTCTTTAAAGCTGGTGAACGACTGCTCTTGGAGGTCAGACCTAGTTGTGACGACTGCTCTTGGAGGTCAGACCTAGTTGTGTTTTTAACTGACGGAATGGGGGGCATTGGGGTGCAGTCTGACTTCTTGATCCCCCTGTTGCTCTTATTGTTGCTGTGGGTGTTCCATTTGGGACAGCATTCCCAGCTCGTTCAATATCCCATATAATTTGGCCTAGTTCCACGTGACTTCAGGCTGTGTAGAGAATGTTTCTGTCCAACTATTACCCTCAGTTTGGCTGCGTATATCAATCAATTAATCAAAGCATTTATATAGCGCGCTACTCACCTGGAGGGTCCCAAGGCGCTTGGGTGAGGGGGGTCCTCTACTGCTCGAACAGTCAGGTCTTGAGTTGCTTCCTGCAGGAGAGGTGGTCTTGGGTCAGGTGGAGGTGGATGGGGTGGGAGTTCCACGTCTTGGCAGCCAGGTAGGAGAAGGATCTTTCTCCTGTTGTGGTTCGTCGGATGCGGGGAACGGCGGCGAGGGCGTGGCTGGTCGATCGAAGTTGGCGAGTGGGAGTGTAGAAGGTCAGGCGATCGTTGAGGTATCTGTGGCCTTGGTTGTGGAGAGCTGTGTGTGCTCCTAATTGATATCTTCCATGTAGTAGTGGCTGGTGTTCCTGGCCACATGGAGTATGGTGTCACAGAACTTGTTATGTATCAGCTTGGCCACCATGGGTCTTGACAGGGCACCCATTATGGAGACAGCACGATGACACCCTATGCAAACTTTATATTATGAAAAAGGGCAACAAGGCCTGTGGGGCAGCAAAGCCAGCTATCCATTTTTCCTGCTATGTCATCCCATCCTTTCCTTCTACCCCCTCTGGCATTCTGAGCTCTCTAATAATGTTCATAGTGCTCTACCTTCAGAGTCTTCAACCTTCCCGTCCAAGAAACTTCTGTTGACCATCTCTTATCATGTCAGGATCAATTGCATATGTGCTGATTTTTGTCTCCAAGGAGTCTCGGGTGGTGTGATTGCAGCCAATAATATGTTAAGCCAATAAAGCATCAAGCTGGATCTAACAAAAAGTCCGGCCCATGGATGGCACAGACATCGTCCTTTTTTGAAAAGAGAGCAAGAACATATTCTGTGAGCCGTGAGATATACCTCAAATCAGGACAATGTCGTTTGTGTGTCCCAAATTACAGCTCTGCTATTAAGTCCACTAATTCCAGTGATGAGCCTGCTTTCAACCTCACTCTTCCCTAGTGGGTGCCCTTTTAGGTTGAGGCATGGGCAGGTGAGCACAGTGGGGGCGGGAGTCCAAGCCAGTGTTCCAAAAGTCAATAATGGCTGGAAAATGTAATGTACCCTGATGGGTGTACCAGATCTGTATCTAGCAGATTGTTCCAAACTGTTGTCAGTCTGGTTGCTCTTTCAAAGCAGGACTTAGGAGGCCTGTCTAATCACAAGATAAGTGACTGGAGCTCGAGAAGACACAGGTACCATGAAGTGAGGCTCACAGAATCTTCAGTACAGGGAAGAGAAAAGCCCCTCAGCCAGTGCTGATTCAGGCATAAAGTGTCAGGTAGTGAGGTGCAGTGGCGGGGGAAAGGCACCAGGTTCGCACCCAGTGGCATGCTCTGTAACTGTCTAAGATGAAGAGGGAGTAGAAAGATGAGCCACCCCTCTGCTTTCTCTCCAGCAAGGGTGGAAACTAGGACGGTTGCACCTTTGAATCCCCTGTTTGGTCAGACGGCCTCAGGCAACTGACCATAAAGGGGCCTGCAGCTTCACATTGGCACTGCCATCTTCCCGAGGAGGACCACACCCCCTTAACAGAGTATACGAAACTTTCTCTTTTAAAGCTACTCATGGAACTATCATCTGTGAATGAACACTAGTCAAATAGGATATTTAAAAGGGGGGGGGGGTTCTTTGTGATTAACTGAATACGCTCGAACAGATGTGTGATCACAGTTGTTCTTATTGCAATGTCTTTGCTGCAGTTTTGTTTTAAATAAATGTATATGTTGACTGTCAGACTCAGCTTTTCATGACTCTGCAATTTGAGGCTTCGCTGCCATCACGCTGCCACACCTTGACCCTCAATGTATTGGTTCCTCAAGACTTTTTTCCATTTGCAGTACTCGCTATTTGTGCTTTTTTACGCCTTCATATCTCTGAAAGAGAACATCTTGAGCTCTCTGTTCTCTATCAAATTGCATGTTATTAAGGGATAACTTATGGTACTTTTGTTTGTCTATGTGGATGGCAGAAGTGTATGTTCCCTGGGTTTTCTCTTATTAACGTTATGCTTAGAATGACAAATAATGTGTTAACTGAGAAAACACATTATCTGCCAATATATTTTGGCCCAGATCTCTGTGCTGGGGTGAATGTATGACATTGTTCTGCATTCTGTCCATCAATTGTTCTTTTTGCCATGTTTAAATGGGACAAACATGCATCAGAGCTATTAACAAATTATTATTCGGTCTAAAAAAATATAGAAGGGCGCAGCTCTGTCATACCTCTCACGCCCTGAAGCCTAGTGACATTATCTCGTTTTTTTCCAAACTCTCAGAATGAACTTATGGGTAGACTCGCTCTGCTAGGTGCAGTTACCTTAAAAAGACTGATTCATTCTACTAGTGCATTCATTGTAGGTATCTGTATTTGAACCCATGGCCACAGCTTCGAATCTAAGTGGGTCTACTTGGCCTTTCATCCTCGCCAGGTCGATAACTTGATAAGCTGGGTACCAATAACCCTGTGCTGTCTGTGGCAACACCCATAGGGCTAAAAATGCACTCAACAAATGTACTTTATAAGTCTACTTTGTTATTTTGTCCATGAATAAGAACACGGCCCCTCAAATGCTGCTGTGGTTTGCTCCAGTAACCCCCTCCTGGCACCCTGCTTTACCTGCAATGACAGTTTAACACACTGCTGCCTGTGCACTTATTTAATATGCACGAAACTGCACACTGAATTCCTTTCTTTAAATAAAGCGCGTTACTGGCAGACGGCCAACGGTGCAGTAAACCCTTCGGGGTCACGGATTCCCAGCGCATCTGCCCCTTATTAAATGTAAGCAGTGGCTAGGGGGGCGCGCGCATTTACGCACATGTGTTTAGGGAGAACACCCCTTGCTACTTAATAGCTCATTGACTGGTTTGCATAAATGAACTCGAGAATTCTGGACAATGAGACCCATTCTACGTCTGACACATTCATCTCTGTGCATTTATTACCTTTGCATGTTCTCAAAACGTAGCTCATTGAAGAAAGAGTGCATTGCTAGCTGTCTTTTGCAAACACATGCACCGGGTCAACCTGTCTACCTCTCTAAGTAAGAGTCTCCGTATAACTTGAGCGTGTCTTGAGAGGGGCCCGGCGCCCTCTCTGCAGGCTTGTCGAGGTGCCCGTCCCTCGCACTTCGGCGCGGTGGCAGACAGTGCTACCGTCCTGTTTTCTTTTCAGTGCAGTCGTTAAGCTTTGCACAAGACCTCTCCATGGTTCCTTGTTCCTGCGGCCTCGAGAGACACCCTCCTGGGTGCAGACTCCAGCACTCTAACGTGCTGCTCGACATCCCCGCGTCCCTCCCTCCCACGGCCTCCTCCATCGCGACGAGGCGGCTGTTCTCAGCACCAGGCAGCTGCGCCGAGGACAGCGGCGTGCCGGCGCTGGAGGCTGCCGCAGGACGGATGCTTGGCAGCCCTCGCTCCTCTGTGGCCGTGCTCTTTCCCAGCAAACTTGTCCCTCAAAGTGGGTAGCCTTGGTCATATTACAGAGGAGGCTGCGCGGGACGCCCCCTCCTCCATCAGCCTCTCGAGGATGGGTCGCAGATAAGGGGTCTCTGGCCGAGCCTGTGAGAGGCGCACACCCCGCAGGAGAGTGCCCAAGAGTGGATCGAGCCCCCGCCTGCAGCCGGGCGGAGGAGGGCGGGGGTCACGCATTGGGCGCTGTGGAGACGGGCTAGCCGTGACGTCACGCGAGAAGCAGCAAGGGAAAGTTGTGCCTGGCCCTGGTCAGGTTTATATGGGAGGCGGCGGGGCCGGGGTTGCGCGCGCCGCCACCAACTCCCGGGAACGGATCTGGATCTGATCCCCCTCTCCACCCATTGCCACCCCCTCCCGCATCCCCACAGGCGCGCACGCACACGCCGGAGAGAGGCGCCCGGGTTCGCAGGCAGAGACAGACGGACATAGCCTCAGCCAGCAGGCAGGAGAAGCTCGGATCCGTCTGCAGCCAGACTCTGGAGTGCGGCAGTGGATGGGGACAGAGCTCGGATTCCCCTCAAAAGCCCGGGAGGAGTGCGCCAGGGAGTGCCCACAGACCGGTGTCCGGGCGGGGAGGATGCTGTGCTGGGAGATCGGGGACCTGTGCATCGGAATGGCAGCGCCAGGGGGGGCTGCAAATTGTGCTGCAGAAGGATCCGCTCCGTGAGCCCCTGGCAGCAGAACAGCGTCGAGGAGAGGGACTGTGGCTGCTCTCTGTGGCACAACTGCCGGGGTCCGTCTGCTCCGCAGGGCACCGCCTGCCGAGGTTGCACACTCAATGATACTGCGGGTGCACCCCAGCCTCTGAAGGGGGCACACACGCGAGGACTGGGCGGCCGGTCTGGCAGGATCCGCAGCGCGCTGGGAGGGTGCAGCGTGGCCACTTGGAGAAGTTACAACAGCAGAGGACGGCGGGGGCGCCGAAGAAAGGGCTGCTGACCACCCCTCGGGCGGGATGCTGAGGGCCAGCCCTTGGGGGCCGCACTGAGGAGGTATCCGTCAACCGCATATGGAGCCGTCGGCGGCGCCCGCTGCCCGGGACTCAACCCCGAGGGCACAGGTTTGAGAGCCGCCCTGGCCGGGGCGCAGAGGCTGCCGCCGGAGCTCCGAGCCCTTACTTCCCGGGGACTGGCCGAGTTTCAGACCGAGATGCAGCTCTTGAAGGCTCTTTGGGCACTAGCAGGGGCAGCCGTCTGCTGCTTTCTCCTCTTCGTCATCCACTCGCAGCTCCTTAAAGAAGGTATTGTATTAACGCGCTCTGGTTAAAGCTCTGCGAACCCAGCAGCCCACCCTCTCTTCCAATGCGGCTAGACCCTGTGGCAGCACCCACACACCCCGGTGCTAGAGCTCACTTGGATTCCCGGGTGTTGGGGTCACTGCTTGACGCACATTGATATCTGGGAACGGGTTCACTGTGCCATCGGTCGAAAACGTGTGTTTGATTAACTGCACACAGCTATGAAAGAGTACATGAATGGAGTATTATTTATTTTAGCAGTTTTACATAGCGCGAGCTCGACCCGGAGCACTTCACTTGAGAACCATGTACATTACGCAAAGACACATTCATTTTTGTAGGCACAGGGAGATTACGTGATTGCCCAGAATCACAGGATGTTGAGCCAGCGCTGAGACTCGAACCTGCTTCCACAGTTCCAAAGTCAGCAGCTCTGGCCTTTATGCCACATGCTCACGGGAGGAGTCTGACAACACATATCTCGCGGATCTGCCCATGCATGAGTGTAGGAAGCGTGCAGGCTCGTTTAACCAAAAGTGGTGGCCAGTGAGTGCTTGGGTCAGCGTTGAGGCTCCTGCTGAGATCTGCGTCTCTGGTGAAGTGTTAAGGACTGCATTAAGGGTGGATGTGGGGAGACTTGTGGTACTGTCTGTCTCGCTGGCCATGTGTTTTGAGCATCATCTGTGCACCCCTAGCAGGTGCTTGGGTCATTGTCAGGAATTGCTGCATCTACGCTCCCATGGAAGTGATCTGCAGAGGAGAAGAGACGGCTGTGGCGAGAGCCGGGCCTCTGCCTCCCCAGCCTGGAGTTTGGGAGAGGCGCAGAGATTGGTGTGGTGCGAGACCTGCCTCTGTTGCCTTAACTCTTGCCGTCTCGCTCCCTTCTTTTCTCGCCAATCACCACTTTGCATGGATACACACACACGCACATAGTAACAGGCAGAAGGGCCCCAACCCCCGGCCTGCGCACACATCCCACGACTCCTCAATAGGTGGCACTGACGGTCCGCGCAAAGGGCAGCCTGCAGTTTCCGCACCCTCTAGCCTGTCCAGGAGGCCGTTCGCCGATGCCCACCGTAGGATCCTGGGCGCTCCTACTCGGCCACAGTTTGCACCCCTCCTCCCCCATTTGTGCTGCACTTCACGCGTCTCTCCCCAATGACACGAAAGGGACGATACGTGCCTGCGTATCCGCTGTCGTCAATGGCACAGGAGGGAAGTGTACTAGGCAAGAAGGGGACATGTTCTAACTGACACTCATTCGGTACCGTGTTTCACCAGAACACGTGAAGAGAGCCTTACACGGGAGCCAAGGGTGCCCATCTGCACACGTGTTGTTGTGCAGTACCTCATGCAAGATGCGTAATGTTTATTTATTTCTTTATCGGTTCCGGAAGCGCTGTGTAGGAATGTGATTATGAAAGGGAGTCTGCGTCTCTCACGGTGTCTCTGCCTACGCCAGGGCATTGTTTTATTTCAGGCGTGTAAAAGACAGGAAGCTCTCTGCACATGCTAAGCAGCATGGAGCAGTGTCCGAGAAAAGCAGCATCCGTGTAACACGACTATGGCCTTACCGCCCGTATCCAGGCTGCCTCTAAAACAGTGCAGCCGCCTTGACGCAACTGTAGCAGTTTTCAGCTCTCACGACCCCCTGAAGAATTAAAGCCGCCGCATGTCATTTGCGTGCGACTCTCCTAATCTCGACACACATGTTAGTAGGATGAGCTTTGTATGTTGATTTTAACACGTCAAAACAAAAACTAAAAGACGGCGGGTATTTCCGTTCCAAATATTCGCTTGCCACCTTTCTTGTTTTCAGAGCTCTGTCGCATTTTAAGTGCAGGGTGTCTGTCTGCCCTAGCGCAGACTGCAGGGGTTTCGGCAGTGGCGCTGGAGTGGTGGGTTACAAATAGCGGTAGGCTTTCACCGTGTATCCTTGCCTACCCATCACGCTCTGCCCGGTGGGTCCAGAGACAGTCAGCCTCTCACAGTGCTTTGAATGTTGTTATGGGTCCTCATCTCCAGCATGGACTTCACTGTAATCACCCCTTTTTTTCTTAAGGGGGAGGGGGGGGGGGGGTGGCGGGGAGGATGCAGTGTACAGCTTGCTGCTTGAATCTTACGCCTTGTAATTGCGGGCTACACATATCTGTGAATGGCCCAGCCCTGGTGAAAGGATGCCATTGAGTTAACGGCACTTCTAGAAGTATTCCAGAATGCAAAGACGCCTTATTCACGTGCTGTCTTCTAAGGTTTTGCTCTGTATTGTGCGCTCGGTACCGTATGCTTGTCGCTTTGGTCCTGTAGCCGAGAGTGGCGGGAATATAGGATCGTTATTTCCCCCAATCCCATGCAGCCTTCCTTTCATAGCGCGGGAACCGCATCTCCGCGCATCACAACACGCAGGCATTTGCAAGAATGTATGTTTCATCGATTATTTCTCATTTTACACCAGTATTGCTTCCGCAGCTCAAAGGCTGCGCTGATCTTTACATCAACAGTGCGTTCACACTGCTGCCTCACGTGCATCTTCTCATTTGCCTTTACTTACTCGGTTCTGTGTAGTACAGGCCCAGCTCTGCGTACTGTGCCCGCAGTAAGATGCCACCCTCTCTGTGCAGGTTGTAAAATGCCTGACCTCACTCAACACCCGTCCGTCCCCACCTGCACAGTGTTTAGCCAGTGCCTCGTATTGTGCCCTTGACTTAATGTCCACCTCAAATGGGCTCTAGGGTGGGGGCTGGCTGTGTTGAAGCGTCCTCTCTTTTTCTTTGTGTTGTGCATCTTCTCAAGACAAGTGCACCCATACACCCATGGCATGGTGTGTAGTATGGTGGCTCCCTTGACGTCCTCCACACCGCAAGTGGGCTCTAGGGCAGGTGCTGGCCAGGGCTGGCGTTTGGCAGGGGCGAGCTGGGCCCAGGTGGCCACTCTTTAGAGGGGCTCGCGGAGCTCCCTGCATGAAGGTCCTGCAAACCGCAGCCCCTCTGCCCTGGCTCGGGGATTCCGTTTAAAATACTTGTAATCATTCACAACGTGCCACAGCCGCAGTTTTTAACACCCTGCCCTCCCACCTACCTCGCACCCCCTGCCGCCACACACCAGCACCTTGTCCCCCCCACACCTCCAACAAATAACTTGGTACAGCCTGATGGCGCTGAGCTGTGGAGATGTTTATGTTCAGAGGCAGGTCATTGGCCGGCCAGAGACAGCCAAAAGGACCCCGATGCCTCATTGTGTGCAGTAGCCAGGGCGGAAAATTTCTGTCCACCAGGGGCGCTATCTGAGCTCGGGCCTGCCCTGGTGCTGGTGGTGTTAGAGCAGCCTCATTAGCTACCTTGCGTGGTGCCTGCGTTTCCAGTCTGACGCGCGCACTCGCACGCACGCACGCGACGTAGTATGCTACCTTGCTCCATTGGACTGCAGGTGCGGGCCCTGTTAAAACAAACTCCTAATTGACCTAACGGAAAACAATTCATTTGTTTATTTAGAGCCCAGGAGCATTATTTGGAAGAGATTTAGAAGAACGCCAATACACCTTTAGCCAAGCCCATTCTGTCACCTGTGCTCGGCGGGTGACCTGCTCCTTCACGTGCACGCACCCCACAAGGGGGTTATTTTCCGGGCTGGCCTTCTGTGTGTCCGACCGGGCGATTGCAGAGGCACTGCCCGCTCTCTGACCTCTCGTTTGCTGCTGAACGTTTTCTGATTCCTGCCGTCGATAGAGCCGTTTGAAGTCCATGGATTTCCAGTGCGCGGCAGTTGGAGCGTAGTAGAAAGGAGGAGAGGGGAGGGAAGTGAGGGTTAACTAGATTTTACTTATTGTATATTGCATTAGGGTGGGTTGATGTGCTACTTCTGACGCATTTCTGTAAAACCACAAACAATTTTAGAAAACGCATCCAAGTTGAAGGTATGCAGCCGTGTACAAATATAAAAACTACACCAAGTTTAAACCGTGCAGATTATAAAATATTTCAAATGAGATAATCGGTCATTTTATAAATCAGGGGAAATTCAGATAGCATGTTAAATATAAAACCACACAAACGTGGATCAACGCAAAACGTGAATCTATACGAATTTAAAATCATGAAAAATGCAACCCATGAGATCTAAAACCTTGCAACATATTTCAAAGCATGCAAACATAAAACCACACAAGTGTATGCTATGCTGAATGTAAAACAGTTCAAGCCACAAAAAGAACACGTTTAACGTGAAAATAATGTAAAATATTAAACCGCAAACAAACAAAAAGGCCAAACTAACACAGCAGGCAGAACCATGCACAAAATCTAAACATGAAAAATATGAAAGCATGCATGCATACCTCCTTATTTTTTCATTTATTTATTAGTTATAGCAGGCGAAGCCCCAATTGTTGGGATGTATTACAAATCCCTTAGCAACCACGCGAACAATAATGCATTGGTAAATCGTAATGTGACATGAACAGCATATATCTGCCAGACCATGTCCGCCCTCGTGTTGTCCTGTTTACTGCAGTTTCCATTTGCAGGGCAGCAGTGGCTGCAATGCCATGTGTGGCTTCTGATTCCTGCCAAGTGATTGGGTGGCGCGCAGGTGAAGTTAATCTGCCGATTCCAATTAAGATTGTTGGTTTGTTGTCAAAAACTTCGCAAATATAGATTTTCAGATTACACCTGTAGAGCTAATGTGATCGGATTGGCACATACCGTATGGCTTCCTGCCAGCTGAAAAGCGTGTGGAAGTGTGGTGGTGAGCGACCAGGAGGATGTTTTCAACTCGTAGTACTAATAAATAACGCTCAGTATTGGCAAGGTGCTGTTTAACAAATTATATTTGTGTGGTTGCTCTGAGATATTAACCATAGTGAGTTTATTGTTTCTTACTGTGCAAAAAACTTTGACTTCCATCAGTGGCACTAATGATTGGCAAGGTGCATAGGACAGTTGGCACACATCTCCAAAACTGGCACAGGGGATGGTGTATAGTAGTGGGTGCTACCATAGGCCATTGTGTATTGGGTATCGCATTCACCCTCTGTGTTCTGATAGCACATTTTTCTCCTGATAAGAGCAGGCAACAAAGAAAAGGCAAGAGCCCACATGAGGTTAGAGAGAGAGACTGGTTCTCATCTCTTGTCAGCTTCTCTTCACTCAGCAGAAATGCACAGGAAGTTGGAGGGACAGGGACTCACAGGCTTGTGTTTACTCGTTGGAGGGCAGAAGATTGGAGAAAGAGGGGGCTCATTATTGCCAGGCTTGTGTTTAATCGTTGAAAGGGAAAGCAGAGACCCACAGGCAGTTGGCTTGAGACGGGGTCTCGACACCACCAGGCTTGTGTTTCCTCATCGGAAGGTAGAGAGACAGTTGTGTATACCTGTCAGGTCTGTGTTCCTCGATGGAAGAGAAGGCAGGGTCTAATGGGAGTTTGGTGAACCACGGGTCCACCACAACCAGTTTGTGTTCTCTTATTGAAGGGGAAGAGAGGGGCCTTCTGGAGAGAAACAGGAGCCCACCATTTCTAACCTTGTGCGTCTCATTGGAAAGGAAGGCAGGACCCGTAAATGTTTGATGAGAGACATGGGCACACTTTCCTGGGCTTGTTTTCTCGTTGGAGGGGAAAGCAAGACCCACTGGAGTTTGGAGAGACACATGTGCTCACCACTCCTGAGTTTTGGTCCATCGCTGGTTGGGAAGGTTG
Organism: Lissotriton vulgaris; assembly: GCF_964263255.1. Classification (NCBI taxonomy): domain Eukaryota; kingdom Metazoa; phylum Chordata; class Amphibia; order Caudata; family Salamandridae; genus Lissotriton; species Lissotriton vulgaris. Next base: position 1,448,699,333 of record NC_141685.1, read on the forward strand.
GGGTGCACAGGAGGTTGGAGAGAGACAGGGGCTCCCCCCTATCAGGATTGTGTGCTCTCATTTGAAGAAAAGCCAAAGCCCCCAGGAGGCTGGTGAGAGGCATGGGCATATCTCCACTGGGTTTTTCTTCCCTCAGTGGGAGTAAAGGCAGGAAACAGTGTCACCGCTCCCAGGCCTGCGTCCCTACAAGGTAAAGGAGCAAACAGCATGGAAAAGGCAGGGCCTGGAAGAAAGACAAGCAGGCAGCAGAGAGAAGAGAGGGGCCAAACAGGGTGCAAAGTGAGACATGCCGTCTCCCCTCTTCTTGTGTACCAGCTGGGACAGAAGCAGGCACTAGAGCAAAACAGAAGCAGGGAAAAGCAGGAACAGAGATGTGATTCTCTGCTCAGAGGTCAGGGCAAAGGCTTGCACCAGCAGCAGCAGGCAAAGTACCGGGACTCCCCCCTTTGGATAGACACAGACAGCAGAGGAAAGCCCGGAGCCGGAAGAGGAAAGATAGAAAAATGAGACATGGCCTCCTCTACAGCCTTGTGTCTCTCCTGGGATGTGCATCGGCTCTCTCCACAGATATGTCCATGACACAGCTGCTCCAGCTGCTGCTGTGACTGTGTGTATTGTTTTAATGACAACATGTTGACACAAAGGAGCGCTATTGACTGAGACACCTCGTAATTAACAACACCGTTTATTTGCCCCCTGACCTTCAGTCCAGCCCTCTTATCTGTTCATCCTCTGGCGTCAGGGGCCCTGTTGCCCATTAACTACTTCAAGAGGCCATTAACGCGTAACACCGATGTCAGAATCGGTATCCAATCAAACGAAACGACGCATCCCTACAGGAATCCTACTTCTCAGCCATGTATACACAGTGCACATAAACACATCCGAAAAGATGATCCCGAAAGGAGCAGTTTAAATGTTAGCACTTTGCACCCACAGCACAATGCTTCCCTCACGCAGATGTGAAGAGGACACCCCCAGCACGTCTCATTGAAACGCAAACAGAACAAGGAGAGCACAGCACACCTCTTGACCAAATGCAGGCACAACTTTCACAGCCTCATAGGCATGTGGCGACACAACACCCACAAACCAACACGTTTCTTGTAGTTGTAGAAATTTAAAGACAAGATATGGGAAACACTGCTCCTGTAGATATCTACAGACAGGTTCAGTTTAATGGACATAAAGAAATGTACAGCAATGGTCAACTGTGTATTGTGTCGCTGTTTAGGGCTTTACATTGCACATCCCGGCCATTAATAGAAAACAACTAACACGTGATGCTAGACAAAGAAAGCAGTTTTGTATTATTTTGGTAGTAGAGCTTTTATATTGTGAAACCATAATGCACGTTTTATATTGTGTCTGTTCATTGCAGCTCACACAAGTAGGCATTTGAATAAATGCACAACGATCCTTAGCCCCAGTTCCGTAAGATGGGTGCATGATATAGTGTCACAAACATCTCTTTTAATGTAACAAATGATGTTATAAACTGAGGATACGTAGCACAATCTATACCAATAAGATGCTTGATTTAGGGCAACAAAACTTTAGTTTGAAACAAAAAAAAAACATTGCAACACATAATGTATACATTTATCATAGGTTCGTAAATCAGGTTACTGGCTCTCCTTAATAAGCTAGCATGTGCAGCTCTTGAGAAGTGATCGATTAAGTCTCTGACTATAGAAGGGTGTATGATTGGTATCTTAGCTCATTGATGGCAGCATTTAGTGGCTAAGACAAAGCGTAGGCAGGGCAATGTCGATGGAGCCTTGTATTTAATGCCATAATAACGTGGCCTGAAATTGTTAATTCATTTCCGGAAAGCAGATCTTGCATGAGTTGCACCACTCGAGTCAAAGCTGGGTTTTAGATAGGAGAAACAGATGATTGGATGGTGAAAGAATAATTCTCAACTAAGTCATAGAAATGTAGGTTTGAATTTCAGTTTGACACAAAGGCCGAGCTCATTGCCTTTTACTTTGTGGGTGTCTCTTTGTGTGTATGTATAAAGTGTGGGGGTAGCATGGCTCAGAAGAACCTCGGCTACGTTGTAAATCCCCTCACTACATAAAACATGTGTAACAAATAGCACATTTGGTATATATGATGGTACTTTTATATGTGTATTAGTTTATAACATGATTTACTCAAAGCAGGAGGCAGGAAGTCAAATGTGTTAAGTTAAAAGCACATACAACACTCTTTGTTACTATTAGGAGAGAAGTTTGCATGTGCAAAGTAACTAACATCACATGTGCGAGGGAGGAACCTGTGTTTTTCTCATGTCAAGTTTGGTTTACTGTGGTAACAGACTGGAGTTTTACTTTTGCACTATATATATTGGTATTTCTGGAACACAAACCTAGCTGTGATGCTACAGAGCTACATTACATGATGGTGTTGGAAGACAATGCTTTAGATTGTTTACATCAAGTGGAAATTATGCTCACACATTTCATATTTAAATTTTTAGTCACGGGAAAATATGATGAATTGCCTAGAATCACAATAAGCAGAGGCCAGTGCAGAGGCTGAAATTGAAACCCGAGTTCCCAGGTTTCAACCTCTGCATCTCTACCTATTAGGCCACAACTCTTGTAGTAGTAAATGTTTGAACGTGAGTTATGAGTACCTTTGCTTAAATGTTGCTTAAATGTTGTTTGTCCATATTTATTTTCATTGTTCCTCTTTCATGGTGTGTGTGCCATGGCAGTGAAAATATTTGTGTCCTATTAATTCATGTTATTTAAAGCAACTGTACGAATAAAGAGGCACTCGCATGTTTTACTAGCGTGAATGGTTAAATTCAAGTTTAGTACCCCAAAACTGACATGAGAATACCAATAGTCACTGCCTCATATATTTCATGTGACAATTACTTTAGACAGGAAACAATTTTCCTAATAGTTACATGGTCTTTTTCCAAATTATTTTACCATACCGTGAAAATGTAACTCCTTGCTTCCTCATTTTGGTTAAATATGTTTTGTTAAAAAGAAGTACAGATGAAAACATACCATGGCTGAAGCCATGTCTTTTGATGTTACCTCTTGCCATTGTGGAGGAAGCTGTGAGTCATTGGCCCACTCTCTACCCCCCCCTGTGGCTGCCAGCACTCTTCCCAAAAGTAAAGGGAGCCCAAGGGGACTTCTTCTCTTTACCAATCAGTTGCTGTCTCTTTTGGGGTGTCAGTAAGTGTTCAGTGATTTGTGACAAGAATTGTTAAATAGCAACTGTACATCGGTGTAGGTTGCAAACCCATTTTACAAGTTCACAAATAATCTTTTACACATACACACATTATTGTATTCACCTTCAGATGCACCAACTTTAACTCACAATTTTAGTTACACACACACAAAATACATAAACAGATAATCTCATGCCTACACTTGCGTACACAGTTTCATGCTCACCTGTACAGTTACACTCAACCCATACATTCTCAAACATAAACACTTGCACACTCTCTGCCATGGTCTTTGACACATCCACAAACACACTCATACTTACAAACACAGATTCCCTCAGTCTTACAACCACTTTGTCTTACAAAGGTATACACTTTAGCTCACACGCTCTTATAAATACCCATACACTGTCACACAAACTCAACACAGATTCTATTTCTCACGCTTATATACACTTGTACACACATGTCCACGCATAGGCACATATGAACTGACTCCAATGCTTATGCACACAGAGATGAGACAAAAATATTTCTACTATGTTGAAGTTCACACCAGGGAAGAGCCTCGGATAGCTGTAGCACATAGCTGCAATTCTTCCGGAGGCGAGAAAACAAACCGCGCTTGTTCGGAGACAAGTGGGACTGGGGTATTTAAAGAGCCATTTTAATGAATATGATTTTTTTCCACGAAGTGAAGAATGGGTGACACCGGGTGCCAGTTTTTCACACTTCGTCTTCTGTCTGGAAATACAGGTCGCCCTGTGGTTAATCCGCTCCCCTATGCCTAATCTGTCTCCCAGTGTTTCCAAAGATGAATGGAGCTGAGAACCACGGAAAGGCTATTGTGAAATATAATTGCAGTCCCATGCCTGTCTGGTCCCGCGTGAGGGCAGTTTAACATGCTCCGAGCCGTCTCACCCGAGCCGAGCTCTCTCAGCAAGGCAAACACACAAACCTAGCCTTAGAATCCCATCCCAGAGGGACGGACAGTGAGGTGCATCCCCCATTTTTTGTTTTATTTGGCTCCTTTGTGAGAACAGAAGCATGAAGGTGCGAGAACGAAAAGAGCATTGGCAAAAAAAGTGAGCAATGCACTTCGATAGTGATGTCTTTTACGACGTTGATTACGCGAACACAAAATAAAGCAAACGCAAACCGAATGCACTATTATGGCAGATGTCACCTATTGTCAACAGCGGAATAATGCGCTCAAACGCAACAACCCTGTCAGCTGTTGGCACATTTGACACCGTTACAAGCATCACAGTGATGAATCCGTGGATTTTGAGTGTACTGCGTATTCTTTTTTTTCTGTGAAAAGCATTGCGTTCTATTTTCCTTCCCAGCTGATGAAAAGCTGTCCAATTAGCAACATCTGACATGGTTGCACGCTCACCGCGCCGGCCTGTCTGAGATTTTTTCGAGCGCCTGCTTTTAGCATTCGGGGGAGAAGTGACATTTCCACATGCAGGGAGAATATCAACTAATCTTCCGATATGTAAGCTCCAAATCTCCAGGTTCTGTAACAGGAGTAGGTATGCATCTGAAAGAACGCATTTGCATGTCTGGCTTCCCATTAGTCCGTTCCAGCAAAGCACATTTCAGACTGGCTGATGGTATCACCGGCAGGCTGCCACCACGTCCCGATCCAGAGAGTTAAAGCAAACTGGGAACGCGCCAAGCATATTAATGTGCGCCTCCACAGAGTTTATAAACTCTTTAAAAGGTAACTAACGCGGGAGACATTTTTGACGTTGTTTCTGTTCAACAGAAAACCCGCTCTGTGAATGCTACAATTCATTTTATCGGAGAGCTACGGGTAAAATGACTAATGTTGCAATTATATTTTAGACTTTCTGACGGGGCCGATTTGCATATGGTTAGTCCCTGCTTGTAAAGGCACAGTGAGCCACAGTGATTGAATGGAATGTGACCGAGGCTAATTAGTGGTGGCTGAGATGAATTCGAGCATTCCAGTTGGCCCTTTTATCTTTTTCCCAGTGATCAATTCTCCATGGCATGCCAAGGCGTGGGTCCCTTAGCTCACCGTGCAATAGTGATCTGAGCTCCACATCGCAGATACCCCTCAAAAAGATGGCAACGAGTTTAGAGATGCACGTGTCACTTTGCAGACAGCATCTTGCGTTAGTGGTTTGGGGTGCAGGCCCTTTGGGGTGGGGTCAATAATGACTTGCACAGGATTGGTCCCTTTCTGTAATGGCGCATTGAGCAAAAAGGGTATGCAATGGGATGCAGAGTCCAGTCATTTTCAGGTCTTTCAGATGGAATCAAACAATCCAGTTGTCACCTACTGTTTTCCTTAGTTTTTGTCGCAAGAAAAATTCACCTTCTTGGGGACTCTGCTATGCCCCCCCCCCCCCCCCCACGAGTAAAATGTGTTGCAATCATTTGCTTGTTCCTTTATTGAGTTCATCTACTGCAATGATGTGTGCACCTAAAACAGGTTTATCTTAACATAGGAAATTTAGAGATTATGTTTGTAAATAGTCACTATCCCTGAAGCCTATACAATAAAATAGCAATAACGAGCAAGGTTTATTTGCGGTTACTTTAGATCTATGGCATCAAAGTACGGCAGCACTGCTGACCTTTAAATCTGGCCTCCTGATCAACAGCATTACTGGACAGCAGCCTACTCGACTCAACACTAACATTAACAAATATTAAATATACAGGCAATTCTATATTTAAAGGTTGATTGAAGTTAAGGAAAGGAAGTCATAACTAGGTTGTCCTGCACCTCTCAACTTTAGGAACACCTTTGTTTCAAAGCCATTTTGTAGCAAAAGTGTAAAAATATGTAAGGTCTCTCTTCAAAATTCAAAAAGTGTATTTCATTAACACGCAGAACCATTTTGCCTTAGTATATCAGTGCATTGAGAAGTATTTTTTTAAAGTGATAGTTTTCAAACATCAATTTAGAAACACTCATTCTTCCCCACACACTTACAGCATTGTCTATAGTGAATTCAAAGGCAAATCACTTATTATGAGGACTCTCTAAGGGCGGCCTGGGTTCCTATTACACAAGAACAACATTATATTTATATGAACTCAAACACAGGAGGTGGTTTTATACAGCACAAATCCTGAAGTCTTGTGTTTTCAAAGTCCTCTTATATGTGATAGTTAATACAAAGTAGGGAAAGTGAAATAAAACAATTGCCTGTGATCACACAATTTGGTAAAGTTCAAAAGGTGGGATTACTCTCTGTTTTTCTGATTTCAGATTGCGCCATTCATCCACTAGATGTACATGCTTTGCTTCCACTATACCCACATTAGCACCATCCCCTGAGCAAGACCACCACCCTGCTTGCATCAATGCGGCCCTCTGACACATCACAGACCAAACTTTGTGGCCCCAGGGACATTTTTTGCAAGTACCCATGTGAAAGATCTTCATTGAATATGGAATAAATCAACCTCTTCTATGCAATGCAAACATTTGTAAGTAATCTATGAATGTTGTTACCCTTTAGAGGAATTGCACTGAAGTCCAACTTCCTTCAGGAGACCATCAAACTCTCAAGTGACTCAGGATTTTTGATTTAACGCTTGGCAGAGGGTTTCGTTTTAATCTTCATAGTACATGGTCACAGCACTACCATTCCAAAAAAGATGAATGACAGATAATATTCCTGCAGATATTTAGCATACATATGGAATCTGCAGTGCACAATTAAATATACCACTACACAGTATGTAATTGGTTGCAAAAAAATTATAAGCAGTTTCATGTAAGTCACTTTCAGATAATGGCTGTAGCTCAGAATGTGGGTAATATGCAGTGAGCTTCCTACAACTGAAGGAACAAAATAATTTTTCTGCCAGGAATGTCTCTTCTCTGCTATTGACTTTTCATTTCAGGGAAATATTTCAGCAGACCTAGAAATCTAGGGCCTCATTAAGATGGTGGGTGGACCACCACCGACAGGCTGTTGGTGGCGGTCCACCCACCATCCAGGGCATCAGTCCAACCATTGCATTACGATGCAGCTTGTTGGAATGCAGTTGTGCCCAGACGTGGGTCCCTTGCTCACTTTGCCACTGGATTCAAGCTAGCCTGGCTGATGACGGCTGATTAGCCAGAAACTGGTCCCAGGATGCTAGTTTCCGGTCCAGGGAAGACATGGCATGGCAGTTCGGGCTGGACTGTTCCCATGAGGCACAGGGTCAGACTGATTTGCATATGGCCATGTCTGAACTGGGGTGGTGGAGTGATCTAAAGAATGATGATGGATTAAACCCAGATCAGTTGACTGGGGGTGAGTGCTTGCAATGTTCAACATGCCGTCCATCATCCCCTTTGGTGTTGCCAGGTAGGACTGCAACTCGGACAGGATCAAAGACCTAGTAGAGACTGCGTTTGGATTCCTAATCTTACAATGGAGGCGGTGCCTGCGCAGGCACTGAGGCAGGGATTAGGATATCCCTTTCCGACTGCCGTGAACAGACAGAAGCAATCAGACTTTGTGGGCCCCAAGCAGGGCCCCGTCCCCCTGGGCCTCTGCTAATGGGCTTGGGGTACACTTTTAGTGCCCCCCCTCTCATCCATGCACTGTGTGCCAGGCACCACATGGTGTCTGGCACACGGTGCATGGATGTGCACAAAGTGTATTTTTCTTTTTTTTTTGTATTTTAATGTTTTTATTGGTATTTACAAGTTACATATAATAAAGTACAAAACGAATAACATATCACCGATGGTCGTGTAGGGCAGCATTGGTTCATTTATCAGTCTTTTCTTGTTCGCCCCAGATAGACTGGCCCACCTATAACATAAAACACATAGTCAGTTGCGATTGGCGCGTGTTTGGTTGGTACATAAAACATAAATGTGAGTGGCGGTTGTTTTTGTGACAGAGCCCTGGATCTTTGAGGTTGCTCTTTTTCTGAGCCCCAGCATCAGCCGCAGTAGAAAAAGCTTTTTCACAACCACCTGCAGAGCGGTCCTATCCTAATCGGGCAAGTGGGACTGCTGACACATTGTCGGACGGTTACCTGACGGAAACGATGGTGGTCGGCTATATGACCTACCACCATCGTAATAAGGGCGCTAGTTCCTCTTTCATTGTTTAAAGACAGATGTAATTGTACTCCTTGACCTGCTTTTCACACGGTCTATGGTTCTTGTACTAGGCATAATGACATTACGACGGGACATTACAACTCAACACTAAGAGCTAATTACAGTAGAGTTTATGTAACATTTTCTAATTGCAGGTGACAATTCATGGCACAACAACGCACCAATATGAAAAGAAACAGTTTTTATGCGCATGTTACAGGTTTCAGTGTATTATGCACAAGACATGGACATATTTCAAACACGTTATCAATGTCTCTAATACCACGTTTAAACACGTGACTGAAGAAAAGTTTGACATATAAAGCCAATGACGGCCATATGAACGGGATAGGTGGGCATGCCCCTTCTGTGATGCCAGCAAGGAAACTCTGGAAAATGCACTGTTCTTCTGCCCGTCTATGTGAAGGGAAGGAAAAATGGATACGCCCAGTATGCCGAAATATATGGTGTTAAAAACATGTTGAGGCTCTTCGTATTTTAAGATACAACACAAGTCATTCATTGTTTTTGCTGTCTCCGATTACCTTCTGATGATAGAGAGCACTAGGAGCATGATGTCCGAGTTTAATGCAGGTCCTGATATCACAACAGCATAGCATGCTCCCATTGTCTCTGCTCCCTCTCATGCACTAGCACTTTGAGATGTTGTAGTTGATTAAGTTTATCTGTACATTATTTAAGCATAATGTGCTGTTAAAAACTTTGTTCTTCCCTATGCACCAGCACCATGAGAATTTATGGACCTAGACAGCTTTTGTTCACCTTTGTGACTCGGTTTACTGAGTTTATTAAATGTTTTGGCTGCATTGATTTTATTAAATATTTTATGATGCATGTTTGATCTAAGCAGGTTGTATTGCTTTTTTGGTGTGTGCTTGTTTGATTTTAATGCTTTATACTATATTTTATTGTTCTTTTATGGCTTACACCAGAAAAAAAGATTAGAAAGGTAAAAGGTGCCTATATTTTTGTGGCTAAACTCCAGTGCTAACATTCAACAGGAAATTTTCGACTATATCACTCACTGCTTTAGGTAGTAGGTGTCCCTCATCAGCCCTACTTCCCTCACTTTGACACTGCCAAGGACTTGCACACATGTACACACCAACACACACTCAGAGTGTATGTGGGTTTAGGGCGAAACTGTAGCTTCTCCATTCATATGCACGGTACTGTACTGCTCTCCTGTAGACCAGTAGTAGTTCAGCAGAGATTTCTGCAAACTCCTGCACCACCATTCATCTTGACTGGCTACATGTCCATTTACATGTTTCTATATCTAATGCAGTTCTATATTTGCCTGCTTCAAACTTGTCAATGCCACGTATGTATTGATGCATGGTTTGTTTTGTCCACATTAGAGATATCACACCTTTTTCCATATCAGTGAGGGGAATATACCTTGCATAAGAAATAGAAATAGACCAAGAATTAAGGTGTAGAGGGGGTGGGAAGTCTGACCACGAACAACGTACCAGATACATTGAGTCATTTCATACATTTTTCAACTTAATCAAGCACTACATTCCTTGAACCTTCTTCACCCATACCATGAAAGATCCCCCAGTGATTGAGATACTGTGTATGATACATATATACTACGAAGATAAGACGAGTGCACGCCACATACAAACTGGTAACTCTGGCAGGCCTACTCAGTATTTCACATTCCTAAATTTGATCAAATTGAGCACCACTAAATTGAGTAATTGCAACACACACAGAACAGTAACATCGACTTAAATGTGGCATTACATGCTTATTTAAAGATATACCATTCTTAAAACATGTGCCCATTTGCCATACCAATAGACACCCGACCAGTAGAACATACAAAATAATTAAAATTAAGCTTTGAAATATATTTGAAGTTCCTGAAACGTTCTGACAGTAAGAACAGTCTTCCGACTTTTAGTAGCCTTAAACCAACTAACCTGAAGACAATACATGCTTTTGCCTGGCTGTTTGGCACAGGCCCCAAAATGTTATTGACCAGCTAAAAATCTCTACATGTCAGCTCTAAATACTGGTCATGAGCGACATAAGGGAATTTCCCAACAGCAGGCCAAGTGCCTGCATATTTTGTTAGGAATGCATTTAAGTAGTACTCTTCCTTGTGAGGCCCAGATACCTGAACCCTTGAAAAATGCCATTGATTAAGCCAAGTTGAACCTCTGACCCAAACTTTGGTATATATAATGGGATTAAATAGATTTCTAGTGTGAATGTGAAATTCCTAAATCTTCAAGTAGTAGGCAGCATTTGGCCAAATCCACCCTCACCCACTCTTTAGCTGTGAATCGATAGACATATAGGCTTCCGTTGGGTTCTTGGAAATGCACATCTTGAGGTTTTAGTCTTACTCACACATAAATACAAATACATAGTCAAATAGGCTTTAGGTTAAGACACAACAGTATTCAGAACACTTATCATCTGCACCAAATACATAGACAAATTGGCTATAGGTCAAGAATAATGGTAACTTTTTTGTCCTTTAGATCCTGTTGAATCTGAGAATCACACTTCTCCACGAAAGTACATTATCCAAATAAACATAGGCTTGGTGCAAACCTCCTAAAAGAAACAGCTATCCATCCCATCAACATCCTCGACACAGTGAAAGACAAGTACACTCTCTAACTTCCTTCCCATTATACTAATCAAGAGTTCTCAAATATTGGGGCATGAGAGCCATTTTATTAATGTGTTTTTCTCCAATTATAATAATGCCCTACAAGTGTGGCATAGTAATTTATTATGAACAAAAGAGCATCACAGCAGAAATACTTTAAGAGGAAATGCTAAACCCAAACCAGGATTGTTTGTAATTGGAGCAAAGTGTACCTCACAGTTTAACTGTGAGGTACACTTCGGTCCAAGGGAAAGCATTCCCGGAAAACATTCCTGGTACTCTGCTTATGAATAATCAGAGAGAGAACCCACCAGAGGTCATAATACTGAATACATGCTCATGATACAATAAGGTTGGCATGTGTTACAAATGTTGCCCCAGTGAGGCCTAATGATGTCAAGATTAAATGGCTCGGGATAGATCACACGTAGTGTTGTACAGGTATTGCTAACTCTGAACCCTGATGAATTTAGCAATTTTTTAGAAGAGCAGGTAGATCATGTTGAGACATTGAATGCTTTTGAATATATCACCAGGTCCCTCAGATCACTACTCTTTAGATCTCTAAAATTCAGCAGTGTAGGAAAATAGTGGCGGTTTGATGGCTCTTGTATGCAGACATCTAAACTCTTAAAGGATCTCCCAGGGATCCCGCGGCAATTAAGCACCTACATAAGAACTATAAGCACACTTTAACAGCTAGGAAGGGTGTAGTACATGAAGAGGCCTGCTTAAACCTGGCCCAGGCTGCTGAGATGAAGGACTCGGCACTATTTGTGTGCACAGCAAATGCCCCTTTCTTAAAGAAAGATTCAATACCTGAACTTACTTCCTTGGTTTCCTGTGATGCCTAGGTCACTCATTTTATTGATATCACTGATTCTCATATGGCGGACACATCATCAGCACGGGCATGGGGAGCTGTCTAAGTATCAAGTTCCAATCCACATATCATTGGAGACGGTCCTTCTGCCAATAAATATGATTGCAGGAGGAAAGGTGCCTGTTCCAGATGGAATTCCAGTGGATGCATTTAAAACCATAAGGCAGTTATGGGGCCCGGTCTTGATTAGGGTACTTAACGCACCTACTGGGGATTCAATTCTGACTTCAAGGGACATTTCAATCATCATCCCTATTTTCAATACAGGATTAAGTCCAACCCGAAATGTATTTGTCCTATTTCCTTCCTAGAGTCTGCAGCCAAGCTGATGGGTAAGGTCCTGTTGCAGACATTAGAGGACTGTGCAGAGAATAACTCCATGATATCAGAGGCTCAATTTGGGTTCAGGAAAGGGCGGGGGACAGTGGAATAATGTGTGAACTTAGATTTGGTCATAGAAAAGTACACCAAAGCTCATCCAGGATCTCTTTCTTTATGTTTTGCTGATCTAAGCAGTGCTTCAAATCTAGGCCCATAATAAGTTTCCTAGCATGCTTATATGAAAGTTTGTTGGCTACTGTGTGGTACAGCCCCAAAGGAGAATGTTCCCCTTAAGGTCAAGAGGGGAATTAGACAGGGTTGTGTGCTCGCACAACTCCTGTTCTCTTTATTTACTAATGGTTTTAGATGGTATCCTCCAAACTCTGCAGTCTGATGCACTATTGTTGGCGGCCGTCCGGTTCCAATTTTATTGTATGCCAACGTTGCTGTGCTTTTATCAAGGACGCCTGTCAGCCTACAAAAATTGATGGACACCTTTGGGAATTTTATAGCATCTGGCAAAATGAAGATTAATAAGGCAAAAACGTTTACAATGGCTTGCAAGAAAAAGGAACTTCAGAGTAGGACCTTCTTTATTGAGGGCTCACTTATTGTAAGTGTTGCCACTTTTGGCTATTTAGGGATTTAATTCACCAACAATGAATCTTAGGTGCAACACGTTTCAAACACCCAGTTAAAAATGAGCCAAATATGCAAGGGAGTATTTAGGTTCTCCCAGAAAATTGGTAATCACCCAGTCAAGGAAATGGTCGAAATATACAAAGCAAGGGGGGGGATGTGGCCAGGCAGCCGACCGTGATGGCCATGCAACACTGAAGCTCCTCCAGAATAACTTAAAGCCTACCTTATCCTGCCTCCCATTCACAAATATTATGCGGCAAAACACTCGTTCCAATTGGGGAAAGACGTGAACAAGCTGAAGTATGGTCCGGCGGGCCCGCAATATCGATGTTGGCTGGTGGACGAGCGCTGAGAGCTGAAGACGCCCGGTGTTGAATCCTACAGAATCACGGCCTGGAACTAGGCCGCGCCGTCGGGTCCTGTGCTACTGCCTCACCGGTAAGGCATCCATCTTATCCCAGGTGTATGGAATGCTCACACAGGCATCAATACATATGGAAAAGTAAGAACCACTGCCGCAAGATCTCTGCAGCCACACCGCCGGCACCGCGGTAAGCTCGTAATACGGCGGTGTTCAGGTGGATGACCACCAAAACTTGTAATAAGGCCTTAAATCCATTTTCTTATGCCTAACTGCCTAACACTAGACCATGTTTCTAAATTCAGTGATTGTCATATATTAACAAATCTTTTTGCTCAATGATTGACTTACCTATTATGAGGGATCCGTAAGGAAACCTTTCTATTGAGAAGAGTGTCATTAAGGCTTCCCTTATGAGTAACAGACAGGACCGTAGAATGAGTGAAGACATTAGCAAGCATACAGGTAATTTATATATATCAAATGATTTGTTGTAGGGTTATCAATCCTATTAGATCTTGGTGACTATTATACAGCATTGTATTAACCAGGTTGCAGCTGGGTACTGTCCATCATTTAGTTGCCTTCCCCAACATGAAAAAATATCTGACAGTTTTGACTCCTTGCCCCTGTGATGATGTATCGTCACAAAGCACTTTCTTTTATTTTGTCATTTTTATGAAAGCTTGAGGAGCCGTTATTTAAAACCAATTTTTCTACCACAAAATATTAGAGATTATAAAGCAGCTACATGCTATATATTTACCCTTGACAACCCTTTAGTATGTTTTAATATTGCACTGGGGAGCTATTCATTTGAGGAAAAAATATTATACCGTAGTACTTTTTAACAGGGATATCCCCAATGTTCCACATACTTTTAATGTCACTGCCTTTTTATATTCTGTATTTATTTTTTGATGCATTTTTTAAATGCACCTTTATGGCCATTGTAATTGTTGCGAATAACGATTTTGAATCAAATCTACTCATTATCTCCTTTTAGAGTACATATTTCCTACCTTTGCGTAATTTCTTCGCTGCAGCGTACTGTTAGAAATCTTAATGTCAAAGAACATTACAGTTCTCTACAACATATTCACTGCTAGAGAACATGAAGGAAATAATTATTTAGCATCACAGAATCCATGCAGAAAAGTCCTAGTATTTGCAAAAAAGTGCCTTTCATGGGATAAACACAAGTGTCATATTTAAGTGGACTGCCTGGTAATGGTTCAAGAACTAAAATCTGAGTGTTCATCATCAATACAGAAACTAGGTTTCAGAACTGCTGTAAAGCTCTCCACCCCTTTCTTTCCACTGTCTACCCCACACTCCTTTTGTAGTCATATTTGTAAATGAATTGTATGACTTGCACAAAGGAACTTGCATTTACTGCCTGGACAAATAGTTTCATAGACATTAGTTAGTTTTGACAATTGTAAAAATACATGAAAATGAAATAGTGGATTTAACATTAAGGGGAAACTATATAGATTATCAATAGTATACTACATTCTTCTTGAGACAGAAATTTCCTCTACTTATTATTAAGATATTTTAACATTGCACAGCAAATATGCTCTCTATTTATTTGTGGTTGTACAAAGGTCCAATCAAAGATGTAATTCTGGAGAAGCATTCACAACGACAATCTCTATGTAATCCTTTAATGAGTAATGGATTCTTTAATTGTAAGAATTTTTGTTGATATACTAATTTCGTCCCAGAAAATTGAAGTTCTGGACAATAGACTACTGCCAAGTATTCCAAACTGAATTGCAGTAATGTTGCCACCTCAGAAACTTGAAAACTGTTTTTCTAGACCACTAATATGCCATACGTTATTCGCATCAATATACAAGAGTTCCAAAAGTCTAATAGTTATTTACTTTGGTTTATATATTTGGATCTTGAGCAAGAATGGTTTGCTAAATTTGCCAAGACTAACACATGAGTTGTATAGCAAAACCTCCACGTCCAATTTAGTGAGCACAATTTAATTAAATTGTTGCAGCAAATGAACTGCAAATTAACTGCCTACTTAGAGCTGTCTTTAGAAACGTGAGTCATTTCCCTGACCCTAACATGCACAGGATCTTGAACTATGCAGCACGACAAAGACTATTTTAAACTCTCATACGGTAACGAGCAACAGATTACATTTATTGCAAGAATGGTAAAATGAATTTCCATATGTAACTGGGTCTTCCAAAGTGAACTTGGGTGGCTCGAATTTATGTAGGACCACCTAGAATTTATTCCTGACTGTTTCTCCTACTTTGAGTAAGAGAAGACTCTAAACTTGTAAAGGATTACAATATTATGTTGCCTTGCACGGGAAGCAAAGTTTTCGTTATATGCATTACTTGGTATTCACTGACTAGTCATTTAATAGAAATGAAATAATACACATACGTGACTTTGAATGAAGGCACAATAACTAGGTCTGTAGTAAAGACATTTCAAAATGCCTGTGAATATGTTATACGTTGTTAGAATGTAATGTGCTCAATTAGGAAATAAGTTATGGATGTAAAAGCAAAGGGACTGAAAGACAATGATACTTCAACAAAGATACGCGGTGACTGTGGGAAATATGAGTTTCACTATATAAGATTTGATATGACTGGGAGGTTTCTGCAACATATTTATTGCATTCCACCAACATGTCCAGGCTAATTTTTCAAAGCTAATGTAAATATGCAAACACACATATATTATTGATTTTAGAACATGTGTATTTTAGAGGTACTGAATATGGTATTGATCTATATGTAAACACCATTTCTCTATATTTTTGTGTACAATTTCCAGTTGGGAATACAGTTAATAAAACAATGTTATAATTTTTCATGTTTAAATATGACTTTTTCTGCTACTAATATTTTTATACAAGTTGCACTTTCCTTTGATGCAACTTGTTTTAGTGGTTGCACAACTCTAACTACATTAGTGCCTTGCATTTAATGACATTATCTCAGCCATTCAGAGGCCAAGAATGCTCACTCTAGTAATACCAGTGCTTTTTAAGTTTTGCAAAAGTATGAACCAGGTTTTTGATACGAACATGGTCTGTAGCTTCGCAATAATATTCAGACAGTCTGTATCAAATGCTCCAGTTCTTCACCTCCGTTTCGTCTATAATGCTACTACCTTTTGAAATAAATATTTGTTATTAAATATGCTGTGAAACATATTGTATTTTTCATAACAGACAAAGGTCAGAGTGGAAGAAACAGGTATTTACTTTGGCAAAATAATGGCCTGAAAGATATTAAAATAAAACTCCACTTGATCAAGAATTATGCTTTAGATTTATTTGAAATATTAAAGAAAAGAGGATGCTTCTTTCATTAAGTACCTCATTTAACGTATGGCATTCCAGTAGCATCTAAGAGAATTTGTCTTGCACTGTTTGGCAGTGAACTGAGCAGTGGTTTTGTTTGATAGAACCTTCTTTGATATTTAAATATGATGTAGTTGAGTTAAAATTGTATTTGGATATGCTCCACAGGACACTGCAATCCCAAGTAGGGTGCAAGGATGAAAAGTCTGATTTGATTATTCAATAACTCATGGTGGCTAACAGAAGATTTGGATCAGGACGAATATGAATGTTTTTCTAGGTGCGCTATGTTTTTTTGGACATTTTCTGAGAAGCCCATAGATCATAACTTTTTATTTTTTTCTTACAAATAAAACAACAACGATGAAATGCATGAATATGCACAAAGCATGCTGTTCAAGGTGTCTGATTAACTTGCATATACTATGCAACAGTGCTGACAAATAATGAAAGAGATCTTCAAAAATAAACACTTATTAAAATGTGTTAATCAAATGATTTGATAAACAGAGGTGGCAATAGCATTCTACTTTTCAGAGGTTAGTTAAGCTAAATAATATAAAGAGAAGCATTTGGTAGATTAGGGACAGGCAACAGACACACAAAAACAAAGAGCAGGAGAGCAGTTGCAAGGCAAAAGATCATTAATGTAAATATTATGCAATAATATTGGAGTTGAAAATGATAAAACATAGGAAGGTGAAGTGAGATAGATCGATATGTGAGCAGAACAGGGAATGTCAGACATAATAGAGAGGGTGGTCTTGAAGAATATGAAAACACAGCATAACTAATAACTTCAATAAAGAAGAAACTGCAACTGTTGAGGAAGTGACAACAGAAACCTATAGTAGAAGTTTAAGAGCTGAAAAAGACTGGAAAGATCAGGTTTTCTTTATATTTTAAAACGGAAAACAGCTGGACTATGCAATATTAAAAGCCACCGAAATAGAAGTATATGTACAAATCGCTTGCACGCAGAAAATGTGAGCAAGAAAGAGGAAAATATTGGAAATTAATGGCCATTTATTGCTCAGAAAATAGAAACTCTAACAAATATTACTTTTGGTTCTCGACTCAAACTATTATTTTTGGCACTGCCTATTTGATCTAATGCTATTGCATAAGTATAACTTTTTAGGATGAGCCTAGATCAGCGCGCATGCGATGCACTATGGGAGGTTTCTTGTGAGCATTCCAAAACTTCTCTGAAACTTCTCTGTGTGGGTCTGGCAACTCCCACACATTTGATGGGCCTTTGCGTGAGGCTTTTAATAATGAAAGCACACAAGTGGCCAAAGGTGGGCGCATGTCCCACCTCTTTATTTACTTGTCACTTCCACTGCGTTTTGCTGTCAGGAGCAAGCAGCGGCACGCAGTGTAGTACCTGCATTCCATCCTCCTCGTGGATCATGTTACTAATTAAACACAGCGTGGTCACTTTTGCTTTCGCGGACGCGCTTATTATCCCTAGATTTCTCTGTTACTAAACTCAACTGATATCCGTTCTAATGCCTGCCCCATTTTAAATTCCACACTTGTCTGTGGTTCTTCCTCATGTTCACTCCTTCATTTCATTCTCGCACCCTTTAATTTGTCATGCTATCTCCCATTGGTTTATTTGACGTTATTCCATTACCCTATCGCTATCCACTTGTCTGTAGTTCTTCCTCATATTCACTCCTTCATTTCTTTCTCACACCCTTTAATTTGTCACAGTATCTCCCATTGGTTTATTTGATGTTATTCTATTCCCTGATCGCTATCCGCCATCCCTTATACATTTTTGTATTCATTGTCACCCTGAAGTTTCTTTTTCAACGCTTCTGGTCCATTTCGTAAAGCACAGAAACTACTTCGGCTGTAGTGACGATACCAACCAGCACAACAGATGTGTCCAACAGAGAACCACTGAACCATGGCCGTGTACAAATATATACACAAACTGTCAGAACAGCACATTCCAGACTCATGACTAAATGATGATCAGAACAGGTTGGAGCAGCTTGAGCGTCAAAACCAGTTTCCAAAGGTGCACTCAGCAAGCTGCCAGGTTTTTAATGCTCCACCTGCCCATGCACCACTACAACCTTCACTTGGTCTGTAACGCGACACAGGCCCTTCCACCTTACAACCTGCACACCGTCTCTAACATGCCACCAGCCCATGCACCATCACAATCTTCACACATACGGCCCTTGCACCATCACAACCTGCACGCGCTCTTTAATGCACTACCAGCCTTTAAACGGTAGCAATATTTAAGCAGTAGGCCTTTCCACCATCGCAACCTGCACGCAGTCTTGCACGTTTGCAACCATAACAAAAAATCATTAGAACAGGCAGGGAAAAGTTTCCAGCATTGCATGGACAACAAAAACCAGAACACATGTTTTTTGTTAATTCTGGTGTTTATTAGGGTAGTTCAGTTGTATATAATGTTTTCAAAGTTATATATAGAGTGAAAAAAATAATCATAACACTATTTTTCATTATAAATTTTCAACATGCTGCACAACATTCACAAAGCTCTACAACACAGTTTGAAAATGTTAACAAAGCCAATAGGTCTGTATAAACACTTATAAGGCCTCAAAGGGAAGACCTATTGGCTATGCCAATGCTTGTTTTGTGATTGTGAATTCTTGATTTCTTGTTCCAAAATGGTTTAACAAATAAATAAACATTTTTAGTTAATGGTTTTTTACCCTCTTACCCTACTTTCAGCTAGGAGACGCATTGCAAAGCACAGAAAATAGAAAAGGCATAGAAATTTGTCCATGAGATGGGGAATTTAGCCTATATTAGTTAACAATTTATTGAGCAGTAATAATGTATACCCTAATCTACTCCTTTGTGAAAAAGGCAGGTTTGTCTTGTTGAAATGTGATGTGATTTAGGATTATGAAGATGTATTCTTTTATGGTAGACCTTTAGAAAAGTATTTAATATATGTGTTTTCGTTTATTTATATGCATTGCTTCTTCTATCAATAAAAAGAAAAAGAAATAGGTAGAGGATAAGGGTTGTTAGCTGAAGATAACTTTGGATTTAGATGGGCTCCTTGGAAACAATGTCATTTACAATCCAATAGCTTAAAGTCATGTAAATGCGAGACCTATTGCATTGCAAATACATGTTTAAGTTTAAAACTGAGTGCGGCGCCGCTTCAAGGACACCTTGCTCGTTTTTTTAAAATTTTTTATTTAACGCTGAGCACGGTGTGCTTGAAGCGGCGCCGCGCTCAGTTTTAAAGTTAGAAAAAGAAATAAACAAACAGAGCACGGTGTCCGTGAAGGGGGCACAGCGCTCACCAATTAAGTTTTTAAAAAAAACGAAACAAAGCATGGTGTCACTGAAACGGGCACCGCACTAAACATTGTAGTGTTTGAATAGCGACAAGGCGGTAACAAGGAGGGACTAACAAGCCTCATAATGAATCGGAAGCCAGCATTTACCAAAGACAAAGCAGAGGATCCAATTTAAAGTGCTCTGTCTCTCCTACAAAATTCTCAAGGGCCTTGCTCCTCCGATTCTTTCGAATCTTTTGACACCTTATGTTCCTGCTCGCCCCTTAAGATCGTCAGGCCAGGATTTGGCAATAGTTCCTCGGTTCAAGCTCAGCCGAGTGGGAGGTCGCTCCTTCCGAGTTCGCGCCGCGGCTTTGTGGAACTCTCTACCTTTAGAGATACGGGCGTCCGGTAATCTCCTCCTGTTTCGTAGGGCCATCAAGACTTTGTTATTTCCCTGAGATTGTCTGTTCGATCTATTGTTTGGTTGTTGTGTTGTGTTGTGTAGGATACCTTGTCAGGCGCCAGGACGCTCCTTTGCTGGAGCAGCTGTGCGCTGAATAAATAACCCTAACATAACATAACATAACATAACAATTACATCAGCCAATGACAAATATGGGCTTCCATAGCATACTTTACTACAGCATGCCTCACAGAGCGAGCAGTGCATGCGTGCTGCCACTAGGCTCGACCTTGTCTCTGTTTGTGGTTCACCTTGACAAGGATTGTGGTTCTAGCCATAGTGGGGCTTGCACCCTCTCAACCAATATCCCAGTTGTTTACTGCCACTTTACATAAATCTGTATATTCATATAATGCTACTTAGGTGGTATTACCATTAAAACCCTCCCGAGTTCACATTTCCTTTGGAATATGAACCACCCCCTGCAAATTTTATGTGTTTGTTTGGCTGTTTTAAATGTGCAGCATGAGACTTTTTTAATAGGCAACTCTGTATCTTTTTATATTTTAGTATTGATTTAAAGTTTCTCTTCAGTGTACTGTTTATAATTATGCCAATGCTTTAAGTATACTGTGGTGCACCTTTCACAGCCTCTGACCATTTTCTGTAATGGAACTGCAATGTAAACCTCAGACTGGATGACATTTCATTTACTAAGATGTAAGTGGTTTTGCTAAATATGTGCATTTTGCATTAGGGAAAGCTATAGATAACTTGGAACTAGCCGGAAAGCTCACTTCATTATATAGCAATTAATATTTGATTTACAGAGGAGCAAAGCTACTAATGACATAAGGCAATTGAGAGGATGCAAATACATATGCGTGATGGTAATGGCGAACCTCATACATTCTCTCACTATGTGATACTGTACACGTCCTTTCTGGGGTCCTCGATCGCTATGAGTAATATGTATTCACCGTGGGAGACTGAAACTAGGATATTTCACTATCACCAACTCTCATGGGTAATAATTTATGAAAAAAATTCCAAATGTTCAGGGATTACAATTATCAACACATATAGTGTTGCAAACAACCCATGTAAATTATAAATCAATAAAATTGCCTTCCATTTAATTAACTCAACATTTTTCTAAAATGTATTTATGACAGTCTATACTTTGTCAGAGTGCAATCAGTGGGTATTGTTTTTCTTATTTGAAAGCTTTATGCCTTGCTTATATTATAATGACCTACACACAATACTGTATTTTGTTGAATTAGAGAGTTTTCATCAACCTTCGAATAAAGGGTCCAAATCATAATTATTTCATTTTTGTTTATGTTTATTCCAATTTCAGTGCCCATTTTTTTGTCTATTTTTCCCATCTTGTATTTATTTTCAAGTCTTTTCCAACTAACTGTACGTTTTGAATTTGGAACCAAGCAATACCATTCACAAAATAGTTATAGTTCCACAACCAAACATTGGCCCACATGCATCAAGCATTTTTGTAGTCGCAAACGGTGCGATTACTTAAAATCGGCCGTTTGCGAATGCAAAAGTGCTTTTTGGGATGCATGAAGCAATTTTAGAATTCGTAACATTGTTGCGAGTTCTAAAATTGCGGGTGCTTTTAAGAAGTCGCAGATGTGCGATTTCTTAAAAGCAATGCATCATTACTTTCACAAGTGCAAAGTCGCAATTAGGGTGCCAAATTTACCGAGTGGTTGAACCACTCGGTAAATTTGGAAAAAGTGTTTAAAATGCTGCAAATGTTTTTTTTTTCTACATTCATGTTTCACACACACATGTCCTCAGGACATGTGTGTGTGAAACATGATGCGAAAAATACATTTCAGGGGTGCATGGGGGGTCCTTTGGACCCCCCCCTGCACCCATGAAATTTTCAAAGTGCCACTCGCAATTTGCTGATGCCTTCCCATTGACTCCTATGGGCCTTTTGGCCCATAGGAATCAATAGGAATTGCGAAAATGCACTTAAGAATTCGGTATTCATTTGGGATTCGGTAAAAATTGCGATTTTTACCGAATCCCAAATGAATACCGAAAACAATGATGCATAGCATTTTGCACTTCTTAATTTGCGATTCCTTATTTTTCGCAAATTAGGAAGTGCAAAATGTAACAATGATGCATGTGGGCCACTGTCCCTTGTTGATCGATTTTGTTTATTCACAGTGTGGGCAACTCTGGCTTTCTACACATAGTATTGCATGATGTCTCTATTACGTGTCACTTTAGGTATACGAGTACATTTTCGTCTGTTTACACATGGAGTTTTTCGGTTGTTCTATTTCAGATGTTGCCAGCCTCATACAAAAGGTCTCATTGATTATTAAATATTCACAACTTTTACAACTTGTACACGTTGCTGAATGGGGGATCAATGCCTTGAGTTTAAAGATCGTGTTGCCTTTTTTCTATGCTAGTTTTTTTTACATCTTATTCCTACCCTGTTAAGCACATATTTTTGTAAATGTTCCTCTGCGTTTACTTAACTTTTCCCCTATGTTGGAATATGCTTATATTGACTGTCTCTTCCACAAACATATAAATAAGAGCTCATTTGCTTAAGTACGTAATCCAACTGAATATACTGGAAACTATTTACTGAAAACGGAAACAACCGTAAACATTAAAAGTAGAAATTCTGAAAAGATTATTGGTGATTGTTATGGATGCTAGCTTGTGTGAAGCAATCCGTATTTTTTTTAACTTTAAATACATGCTTCTTTATACATGCATACCTGTAATACAATTCCTGCTCATGTGAATCCTCCTTTACCTAGTAACGATATTACTTATGTCCACATTGCATTTGGGCACTATGGTGTCAATAGACAAATTTGGCCCTCTGCAGCTCAGTGCAATTGGTGTACAATATCTCATCATCATCATCATCATCATCACTTCTTTCATGTGAAATGTGCAAAATGATGTCAACACATTAATCATAATACATTTATTTTAAACTGATTACAAGGTGGTTGCAATTAAAACTGAGATGCATTAAAATGATATTTCTACACTGTCTCAATAGCTATACAAAACAATGAATGTATTTAGATGGAAAGGATCCAAACCACCAAATTCTGCAGTCTAGCAACTTACCAACATGATATTCTCCTTCTGTTATTACTAATGAATACAGTATGCATTTTTGTTGTCTGCAGGCCACAATCAGACTATGACTACTATTTTAAATAATTCTCTTCTGACTGAATGTGATTTCCATCTATGTTCTACTGTCTGCGAGTCTGCGATTTGTACCTAGGTTTCCAAATTGGTCAAGCATGCTGCCATTGCCACCTCCATGTGGGGTTCAAATCAACTATCAAACCTTCCCAATGAATGATACACGAACAACAAATTTCATAACAAGTTATGTGCAGCCTGGCAATATGGGCACAAAGACAGGTGCTCTAAAGACATGCTCTATTGGCCAGCGCCTTCCTTCATGTTCAGGATGCCGATCCTCATCTTAAGATAGGCAGGTCTCTTAAGAAAAAAGTAATCTTCGGAATTCCTTGATATTTTGTTGCCCACACAGCAACAGTCAATGCTTTTCCTAGAACAATTTAGGAATTCATCTTTAGTCAACAAGTTAAGGGAAGTCAAATAGTTTCAATTAATAGATATGAAGTTGCAGATTTAATAGTACCGAACTATGGTATAGTCCAGTTTTGGATAGCATAATATGTAGAATAGTTGTCTTAATAGTTGCAAGAAATTGGGTTAATCAAGCAATTGGACATAAAATTGCATAAAATCAAGACCAACCTACATTCTTTAACTTTATGTTTGCAATTATGTGTTAGTTATATGTAGATTTATTGAAGATGTTTTTCTAAGTGATATTTCATTAATCCACTAACAGATAATAGAGCAAAGTTAATTCAGTAATTGTATGGCATACAGTAAGAGGAGCTAAAACATGTGTACACAAATGTATAATAACTTGACAATGCAACTTTACTCTTAGGCCCTAATTACGAGTTCAGCAGTCCCTCTCACCTCCAAGCTCGTTGTGGCAGTACCTGGACCACCAGGTCAGCGGTCCACCCACCATATTATGAATACTGCTGTGAGACTGCTACAATCTCTGGGGATCATGGATCCCACAACGGTGGGGTCTGAGGCCTTAAAATGCTTGTGATGCCACTTTGACACCGTAAAGCATATTAGTACTTTCCTCCCTGCCACAGTTTTCATTGTGGTGAGGCCGCCATGAAAACTGTGGCTGTGAGGAAACAAAGGGGGTCCAACAGTGCCCCCTGTTGCCTCAGGGCCTAAGGATGACTACAGAAGGGTACCCCTGTGGTTTAATTGGGTCCCTCTCTCTTTTTCCCAAATGCCTACAGAAGGGCACATGTTGTGCAGTCACCCGGGGATTGGTGTACCCTTTTTAATAGGCACCGCTGTGGGAATGCCAAAGGACTGCCCGCCAGACCACGAGATTACTCATAATCTGGCGGTCGGCAAGCAGTTGAGTTTAGCAGTGCTGGAGAGGGTAGCTGGCATGGTGCTCCGCTCCAGGACAGCCAAAGCAATAATCAGACCATTAATCTCAAACCAACAGTTTGAAAATTAATGTATTAATGCCATTGCATTGCAGTCACAAACAAACACATGTAACTAATCAGTATGGATTTGAATTGTTGCTTTCTTAAGCGATTTGCTTTCCAGTTAAATACCAAAGTGGTCAAATGCAACAGTATTATTACGATATATTTCTTACATTATGATCATGTGTATGTACATGGAGACTGAAAAATCATACAGATCCTTCCTCAAACTTTATCTCTTCTCATAGCCAACCTCTTTTTTAATATTAAGCACTAACACAAACTTTATTTTTTCCCATTGATACACACCCACTCCCCAAAATTAGCAGTAGTGTATCCCCTTCCAATTTTTGCACTGAAGAACCTTCCTGTGAAGGAACATATATATATATACACACCTCCCAACTTCTAAACAATAATCCGAAAAGTTGAAAGTTCTGTCTTTAGTTTACTTGTGCAATAGATACATTCACAATAGATACATTCTTTATATATTCCTTCCTGCCAATGAATTGACACATAAAGCACCTCCCAATTTACCAAAGACAACAGGTCTGGTCTTGGCAAACGTATGCAGTAGATACTCACTTTTTACATTTGTATGCAAGCATGTGCCACAAAAATAAGAAAACTTGCGGCCTTCTAAATCTGGCAGCTATATGCTTAAAAAAAAAGTTTGATGTAAAAACAAATTAGTCAAGGATATCATTTTAACAGTACCAATTCTTTAAAGCACCATTTTTAGTTGTTATACACATCATAAGATAGAGTTATTCTTAATGATGCAAAGAATTAATTGTAACATGAAAACCTAGTTTAAGCATACAAGGATGACTAAAAAAGGAGAACAAAATTGAAAGAAAAAATCTGTGGTGTAGTTTAAACCCAGTGGCACCTCTGTTTAGGCAGATTTTCACATGTGATCTGGCAAATAGCTGTCACTCACTGTGCAAGAGAGCCAAAGGCTGAAGTGGACCGAGCCATTGCTTCGTGCTGTTTGCTGTAGTTGGTGGAAACAAAGTGGGTTTCCAGAAAAACACAGACCGCTGGGTGAATAGGAAAGCAATCTGTGGTCACTTTAATAAAGGGCCTGTATGACTTTGTTGTAGCATTGTGCGAGAGCTTTTTCTTCACCCGCTCATGCTTTTACTGAAATGTGAATTCACTTATGCCTTTGTACATACAGAAAATAGAATAATGAGGTATTCACATTTCAATGATCTATTCTGTCTCCTCGAAAATCACGATTAGAACACACATATCTAACTAGAATGTTTTTATTTTTATTTAAAGCACATTTGCATAATTTGAATGGAAATTGATTGTCTTACAAGTCCCATTGGGCTAGAGGCCAGCGCATCTCACAAGAATAGCCCAGATAAGAACCCATATGTTGTCTTCTAATGACTGTCAGAGCAAAGAACTCCTTAACAATTACAGCTTATTGAAAATATAAACTAATTAAATCAATAAAGAAGCCTTGTGTTTGCAAATTAAAAGGTACCAGTGACAAAGCTTTTGCCCTACTGAAGAGCAGAGTATTGTTCGTTCTGTATTTTAAACCAGGTAAGTGGCTACGGCTCATTTTCGCTTTTCACCATCCGGTTCTATGAAAATATGGAAATGTGGGAAATCACTTTAGAAATTGATATTTGCTCCGACTTTTAGTTGATCTAAAGGGAAACCCAGGGCCATGAAAAAGCGAATGCCTCAGCTGACATTTTTAATGTGTTAAAACTAAGCATTTTAACTTGAATTTGTAAGCATGCCCTGCCTAATCTATTTATGGTTTTCAAATAAAGGGGAAAATAAAGGAGAATTTCAAAAGGATGTTGTGTATATGATGCTGGGCTGAAAGGTGCTTTCTATTTTCGCAGTTCCATAGTTTAACCAAAATGTGAGCAAACAATGAAGTGAGTTTATGAACATTAATTTAGATTCTTTCGAACGGCATACCTTCAAAATAATGTCTTATAGTAGATGCTCATTCCATCCCTGTTACCTTATTGAAATGGGCAGGTTTAACAAATGTCATTAAATCTCAGGAACTTAGTGAGCGTAGATTGTGTTAGTAGTCTCGCAGACCTCCATAGCCGGGCATTGTGTGAATATGTACACTGATATCAGGATGCTGTTTCTGTGGCAGCCAAGTATCCATGTAATAATAATAATACCAATAATGGTATTATTTTTAAGGCTAGTATTACTATTAAGGCTAGTATTCTTAAATGTAGTAAATAACAAATGTTACTATTACTTAATTTAATGGTGCTCAAATTATGAGACTAGGAAGCATGAAAAGCTGGATTGGATTGGTCAAGATTTGTCAACTAGGTATTCATATGTAGGTCTGATATTTAGGTCAGTACAGTGAGTGCTTAACTTGCTGAGATTTGAGTTTGCACAAACAATTACTGCAGATTGTCCATTTTTGACTTGTGATCTGTGTTGATATTCCACTGGATCTTTGTCTGTTAAATGTAAAACAGGAGCATTTACTGCATGTGCCAATACATTTTGCACAACTTGTAATTACACTGCAATAGGAATTTGCTGAGCCACTCGGACTAAGAGTCTGAATGTATGTATTGTGCTTCCTAATATGACTGATGCATGAGATTTGGTGTAGATTCCTTCTTTAAATGTATCCGTGGCCTGGACATACAGACTAATGCTGAGAGAAAGCCATATAATTCAATCTATTGTCAATTACCTCATATTCACCCATGGAGGACTGGGGAATTGGACTTGCAGTCCTCGGTTCATCAACTCCACTTTACATTCCATTGCAGATGATCCCCCAAATGAAGCACATAATAGGGCTGCAGAGGTGAAGCAAAGACCTTGTTTTTCATGAAGATGCAAAAGCATCCCACCCTCCTAGATATTCGGAGTCGAAGACATGGGACCTGATTTAAAGTTTGGCAGATGGGTTACCCCACCAACAAAGTAGAAAAAATATAATCTGGTGTATTACAAATGCCTCAGGTTATATAGCACTTCCAGCATGGTGGTTACAATATCCATCACGTTAGTGACTAAGTAACATGTTCACCAAACTCTAAAGCAGACCCATACCCTTTAATCTTGCAAATGCCTTGGATATCCTGCCACAAGGTATTCCATTTTTGTCCTTCTTTTGCCATTTTCAATCTACCTATAATGATTTTTATATTTGTATGATCTGATAAGGAGACCAATATATTTTTGTATGACAAAACTGATTTCATAACCCATCTCATTAATCAATCACAATGCAAACTCTTCTGTGTAAATGAGGATGAATTAAATGTTAGCAGGTCAGTTTACCAGATGGTCTGTGAAGATTTCAGGACCTTGTGTTACCCATTTCATTTTTAGTTTGTTTGTTTAGTTAACTTTTTCCCAACACCTTTTTTCTATGTTCTTAACTTAGGCCTTGTCCAACAAGCCTACAATTCAAAGTCCAGTATCTCTGTTCTGTGGATTTAAAATCCCAGATCCATCCCTTTTTTCTGAGTACTTAAATACAGATTATTCAATTTCCAACACTTCAGGTTAGCGAATCTATTGGCAGCTTACGTTGCTTCATACTCTCAACATTACAAGATTTGAGTCTGGATCCAGAACGGAGAGGTTTGCTTTTGTTGACTCCCAGTCGCATTATCTAGGTGATCAGCAGCTGAAGTGGTGAAACCTGCAACTTTTTCTGACATATTTGAGTTTTCTGCAGTGTAAATTTCTGGAAAGGCAGCACCTTCTGTTTAACTGTGTGAATGTGTACAGAGACAGTGAAGTTGTAGGCTTTGATGTACCTGTGAGGGGTGGAGTGTCAGGCACTGCCACATAAGGCTGAATATATGGTTAACAGACATAACTAACTTTTCTTTGCATGATGGAAACCTTTCACCTAATATAAAACCTGAATTCTATTTTCAGTGTAATCCATGTTCCTTTATTATTAGCATGAATGCTAATCAATAGATCATTACCATCCTAAAAGGAAAGGGATCTCTGAGATATGTCTTTTGGCATCCTTGGCTTTGTTTCCCCCTAACATTTTCTCTTCAGACCTCCTATTTTTTGCTGACTTCATTGTTGCTGGCCTAAGTACTCGGCACACATTACCACTGCTAACCAGTGCTGAAGTGCTCTCTCCCCAAAACACGCTAAAAATGGCTCATACCCAAATGCCATATTTAATTTACCTGTATGTTCCTATAAATCATTAATTTGCCTATTTACTTTTAATAAGTTGTAGGTTAAATAAACACATGCAACTGGTTTAATTGCTTTCTTATATACAAATGTATGAAATCAGCTATATCCTTACCATTCAAAAACCTGTTCTAAGTTCAGTAGAGACAGTGGTATTACTGCCACATCATTAAAAAAATCAAATGCTTCCTTCTGTTCACTAGTTCAGGGTCTTGAATGTTTGGTCTAACATTTGCCTAATGGATTGCGCTGATACCTTATAAGACGCAGCTTTCACTGGAAAGGTAGTGAACAATACCAGAAGATTGAAGAAAGAAATTACATTATTAAATGATAAAAGCCATGATTGATTAACAAACATAAATGTAAATGATCCTATTTACAAACTGCACTATGTACAACTCACCACCCTCCATGTCTCTCTGAGTGAAGATCTCTGTCATGGTGGCAGAGATCTCATCATGCATAGGTATAAGTTTCAGTATTGAATATACGAGGGATAAGGGGGACTGGCTAGAAAATTGGAGCATTCTTACTTCTAAAAGGGAGGGGTTTAGAGAAATTTAAAGAAGGGTTTACCGAGGGACATGCTGATACAAACACACACCACAAAAGATTAAGACCATTGCTTCACACACCACAAAAGATTAAGACCATTGCTTTTCACAAACTATGCTACTAAAGTTACTACAGCCCTCAAAGTGTCAAAATAGGTGTGAATCTACTCCAGCACTGCCTTGGAGTAAGTCGAGCAAAAACACATTTGCATAAACGTAGCAATGGAGGGAGAGAAATAAAATAACGCCCCATCGGAACTAAAGAAAAAAAATTATATATATATATAGAAAAGTCGAAACCGGTAACGCTGTGCCTGCTGAAATAAATATGTGTCCCTACATATCCGACTGGAGGGCTTGATTTCTGCGCCGATGGTGACTGGAAAAGTGTTTCATATATATATATATATATAAATATAAATATATATATATATATATATATATATATATATATATATATATATATATATATATATATATATATATATATATACATACATATATATATATATATATAAAATGTTGTTTTTTTCTTCATAATTTGAATCTTAATACAAAACGTTATTTAAAGTTGATTTTTAAAAAAAATGTTGATGAATTACATGATTACATTTAAAGAAACACATTATTGAATACACATAATTAGCTGCGTTAATGTGCTGTAAGATTGTATTTATTGAGTTCTACATTAAAATGAAAGATTTAAATTAATTTACATTTATATTTCACAGTGAAATAATTAAATTTTGTAAATAATAATACAGTTTATAACTCGTCCCTATTTTAGCCCATAAAAAGATCTCCAATACAATGGTGGAGACCTCCATCTACTTGTGCACACCTACTAGTTGTGACTTTGCACTCATAAATCATGTTGCAATAGTGCCCAACCCCATCATCTAGGTGTTAAACTACACTAATTACTGGTTAATACCAAATAAGTATAGCGTTACATCGATGTGCAGTAGTAATGGTGCACATGAGTAAATATTCACATGTATATTTACCTTTGTGAATTGACCTTAGAATTTTGAATTTAGAAATGTAAAGGGTGAATTCAAGAAACCGTAAAATTTCAGACCAGATGGCATTCCAATTTGTTCAACAATGAAAATTCCACCTTTATATTGTCCCAGCAATTTGAAGCAGACACTAAAATTGTGTATGTTTGTGTGTGCATGCATGCATGTGTGTGTCCATGTGTGTTTAGATGCTTGTTTGTGAGCTGGAGAGAGGGGCTGTTCTGCATTTTTTGATTGCTTTTTAGGTCGAGCTGATGTGGCATTCATGCGAAGCATGAATGCATCAGCTCGACAACTTATGCTGCCCGTATTTAGGAAAGTGGACAGCAATCAGACGCGCGCTTTCCCATTGTCAGATTTCACCTCGGGAGCACGCGTCTGATAGCTGCGCATGCGCGGTGCAAAGCCCTGGCTCTCACACAGACACAGGCAGCCCCCACTCCTCTGCATGCACGCACGCACACGCACGCACACACACACACACACACAGGCGCGCGCATGCACACGCAGGCACACAGCACACATACAGGCACACGGCACACTATCCCCCGCCTCGCATTCTCTCTCAATCACACACAGTCACGCATGCACACACACATTCCCTTGCGCACACACACACACACACGCGCACACACTCCCCCCCTTCCCTCCCCTCCCCCACAGGCATACACACAGGCACGCACGGACTTCACATCAGCCCTGGGCCCCACTCACCGACTGCGCTCTTCCGGCGGGGCTCCTCTCGCGCTCCGCTCCTCGCGTCTCCTCTTCTAAATCGGGGCTCCCTCAGGTCAGAGGAGCCCGCAACAGGCGCCACACTCCTCCTTCTCCCCGGCCCCCTCCTGGGGACCCGGGCTACCCCGGACCGGCAGGGCGCTCCATGCGCCGGCAGCTCGCGGACCTCAGGAGGCGGGACTTCTGGTCGGCCACGAGCGGATTGGCCGGCCGGCCAAGAGCTTCCGGGTCGCCGCGGGCAGCGCGGCGGCGCCCTATAATATTTTTGTTTTGTTGCTGGCTTGTTAACAGACGGGTCCATATGCATAAACAAGATTTAAACGTACCTAAAAAGATACATTTCTATTTCCATTTCAAGATGGCTCCTAATGAGAGACACATTGTTTCTAACGACATCAAATAAGTCCGTCTTTTATTACGTTTCAGCTCTTTTGTTTAGAAAACTACACTTCCCAGCATGCCGATAAGTTGAAACGCAAACGGAGGAGTGTCACCAGGTCTTCATTCAACAAAACAAGCGAAGCTTTATGTAAACACGTGCGGGCATTGACAACGTTCCTATGGCGGACACGGCGCAGGCCTCTTCGGCCCCGCGCGGCTTGCAGCCCTCGCCAGTGGGAGGGGCGGCCCTGGGGAGCGCGAGCGCTGGGCCCGCGACGGCCTCCAGCACCAGCGACCCCGCCCGGCCTGGCTTAAGCCAGCAGCAGCGAGCCCAACAGAGGAAGGCGCAGGTGCGGGGTTTTCCCTGGGGCCGCAAGCTGGAAAAGCTGGGAGTCTTCAGTGCATGCAAGGTGAGGGGACTGAGTGGAGATGGTGAGAGGTCGGAGAAGCAGGTGTCCCTGAAGAAGCTTTTGGGGCCCTTATGGGTCAGATGGCTTGTGACACCTGGTGGAGGAGGAGTGTTACCCCACACCATGTGGAAGGGGACAGGAGACCTAGTGGTGGATGACAACAGGCGTTGTGAGTTAGAGGGCTAGTGAGGTGTTTTTGAAGCATCTTCCGTTATCTGCTCCTTCTACAACTGCGTTCATGCATCCTGGCAGACAGGTGGCTGTCTTGACAAGGCTGATGGACTAAGAAGGCTTGGTCTGTGATAGGCGTAGACTAGAACATTTTATATTAGTCTACTAATGTTAACACAACTTGCGATCTTGCTATTGTGACAGTATTATAGCATTTGCACAGTATTTCACACCCATGATGGTGCATCATTTCCTGCTATTTCGATGGGTGGTTTATTGCTGTGGAGTGGTACAGACCTAGGTGATTGACATGGCCCATAGAAGATTTGTTTTATGGGAGTGTGAGTGTCAAGCAGTATAAGGAAATTATTATGCAACCTTTGTGGACTACAGTTGAATGCCCAGCCGCCGAGTGTTATAGTATTAGTGTGTGCAATATATTTTATTGGAACTGCACTTAATATAGCACTTACTACTCCTGAAGAGGTATTGTAGTTCTTTACTCGAGGCAGCAAGTTTTTGGTTTATTGATGGTTATTGGATTAGTCTTGCACTTTTAAGGTACCCATGCATTTTCCTATATTATGGCAGCAACTTGAAATACATCGCTTATCCTGTGTGCTGCATACAAGCAGAAGGCTATAATGTTTCTCCAACTAAAGTAACACTCTAAGCCACGCAAAACGAAGCTGTCTTCCCTTTTGGTTCCTTAATAGCATTGTTGTTGGGGCTGTGGTGTTGGGGGGCATAAATGTTTCTCAACCTTGCCATTATAAATTACAATAACTTTTATTTAAGTATTAATTATTAAAAAAAATTAAAAGCCATTGTTATTTGTAATATCAATACAGCTAAGTCACGTAAATACAACACATATTGCACTACAAATGCTATAGGTGTCACATTTGCGAAAGTTAAAACTATTGGCATTGTAAATGACAAAGCTATTAATTTCGCTATTTTCAAAACCAACACATAAATAAAATATTTGTCATTTACAAGACCAATAGCTCAAACTTTCCTAATGCGAGACCTATTGCATTGCAAATGCTTGTTAATTATGCTTTTATGCATGTGTGACACAGCATGTGTGCTGGACTGCGTGAGTTGTTTTAGAAAGTGGAGTTAGGTTGCCATGGAGAGGATATTGAAAGGAATGTATATTCTACTTTATGTTTTATAACTTGTGTTTTAACGCTTCTGTTTTGAAAGAGGAACTTTTATTTTGCCTAAGAAACTTCGACCTGATATTCTGTCCCCTCCCGGAAAGGGAGAAATCACCGCGAGTGACATAGGTGAGAGGGAGGAGTTGACAATTGTGCCTGGAGGTTGTCATTAAAATGAAACCAAAGGCAATGGATTTTTGCCAGTATAATTGAGTAAACTGACTTGAGTGCAGCTATAATGGCAGGTAGAGAGGCCCTACAGAAGGCTTCAACACAAATAATTACAGAACACAAAACCAAGGCATTATGAATTTGTAATTGTCGAAAAAGAATGGTGCGATATCTTGCAGAACGGTATGAATGCATTGAGCCAGGGGAGAACAATTAGGCAGTGTAATATTCCACTCCACTCACCCCGTAAACATGAGATTTCTTAGTGCTTGATTGCCACTGGGATGGCTTGCCGGAGAGAAATGATTTCTTGAATGGGCACCTTTCCAGCAGTAAGCCCTGCAGAGGCCGTTTCCAACCTGCTGTTAATTAACCGCTTTGCAGTTGTTACATCCATACATTTGTTAAAGTCTTCAATGCTTTTGAGAGATACAATCATCCATACATATAAGCTGGGTTTACCCTTTGTAAGTGCACAGACACAAATATTATCTATCTATCTATCTATCTATCTATCTATCTATCTATCTATCTATCTATCTATCTATCTATCTATCTGTCTGTCTGTCTGTCTGTCTGTCTGTCTGTCTGTATGGATATATCAGGATACGGGCTGGTAGGGGTGCCAGTGGAACCATGGATGACCCCCACCGCCTCCTGTGTTTAGATATGTTGCAGTGCCTCAGGTGGGCCACGGGCACCCGAATAAAAATAAAAATAAAAATACAGACATTGGAAGGATAGCAGTATGCTTCCTGCGCTGCGTTTAAAAAAAATAATAATAATAAATAAATGATGTGGGTGTGATTAGCTCACACAAGAAAATATTTTAAAAAAGAAAAGCAATATTGCTACTTTATTATTGAAGTAGCAATGCCACTAATACATCTAATAAATTATTTACTGCTCCCACTTGGGCGCACAGTATAAATACCTGCATGTAGTTTTTTCTTTAAATTATGGCTGTCATGATGCCCAAAAGTGGGGCAAGGGCACTACCTGCAATATTAAAAAGTGTTGTTGGGGAGCTGTGAGGAGAACAGTAGCAACCCAAGAAAGGTTTTTTTATGATGTAAGTCTCCTGGCTTATTAAATGCATAACCCCAGGAGAGGTTACAATGTTTCGAAAGCACTATGAACTGGAGCTGCATGCTCTTCAACTGGAGTGTTTGAGCTTTCTATTGTATTTGGTTGGAAGAATCCTACTTTTGTGACAATCATTTTTATGCATTGCGCGTATTTATAAGCATTACTTTGAAATATGGGTGTTGATAACTTATTGTGGTGAGTTTTTGACAACGCAAATATGTCTGCTTTATATGTGTTGATATGATGATCCCTTTCTGAAGGCAATAGGCCAAACTTTTATATTTTTGTGTTCTAACTCTTTGACAAAGCTGGTAGCTCTGCTGTATTCAAAATCACATCTCTTTATATTGTTATTTTACATAAAAAAAACTCAGACATTTACTGAAAAAAGCAAACGTTGAAGTGACTTTATAGTCAAGTGGAAGTGTTAGTTAAAATGTAATGTTTTAAACTAAAACAACACTGAAATTCACCACTTTTAATTAATTGAAGTAACCATAACTTGTGACCTCGCCGTGCACTGCTTATGGCCTCAGATATTACAAAACTCATGACGTTTATTGAAATCATTGATAACATAATTTTTTTCTCTTGGTGACAGCTAGAGGCACCATTTTTTGGCAGTGTGCACTTTAGTTGCACAAGGGGATTACAGCACAGAATGTGACCTTGGCTCGGATGCGCAGTGGCGCACCAAAGGCAAGCCCTTCTGCACCATTCAGCATCCTGTCAAAGTCCAGCGCCAGCCATTATGCCCATGGTAAATTAGCTTGAGGTGCTTGCATTTGTTATTCTAGGTCAGAGCTCTTTAATTTGCATCCCAGTAGCTTGTGCACCTGGCACTCTAACTTATATAATGCAACAGTCACACTCTCCTTTCCGACCTGTACCTTTAGTGTCAAACTATCTCCCTACGGGGTGACTTCAGCCTTGTCCACAGTAGAATTGCTACAGGCCAAATTGCCTTCAGCTTTTCTTATCAACACTTGCTCTTTGCAGACATGTTGACTTTATTTTTTACTTTTTTATGATGAACTACCCAATGTTCTTTTCCTAACTGAGACTTGTCTCTCTAGTTTGGCTCTCCCTGTGATTGAAATGGCCAGTCCCAGGGGAGATAAACTCTACAATGTGGCTAGACCTAGTAATAGGGGTGAGGGCATTGCCATAATATATAAACAAGCATAAGGTTCAATTCTTATTGTGACTGATGATGTGGTAGTAGTATAGACATTTGTTTTTTGTCTCTCACTCTCTCCTCAACAATCACTGAATGGTGTTTTAATTTACAGACCTTCTGGCCAGTTGGGAGACATATTAAATTGGGGAAGCCTTGTCTCATTTGGCGCTTAGGTTTTATAGTGTTAGGTGATTTACATTTTTATATGGGCTGCCTTACTGTAAAGGAGGTAGTCTACTTGCTGAGTGGAATGTTATCATATGACCTGACCCAATTTATTTTAAAGCCATCTCTGGATGGTCACAAGATTGACTTGTTTTTTTTTACTAATGTCATCCTGCATATGTCATATCTACTCCCTCTATCATGGACTGATCACTTTTTAACAAAGTTTAGCTGGCCTGCTACACCTCCTAGAGGTGAACAGACTATGGAAGACCCTTATTCATGTAAGCCTTATAGTAACGTCAATCAGTTTGAACTTCTTGTCTCTGTGATGGAAACTGTTCCCATGCCCTCTGATAATGTTGAGGTAGATGCCACTATGGTGGATAGTTAGATCTGCGCAGCTTTTAACAAACTAGCTCCTATTTCTGTTTGCAAACCATGTAGAAGCAGACCCTCTGCACCTTGGTTCACTGAAACTCTGACTGCTGAAAAAATCCTCTGGAAAAAAACAGAGAGAAGTTGGCATGAACATTATAAGGAGTAAGATAGAGCTATCTATTGGGTGGTCTTAAGGAAATGTCACGTTTATGTTAAGACTGCCAAGAAAGCCTTTAATGAAGACAGGATTGAAGCTGCAGGCTATAAGTGGCGAGAAGTGCTGAAGGTGGTAAAAAATACATGGCACCCACTGCTTGTCTTAGAAGTCTGACACCCTCTTTAGAGTGGTGTGAAAAATTGGCTTATTTTTTCTAAACAAGATTCTTAAAATTCGGTCTAATCTGGCTGCATTCTCTTGAGATGATTTGAGCTTAACCCTATCTAAGGCAGTAATAGAGGATGGGGAATGCCAATTTTCTTCTTTCAACCCTTTTTCTTTGGAATATACAATTCAAGCTATCCGGAGGCTCAAATCTGTCTTTCCCATAGTGCCCTGCCCCAAAAATCCATTAGTTCTGGTGGCAGAATTAATGAAACCATTGGTGAATAAATTACTTAATGACTCCTTAGCCACAGTGGTGGTCCCTTCTGCTTGGAGGCAGGCAAAAATTGTAGCCACATTTCCCTGCTCCCTGCACTGCCAAAGCTGCTAGAGAAATCGGTTAGCCAACCGCTTTTCTGCTATGTGGCGTTCAATGACCATCTGCAGGCCTGAAGCCAAGTTAGGCTTCAGGCCTAACTTGAGCACTGAAACAGCTCTTCTTCAGATATCTGGGCACATTAAGTGTACTTTAGATACAGGCAGCAAGGCTCTGCTAATATTAACTGAACTAACCGAGGCCTTTGATACAGTTCCACACTCTATCTTTCTTCATCTTTTTCAGACCATTGGATTGAAGGGCTCTGCGTTTAGATGCATAGACTCTTTTTTAGAGAACAGAAGTCAAGAGGTCTGAATCCTTCATTTTTCATCAGCTACTAATGCCTTAACAGTAGGGGTCCCACAATGGTCTTCCCTAGCCCCACTTTGTCTAACTTATGCTTTACTCCTCTCGCCCATCTGGTTAAATCCTTTGGTACTAAGATAATCTTGTATGTAGACAATAGTCAGCTGCTCTTCTCCTTTAATAAAGGTAAAGTAATTTGCCCCAGATTTATTTAGGCTTTGCCTGGCTGCATTCATCTCTCTGATGCACCAGAGCCAACTGATGTGCAATGGTGATAACACCAAAGTACTTTTTTTGGCCAGGACTCACGTCCTGACTGGTCAGCTTGCTGGCTGGAGGCCCCCTTTGTTTCCCTCAAACTGAAGTGTTTAATAACTTAGGGGTTAAGTTCAATAATCATCTCTTGTTCCAGCCTCAAGTCAGGACCTGCTTTGGGCTACTCCTCACTTTAAAAATGTCCTTGCATTTCCTTTCTGTACCAGCCAGGAAAACAGTAACTCAGGACCTTTTTACTTCCACGTTGGATTACATGGATGTTTTGTACCTTGACCTGCCAGACTATTTAATCCAAAGCTTCCAGGTGGTTCGGAAGGGAGCAATATGGCTGCTTCTCAATCTTCCTTTGGGAACCCAGGCCAGCGCCTATCTCCATTTTTTGCATTGGCTCCCAGTGGCAAAACATATTTTGTTCAAGATTCTAACTGTGTATTGCCCACAAGTTAAAATATTCATCCGGTCCTCATGTACTACAACATCTTATCACTCCATATACGGCCTCAGGAGCACTAAGATCTAATGATCTTTCCCTCCTAGCAGTCTCCAGAATCAAGAGATCGAAGGGAGGAGGCCAGTCATTTGCTTTCCTCACTACCAAATAATGGAATTCTCTTCCTGTGCAGCTCAGGTCTAATAACATTCTGTTAAATTTCAGGAAGCAACTAAAATGCATCTTTTTTAGATACTTCTTCAGTCCCATTATTCAGACACGTCTGTCACCTTTCCACCTGTCAGTCCTGGGAAGCCCTATTTGGTCAGCTGTTTGCACTCTCTAAAACGCCATAAAATAACATAGAACCTTACATCAGATAGATCCCGGATAGATGGCCCCTAGAATTCACTTCTACTTTCTTACTAGGAGTATCTGTTCCTATAATATGGCCTTGGCTTTGGTTTCTAGGATCTTTCACTCCTGGGATGGATGGTCCCTCCTTTTCCTTTCTAGGTGCCTCTGATGTAAGTGCTTAACTGTGAAGTCTAGCACCTGGACACTCCTCTGAGCATTTTGTTCATTTTACAAATCCTATTCTTCATCATCATCGTCATCACTGATGACATCTAAAAATACATAATTGATGACAACACTATGCATGGCAGTTGCACAAGTTATAGTTACTTCTATTAACTTTATCTGGTGATTTCCCCAATTGACCCAATCTATAACTGTTGATAATGCCAATGGATGGGTCTCTAGGTACCGCGCCAATTTATCAAAATGTAGATGGAGTAAGACTGACTCTGCCAGGCTGGCTGGGAGGCAGAGCTGGGTGAATGCCTGAACAAGACCCGATGGCATAGTATTGTACACAAGCCAGTATAATTTCTATGAATTACAGGCACAAGCTCTTACATTATAAATGTCTCCACTAGGAATATAGCACCCCATTGCAACAGCAGAGGATAAATGAATCTCGCTCTCACAGATGTCTGCACCTTGCGTAGGAATGTCCTCCTATTTATAAATACTGTCAGGATGTTCTCCAGATCCTGGAGGACATGACCTTGAACTCAATGGAACCAGACCTGCTTGTGACATTAGTGGCTATGTGAAGGTCATTCCACAGGGAGTGCACTGTTTGACTGCAATGTCTTGCCTGTTAGTCAAGTCAAGAGTACCTATGAATTGTAGGAGGTCTAAAGTACTCACTAGCACTGATTGATTGCACAGTATGGCGACTTGTAATGATTGTGCAGAAACCGACGCCTTAATGCAGCCTACATCTTCTAGACCATGAGACGCATGAGGCACTTATGGGTCTTATTTCCTCCAGAAATATACTGATAATGCTGAGGACCCTGCTGAGGAAGCAACCAAATAGCTACTTTGCTTGTACATTGTCGTTCATTGGTCTCAATTTATGCCCTGTTATCTTTTTCTTTAAAATTATGCCTTTCTTCTTATCAATATTTCTCAAATTCTTACTTTCAATTATTTTTCAATGAAACGTATGCACTTATGTCCTAATCTGCTTGAATTTGGGGCCATGCTCTTGCACTGTCATGTAGATACAATTACTTATGAGGTACAAGGCTTATGTTTCCCTGTTGGAATGCATCTGCGCACATTTTCCAGTGCATGAATGCGAGTACTGTTCATAGATGTTTGTACTTCCTATGTTGAATATGAAATACAAACTTGAAATGTTATTTTCCTTTCTTGTTTGAAAATAACTAAAATTTGAGAATTTCATAGTTTTTTTAATGTTTAAAACGTCACTTGTTTTCTGACATTTTCATCTAGATATAACATGAATTCAACCTTTTATATATATATATATATATATATATATATATATATATATATATATATATATATATATATATATATATATATATATATATATGTATTTGCATAATCATGGCGTTTAAGGGTGGAGCCTAAGCTGCGCTGCTCCAGCTTTATGATTCACAACTATAGACGATTGAGTGATTTGTAAGATGCCTCTTTGCAGGTGATGAAAATCTTACATGTAAGTTATATATATATATAGTACACTGCACTTATTTTTGGAACACATGTCATATTAATGGTTGTTTCTAAATGCAAGACAACTTACTGTGAACAATATAGGCCAAATGCTTTTAATCCTGTTTCTTGTAATCCTACCTCATCCCCACGCTAACCTGAAATCCTGTGTGCTTTAAGATGGGCCTAAATGAGTGCCGTTGGCATTGTCATTTTATTTCTGTTCTATCGGTGTGTGTGTCGCTGTATTGTCTTATATGGCTGCCATGTGTGATTGGTTATTGTTTAGCATATCTTTTTTTTCTTGGAGGAATTAAAAAATCAGGGAAGTTCACTGCACCTAGTATCTTTAGTCGCTCATAGCTTAATGTGATATTTTTACTAATTTAGAAGTATTGTGTTGGGAAATATTTAGAGCTCTAAAAAATGATGGTGGCCAAGGGATGGCATGGGGCATTGAATGTGAGTGCTGGATTTCCTAATCTGCAAAGGTCCTATAGTCCTATTGCCTTTGAGCAACCTGTTAATAAATAGTATGATGTTTCATTTGGATGTAGCAACTCTGCAAGGCCTGATTCGTCAGGTGTTCAAGAATCAACATCATATCCTTGTGTTGAATCTTCATCCTCCAGCTCTCAGCACATCACAATTCAAGCTTTACCTGATGGTGGAAATAATCC
This sequence comes from Lissotriton vulgaris, assembly GCF_964263255.1. Taxonomy (NCBI): domain Eukaryota; kingdom Metazoa; phylum Chordata; class Amphibia; order Caudata; family Salamandridae; genus Lissotriton; species Lissotriton vulgaris. The sequence goes on from NC_141685.1 coordinate 1,448,740,185, forward strand.
TGTCCCTTATGTTTCATAAGACATAATGTATTATTTGAATGATTGAAATGTCTGTTATGCTAAGCTGTTGGATCAAGTGACATCCATGTTTCTTGTAGTGATGAAACTATTATTCTATCTTCAACTGAATATGTGAAAGATGTCTTCAGAATTTGTTCTGCATTTATGTGAAGAAGTAGCAGCTCACTTGATTTGTAAAGTGTTTGGATTTGTTTTCACCTGGAGCTACACAGTTGGTTTTTGAGTCCACTGGGTATGTAATTTCACAAAATTCAACTTCTACTCTAATCATGTCTGTGTTGTTGATAATTTAGGAATATGATATAATACACTAAATCCTATTTTTGGATACTTTCAAACATGTATTTAAGAATTTAAAATATGCAGAGAAACAAAAACATGAGGAAGTATGAAGGCACAAAAAAAATATATATATATATATTTATTTATAATAAACAATGTCAACGATGCCATTGCATGCTAACCCCTCACACATAAACTTCTCTATCTGAGGTACTCCGCTTCTTGCTTGTTGTAAACAAATGTACACAAACAAATAAATCTCAAATAACACCTATCCCTTCACTACCCCATAAACCCTTCTGTCAATCCAAAGGGTAATTTCAATAAAAAAAGGTCTGAATGAACTCTTTGTCTGAACAATAGTCTACCCATCATTCAACATTTGAAGCAAAACTCTGGGCCCGATTGACAAAGAAATTATGGTTAGAGGATACATTTTGCACTATAAAAAAAGCTGAAAAAACACACATGTAGTGAGCAGTAGCTGTTCGTATTCTGGTTGTTTGTGTTGTTTCTGTGCTCTGCTAAAGTATTTTTTAACCTAATTAAAATCATAATGGCATAATTTGGGGAATTTTTAATAAGAAACATAACGTTAAATAACTGAAATTATGTGAGATTATGCCGACCAAATTTCACCCAGGCCTACATACAGAACTCAGCACAGATGATATAGAATTCCATTTACAAATACTCAACTCTGCCACCTTCCCAGAAGTCTGAAAATACACAGAGTGACCAACCTTTGCTGAAGAAACCCTCTGCCGACCAGACAGACCTCAAAAACTTCAGACCCATCCTTCTTCTCCACTTCCCATCCAAGGTCATTGAGAAGGCCATCAATGCCCAACTTTCTTGGTTCATTGAAGTGAACCTCATACTGGCCCTGTCCCAATCTGACCTCTGAAGCAACCACAGCACCGAGACCACCCTCCTCACTGCCACAGACGGCGTCCGTGCCCTCCACGAATGAGGCGAAATGGCAGCCCTCATCCTCCTGGACCTCTCGGTTGCACTCAACACTGTCTCTCACTCCACCCTATGTGCCAGACTCCAAAACACCAGCATCCACGACAAAGCCCTGGAATGGATACGCTCCTTCCTCGCCGGCCGAACACAGAGAGTCAGACTACCTCTGTTCATCTTGGTCCCCAGAGAGAACAGCTGTGGAGTGCCTTAGGGCTCCTCCCTGTGCCCTACTCTTTTCATCATGGCCGCGCTTGCAGCCATCATCAGAAACCACAGACTCAACATTGTCTCCAATGCTGATGACACCCAGCTGATTCTCTCCCACACCAATGAACCCACAGTCACCAAAACATCTTTCATGATGGGATGTAGGCTGTCACCACCTGGAAGAAAGAACAGCTGCCTCAATCTAATTTCAGAGAAGACAGAAGTCCTTATTATGAGCTCTGCCCCCTCTCCCTGGGACAGCTCCTGGTGGCACACAGCACTTGGAATCCTCACACCACATGCATGGCACCTATGCATCATCCTGGAGTCCTCGCTCACCATGAGTATCCAGATCAACGCTGTCTCTTCATCCTGCTTCCACGCAATAGGCCTGCTCCAAATGATGTTCAAGTGGATCCCCACCGAGTACATAATGACTGTCACCCACACACTCATCAGTAGTAGCATCGACTATGGCAACAAACTCAACACCAGCATCACTAATAAGCTTCTCAAGAAACTGCAGAACATTCAGAACTCCTCCGCCAGACTCATCCTCAGCATACCACACCACAGCCACATCACCAACTACTTGAGACACCTCCACTGGCTCCCAGTCAACATCAGAATCACCTTCAAGTTCCTCACACATGCCTACAGAGCTCTAGATGATGCTCGACCTGCATACCTCAACCACTTTCCCAGCAGAGACCTTTGTTCCACCCAACTCGCCCTGGCTACCAGCCCACGTATCCATAAGACCAAAGACGATGGAATATACTTGTCCTACCTTGCAGCAAAGACCTGGAACACCTGCCTCTCCACCTCAGGCAATCATCATCCCTGCCTCAATGCGGAAGAACCTCGAGACCTGTCTCTTTGACTGAACCACAGTGCCTTCAATGGACCAGCAGCCCCCCAGCGCCTTGACACACTTATTGGCCACCTGATTGACTGGTTGATTGAAATACTCACTTTTTTTTAAACGGCCATTTCCCTGCACCTACACCAAATCCTTCCCCTTTCTCATCATGGAAAGAGCTTTATGCCAGCTGAAGTCTGAAGCAACAGTCCTACTGTTTCCAAGTTGGAAAGTGGAAAGAGAGTAATCTCTTGAATGTCCAACATGTACAAGTTTGTTGGCTTTCACAGCCTCCAAAAGCTAGCCACATCTTGGAACATCTGGTATCTCTCCACTTGAGGGAGATTTATGTGTGCAGAGAAGTCTACGTTCATGTTAGAGATCTCCAAACAGGTTTGCAGAGAATCCCTTAGTGAATTCCTGGCAGGCATAAAACAAGTACATTCAGTCACAAACTTGAGTTTATGCCCAGAATTATTTGGAATAAGGCCCTATACAATTAACGGTTTGGAATGGAGCTGACAAGTCAGGAACAATAAAGAACACACTGTCTCCCTGGTCAATTTTCTCCCTGATGTCATCAGTTAGGATACAAAAGACTTTATTTAGAGTCTGACGTAATAGATAGTCTGTCACAAATATGGTTCATATACTACAGCATTATTGCCTATGACATTGCCTATGACACTTGCAATATGGTGGACGGGATATCTCCCACGTTTTGATGGAGTGTCACATCTGCCAAATGTTCGTCAGAAACCCCACTAGAAGCCCTCACTGATTTCTGACTAATCTCAAGCTAGTTATTTGCATGATATTCACTTGCTATTTCTTAAATGTTATGACTCAAACAAAAATGTGATGAAAGATAACTTGTCTATATATGTCTTATCAGTAATAGATATAGACCCTCAATAACTAGTTAAATGTGATTTAAGAGACATAACACACACCAAGATGTGAAGATAAAATTCTAGTTCAAACCCACTATATCAAACCTTGCATTCCTTTTATGGAAGCTCGGCCGAGAATTAAAAAACAAATGAGCTACAGGGAAATTGGTACCGGGGAGTACTGATTATTTTACTGTTTGAGATTGGAAATGGTGTTCACAATCACTGGCAACACCACATTCTTTTTCACCTTTGGCAGCCAAAGACACACATGTCGCAAAGATTAAAAAAATTAAACATATTTAAGTCAATTGATTGCTGTAAATTACTTTGACACAGAAACATGTATGGAATCATAATGGTATTGCTTTAATACGTTACTGCACATCATTAACAGTAGGCAAGCTGTTAAAAGCTTTCATATTCAGAGCTGGAAGTTTTCTTCGCACAGTTGGAATCTCAAGAGTGTGAATTTTTTTCAGGATTGCATTTGCTACAAAGGGTTGCATCATGGATATAGTTCAGCCTTCAGCATCTGAAGAAATATGGTTACAATGTTTCAACGCAGTCTGCCCAAATGAAATGTTATTATCAAGAGGGACCTCATGTGCTTAGATTAAGATGTTACCTCTCTTGCTGCATGGATGGCATAATTAGCACTTTCTTTGTTTTCCTTCTACTGCCCTCTGTAATTTATGAGGAGTTTGCCAATATTGCGATCTTAATATCACGGGAATGTAATCATATTATGAAATAAGATCCAAAAAGTTTGTAATGTATTAGTCTAGTAGTACACAATGGTGGAAGTTTTGCAGCCAGTTTAGAGCAACGACTGACTGTAGGCCTAGTGCTATAACCTTATCTTGTTAGAGGTCCGATCAAGATGTTCAATTACTAGATTCATGTAGATTTCAAATAAAGAACAGACTTGTTCGAGATGGTCGTACAGGCTCTTTTGAATATGACAAATATAACAGTTAAATTAATTCTCCAAAATTTTAATAATAATTTATTTTCACCCCATGATTTTACATAAAGGTGATGCTGACTGCTGTGTTGGGATCAGTTGCCATTAATAGTAGAAGTGGTAATGCTTGTGGTAGTAGTAATGGCAGTACTAGTGAGAGTGGTAGTTAATAGTAACATATGAATATTGTTAGTATTGCTATTGTTTGAATTACTGGCAACAATATTGTTGTTATTACAGATACTACTACTAAACATAACAGTAGCAATGGTGCTACTTCTAGTAATAAGAATTTAATGATGCTAACATATCTTCTTTTCTTAAAGATTCCTTCCATAGTCGTACATTGCTGTACCACTTTAACATGGCAATGGTTACGTTTTGCTAGTTAAATGATGTCAGTTTGATTCCTTTCAGAAAATCGAAAGGCTAAGATATTGTACCAGAGTTTAAGCAATTGACTGACAGTTCCTGCTTTGATCCGGGTGTCAGGCATTTTAGCTTTCTGGACTAAATGTGAATATTATAAGTTTGGTATTCTTAAAAATTAAAAATATGTAAAACACACAAGTACATTTCTCAGTTCCATGTTGTGCATTGACATTCACCTAACCAAATCATTAGCGCCCGAGTCAAAGTTCTTTTGGAAATCACTTGCTGTTATCTGACAGTTATAACATATCCTTTTCTTCAGTAATTGTAATTATTTTAAATATACCAGTCTCTTTTGCTGCAATTGTCCCTTCTTCCACAATTCTCCCTTATTTGAGGAATCAATTTCTGGCATTATTGCACCAAAATATACTTTTTGTGACATGAGATATGAACACAACCTTCTTTCTCTCTTTTCTTTGCATGGTCAGTAATGTCTTTGTCTTGGGGAAGTTTATTAGGTTCCTACTTCATATTCTTTATTCTTAATTTATTACAAATGGGAGTCTGGCTGTAGCATTTTATGTGTTAGGTTTGCGACTCAGTCTGCCATGCGCTATGAGAATTCACCAGTAGGATAATATATTTATATTACTCCAAGCCTGGCAAATGGTGGGTAACATTCTTTTGATAGCAGAATTGAAAATCTCACCCATGTTCTTTCAGCACTCGGTGTTCTCACTTGGTTGAAAAATTAATTTTGTCTTAGCCTTAAAGGAAGTTATTGGAAATAAACCCTTTCAAGCCATAGTGGAATTTCTCGCTGTTTTTCTGATCCAGTTGGTAGCTGGTAATTGGTAGTTCTTAACATCTACTGAACTAATATAAAGACGATGGTCATTGATCTCAGATGCATATTAGAAATGGTCATTGGCTTATAAAATTGTTTTTGGGTACATGGGTGTTTTCTGATATTTAGAACAATGACCTTTGTTTTTCTATCCTATAAGTATATCGCCCAATGGGCAAACACTTGCCACAAGCATGTATCGCTATCTGTAATGGATATTCTTAAGAGCAGGCGTGTGATCATCTTTTCACATTTGCTTATTTTAGCATTTTTAGGCTGTGTGACAGATCTTACTCATCATGAGAAAGCTGTAATAAGCAGCACACTGGGATTGGTTACAATCTAAAAAGTTAAGCTGTAATGAGTTGATGGGCAACGCTTGGTCTCTATACAGCACATGAAAATTGAATGTCTATCAAAATGATGGTGTGACTTGAATATTGTTAGGACAAACATATATCTAAGACGTGGTTTATGCTTCTTTCAGTGGTATAACCCTTCATGGTTCAAAGTGTATTTGTAATGATAGATCTTCTTCTTATTGCTACATTTTGGGCCATATCCTTATAATAGTTTTGTGCCTGCCAGTAATGTTAGCTATACTGCATGAAAAGATGTTTGTATGTGCTATTTAAAACGAATGTTATTAATAGCTGAGGATGACATTTTAATGTGTTACCACTATACAGTGCAGTGCATACTAAAATACTGTCAACACAATTATGCCTAGGTTATGCTGCCAATACATCTGGCAAATTAATATGTTTCTGACAGAGCACTATTTCCATATATCTGTCTGTGACCTATACCATGCACACAGTTTGTGTATCTGGTCTATGAATAAGTCTGATATTTTGGGAGTATTATATAGATAGATTTGCGATGGTTGTACTTGAATTTTCCATTGATAAAATGTAATGGTAGTTTTTTTGTTAGCATTACATTGGATAGCACCTGGTATTAGTACATCTAAGTACCATATATTTATTTTCATTTTTGCTTTTGGCATTTCAACAAATACCATTTTGCACAATGATTAAAATGTCATCCATAGCTTTTTCCACCAACTCATTTCTGTTTACAAAATACACTGAGGACTATCATTTAATTCAAAGATTGTCATGAAAAGTGTGTGCATGTGATACAATCCCCTGTGCTTTTCTTTCAGTGGCCCATTGCTAATAACAAGCTGAAATCATGGTGATACATATGGTCTGAATTATTAAATTTACAAATAAAACAGTTTTGACCTATGTTTGTTTCAGGGATCTCTTTTCAGCTATTTTTATAGAGAAAGGAATAAACAGATGAACAACCTTGAACTGCCTTTTAAAATAAAACCATAAAATATAACATTAAAAAAGACACAAATGCAAAGGAAGCTATATACAACTAGTGCTGAATATATTGTTCACACCACCTGAATTGAAACAAAAATCCCATTCTCAATGCTCTTGATTCGTTACTCAGGTTGTCTCACAAATGTCAGCGAGTCGGCTAAGAACGGTGTAAGCAATGAAGGTGGAAGTTACACAGAGCATCACTCTATGATTGGAAATGTAGGCAACATGACACGTTATTCAGGGCCAGGGAAATTGGCGAGGAACTGCTTCCTGCTTGTCCTTCTCACGGTGGAGGCCCTGCTGTGAGAGCTCTTTCGGTTTCGGAATGTGTTGGGAAACTCGAGTCTCCAGCCGTACACAAGCTCGTGGAATGATCAGGACACAAACCGATGTTGACTACACCACCAAAGGTGCAAATACATGTGTGCTTGAACATGCTGCGCCTTCAAAGAAACATCCAGGGCAATTCTACAATGCAGTTTAAAATCTGCACGTCACTTAGGCTTAGTGTCTGAAAAGTGTAGCATTTGCTACAAGTGGTAGGATTCTAGCAATAAGAATTAATTTGGGTTCTCATATAATTCCTGAATTTCAGATCCGCGGATCTGTTACACACATTCTTTGTTTAGACTTTTACATATAACAATATTGTGTTGTTCATATACTGAACAGGATGGAATGTTTTAATTCAATTTCATAATGTTATTCGAAATAAAACATACATCATTTACAACTCCAATTGGCTTGGCTCCAGTAATGTATTTATTGCCATTGCTTAGATTGGAGGAGAGGCGTAGTTCACAAGAGGCAAAGTCTCACACAGTCATAATGCCCCCAACAATGGTAATAACATATTATGCTCCGCTGATCTGTATATAAGGATTATTTCATGCTGAGTCGCCAAGCCGCAGTGAGTCATCTAACTTCTACAAAAAACATAAAGCTGCATATCGCTTACAGGACGTGACTTGCACTGGCTGCTCTTATATATCAGAAATAAATTCAAGATTTTGTGCCTGGATTATTAAGCAGTTAACTTAAAAGGTCATCTTGTGGCCCCACATGACAAAACTGCTCATCATATCAAAGGGGACTCATTTACCCTGAAAGCCAGTTCCACCCAACCACAACTTCAGATGTTCCCAGGGACTCCATTCTCCAGCGCACTCCCTCCCGATTTAGCATCTCAACCTATCTAAGGTTAAATCTAAGCATATACTCTGTGGGAAGCTCACTAACACTGTAATAGTGTCACAGTGCATAACATTTTTATATAAATGGATACATGCCTAATTTATACTAGCTCTTTTTGAAAATTCTTTAAGAAAGACACGGTGAAAAGTCAAACCTGTTGGCAATGTTATTGTTCTTTAGAGCGTGAAATGTTTGGCTATAGAACTTAACATCAATAAACCTTTGTTTTTAGTTCCAAGTGGTGTTAGTTACCTTTGTTTGAACAATGCATACATGCTTCCCTCCCTTGGCAGTTATTTATTTGGGAGAGAGGTGCAGTATGCACCACAGGAGGTCAGCAGGTACACACGAAGATTTCTGGGCCATACCAGTCCATAGATTGCATGTTTCAAGAGGGTTCATCATGCCCAAAACTACTTCAGGTACAAAAAAATGATGTGCTCCTGTTGAAGTCTAGGCACAAGAACAGTGTCCTACATGGCCGAAACTGCTCTCACTGAGTTTCAACTGTATGTGCTGTCTTTGATGAAAGTTTGAGCTCTGGCTCATCAATGAATGTACCTTTATGCTACATTGACTAGGTTTTAATTATGCCGCATACAAGCCGATTTTCAGACACAGCTTTGCAGGCATAGATTATTTGTTGTGGCAGTACTAAATGATGCATGATATATTTCCCAACCGGTATCTTTATTAAAATATGTCATCCATTGCAAACCACAGATGTAAGAGCTTTGCTCTTCTTTGCCACTTGACCCTCAGCTAGGCGTCTGTTGTGAAGAAGCACACACCATTTAAACACACACATTTAAAAATAGACCCCCTCATTAGTGCATTAGCTGCCAATGAGTAACATTTGCTAAGATTAAGTAACCATGGAGACGCTGCTACCTGACACCTTGAAGATCATTTAGACGCAGATTGGAAATTATTCTTTTTCTCACTTTTGCGGTAGTTCATCGGTATTATGGCTACTGTTTCTATCAACAGCATGTTGGTGTGTGTTTTTTATTAGTACCTCTGTATATTAGTGTAGCCCACTTAATAAAATTTAAATATGCAGACTTACTGCAATGGTGCACTGAGTGCTGGCTAGCGCCAAATCAGGCCCCTTGCGCCTTGGGGCAAGTGTGCCTGCTTCATTGGCAGGATTGTTTTTGTACAGGAAGGGACAACATACCAGCATACAAACACTCCTTAGAGGCATTTACTCCTTCTATGTGCGCTGCAGAAATAACGAGGAAAAATTGAGATATTTCTATTTGTTACGCTTCTGTTTGGAAGGCGTACCATTTTGACGCAGTCACAGGTTTCCTACCCGTAGTAAATCTGGGATTGCATCAGAATCCATGGGTGGCTGCATGGGAACTCCCATGCTCCACCCATGAAAGGCTTTCCGAACGCAGAGAAACACAAGACAGCGATTTGCGCTACCATGCGTTACTTTGCATTTACTAAGTCAATCAGAGCCACACAAGGTGCCTTTTTGTGGCTTAGTAAATCCCACTTAAGCCCTTGCATCACTTTGTGTGACACAAGGAAAAAACACAGTATTAGTAAATCTGCCCCTTAATCTCCATACCATTACTTTCCCTCGCCTAAGAGTAATGCAGGATTGACAAGCATCTATGTAATGCGCACTATTTTTTTAATGAAAACATGAGTTTGCACAAATCTCAACTATTTGGTTTTATGCATTTCATGTAAATGCTTCATATATTTGTCTGTTTTTGTGTAATTGTCGCTGGAGACTGTTTAAAAAACACATTTTCTTTTGGGAACTGTGAAACTGGTTATGTGCCACAGCTACATACAGTTTCCTAACACTATTCACCACATGACTTGAGAAAATGTATGAAAATATATTTAGCAGCTATCATACTTGACTTTGTATGACAGTTCCTACCTCACATACAATTTCCACACAGGTGACTGCTCTAATGTACCTTGAAAACTGCACACATCTTTTTGTAAAGTAATCATATTATACATGCAATTATATCCACCCCTACTTTCCTCATGATTACTTGTTTATGTTTTTTCAAAAGCAAACTTTTATTTGCAAGAATTAAGTGAAAAGTTAAGCTCAGTTGTTATGTTCCTAGATGAAGTAAGTTCATGAAGTAAGGTTATCAATTATATATACGGAAAAAACAAAGGTTAAAGTGATGTTATAAATAGCTTTGGTAATAATATTTTATCTAATGTTAAAAATAAAACAAAACACCAAAATTCAACGGTGATATTCCACATGGAGCAACTATAACCTGTGCCCCACCATCCGCAGCTTGTGACTGGCCCATATGCTAACCTCCTGCATTGCACAGCCTTCAGCTGTGTGCAGCAGGATGTAGGCAGCAAGTCCTGGCCACTGACCAAGCCATGCCCTCAACCCTCCACAGGCACCCAAATGTGCGCTACACACTATCTTCAGCAATGTGAGGCATGGAATCGACACATGACTAATCCTGTCCTTGTAGCCACAGAAGGTTGTGTGCAGCATGGGAGTGGCTGCTGGGTCTGAGCTCCAGGCTCTGTGCACAACATCTTGTGGGTGCCCAACCCTTTCACTATGCATGACATGGGTTTGGTCTCAGGGCCTGGTTTCTTGGCAGGCCCTGCGCCCAACCTCCTGCAGGCTCCCAACCCTCCATAGCACACAGCTGAAGATCATGCATAGCGTGAGGTTGGCCACAGGGCCTGGCCTGTGCCTACACCTTGTGCTCAACTCTCTACAGGAACCCAACACTGCTGAGCATGGTCTTTGGCAATGTGCACAATGAGATTAGCCTCAAGGCCTGGCCCGACCCTGTGCCCAACCCCCCACAGGTGCTAATTCCCCTCACAGCCCTCCACAGCTATCTTAATACATTTTAAAAAAATCACTTTTCTTCTGCGGTACTGCAACCAACCATGACACTGCACAGTGGCTCATGCGGTAGTACCACAGTGCCTCACAGGAGAGCTCAGCTAGGTCGTGCAGGAGATCTGCAGAACCTGTGGTGCCATTTAAAAAAAATGTTTAACCACTTGGGGGGGCCCTCCTGAGTGCCAGAGGTGTCCCTATCCTACCCCCTTATATTTTTCTTAAAAGATTTAGTTGAGGATACAGAGACCCAATCCCCATGTCCTGTCATGGCAGCTACAACATTTTTCTTCAAATTGTGGCCAGCCAGTCCCATCATTCGTTAGGCCCCACAAGACCAAAACAGCCCTTTTGGTGAAACAGAGGCCCTTATTTACTAACAATTATTGTACTGTGAGACTCCTGAGTGGCCAACCACTCCTGATATCCTAACATTGTAAACCCTTTATGATCACCCTGAGCACCTCTTTAAACATTAATTTCTTGGAATCGGCTGAACTGATTTATATAAAATAATGAAAAGCATGCTTTCTAAGTAAAGTTCTAACTTTGTAACAAATTTAGTGTAATTTGGTTGAGCCATTTTTTTTCTGTATCGCTTCTCAAATTTCCTAAGGGAATTAACATGGAAAAATTATGTTTTGGGACTCCCCTTTTTCTTTGCCCCCACTTGATTGATCACTCCAAAAATTTCAAGGAAGAAGTTGAGGTGAATGAATATTTCTTTCAAAAAGTTTTTTAAGTATATATTAAACAGGGAAGAAATTATTCCTGAAACATAAAACCTGCTTGCTATGTTAACTCTGACCTAACTATAACTGATCTGTGGTGAGATATATAAATATGACTATAGTCACCAATTAAAGACCATTATTACACCTTACGTGTGACTGTATATGTGAAAAAAGGTTGCTACAAACCGTTGCAATATAGCATACCAGTGAATTCACTAATAGTTAGTAAAAATACATGGTGTCAAAGCAGGCAGACCTGTGCAGAGGCCAGTAAAGCAGGAATGTTGTAGCTACTTATTTCAAACATTGTTTTATCAACAGGCCCGGACTGGCCGTTGCGGGCACCGGGCAATCCCCCGGTCGGCCGCATGGGTGGGGGCCGGTTTTGGGCCCCAGGGGGCCGTTTTTGTTACAGGGCCGTTGGCCCTGTAACAAAAACGGCCAAAAACCGGCCCTGGCAATGAGTGCGGTCGCACCCCCAACCTCCCCCCCTCCCCCCCCCCCCCCGGGGGGAGGGGGGGCCGGCCGAGCACTTTGCCAGGGCCGGTTTCGGTTCCCAGTCCGGCCCAGTTTATCAATACATATTTCAAAAAGAATTTACGGTTAATTTTTCGTGTAATGAGTTCATTTTTTCAATGCTTTCTGTATGTCATGGCTTGCAGCTAAATGAAAATAGGAACTTTACGAAATGTGAAAATCTTTTTCTACAAATATTAGGCTTTAAACAATCAAATGATGCAGTAGACTACTCGTTAGAAAATAATATTTTAAAAGCAAAAGAAATACATATGATTGAGGTCATTGAAAGCTAATTATCATCTTTTGGGACTTGTAATGAAGTTAATTTCATATGCAGGGCTGATTAGGCACGAGTGATGATAATTACTCAGGTATGACGAGCTGTAGTCTTCAGGCGAAAGACTGGGAGGTCGAAGGTAGGTTAAGAAATTCTATTCTGATGGTTCCAACAGCAGAGCCTGCATTCGAGCAAATCAGATGAATTGTAGTTAAATGGCCCTATCACCTTCCTACGATCTTATGAATTGCCATTATTGGCATAGGATTTGCTGGTATGGCACAGCTAATGAGTTCTGCTGTATTATTATGGCTTGGTATGGATGGCATTGGTCTAATTGGCATTCAGCATGCAGGTTATGGTTTGCATGGCTGCTGTGTAAGCTATGGATTGTGCTTATATCCATAACTTGTGAATTTCAATGCTTTTTATGTTTTCTATTTGCAATCATAACTTCCAACTGCACTTTAACTGTAGATTTATAGATGAAAGTCTGACTTTGTAAGCCATATTTTGAGATTTTATAACCAAAGTTAACCATAACATCACATTAACCTTTGATTTCTTCATTGATTTGTTTATCCTATACTGCATCCAAGTGCTCTCTGTGCTCAGCCTTCACCGGTGGCCAACCCCAGTTGAACACAGCTTTCGGCTGGTTAGCCACAGGGCTTTTCCTCAGGACAGGGCCTGCGCCCAACCCTCAGCAGGTGACCAACACTACAGCATATGGCCTTTGGCTGTGTGCAGTGATGGCTGGCTGCAGCGTACCGGTCTCCAGCTACGCACTGAAACCATCACTCCATGGTGGCCCATGAAATCTATTTTGGATTAGCACAAAATAGTCTTTTAGCAGAAGAGATATACTTTTAGTAAAAGAATCTAAAGATTTATCATTGAGAATCCATGAGTGGCATATTTTACCAAGTATACATTTGTTTTCATCCTAAAAGCCGCACGCCAGTACAAGCAACCATTCTGAGAAAGTCTGGTGCTTGCTTGCTTTAAACAACTGGAAAACTCTTGTCAACAACTTCAGGTGATCTTACCACTCATAACTCTTAGGACTGGAGTTAATTTTTTGTATTGAAGCATACATTTTCTGCATCATTCAAATATGTGACACAAGAGGGAACAGCTTGGTTACCCTTAAACCACCACAAATCAACAATAGAGAGACAGAGTTTATCCATGAAGATCTAAACAAGGGAACTTCTAAACGTTTGTTTCCCAGAGGGTTAACTACATATAAGTCACAATGACCCATGTCTGAAGCTCCATGTGTAAAAGAAACAGGCGATCACCAAAACCGGACTGGCATGAAGAGGTTTCACTTAGACATACAGAAAATTAATCATTCATGAAAGTTAACTGCAGTCAAAAGTTCACCCAGTGTAGTAGCTGCGGCTGTTCTCATTGGAGAAGAAGGGTGGTCAACCGCAAGATGCAGCGAATATAAATACATACAGCCATGAATGTTTGGGAATAGACCACTCTTATATGCACTTCCAAACCCCCATTTGAATAATGTAGGTGTAGGTGGTACAAAATGTGGGTAAGTACACCCATAGTAAATATTTCACATAGGTTTTGCCGGGAGGGGGGAAGATGGCCTGTCCAATCATTTCATGTGATAAGAAAAGATGTAAATACATATTTTTAAAACCCACTTTTTTCATTATCGTCTGCAAGCAGATTCATTGCACTTTGGAGACTCCTCACACCTCGGGTTAGAATTTGCCAGGAATGCATTCGAATAACTTGCACTTATGTTTATCAGTTCTAAAATGACTTTGCAAACACACTTTTTTGAGTTCTATGAGAAAACAGCCAGAAATTGCTACACTTTGCATGCATACGCCTTTGCTTATGTACTACTGCACAGTGAACATGAACAGTTATGTTTAAAACAGATTTCATCCTGACGTCCAATGCCACATATCGGTAAGTCGATGTGAAGGCAGTGGCATTTGACGGGGAACATCCTTTGCAACGCAACTTTTACCACGCAGTGCCTTTACGACGCAACTTTTACAACGCAAACCATTACAACGCATTGCGCTGGGGGGCGCTCTAGGATAGGGAATAGGTTTAATGTACTATCCAACACCTTCCCTACTATCCAAAGGGGACTGGAGTTGGAATAGTAAATTAAACTTTTCACTATCCAGCGCCCCAAAGCTCTATGCGTTGTAAAGGCATGCGTTGTAAAAACCGCGTTGTAAAGGCATGCGTGGTAAAAGCATGCGTTGTAACGTCATACATCCGCATTTGACACCACATAGCAGGGACACCAAGCTACAACTAAAGGACGAATAATGACCTTTCATCAACTCCAGCAGTCAAACGCTGTTTTGTCATTTGTCGACAATCTCGTTCCATTCTTGAACGGGTACCCAACAGTACTTCTTAGGACATTGGCTTTTGAGCAAACATTCTTCTGTTCTTTACTCGTATCAAGATTCTTTCAGGCAGATAACATATATCTCATTTAATGTATCTGTAGTTTCCCCCGGTTCATTTCTTGTATTGGTCATGCTTTCATTCCATGCGTTCTTTTCATACCTTACAATAAGCATTACTAATGCTACATATAATTCTATGACTTATTTCGGTTTTGATTTACTGGGACATGCTGTTAGCTGTGTGGGATAATGTATGGTTTCAGGAAAGTGCTTAGCTTGGGAAATATGCTCATTAATGCATCCCATATAATAAATGAAGAAGCATGCGTTCTTCAACGTGATTTTCTGGCACCCTACATCGGAAAATCACGATACTGCTGTTGACTTGAAATTATTTATCAAGTACTGCTGCCTGCCTCAAATCCTCTGGGGACAAATATATTTTTAGTTTCAATATAATGAATTAAATGTCATGTTTCATTGTGCCTTTCTTATCATATTTTGCTTACTCTTCATGTCTAGTTAATTGGTGTAACATATTTATGGTTACGGCTGTAAAGTGTTGCACCCAACAGCCTTTGTTCCATCACCATGGGAATCATGATTTTTGATTGTGTCACACACATTGGATTTGTGCTTATATTGCATGTGCCATTCAGTAGTCTGGCATGAAATACTCTTGAGGCATTCACCGTAGCTAATTCTTTATCTTTTTATCAAATGATGGAAATTGAAGAGAAAATAATAAAGAAATATAAAACAGTTTCGAAATAAATATGCAAGTATGTCAAAGATAGGTATTGTTAAAGAAGTTTTTTATTGTCTCTTTAGGTACCTTATTTCAGCATTTTATGAGTGTTACCTTAGTGCATGTTTTAATAAATTAGCCTTGAATCAACAAGATTTGAATCCTCTGGAACCCAAAATCAATCCAGGGCCAGAATGACAATGAAAACAAACTGAAGTGCTGCGTCCAAAAATGCATAGAAATTCTATACCAACATTCTAAACAGACTCTATATGGAATGTTCCAAAGGCGGATTGTGAAGGGGGAGGGAGGTAACGGGTGCTAGATAGGTCACAACTCATCTCCCTCCGTTGGGAGGCAAGAGAGGTAGGACAAAAACTGAAACAGTACATCTCCTCACCTAATAGATGGCTGCTAGAATAATGCTTTTACAACAATTATACATTATAATCTGTTAGCCAATTAGTAGGCTGTGTGTTCCTGGTGCTGTTTCTAATGTTTTGATGTTTCAGGATTGTTTAGACCACGATTGAGTTGTGGAGATTAGCAATTAATGGAGACCTCCAGACCAAAAGCTTTTCTGACCATGCTCCACATTTTTCCATTCTCCAAAATCACTGTATTCTGTTTTATTTTACAGATTTAGATGGTTGAGAAAACTTGTTGAATTTGCTCTTAGCTTTGGAGGGAACCTTCACCACTCCCCATTGATCTATTTTCCATTTCTGTGCTTTTACCCCTCATTTTTGTTGCACCAAGATTTGCATTTCTTTTGATGGACATGAACTGATCTGGCCATGGCATCTCTATCAACCCATACCTGTTGTCCTCCATTTAACCAATTGGGAGAGTTTGGATCCTAGTTTCCTGCCTTATAGGGTTGAGAAGAGAGATATCCCAGTAGCGGAATTAGGAGAAATGTGGTATGACATTACCATACTTTAGCTCTTCTTAATGGATTTGCCTCTAGTGTGAGCTAACTGGATGGATTTGTTTATCCTTTTGCTTCTTCTCTCAACCAATCCCTTGGCTGTTTGACAGTAAAGATCTATTCTTATGTGAGCGGTGGATAGTTTTATTAAATATGTTCTTATTTCTTCAGACACATATTGCACCCCATTATCTGTTATTATTATGCTAGGGAGATTAATGTTCAAATGTGTCTGTTAGAAATTCTATCAAAGGTGTTGTACTTTTGTTGTGTATGAATTTTGGTTTTGACCCAATGTGATTGGTAAGCAATACGTACAAAGATGACCCTGTGAGTCGTTCCTGAAATGCTAATAGGACCTATCATATCTAACCCCAACATGTCCTAGGGTTTGGATGGACCTTCAATGGGAGAAATTGGAGCTTTACATACTGCATTGGTTTGGTACTTTTACTCCATGTGTAGCAATATCTTGATTTTTTTCAACTATCTTGTCCAAGTTGGGGAACCAGTATTCAGCTGTAATCATATTTTTAGTTTGGTTCCCTCCTTGTCAGCTCAACAAATTCCTCAGAGTCATCTTGTTGCTCACTGCCTCAATTCTGAATACTATAGTAGTGCAAATGATTGACGTGATCAAGTGAGGGATGGTAGGGGAGGGACCTGCTGGGAAGGAGCGCTAAAGAGAAAAATACATCTTCAGTGTTTGTGCGTCATCTTACCTAACATGTATATATACATCCTAACAAGTGTTTGCCTGCAAAAGAAACTCCCAGCCTTGAATTAGTGAAGTAGAGGATATAATATTTTCAAGTCCCAGGTCTCTCCTAATAATGCCTTTCTGTGAATGCTGTAAGGGAAGGAGAGTGTTAATTGTCTATCCTATTATATCCATAGGAACATCTGTCCACAGAAGCTATGCTGAGATATCACACACTGTACCCACCAGTAATGTTAAAAATCCTTGCATCACAGGTGGAGAGCAAACCGTTAGGAACTCGATGAAGAACCCCTATTAAAATGGCAGAATATAATACACTGAGAATACCTTCAGCTATCCGTTGCACTTACCATTTCAGTATAGCGCACAACTGTTAGTATTATCGCATTCTCAAATATGCTGCACTATTTCTCACCATAGCACACTTTGATTGTCCTGTGTATTCCAGTGTCAACAGCGCTTTTCTTTTCTCCATATGGTGCTGCTCAATGAAGTTATGCTCCTCCACCTTAGCAGCAATGCTGTTCACCAACACAGGGCGTGGCTATCCAAGTCACAACAACCAACAGTCAAACAAAGATATACATCTCCACCGACTCTGTTAATCACTCTCGGAGTCAGATGTGACGCCCAAAATCAGATATCCTTCTGACTGTGACACACTTGAAAAACCCAGCAGAAAGATCTTCACAGATCCACTGTAGGTGTCCGAATCCTCAAACTTTACGTGGAATGCGAACAGTGCTTCCAAATGTATTTCTACTGCTCTGAATGGTGTCCAAGGAATCATATATGCCCACCAACATATTACATATTGAGCCAAGTAAAGAGCCATTATAATAGAAAGGCATAGTTGGTGCAAATGCACCCTTACCACACCTGCCGATACCATCCCCTCAATACTCTTTCCTAGGAATAATCGGCCCTGCACTGGAAGTAGAAATGCTACTTATAGCCCTTCCAGTCCAGACGTCATTAGGTTGAAGCCAGCACAGTGTGCGGGCCAGACGCTCGCCTTGCATCATGGAGGGCCGGATCCATGCCAGATTTTTAAAATTACTACATGTATCTCAATGGGGATATCCAAAAAATCTGGCATGGATCCGGCCCTCCAGGACCGGTTTGGAGACCCCTGATGTAAGCTGTAGTTTAACTGTCTACCGACTACAGCAGTAAAACACCATTTGTCTTTTATACGCTTCTCAATTCTGCCTAAGGCCACCACTCCGATAAGGATCGGAACATGGCTGGATGCCTCTCCAGGTGACTCTTAGCATTTTATTGCAAATGAAAATGATAAACTAACTTGAGATTTGCAAAGAAATAGGTCGGACACATCTTTCTGACCTACACGGTTATTTCTCTTTTTACAATGTTATTACATTTTTCTTACTATTATAAACACCCTAGTGATCAGTAATCTAGAATATACTTAGATGGTCTTTGAGCCTGCCCCTTACACACGATTAGATGGCTATTTTGTCTATTTTACTCATATTTAACGTTGAAAGGCTTGTCTCTCTTTTCTTGTGTTTGTTACACCCAGAGGAATGTTTCGGGTTCACCATGTTCTCATTGGTTGGTTGCCTCCATTCTTCCACTGTTGATTTCATGGAACTCTTTTTTACCCTGTGCCAAGGCTTTTAGTTAGAAGCAGGACACATTAACCATTGGTGCCACCAGGCACAAAAGCGTTTTTTTTTCTGCTGCCTGCTCGTCATCACTGCTTTTACTCGCAGTGGGGTTTTGTTTTGGGTACTCTCTGATAGAGTTATAATCTTTCTTGGAGCTGTGTAGCTGTTTTAAAGAATACGAGTTCCAAGATTGTAAAGTGGTCCCAACTGCATTTCAAAGTGACTACACAATACCATTGGCTTTGTCAATGCTACAGCCACACAAGCATTGGCAAAGCCAGCAAATACTTTGGCAAAGCCAGACCTTTATATTTTTTTCATTTAAGAAACACATTTATTAGCTTTTTATGCACTTACTTTACCATACTTACAAGCAGGGTGGAATTTATTATAGCTTTTCCGTTTATACCAATGAAACCCTCACTTTTATTTAAATTCATTTTACGTAATTGCATGTAATCTTTCCTCTAGTGAGTTCTGCTTAGCAGATCATATAAATATTAGAAATGCATACAAAAAGAACTTCAATAGGAAAACTACAACAAACAGGTGGCTGCACCTTTTCTTTCTTTCCACGTCTACTTCTTGGCCTAAGGCCTAATCCCCTAACACACTCAAGGCTGCCAAGCGATGACTGAAAAGTGAAAATATTTGCAGATTGTATTTCTACTCTCTTCTTTTCAGGTGTTTTCGGAGACTCATAATCCATTATGGGGGATCAGCCATCTTGGATGCAATGCTGCCCATGCATATACCTTTTTCAGTAAGCTCAGAGGCATACTGCCATCGCATTGAATTCTGGGATATTTTACAATTCTATCATCTCTCTTCTAATAGTGGGTCCCAAGCCTCCCTTCAATGATGATTTATTTTCCATGTCCTTTTTACCGGCCTGACTTACACGCCCAGTGGCATTTCAGTGGGTGTCAATCTCCGCGCAAAGAGCAGATTGGATGGTTTGTTGGCAATGTTTATCAGCTTGCCCTTTTTAAATGTTCTGTTGTCACTGACCATATAATGCATCTTATTTCTCGTCTCCGAGCACAAGCCGCTGCAGCCTTGGCATGATGGCTTATACGGGCACAAGCTACATTTCAATTTAATCGGATAATAGCAGCTGAGCACAAATGAACAGTTCTGCCGTCACAACAAGACCATGAGTATAGGACGAACAAATAGGCTGTCAGAGGCAGGCGCTGACAATGGAGCCATCAAAAATGTATCTATGTCTGAAAATGTGATAACTTCATGGCCTTTTATGTCTGCCTCCGGTCTACGGGTTGCACTTGCTAGTTCTTCTCTTAATTGTAAACTGAATGTTCTAAACTCAGCATCCTAATAATAGGATTCACACAGGAGCAAAAAAAAAAGCTCAGATTCATGCAGTCTCCTTTTCCTTGCAAAACACTTATATAACACGACCTTACAAGTCCAAACTGCACCAATTTGCAAACGGGGTCCGATTTTTGTGTTTTTATTCCCTTATTGGGGTCACTGTTATTTTTTGTGGTGGGCCTATTTTCTGTTCCAGTCTGGCCCTGTTATTGGTCACTCTGGAAGTCTTCAATATTTTGATGCCTCTTGGCTAGAATTCGACACACTTATCGACAACTTTATCAATTTTAGGTGCACACATATACATGGGGTACAGTGTAGTTTAGTGCGCTGTACACGAAAGCATTGGTTAGGAGGTGTGTCTATTCCTCTTGTAATATACACATTGCATTCACTGAAAAACCTATTTATAAGCTTGACAATTTAAATTGCCATAAACGAGAAAATGGGCACCCTTTATAGCAGTAAAGTCGGCAATAACTGCTGTTTTGGGAAGGGTCACATTTGTAAGTTCTGCAGTATTTATCACTCCTGGGAATTACCAGGTGTGATAAAGTTTGCACCCTGTGAAATCTCAGCAGATCCAGTTTTTTGTAGTTAATGGGCGAAAATGCCTGGTAAACAAGTGCAGCTCTTCCTCAGGAGTGGAAGAGCATCGCCCCACCTGCTGTGCGAGCAGCTGGCAAATACAAAAAAATAAAATAGCATTTCAATGCCATTTCATTTATTTGCCACCACACCCACCTGCTCACCCTGTCCTCTGCACGAGGGTGGGGCGGGGCTAAATCCAACAAATGCAGAATATCAGCACTGGTCTACAGTGCGCATCTCAAAATGAGTGCTCGTGAGCCTGCGCCCATCAATCTTGGAACTACTTTCAGAGAATGAAAGAAGCTCCAGGATTGGGGGGAGTTCCATTCCATAAGCAGGAGGTAAGTCCTTTCTGTTTGTGCTCGGTGGAAAGGAGAAGTGCTGCAGCGGTCATGCCGCTCCGCATTTATGATAAGTAGCTCGTTAGTACCCCACCATTTTTTATTTGAGCTAGTAACCACTGCTGGTAAATACCTTTACATGCACCTTTTTCGCCTCACAACTTGTTATGCTCTATTTTTTGGGGTAAACCCTATGTAGATGATAATTATCACACCTGATCAATTTAGCAAATGTTGATGTCAGGTCTTATTGGGAGCGAACATTATTACATCTAACACCTGGACACTTGTAATGAAAACCTTAAACGGATATTACAAGTTACAAGAGAATTTATGAGATGGTATAGTCACATACATATTCTCAGAAAACACTGTTGCCTCAGTAATTTGTGGTAAATCTCTGTTTAATGAAACCTAGAAACACGAGCTAGGAGTTCTGAGGCTGCTACAAGACCTACGCCGTCACAATACATTTTTTGTCGGTTAAAATCCTCTGCCACACATTAACAATAATTGTATTATTACTATGGAGCGTAGCCATCTTAACATATTATTCGTCATTGTAATTGAGCTATGGCCTTCCTTCACTCTTGCCACTTACGAGAGTAGAATTTCCATAACTCATTCATCCAGCACACTTTCTGAGTTATGTCTCTCCCTTCACATGCAGCCAGTGAAATTAAGTCATTGTTCACTACTTGCTATGTATTGCTCGAATGTCACACCTACCTTTAAAGTCGACAGAGAAAGGCAATTTTTGCCTCATGGGATTGTTACAGAAATGTGAGTTTCTTCTGGATTACCCCTCACCACCACACACATGCATTTAGTTCAGGGGTCTCCAAACCGGTCCTGGAGGGCCAGATCCATTCCACATTTTTTGGATATCCCCATTGAGATACATGTAGTAATTTTAAAAATCTGGCATGGATCCGGCCCTCCAGGACTGGTTTGGAGACCCCTGATTTAGTTCAATGTAATGCTGCTCACTTTTATTCCCAGTAGTCAGTGGCATAACGAAACTTAATGGACCCCTTATAAGGTACATGGAGAGACCCAACTCTGGACTTAATCAGGAGCTTCCAGGTCAGTTTACTGTGCTGAGGGGGCAACTGGAGCATGGGGACCTCACGCACTGCGGGGGCCTATGTTACGCCACTGCCAATAGTTTCTACTCAGTTTACATAAACCAAGAGTCTTTATTTTTTGGCAGTTTTTGCATCACAATGAAGGCGGTGATAAAGGAGAAACAAATGAGGTGGGTTTGAGATAAATGATATGAGAGACAGGCTTGCAGGAGACAGAGAAGTGTAATGGCATCTGTATGTATGATATTTAGGTGGCCCGAAGGAGTAGGAGTACATGGAAACAAAAGGTTGACCATTTGTAACTTGAACGTGTTGCTGTAGTATGTAGTAGTAGGGCCTCCTTTGTTGTGATTCTCAGAATTGTGTATATATATTTTAGTAGTAAATGTGTATCGCTCTCTCACATACACACATATACATATTACAGACACAACATGACGTATTTCTACTTATGCGAAGACTGACCATTGATTATAATGGAGTGTGCATTTACTATTTTAACTTCACGTGCAACATTATTCTGCGGTACGTTTTACAGTTGACCATAGCAAATATAACTAACTACTCTTTGCTTTTTTTGATACACTCACTCAGAAGTACCTAAACACCTTACTGAGACCAGTCTCCAATTTTGATGGTCCTCAGAGATACGGTTTTTCTGTCTTGGTCAGGGGTTACCAACACTGTGAGGACCAGTCCAGTGTAGGAGAACTACCAGAGGGTGCACAAATTAAATTTACCCACTGGTACCTCTGCTGAAAAGTCTGTCCACTAAGAGCTCTTTTGACCCCCAGAATAGGGAATAATTGCTCCCTTATCAATTTACCTGCTGTTTTAAAGGGTAGTTTTTCACCAGTTTAGAGAAAAAAGCCTATATTTTCCATCTGCTCTAAGTAGGTGGAAAGTGTATACTGGACTACCTGTAGGGCATGGAGAATCAGTGGTCAAAGGTAGGCTTATGCTTGTCTGAGGGTAATACTTCATGCTCCCTCAGACTCAAGTTCGTACAGGCAGGCAATGCTACTGACTTCAGACCATGCCTTGAAACAATTTACACAGGCTTGGTGTCTCTAAGCTTGAAATTATTGGGTACACATTTTTTTGGACTTGAAATTCCATGGTTGACACACGTGTAATTTCATCTAGTGTTATTTCACACGAAGTTAACACTCCTAAGGTGGTAACACTACTTGTAAGGAGGGCTTGCGAGTTTTAAAAACACATATACACAGCTGCACAGGCACATGGACAGACACAGACTCCCAGCTATTTTTTAGGCTTCTGGATGCTTCTCTGAATTGTTCAGGGCCCAGCAGAGAAGCAGCTTTTTAAATACTTTGGTTCTTCTCTTTAGAGACTTATCGATTTGTAGTGCATGAGTTCGCCATATGAGGTATCTTGACACCGGACAATAGGTATTCTTCCCAAATGCATTGGCACTCATTTGATCTTCCTCGTTAAAATGAATAGCTGTTCAGACCTGATGGGATGTGAACCTGTGACCCTAAGGTCAATACAGAATCCTGGAGTAGATGTGGTGGTACATCAAAATACCAACTACGGAAACATTGTGCAACCAAAATATCAAAGCCATAATGTTGAGGATCAAAAATAGAGAAGTTAAATGCATACAGATAAGTATTGATTTTTGCTCTTAACTCCACATCTGCATACCGTCAGGATATATAATTATTAAGGGTACATATATGAGGAGTTAAGTAAGTACACCTATAATTAGCTGTATATACTTTCCTTGTCAATATTTTGCTCCCCTATATTTCCATCTACGATATTCAGGTAACTCTATAGTGTCGATGTTAAGGTGGGATACTGCAGTGCAGGTGCATTAGTTCACTGAGGCACCAGATTGAGCTTCTCTTTCTTAATGTTATTCTATTTTGGTTAATTCTTTCAGGGCTCATGACGAGCTCAGCTCGTCTTGAGGCACAGTGGCGCTGTGCTCATGCGGAGCTGAGCTCGTCACAACCGCGTGGAACCCCAACGCGGGGATAATTCCCCTGCGGTGCTGGGCGTTCCATTAAGCGGGCGTGGTCATGACGAGCTCAGCTCGTCATGAGCACAGCACCACCGTGCAGCGTGACGAGCCGAGCTCGTCACAAGCACCGCGGCACCGCGCACAGCCCTCCTCCCCCCCACACAGCAGAGGAATTATCCCCGCGGCGAAGGTGTTAAAGAATGGTTAAATAGGATGGTATTTAAAATAGTGACACAATACAGTAACAATTTATTATATGGAACGGATTTGTCATTATAAAAGATATTATTATTAATTAGCTTTGGGGGATTTCCAGTGCACATGGTGTGTCATCAAGACATCTTATGAGGTCTGGAGGTGAGTGCTCTGGAAACAGACTTGAGACCGAGGGCATGGAGCTTCAGCGAAGGATGTTTAACCCCTTCGATGCTGATGACGAGCTCAGCTCGTCATCAGCCACAGTGGTCGTGTGCGGATGACGAGCTGAGCTCGTCATCTAACGCGGCTTTTAGAAAAAAGCCGCGTAGCGGAAAAATAACCGCCGCAGCGATGCGGTTAAGTGAAGTGGTACGAAGTCTGGACTGTAATGGAGCACTCAAGTCAGCTCTGCTAGTTATAACTGTCGAGGTGTTCTTTGAGAGTGACCTGAAAGTGAAAATGTGGAACTTCAGCTTGAGGCATGATGGGAAGGGTGTCTCAGTGCGGGGTCACAGGTCAGACTTGTGCAGTACATTTGTGATTGCTATAAATGCTTGTGTTTGAGAGCAGTCCCCTCGGGCTCTAATCAGTTTGAAATTATAGCTTTCTAGACAAAGAACCAAGGTCTGGTATCTGAACAGGAATGGTAACTGGTTAGTTCTTCTCGTCCTCTTACACTATGGCCAACCATTATTTGCACACTCACAATTCTTTCAAAAACCGCAGGCACGTTTCCCTTAGTTTCCACATCATTAGGTTAATTTCTCATTTTTGACCATCTCACAATGTAGATACCTCATTAAGGATGAATTTGGAGTATCAGTGCTGCTATTAAGCGCAAATACCATAACCTAAGAAATAGGAAACCGTTACTGTCAAAGATGGCCATTCTTTGTTTCCTCTTCAGAGGAATTTCTAGACATTTGAGCTGGAGTCGTCATTCAGTTGCTGAGATTTTTCAGAGAGTAGCATTTTGTTTAGGGATGTGTGACATTGAAGCAAATTTTTTTTACACACATGACACTTTTTCAGGATCTTAAATTGAACTCACTAAACAGGGCTTATGGGTTTTTTTCTCATGGAAGAAGAAATACGCAAACATTGATTTTGAGAAAAAAAATCTATGTATCTTTTCGCAAATGTTTTCAGAAACTTTTAGTCAAATTGATTTTCACTTATTTCGCTGAAAACATAACAAATGATAAACACTATTTATGGTGAAATATTCATACAAAAAGCAAAAAAGAAGCAGCGGAGAGGAATAATCTGGCATCGAAATGGGAGAACGATTCAATATTTAACAAAGTACAAAG
This sequence comes from Lissotriton vulgaris, assembly GCF_964263255.1. Classification (NCBI taxonomy): domain Eukaryota; kingdom Metazoa; phylum Chordata; class Amphibia; order Caudata; family Salamandridae; genus Lissotriton; species Lissotriton vulgaris. The sequence continues at coordinate 1,448,765,842 of NC_141685.1, forward strand.
AACAGTTAATTACAAAAACCTTACAATTAGCTACCCCAACCATGTTGTTATGTTCCTATTAAAAACTCCTGCTGTCCAATGGTCAGACTTATTCAGTCAGTGGTGGCACTCATTTTAATGTTGTTGTCGACCATACTTTTTAGTACAGTGTTCCTTTGCTGACCATTTTCAGCCTTGTTCTCATTTCTCTTCCAAACACAATCCATCTGCGCCCACCAATCATATGCATGCAGGCAACAATGTGATGCATTTAATCTGGCATTCAGTCTCGGATGTGCCAGGGAGAGGAAAGCCGAAACATGAGGGATGCTTCCTCATTAGAGAATGTTGAAAAAGATCAACAGCAGATTTCATTTGTTTTTTATCTCACTGACTATGCTGATGAGGCGGTTGTATGAACTGCAGGGCCAGCAAATTAATAATGACGAAATGAAGGCTTCGCCTAATGCATAGCATCAATCATGCAACTAAAAATAAAATACTGATGAAACATAAAGAGCGCTTGAAATATAGTAATAATCATAGGGCATGCGTGAACATTCAGGCTGATGTTAAATTATTAAAAATCGAGACCAAGCAAGGAAAATATGAATGATCCGTTCATAAAAAGAAATCTAGAGATTGCAGGCACTGAATAAATGATGTGCCTGCTCCTCTAAACTTAGGTATTGCAACAGTGATTTAGCACCATATTGCATTGTCACTTCTCTTCTCAAGGAAACCCAGTTATAATGAACTTGGCTTGTAGTCGTCGTTGCAGTGGCAATCATACATTAGAGTAGGAGGACATGTCTGACTGTAAAGTTTTAAAAGATTTACACCCAATCTTGCTTAATGGCAAGAGATGCAACATGATATTTTTTAGGTTTTAGGCTTGATGTTATAAATGTTGGAGTTTCCTGATCTTACATTATTTTTCAGAATATCTGAACAGTTTACTGGAATGTGCTAATTTTCAAATCTATAATGTCTAATGTATAAACAAATAGGGGCCAATTTCGATTTCGAGTGGGACACCGACTTGGACCTGGGACTGACTGACACCTGGTCGGCGGTCCCGACAGCCTAATTAGGATGTGACCTAACACTGGTCGGTCGCATTCCTACATTTCCCAATAGGAGCATGCATGACGGCCGTAAACCGGCTGTAATGTATGCCCCCATAGGGAAGTTGGAGGTGTGAATCATCCCTGCACCCCGTGGCAGGCACCTCAAAGTGCCTGCCACGGGGTGCAGGGATCAACAGGTGGGCCCCTTTGGTCCCCACCTGGAGACCGCACACCCAAGGGGGCCCTGCCGGGGGCACCCAAACACGCTTTCCAACATGGTTTACATGTTGGACAGTCTGGCATGGAAACCATGCCGGTAATCCAGGCATCGTAATCTCAAGGGCGGAAAGGCCCGTCTTGAGATTACTGGCTGGCTCCTGACTGGCCGACGGGCACCTGGAGCCCATTGGAAGCCAGCCAAAATGAATGGCCGGTTTACTTTCTGGCCAACAGCATCATAATGCATCAGTTGGAAAGTAAACTGAGGAGCCCATTATGACCTCATTCATCCATTTACCCTTTCACTCATCCACTCACTCATCTATCCATGCATTTGCTCATCCATCCATCCATCCATTCATCCACCCATCCATCCACCCTCCCATTCTCTGATCTTTCCATCCACCTTTTCATTCATCCATCAATCAATCCATACATCCACTTTCACTCACCCATTCATTCTTTCAGCCATCCAGTTTCTTTCATCCTTTGTTTCTTTCATCCATCCATCCTTTCACTCATCCATTCATACTTTCGCCCATCCATCATCCACCCTTTCACTCCATCCATCCACCCATCCATTCCACCCATCTCTCCATCCCCCCTTTCACTCATCCCATCCATCAATTCATTCATCCTCCCTTTCACTCCACCATCCATCCAACCCTCTATTCATCCATACTTTCTCTCATCATCCATCCACCCTATCACTCACCCATAATCCAACCTCCCTTTTACTCATCCATCCTTTTATCCATCCATCCACTCTTTCACTCATCCATCATCCACCCTCCCTTTCATTCATCCATCCACCGTTTCACTCTTCCTTCCATTTTTTCACTCATCCATCCTTACATCCCTCCTTTAAGTCATTCATCCATCCATCTAACCAACCATCCATCCTTTCACTCACACATCCATCATTTCACTCACTAGCTCCCCTTTGTCTGCCAAGTTGCAGACAGAAAGGGCCCATCAAGAACTCCACCCCGCTGTAGCTTCTACATTTAGGGGATTCACAGTCTCCCAGCATCCAACTATCCTTTTGCTCAAGCAGGGGTTTCACGACGTCCCTGGTTCAAATTAATCGAATAATTGTTATTCCCCATATATGTTTGGTTGAGCAAACAGGAGATGGCAGGAGTATCCTCAATGTGCAATTATACAATCACATGTTTTAGAATTTCATTTGCATATAAACCTCTCTCAGATGCTTTGCGCATGATGCATGGCTAAGTTAATTGTTCACCTCTGACACCTGTGGTCAGCACACTTTCAGCTCCACAAGCTCATCCTATCATTTTACAAAGGTACATAAGGTTAGTATCATTAAATTGAGAAATAATAATATTCTTTGTTTATGGTGATTAAAACTGCAGCAAGCTCAGTATTAAGTGCTACATAAAATCATGTTATTATTGTTTGCACAGTAGCATAATTGTAAACCGTGGTGGATATCATGAAACATGATTGGGGTAAATGCAGGATGTCCTTCTGCCCCAAAGCAAATGTTGATTAGTTTTGTCTTGAATCAATACAAATGCTTTCATCAGAATAAGATAGGACAGCAGATTAATAATAAATGATGGACGAATATTGCAAAACCATTGACGGTGCATTTTGTAACGTTTGCTTAAAATAATAAATCAGGTTATGAAATATTGAAATTACTCACATGTGAATGTATTTATAGTTCTTTAGAAAATAAATATTGATCAGTAGCAGAAATATCACTATTGCTTGTAGAATTTCTTTTTCAAGGTCTCACTCGCCTTTCTCATGTATACTTGTTTAGAAATAACTTTAATTACAGAAGAAAACAATAACTTTGCAAAGAAAATATTATGTACATTTTTAATTAATGATCAGGCGATGACAGGCACCATCCATATTAACAGCTTTAAAGCAAGGAATACTTTATTTCAGTCCTACGTCTATTTTATAAACCTCTGTCGCGTCACCTGAACCTCAGCCTTTTGGGGAATCCAGCGTCTGGAAACAGATGTATTCTGTCCCGAGAGATTCCTTGTGACATGTTCTCTTGGGCTCCTTTGTGATATCCAGGGCAGAAGTGAAGAATGCCACATGCCAGGACACTCGAACTAAAGTCTTATGCAATGTGATAGCGACACTCAGACACCCTGCAAAAGGCCCCGGGGGAATATGAATATCACCTATGAGCCTGGAAAGCAGACCTGGAGAGCCCTGGTGTAACATGCTGGAGACTATGGACATTATCCCACAACTTCTCTCTCTCTCTCTCTCACACTCTCTCTCTCTCTCTCTCTCTGTCTCCCTCTCCCTCTCCCTCACACTCTCCCTCTCCCTCACCCTGTCCCTCTCCCCCTCCCTCTCTCTCTCTCTCTCCGTCTCCGTCTCCCTCTCCCTCTCCCTCTCTCTCTCCTTCCCTCTCTCTCTCTCTCCCTTTCCCCTGACGTCGTCCTCCCGCTCCCTCTTCCTCGGTCTATTTGCCATGCCTCGCTCTCACTACTCAACACACACACATATATATGCAAGCAATCTCTCTCTCTCTATCTCTCCTCCCCCCTCCCTCCTTCCCTCCCTCCCTCCTTTTTTCAATGGAAGGATAGTATACTACAGAATCCTAAAAATATATTCTCAAGCTTTGGAGCTGTAGAGTGCACTTGTGTACCCCTTAAGATAATAGTGCTTTAATGCTCCTTTCCATGTAGCATTAGCCTGAAATGCCTCATTATTGGTCCCCGACAGTTCCCATGTCTAGCTCATCAAAATATGGACTTTCGCTATGAGGGCAAGTGAGCACCATCTGCGAAATGAAAGAGATGCTTTGGCTGCTCTAAAATTCTAATGCCCTCCCTCATATTTTTTTTAATTTCTTGGAGACAACTCTTCCGTGTGATCTCATCCTGGAGTTTCTCAATCGGGCAGTTGAATGTTGCACCACACATGAGTCAATGAGGAATTAGAGCCACTGTGGATAGCTTAACAGGACCTGCCTCAGTCCTTCTTCTTTGGAGGGGGTGAGGATGAGTATATGTTCCTCTCCTCAGGCCTAGCCATACTGACAAATTCACTGCAGCAAAGTTGCTATGGGCTGGTCAAGAATATAATATGTGTTTTATGCAGTTCTCCACCTAATGAATACCAGATCTTCTTATCAGGCTATTAGCCAAGAATATTTGGAATTTTGCACATTATAGATGTTAGTTGTAATATAATTTGTTGGACAACTCAGAATCCAAGTTTGAAAAGCTATTGGCTCTCTCCAAAGCTTCCACTTGGACCTCAAAAGCCACGGTCCGTCCACCAGATGAACTCACCAATATACAGACCTAGGCTTGCGATCGGCTAATCCCTGTTTCCCAGATGTATATCACATTCATAAATGACAGATTTCAAACACAATTCCCAACTTTTCCTCTCATTGGCCAGACCCGACAGGTAGACCCAATGAGGAGAGCATGTACGTTCCTATGAAGGGATTTCTCTGTAACAATGTAGAGTATCAAACTCTCTTCTCATAGTTATGCCTGTTTCCCCTAGATGTGATTAGGAGGGATACAGCCAAATGATCCTTCCCTCCACAGCCAGTGAAGGTCAAGTCAGAAGGAAAGCTGATGAGTTGAGTTGAGACCGTTAGGTTCAATATTGCTTGACAATAGCAACAGAAAATATAGTGTGGATTTTTCTGCCATAACTAAGCATGGGCGGAAAATCCGTTTCGCTCGCGGATTTTGCGGATTTTCGGTAAATTCACAATCCGCGAGATTCGCGAATCTCCCGCAAAATCCGCGAATCTGCGAGCAGCGGATTTTATGGCTTGCTCGCACTGTTCACGTGAGTTCGCGGCTTCCCAGTACAACTTCGCGCCCCGCGAATAAGCGCAAAATTGCAGAAATACGATCTTAGCAAAACTGAAACTACTTACCAGGTTCAAAAGTTCAGGCTCATCATTAGTAGCCATTTCCTGTAGTGCTTCCTGAGGGGCCCCTCCAGAGTTCAGTTGCCAGTTGCAACTATTATGTGACCCTGCTCTGAACCTCAGAATAGTTACACATATGCCACAAAGGTCCTGAATTACAGCTAAGGGAGACAAGCAGGAGCCAGGCTGGAAGTTCAAATCCATTAATCAGCCCCTAATTCATTATTGTCAGTTGGGGCAGGGCAGGTGTTGTAACTAATTTTGCAACAATGAAAGCACTTAGCAAGTGCAAAAGATCACTAATCAGGAAGCACTAAGGAAGCAGGTGCCAGCTAAAAAAATATTCTGGGACACATTAATCAGCCCCAAATTAATTCAGGTCACTTGAGGCAGGGAAGGTGTGCTTGCTTTGCCACAATAATGTACACTGACTGGACAACCAGAGGGTGCTGTGATGAAACAGAGGGTGGCATGGGTGGGCCAGAGGGTGGCATGAGTAGTCAGAGAGTGGCAGTGGTGACAGAGAGTGGCAGTGATGAAGAAGAGTGTCCCAAACAGGCTGGACACGTAGAAACAACAAGTTCGCGAAACTTGCGACCCAACAGGTAAGTTCGCGTTTGCGAAATTGTACAAAACCCTCGCGAACTGGCAGAAACCCGCGCGAACACACAAAAAAAAATCCGCAAATTCGCGAGAATTCGCGGATTTTGCGAATTGCGAGTTCGCAAATCCGCAAAATTCGCGAACGCGAGATTTGCAAAATTCGCCCATGCTTAGCCATAACCTAATGTGCCAGCCACCACTGCTTCTGGGGTCACACATGCGGAAAATTAGTTGAGTGTTTGCTTGTTCATAATGTTTGGAAATTCCATGCCTGGTTCCACACTACTTCTGAGTTACCGTGGGCCAAGATGTTTCTAAAATAAAATTTTACATTTGAGATGGATTTTTCTATGTCAGGCTAAATATGTTAAGAACACTACTGACTTCTATCTCCACTGCATGTTGACTGTGGTACAAGATTATTGTAAAATCCCAGAATTTTGCTGACCCATCAACGGAGATTGTTTATAGTCTAGTTGGAAAAGCCCATAGAATTACATCACATATGACAAATTAGGTCAGAAATATGATGTATGTTATGTATGTTAGGAACCACACCTCAGGTTCCCCTTCCTTTCCAACCCCAGTGTGTGTCCCTGTACAGTTTTCCCAAGTAAACCCAAATTCTCAGCAAGTTAATTTAATCTAAGACATTCTTCACTTTACCGCATCCATTCTCTGCATCACAGGTGCATCCCCATTGCTCACAATTCCTGTTCGTGTCCGAAATTCCATTCCAATTTTCTGCTTCTGACTCTCACCGTTTCTCATTCTTAGGTGATTTCTTGCTCAATTTTCTACCACCAATTCCATCGATAGATGTACTGGACCCAGACCATTTTCTACCCCTAGCCACAGGAATGCATTTTTAATCAATGCCACTGAGAATTCCCAGCTAATTTGAACTGAGGGGGATCCCAACCACCGTTACAATAAAGGATATCATTCCTAGTGTTATCTGCCGGTTCACAGGTTTGTCAGTGTCTCCCAATTTTCTATTATACGCTTTTGCCACCTTTCAATAATTAAATAAAGTACCATTAATCAGAGGATGAGTACCAGAAGACCGTTTCTACATAACAAGTGTGTTTGTGGGGTGTTTGCGTTCTCCCACAGAGTGCCTCTTGGCACTATTGAGAGATAATGTGTATTTATCCTTGCCAAACCCGATGGTACACATTTTCTTGACCTAAAATCAGGGCTGGACTGGGAACCAAAACCGGACCTGGCAAAGTGCTCGGTCGCCCCCCCTCCCCCCTGCGGGGGGTTGGAGGTGCCGCCGAGCTCTTTGCGGGGGCTGGTTTTCGGCCGATTTGTTATGCTGCAAAAACGGCCCTGTAACAAAATCGGCCCCCAGGGGCCCAAAACCAACCTCCACCCATGCGGTGCACCGGGGGATTGCCCAGTGCCCGCTACGGCCAGTCCGGGCCTGCCTAAAATGCATAATAATCTGAGTGGACTCTACAAGATTTGAATTAGCATACAGCAGATTCTAACAGTTGAGCCATCAGTAAATCACTGATACACATTAGGTGCACTGACTACGTTCAGGGTGGCCACTTTAGGTGCAGCAACACAATATCTCCACGCTCAGGGAGGAGACCCTGTAGCTGGGTAATTCAGATATTCAAGTGAGCAGTAGAATGTGCGCTATAGTTTACATATCGTATTGTATTGTAATTACATTATTTACATAGAGCTTAATACCCCTGACGAGGCTTTGAAACACTTTTTCGGCAAGCAGCAGGCTACTCCGTGACCCATAAAGGATTAGTGTTGAAATAATACAGTGAAATATGAAAGTAATTTGAGTGGTGGAAATGTTAGTTATTTGGATTCAGACGGATAGTGGGGGGATAGAAGATGGAAAAAAATGTGCATTTATATAGCGCTTGTTACCCCTGACGGGGTGTTGAAGCACTTCTTTGGCGAGTAGCATGCTACTCTGGAACCCATAAAGGGTTAGGGCTAAATTAGTATAGTGAAATATGAAAGTAATTTGAGTGGTGGGTATTAGTCAATTACATGAAGTCAGTCCAACCACTCCTACAACAAGCGGAACAAGGAACTACAATACCACATCGAAATATATGAGCTCAAATTATCTGAATGGACTATTCATTTTAATAAATTATTTAAATGTTAATATTTGCTTAATATTTTAACGATGATCCAAATGTATTTTGTAATAATTTTTATTAATTTTATACAATAAAAATTGACTAGTCAATTACATATGCTGCTTCCATTTTCGACAGACCAGTTTATTTCATATTATTTACAATATGTTTTATTTGTGCTGTTTTTTTTATCCTCGTTTAATTTTAGAAACAACCTTGACTATCTCGGCATTCCTTAACTCCACTTTCTTCTTTCTTTATGTAATTATATAATGGAAATAATGCGTTTACACTATGCTAGCTCTGGAGCCTTAAACATGTTTGCTCCCTTGTTTGCATGATCCTTTTTTTGGGAAATCTGCCTTGCAAGACCACGAAATGATTGTGAGTCATTTGAGAAAGCATTAATATTTGAAATTTTCCATTTCCTAACGTATAGCTTGAAGGTCAGGCACCCAGTGTTGATTGATGTGTGCAGATGGAGAGATATATAGAAACAGATGTTTAAATATGAAATGGCCTCAAAATCCCTTCACGTACTAATTTTCAGGATGCAGTCGGGAACAGCATTCTTTCTAAATGGCATAAAAGCTGGTACCATGGTGTGATGTGTTCGTGTTTCTGGTGGTAATAGATAAGCTTGCTGTTTGCATCCGTAAAATTCAGCAGCACTTTTCCTGCACACTAATAGCTTGCCTTGGCCATGATGAATGACAAAATCTTCAGGATTATTCCAGCATACATTTGTTTAAAAGTTGAACTAAAAACTCTAATGATTTGTATAATGAATTGCATTCACTGTGGCTGATAGGTTACCCAGCTGCATAGTGCAGTTTTTAATTTGTATGCTGAGTCATGTTCTCTGGTTAAGTGGCGTTTGCAGGGACTGCTCCTGGGAGGGTTTTGCTTTAAAATTGAATATAAAACTATCTATTCAGAATCCTTCTAATACCAAAAATTATTAAAACCGTATTGCATTTCAGAACTAGAATATACGCAGATTTATAATGTGTCTATCACTTTTCTTTTCCCAACATGGAACATTTCCATAGTTTTAAATAAGAGTTTTATTTTCAATCCAGGTCTAATTTATGAATTCCTATGCAAGTGTTGGCCCAAGACACAGGAGACTGCGGTGTGCATTAAAGCATTGTTGTTAGTGTGAAACTATATTTAAAATCTGAATAGTAATAATTTAGGAGATTAAATGAGAATATGAAATGTAATTTCATGAATCTATATTGGAAAAATTAATATATAGTGTTCCTCTTCTTTCAGTGGGCATTTATCGCCTTTACTAGCACATTGTGTAACAACTTGACATCAGAACTAACCATCTCTGGTACAGTGGATCGGTGCCGCCATTGACGCATGGCTGTGGCAATGGAAAATGGTACTCACACTGGCAGTGGATGCTGGTGGCTCATGGCAGGCACAGGGATATTTATTGCATTCCTTATGGCTATTTTCAACCTCATTGCATTTCAGTTCCATTGCCAAGGACAACCATTTAGCTAGAACAGAATGCTTGCACTATTTCCTCATGTGCTTAACCTTAACTTCTTTGGACTGCGCCCTGCCTGCAATTACTTTGCAGCTATAAGAGTTGTGTCTCCGCTTGGGTATTGCTCTCCTTTATTCCATGAGGTACTAGTAATGCGCTAATCACTGGGGGACTGTTTTGGTACTCAGCCAAGGTAAGCTCTGGCTTTCTGGTGGATTCTGTCGTGCTTTCTGTTATTTGACTCCCTTAGTCTTAGAAGGTTATTATCTATACCAGGAGGGCGGACATAGATGTAAAGCATATGCTATCAGAATGGAATTGCGTAGTAGAAGGGGTATCTAATACTCATAGCGTGTGGTTGCGACCTCACTTCTTTCACCACTATGGCAGCATTGCCATGGAAAAACTACTAATTGCTTGCTTGGGGCTCCTCATCCCTTCTGCTTGGAAAATTATTTGTGATGTGCTCTTGGTTAATGTGTCCAGAACAGTTTAGGTTATTTTGTTTCAGTGTTGGTGTTTATTCAGATAACATAAGGTTTGCATTTCCTTGGGTGTATCCTTTAACATGAACACTAGGCATTTAGTTTCTAATATTTTCTGCCAAACTGTGTGTTCTCTTGAATAATCTTAGCTGAGCGTGCAAAAAGACACACTTTTTTATTCCTGGTAATTTGTGAAACCGATTTTGTCTTTTTTTCTTTTGAAGAGTGACATTATCGGGATTATCTGGGAACTTGTCATTTAGTGAGGCACATATCTGGTTGGTCCCCATTACACTCTCCCACCGCTCCCACATATTTCCAAATTGGTACAGATGTAATCTGCTTTTCAACCTTTCCTAGTCTCCATAAAGGACAACATTTGCACTCATGGTGACCCATTAATCAATCAGGTGCCTAGGTGAACTTCAACATGACCTATTTGATCAATCCATCCCTTCTAAAGGGTTACATTCATGAACATTGGTAATAATCTCCACACTAGTGAAATAGCATGTGGTACATTTTATCATTCTTGTGAATTATCATGCAATTTGTGATCTCCAGTACTCAGGCTGCACTACTGAAAGTGTGAACACTAAATAGGTATAGAAATACTTAGAACAAAATTGAATCTTTCGTGTCCACCAATCAAGGTCTGAGAATCTGAAACTAACTGCATTCTGGCATACATCTCACAGAAATGTCCTCATCTCTTCAGGTGAAACCTAACATGTTGTCCTGGTGATGCGTTTTATCTCTGCGGCATATGAGATTGTTGATCCTCATTTCTAACAATTGTCAACAGCAATATTTCAGAGTCCATGCTCACATATTGGGAATGGTTGTGCAAGGCCTTAAAGTGTATATGTTCCTTCGTCGAAAAACACCAACAGCCTGTAATACTCAGATCTATTCAATCTTTAATGTATGCAACATTTTGTAGACTGACACAAGTCCTCATTTTTGGCCCTTTTGATGAACTGTTGCATCACTACTCAAGAAGTACACATGGGGCAGCATTACATAAAGTGCCTAGGGGGCGGAACAGGTGTTTGCTCCCCATTTGAGCGCCCTTGGGGCACTTTAGTATCACAGAAGGGGCTGTAGACGCTTGTGGGGCCCCTTCTGTAATACTGATAGCGCTGGGCTACATAAAGTGCCAGCTCTATCTTCAGGGAACGTTCTCTCATTTGCATTTGGGTGTGCTCCATGCAAATGAGGGAATCCCTTTGCCTCTGCACCTGCAACCTATACAGACGTGGGCGCAGAAAACAAATCTCATCTGTTACTCAACTCTGCAATCAAACTTTTCAAACTGCAACTCTTTACGTAAATTACTCAGCCTCTTGCAAACTTCAACAAGAAAAGGTGTCATACGGTTTGTAACCTTATTGTCATTTTCACAAGCCTTCCAAACACGCTGATAGACAATCTGCACCAATTTCAAAACAAGATTGCCTGATAAGACTGCGTTGTAACAATAAAGGCTGAATATATCTGCAGTAACTGGTACCCCATTTCCATCCCACCAGGACTCTTTAAACAGCCACCTCTCACTTTATCCACTATCCAGCTTGAAATGGCATAAGCATTTTCATAGATCTCTGGGAGTGCAAATCAAATGCCATGCATTTGACCATGACCTATTAGAGAAATCACATTATCCATCATCCAAAACACTTGTAATAAATGTTGAGACAATATTTAGAACGAGAGATTACATTTGGAACAGTACCAAGGAATGTTGGTTGACGGATTCACTTTTAAAGCTGAAGGTCGGCGAATTAAACTGTTTTCCTCTCTATCTCAGTACTGTGAATTCTCGATAAGACAACGCAAAGTGTTTTAAACAAGCATTGGAAATGCAATAAGTCTCGCAGCATTAGAGTTAGTGCTTTTAGAATTGTTTATGGGTTTTTTTTGTAAATCTTTAGCATTTTTGTTTCCTGTAGCCAATGCTAAAGAATTACAAATAAAAAAAGCCATAAACAATTCTAAAAGCTCTAACTCAAATGCTCCGAGACCTATTGCACTGTGTGAGGGTGAGGGGTTGAGGGTGAGTGAGGGTGAGGGTGAGTGAGGGTGAGTGAGAGTGAGGGTGAGTGAGGGTGAGTGAGAGTGAGGGTGAGTGAGGGTGAGTGAGGGTGAGGGTGAGTGAGGGTGAGTGTGAGTTAGGGTGAGGGGTTGAGGGTGGGTGAGGGTGAGGGGTTGAGGGTGAGTGAGAGTGAGTGAGGGTGAGGGGTTGAGGGTGAGTGAGAGTGAGGGTGAGTGAGGGTGGGTGAGGGTGAGTGAGGTCAGCTATAGCATACTATTGTAGAGACAACTGGTGTTATTTTGGTTCAAGGGATGAGAGTACTAGTGTCTGAACCATAGCAGAGCACAGCAGTCAAGATGGTCAACCGGACTAACTGCTTATGGTCTGTTTGGAAGGTGAGTAATAGCGGTGAATTTAATCCTTTGTGCCGTGTTTACGGGAGAAAGAGGGATGATGCAATGAACACGTTATTTGTGAGGTGGAAGGTTGTTGGAAAAGTCGCAAGGTGGTAACCACGAGTGTACATTTAATCTAAAAGTGGTGGGCTAATGATGTGTTGAACCTTAGGGCCGGCGCTGTGTGGGTTGGTAAAAGAGTTGTCATGCAGATGGAGAATTTCAAGCACATATTAAAGAACCGGTACAGGCATCTATGTACAATACATTTCCAGGTGGTAAAACCAGGTTTCAAGAGCGGACGAACAATTAGTCATAATGCGAGCCGAGTGACAGTGGCGGTGGAACCATGGCGGTGGCAGCATTTTTGTAATGATGGTCACAATTGGAAGTTAACGGTGGTGAGGTTAACCAACAAACAAATACACACAACGTTCAATCTACCTGCAAGGTAACAATTCTGTGATTTAAGTTTCAGAAGTCACAATCGCAAGCTAATGGTGGTGAGATTAAACATACGGGCAACCATATACAGCGGTCAATGTTGCCGCAATTAACGGTATTGTGCCTTAAGCATAGGATGCAGTGATTCTACCCAGTGATGGTGAGCTGCGCGAGGGACGCAAACCGCGTGGAGTCTTACCGGGGGAGGGGGGGGGGGGCTTGGAGGAGGGAGACAATCAGAGCAGATTGCCGGGGTTATTCTTGGCGGCTCTTAGGGAGGTCCGGTTATTTTGTGTGCCGATGAGAATCTAGGCGCAGTTGTGCATGCACAAGGCTATTCCTGAGGATGAAGGAAAGGGTTAGCCTTAGTGTTTGAAAAGATGAGTGATGTGACCGTTGCGGCGGTGTTACGCGGACTCACCAGATAACTTCGAGTTTCCTGATTATACTCTGGAGTAGTAGAACCGGCATGATGGCCTGAGGGAAACAAGCGATGGGCTGGGGGCATCGGGTGATGACCCTTTGACAAACCACCGCTATGTTTAGCCAAAGGCCCAGTGCAGCTTGCAGCAATAATGGAAGAAAAAAAAGCCTCCGGGTTGCATCCGCTTGTTGTGATAATGGCCCTGACCCGCGCCGCTCAACATGGTGGACGGGATTGTCCTCCATAAGAAAACAAGACGGAGGGAAGAGAGGGGAGGGGGAGGAGAAATGCGACACGGCGGGAAGGGGAGGGGGCGGAGCAGGTAAACAAAGACGGACGTGCACGCGCTTTTAAGGTCAATGCGCATGCGCATAAGCTCAATGCGCATGCGCATTGACCTTAAAAGTCACGGGCACTGCAAGGAATCGCCACGATTCCTTGCAGTGTGGATAAAGAGTGGATAAGTCGCAATACTCTCGCTTGCTCGATGCGCATGCGCATCGACAGGCGAGACCTAAAAAGGACTAAATAAATGATTACACGAAGGAACGAATCCATGACAGAAGGTATAACTTACCACAAGATATAAGCGTGTCTTTCAAGTCCCAGCAAGCATTTACAATGCAATTGGTCTCGCATTTGCAAGAGTTTCAGCTAATTGCATTGTAAATGACAATGCACATAAATAAAAGGCATTGTCATTTACAATGCCTATAGCTCAAACTCTTGTAAATGCGAGACCTATTGCATTTCAAATTAGCAGCCGCCATTGTCCCAGGCTGCTTGGAAAGTGAAAACGCTTTGCAGGAAAGCATGTTGTGCCTGCAGTAGATGAACTCATTAAAGAAAACAGTGCTGACAGACTAAATAATGCAAAAACAACAGTTGATGGACAGAATGCTGAACAATGTCATACATTCAACCCAGTACAGAGATCTGGGCCTACATCCATTATTTTTTTGCTCACCATATCATTCCAGTTTGAACCCAGCCATATGCAAATCAGTCTTGACCCTGTGCCCCATGAGAACAGTCCATCCCAAACTGCCAAGCCAGGTCTTCCCTGGACTGGAAACAAGCATCCTAGGACCGGTTTCGGGCTTTCATCCCTCATCAGCCAGGATAGCTTGATTCCAGTGGCATGGAGAGCACAGGACTCACGTCTGAGCATACCCATCCCACTCGGGGTGACAAATGTGAAAACAATAGTTGATGGACAGAATGCAGAACATTGTCATACATTCAACCCAGTACGGAGATCTTGGCCTAAATCCATGTTTTTTTTGCTCATCATGCCATTCCAGTTTGAACCCAGCCATACCATATGCAAATCAGACTTGACCCTGTGCCCCATGGGAACAGTCCAGTGAGGACCTAGCTTGGCAGTTTGGGCTGGACTGTTCTCATGAGGCACAGGGTCAAGACTGATTTGCATTTGGCCAGGGCTAAACTGGGGTGGCATGGTGAGCAAAATAATTATGGTTTTAACCCAGATCTCTTGACGGGGGTGAATGTTTTGATTGGTTCTACATTCCGTCCATCAATTGTGTGTCTTTTGACAGACTAAATAAGACGTGCCATATAACAACCAAAGTAAAAGGGCCAGTCTTCATTGGATGTTACAAATGAAAACAAGGAGGCACTAAGGAGGGACGAACATGCCTATTAACTAATCAGAAGCCAGTATTTACGAAGGAAAATGACACAAGCCAATGACAAATGTGGGTGGAGAGTGGGTGTGGCTTCAAGTCCATACTCGAATACAACATGCCTCGCAGAGCAGCGCATGCGCTGATTTGTTCTGCATTCCGTCCATCAATTGTGTGTCTTTTGCTTTATCGCCCTAAGTGCGCCGGATATGCTCAGTCATGGGTCCCGGGCTCACTGTGCTACTGGAATCAAGCTATCCTGGCTGGAGGATGCTTGTTTCCGGTCCAGTGAGGACCTGGCTTGGCAGTTCGGGCTGGACTGTTCCCATGAGGCACAGGGTCAAGACTGATTTGCATATGGCCAGGTCTAAACTGGAGAGGCATGGTGAGCAAAAGAATGATGGATTTACACCAGATCTCTTGACTGGGGGTGAATGTTTTGATTTGTTCTACATTCCGTCCATCAATTGTGTGTCTTTTGACAGACTAAATAAGACGTGCCATATAACAACCAAAGTAAAAGGGCCAGTCTTCATTGGATGTTACAAATGAAAACAAGGAGGCACTAAGGAGGGACGAACATGCCTATTAACTAATCAGAAGCCAGTATTTATGAAGGAAAATCACACAAGCCAATGACAAATGTGGGTGGAGAGTGGGTGTGGCTTCAAGTCCATACTCGAATACAACATGCCTCGCAGAGCAGCGCATGCGCTGCCCAGGCTCAACCTAATTAAAATGGAGGACCTCCAAATGTAATTCTAGACAAGGTTCTCTCTAAGAAGGTACATATTATAGTACCACCAAAGAAAACTTAATTACATGTACAGCTACTTGGTGAGCAAGCTCTCATGTAACCTGCAAAAATGTGGTTCAGTAGTCCATTGAGGTCTTCCACATCAAGTGTTTACTAGCTGTATGAATGTAAACCAAATGAAAGAGCACCGATTGACACCCTTCCAGACTATTGTATAATTTATCTTAAAAGGAGGATGTACTAATAACTATATAATAACAATTTATTTCCATTGCACTTACAGCCACAGGTTTGCGTATTTTAATTGCCTGAGACAACATTTCTCGCAATGCCTCACCTCGGTGGCACCAATTCCACCATGATGAATGAGTAAGAGGCAGAATGGACATGAGGTTGAGCACAGATTGCACCGGTAGGAGCTTAGATTTCAGAGCTCTCCTTTCAGAATGACACTTGTTATGTGTTATGAAATACAATGCAGCTTGCAGCGATAGTCCATTACTGCTGGTGGTACAGTGTCACCTATCACGCACTTTGAAAAAACAAGTGATGACCGGAGTGCTTGAATGGAACTCAGTAACTGGTCATTTCTTTGGGCGGCGTCCAGTTCACTGTTGTCTGCTCACTATGCCTCTACAGACCGGTATATCCGGGCATCACCTACCCAAACCCGCCTTTGTCTTGCACCTGGAGCCGGGCCATGGCTAAATCAGCATATTTGCT
Organism: Lissotriton vulgaris; assembly: GCF_964263255.1. NCBI lineage: Eukaryota > Metazoa > Chordata > Amphibia > Caudata > Salamandridae > Lissotriton > Lissotriton vulgaris. Next base: position 1,448,782,153 of record NC_141685.1, read on the forward strand.
CTCTGTCTTTAATGACACACAAAATAATGGATTTGAATGGGATCTTCGTGCTTAACAGTGGCTGAGTTTACATTACTTTTTGTGATAATTGTTTCATGCCTTTTCCTGCTACTCGTTACGGATTGGCAGATATATCCACCAGCAGCAAACAGCAGCTAAGCAGTGAGTCAGGGGAGGCTCATTTGCATGCGCGCATGCACCTTGGGGACCCGTTTCTTCCTGCCACTATGCTAAGTGTGTAATCCCTCTTGGGACCAAGGCGTTGGCAACGTGAAACTGAAAGTAACTCATGCTGGGTATTGTTCTGGGTTGGTACAGGTGGGTCTCTCCGAGGGGTAGCTCGCCCACAGTGGCTTCCTCCATTGAGCTGTGTAAGGTTTATTTATTTTAATTGCATTTATTACGCGCAACAGCTACCCACAAAGGGTTTCCCGGCGCGGAGATTTGTAAGGGCAAGCAACACTACGGAATATGAAATTTAGATGTTAAATAGCCAGGTTTTTAGGCTTTTGCGAAATTTGCCATAGTTATCTTCCATCAGGTTGCGCCAGCGCTCCGGCAGAGAGCTCCAGCAGGAATCATATCACCGGCCAGCTTTAGCACCTCATAGGGAGAGAAGGGTTTGCATCCCAATTTCTCTATGCCTGTGTTTATAAATTAGATGAAGGACTGTACTGCATGCTTGCATGGGCAAGACATTTGCAGAGTCAGTTCCAGTACCTTCCCACAAGGGAAGGTTTCATACTATCTTCGAAATCTTCAACACAATAAGTTGAAGTTTCCCTTTTCCGTTCAGAAGCTGGTGTTACATGTTTTGCTTGTGTTTTCCGGAGAGTGTGCAGAGTAACCCTAAACATGCGTAGAAAGGGTCTCTTTTGGGTCATGTAATGGAGACTTCTCTATCCGAGAGACAGGTTTGAAGGAGCATCTTTGTGGCATTATGAAGTATATCTAGACTTAACATAAAGTTATACAGTTCAGGAAGACTCTTAAATTATGTACATTTGGGAATCCTATCTATACTGTTCTCGTAGTGGAGGCCGTATTAGTTATTTGATGCTCTTGAAGTGCATCAGTCATTTAGAGATTCCTTTACCAAATAGGCAGTAAGTAAGTGTAAAAATATGTGAAAGGATTCAGCAATCAATGTAGTCTTTCTTGTAACATTTTTATTGGTCCCACCATATAGGTGATTTGTGCCATGTGAACGAGGCAAACATTCTCACAGTTAACATTAATATAACCGTTAAGTTATGAGTCCTTCATCTGTGTTTATGTTAGTGTTTAGGATATCTGCAGAAATAAATGTGCTTCCATATAATTTAAATAGCACTATATATTCACTAACTATTAAACCACTGTCCTCATAAAACTGTGTTTGTTTTTTATGTGCATGAATTAGGTAACATTGCAATTATGTAGCTCTGTTGACAATTTCATGCTCATTATACTGAGGATCCATGGGACACTTTTGAAGATGAGTCTATTTTTATGGCATTGTTGTAATTAAAACTTTCTTTCATGGTTAACGCAGGCGAGTGTTGGATAGCACCCTGGGTACAGGCGAAGGTCAGGGGAATGAGAGCTAAAGGAGCATTGCTGATTCCCAGAAATACATTCGAAGTAGACTGCCTTAGCCTTCCCTTCCATCGAATGATCTCAGTGGGAGCATTTATTTTAATCCACTGAGCACTATAGCATAGTATGAGAATATTAAGAACAAGCATTTGCTATGCAATAGGTCTCGCATTTGTCAAAGTAGGACCTGTTGGCATCGAAAATGACAATGCTTTTAACTTTACTTATTTATTTGCAGTTTCGTAATTATATTTGCATAGCACTATTGCCATTGGCATCAAAAAGCAAAAGTAAAAATCATTGTCATTTTTCAAGCCAACAGCTCAGACTTTAACAAATACAAGACCAATTGCATTGCAAATGCTTCTTTGCGTGGCCATGTTGCAGGGTGCAGTACCCATGGGACCTGTTTTGGCCACATATGGTACTGACAGACGCTTGACTGGCCACCAGTTCACACCTTTGCAAAGTGATTACATGCCAAGAGATTTGTACGTCCAATCACCCATATCCCCACATCCATTTTTGCATTGTATACTCACTGACAAGAACAATGAGCTTACAAAAGTAAGAGTAAGTATATATATGTGCTCCTTCACAAATATACTCATTAAGTGAAAGGTGAGGATGTCTATGTATGTGCGTATGTGTAATGTGAGGGAGAGAGTGTGGAATATGAGCTAGAATAAGATTGGAGATATTTGTTTACAGCAATAAAGTTCCCCTTAAATTTGCTATTCAGTTATTAACTATATGAGAAGTGCCCTAACAGTTAAGAAGACTTATGGAGTATGAAATTAGTTGCAATTATCCGTTTATAAATTCGATTTTATATTTGTTGATTTTATTCTTTTAATCATCTTAATTTCTCTTGTAACGGGGTATCATGATCAATTTGGTCAATTAATATTTCTTTGTATTTTTTGGCAATTATTCTGCTTTTAGTTGCACTGGTCACTTTAGGTTGACTTGTATATCCTCCTACCTAGTCACCTCTTGGCCCTGTCTTACTATGGTTTTTGTATTATTTAACAATAATAATATTTATACGCCATTTTACATGACATATGAAGTGTTTTCATTTTGTTTTTTTAAATCATGTATCATGAGTTTATATTGTGTATGTTTGTGGATGTACACTTTTATGGATTGTACCCAAATAAAGATGAAGATGAGTGAGAGGGTGTTGGTTTGGGATTATGGATGTGTGCTGTTGTATGACAGCATGTTTTCTGTGTGTGTCTTTGTGTATTTGCAGGTGTCATAATGCTCTCCACTCCTTGGAAGAAGCTCAGAAGTGAGAGCAAGGGCAAGGAGTCTGACTCCTTGTTTTGCAACACTAAGGAAAAGCATGGACTTTTCAAATGTGTGCATGAGGCAATTTAACAGGTATCTAACATTGTACCCCTACTCCTCATCCAAGAAGGAGCCCTCAAAACCCATGGACTGGCAGTCTGTGTAAAAAGGGGATGTTTTTGTTAATCATTGGAATTCATTATTTTGGTCCTTTCCAAGAAGGGAAGTTTGAGTATACTGGTGGATTTTAATGCTTACTAAAGAAGTATGTTGCATGATAATCATGATAAACATAGCACATATGGATTATGGATAAAGACTGAGAGGCTGGAGATCAACACCTTGGCATGGCTGCAGATACATACCATCTCAAGGCTGCAGGCAAAGACCAATCCAAGTCACCAGATAAACACCAACATAAGGCAGTACATAAGCACCAACAAAAGGCAGTAGATAAACATCAACATAAGGCAGTAGATAAATACTAATGCAAGGCAGTAGATAAACACCAACATAAGGCAGCAGATAAACACCAATGAAAGGCAACAGATAAACACCAAAATAAGGCAGCAGCTAAACGGCAAAACAAGGCAGTAGATATATCCAACACCAAGCAGTAGATGCACAGCAATACAAGGCAGTAGATAAACACCAACCTAAGGGAGTAGATAAACAACAATGCAAGGCAGCAGATAAACACCAACGAAACGCAGTAGATAAACACCAAATCAAGGCAGTAGATAAACACCAACGTAAGTCAGCAGATAAACACCAATACAAGGCAGTAGATAAACATCAATATAAGGCAGCAGATAAATATCACTGTAAGCCTGCAGAAAACTATCATTGCAACAGTATAGAAATAAGCACAAGTTAAGGATATCTAACCATCTTTAACATTTACCTGGAGGTGGTAGGGATACTGTCTGGATCATCTGGTTTAGAAACCACCTAAAACCTTCCTGACAGAGATAGGTCTGATTGATCCTTCAAATGTATTAATCAACAGGAAAAAGGTCAGAGTACCCACAGTACATTTGACAGTTCAACTGTTAGTACATCTTGCTGGCATACCACTCTAGCATCAAACGCAGGTAAACTACCCCTTTGACTGTTGTGATAGTGATAAACTGGTGAATATTTAGGATAGCCTGCATTCTTGCCGGCATATGGTTACGTTCTAGCCCAGTACATCAAGGACTGCTGATGACATGTTTTGTGTTCTTCAGGTCAGTACCCAGCAGTTTGAATCTCTCAAGGCCAACTCACTATTTTATTCTACATTCAGTACCGTTAAACTGTTTATTAACGACACTATATTTGGAAAACGTTGCCCTCTTAGACATGGCCCTTTCTGAAGGGTCATCGCCAAACTGTTCGCCTTCCTCCTCATTTTCCTCAATTTTTTGCTGAACTCATTGTTGCTGGCCTTAGGACTCTGCACACTTTATCACTGCTAACCAGTGTTAAACTTCAAGTCCTCACTTCTCAAACATGGGATCATTGGCTAACCCCCAATTGACATATTTAATTTACTTGCAAGTTCCTAGTAAAGTGAAACTACATGTGCCTGGGGCCTCTTAATTAATTCCTGCAGCACTGATTGTGCCACCCTCTTAAGCAGCCCTTTGAACAACTCTCAGGACTGCTACTGCAGAACCTGTGTGTGCAGTTTTAAACTTCCATTTCAACCTGGCAAAGAAAGTCTTTTGCCAGACCCAAACCTTCCTTTTTAAGGCATATAAGTCAGCCCTAGGACTTGTAATTACAGATAAATATGACATCAGATACTGGACTACTCCTATCAAGGACCCAAGAACATCAGGAGTTTGGTTGGCTGAGATATACAAAAAGAGTAATTCTATCTTCATTCACTGCCTTCTATCTTTCCCTTTTCATATATTTTCCATACATATTTGAATTACCCATACTTTTCTTGCCTCCTGAAGAGAACACGCCACCCGTTAACAGTGCAATTCAAAATATAGCCCATTAGTTAACCAAACATCGAGCATTTTGAGAGTCAAGCCAGCTATTGGCACACCTAACCTCGTATTTTTCTGTTTCTTCCAATATAATTTTAGTTTAGTTTTGAATAATATGAAGATAATTATAATAATAATAACTTTCACTCTTCAGCTTGGCGATGTGAAAATCTGTGTGCTACCTTGAATGAAAGCAAAGGAAGCCTGTTTTTTTTCACAGAAGTTAAAATCTTTTCAGTGGACATCCTTTAATCACACGAAGAATAGCCGAGAACATATCCATTTAACAAAGGAATTACCATTCTAAAAGTATTCATAAATAAAAAATATATTTTTGCAGATTGTTCCCATAGTAACTGAACAGCGGTGCGCGTGTGCATGGTTTCTTGTCTGTGCTGAATAATGTATTTCTTCTGAATAAAGCGTTAGACCGAGAGCAATGGCTGAACCAAGATAAAGGCAGCTGGGCACTGCATGCTTTTCCCATTGCAGTGGGAGCGCCACCTGATTCTAGCCGTCACACCTCCTCCCCTAGCCCTCAGCCCAAACTGCAAATTGTGCCAAATTAGGTTAAATGAATGTGGCTCTCCAGTGTTGATAAATGCTCTCGAGGGACTGGCTTCATTTAATCTTAGCCCTCTTTAAAAGTGCCGCTGCCTTCCAGGCCTTTGCAGACAAATGGCTTGCATTGCACGAAAAAAACAGAGTAACGCCGCAATCCATCCCCTAAGATACATTAATTTAATATTGCTGCAGACTCTGTGCTACAACAGCGTAATGAAAAGTGCTGTGCCATTACTTAAAAGTTTTAACAACATTTTTCTAGACCCAGGGAGCAACAACTCGGCATCCTTTTAGTAGAAGTTAATTTCTGGACACTTCCTATCTGGGGGAGGGAGCAGTGGCGTAACAAAGGCCCCTGGAGCCCCCAAAGGGGGGAGGGGGGGGCCTGAGCTGCAGGGGCCCCACTCAGCACAGATCCCTGGCCTGAGAGCTACTGAGTGAGTTGGGGGGGGGGACCCTTGGCATTCTTTGCAGGGGGGCCCTCACAAGTTTGGTTACGCCCCTGGGAGGGAACTGCGACCCCAATTGTCATTGTAGGGGCGTGTTTTAGTCTGCAGAGAGGACCGGCATGTATTTTTTTTAACACATCAATCGGGTGCATGCTAGCTATAAATATTATTGCCTATGTACATTTGTATTGGGAACAGGGGCATAGCTGCTGTTGGTGCAGCAGGTGCAGTGGCACCAAGGCCCATCGAGTAGCTGTATTCTACTACCCTATTAGCAGTCAAAGGAACTATTTTCCTTGCTTGCAACAGGGACAATGACATCCTTGCTACACTACTAATTGCAAAGTGCATGGGTTTTGCTCCTAAGAGCGTTGAATGTTTGTAAACAGCTGAATGATGTATGTCTAAAAATAATTGTTCTATAGAATCTATAGCATTGGAAAAGCCTGTAGGTCTTGCCTATGACACCAGCACGTAGTCCTATTGGTCCCTGTCTCTGCCTTTTTTTTCTCCTGGATGGTGGTGGAGCACACAAACATGTGACATCTTAGGAAATATGCATATACACAGAGAGGCAAATAAAAAGTCTTTGCTGCTCCTCAATGCATGCAATAAAAGTGAAAAGATAGAAGTCATTCAGTCAAAAAGTGCTGATACTGAAATTGTGTTTGTACAGGACAATCAGAACAATTGGGAGGAAAACCATCGAACCAGGAGCAGGGAAGGGAGCTAGACAAGAAAGCCATCGATTCCTAAGCAAGTGGGAGCCCTAAAACCCTCTCTAAAGGCGCTATTACGAGTTTGGTGGTCTCAGGGCCACCGTACCCGTGGTGCTAGTCCGACCTTCACAACATAGACGCTCTGCCCGTCCGATTACAAGTTTGGCGGTCCGACCTCCACCAATCTGACTCAATACAGCCAGGCTCTTAGATTCCAATGGTGCCGCAGAGATGAAGGTGGCTGTGAATGGCGCCGGTGCCAAGGCAGGCACCACTGTCAGGATTACAAATTCCCTTTTCTACATCTTTTTCATGGCGGGAATCCCATCATGAATAGGATGGTGGAAAGGGAAGGAAGGGGTCCCAAACATGTAGTTCCCCCCTCTCCATGCACTGTCATGCATGCACTGAGTGCCATGCACAACATGGTGCATGGCACACAGTGCATGGACGTGCAGAAGACGCTGTACAGTAGTGGCATCTGCTGTGGCTCTACTCAATGTCTGAGCCATGCTGCCACCATGAGACTGCCAAGTTTGGACTGCCAGCCCGGCAGTCCACTCGTAATTTGGCAGTGTGGACAGTGCAGACTTGCTGTGTTCTCCTGACCGCAGCATCAGTAGGTTGGTGGATGGACCGCTGATGGCGTAATCAGGTCCTAAGTCTAAACTGATTCAATAGGTTTGACTGCAAAACAGACTGCTATAACTGTCTCTAGGCAAGACCTAAAAGAGACAGGTATACATTATTGAGTTATAAATAGTAACTACAGTATGGGGTCCTATAAAAGAAACATGCAATTTTCATTTATTTCCATGTCCTCCAATTAGAAATACTACAACTGAGAGTACTAGTATTAATTTTAAAAACAAATGTATAAATATAACAGTAACTAGAATAGTGTCTGTATTACTACGTTTGATGTTTTTATCATTCCTGTTATTATTATTTGTAATATAATTGTAGCATTAGCAGTAACATCATTTTTCTGTTATGCTTTAACGTCCAGGTTTTTAAGCAGTCAAGGACGATAATACTGTAATCAAATTGTGGTCAAAAGATCTAAGTAGATAGTATTCTAGGCAACTAGATTACAAGAAGTAAAACAAACTTCATATAGGCAAAGTTTTATACATTGGTGGTTTATATAGCTTTTGTTTAGACCCATTAAATATGTTGCTGTCTAAAGACCTTTTGAGCAGGTAGGACCATACGCAGGACCCACATAATATTGACTTATTTTCTACTTTACTCACCTTCCATGTAGCACAGTTATAGTTGGCCAAAAGGGGGTGCTGGAGTGCAACAAACAACATTAACAAGCACTGGCAATGTGCCCAGGTCTGGCTTGGCCTTAAAGATATATTGTATATGCAGGTAAATAGCATGGGAATGGATATGTACTTGTGTAGAAGCCAAGAACTGTAGAATAATATGGGTGTCGGACTACCATGAAAAGACTGTCAGAAAGGGACATCATAATCCGATGCACTGTCATGTCAGACCTAAACATCCATGAAGGTAAATTGCTGCACTCCTCTCATTCTGTTGCCAAAGAAGAACACCATATATTATCTACTTATCTTAGACATTTTAATAGCATTACAGCAGTGTGTGTGCCCCTAAAGTTCAAGCTCAGTCAGCTGAATAAATAAACAAAATAAGCACCACTGTGTGAAGTGCAAGCACTTTTATGTGGACGCACCCAATTTCTGCCCAACCAAAGCATGTATATCTGCCTCCCAAAATGTGGGTGGAGCCAAAGTCCCTTACTAGTGATGCTCATATAATTGTCTGGCGACAGCTGTGCTGTCAAGCCAGACCTTATAAATGACCTTGTTGCTATGGACTCATTAAAAAGATGGGAAATGTTATTTTGTCAGGGTGCACCCATACTTTGCAGCATACCTGATTGTAGGTCAATAGCTGGATAAAAGGGGGTTTGTTGCTGACCTTGGACTTGTGCGAAGATTTTAGGTCTGAGGTAGCTGGGAAAGAAATTTCAATGCTCTGAGGGTCTAATTACAAATCCAAGGCAGAAGCATCACTGGGGCATACAGTGCTGCTCTTTATAGCTGGATTGGTGTTTCTACACGGGATATTGCTGAGTCTCGGAACACAGGGCCTGAACTTATTAGGATCAGAAACACACATTGAAAAATCATGAGGGTCTAAGCAGGGGCTTCAGCTAACTGCATAGATCAGCCAAGTCCTATAAAATGGCTGCAACTGCACGTGGGACACACAGTCATGCCTGTCAGCAATATCTGCTCATTTTGGATGCCCTCACCACAGAGCTGCCGTTTTCCCCCACTCCCATTTGCATTCTGCTCTAAGTACATTGTAAATCATAACAAAGAAAAGTTTATGATTAAATCCGGAGTAGGCATCCACATCTGATTTTTGACCTCATAATACTGGGTTGGCATATTATTCCCATATTATTAACCAATCAGGACTGCATAACTTACAATACCCAGATGTATGTATGGAGATACTAGTTGGGAACCTTTGTTTCGCCCACCTGCTGTCCTCGGCACCTAAAGTGTAATCACCACCTAAATGTGTTCTTAAAAGGTGTTGTGAAAATGCATCTCAATTGTACTCAATTTTCCGACCAGGAAAGGATGACATTTTGAACCAGCCCTGTCAAAATTTGAACTTATGAAAAATGTAGACATTGAGATGCATGAAGCCAACCAAACTAAATTAGTAAAATGTAAGGTCCTGATTAGGACTTGTGCACCTGCTAATTGCCAGTTGTGTTGTATGTGGTAATTAGCTGCTCCTCAATTTTCACCTAATTCCAAGCTCCAGACCTTGAAATGGAAAATGTTGCCAAAATGAAGATGTGACAGCATTCACAGTGGTCACTTGTTGTGCACAGGATACATTTGGCATCTCAATCTCCACTTCTTCAGAACACTCTGGAATATGGGAAGCCTCCATCTGAAAAAGAAGGCCCTGCTGGAAGAAGACTTCATACTCTTGTTGGCAAAAGAAGTCTCACTTCTTCTGCTGGCACCAGGGGACTGCTCTCCAAGTGTCAAGTGCTTGCCTCATCTTTGACTGATTCAAAAAGAGAAAGACTGCTGAATCTGAGAGGATCCAGCTGACCATGGAAGACAGAATCCTCCACAGGACCCAATTGGAGAGAGACCTAGTGCTTAGAAGCCTGCCCTGAGGACTAAACTTTGCCTACAGTCAGAGAAATGTGCTACTTTGTCATTTCGGCCCACTGCAGTATCAGACTTATTGCTAAGGCTTCCCTTGAATGTAGCACTTTAAGCAACCAGAAAAGTCAGGTTTGTCCCACTCACAGTTTTTTGCCATGATGAAAACTGATTCTACTAGATATTAAAGGTATCTGGCATTGTCGAGCCCTGCCCAGTTACAATTTGAAGCTGTACCCCATTAGAAGATTTACAAAAATGTGACTAAGGGCCTTGTTATGATGTTGGTGGAACCACCACCAACAGGCCATCAGTTGCGGTCTCACCAACAGACAGCCCTGTGGTCTGACCACCTCATCATGATGCTGGCAGTGAGACCCTTGACTGTAGGGCATGAACCTCTGCTTCGGCCAGGATGAGTGATCTCGACAAGGCGGAGGTTGGAATTGTGATCTCGACTGGAGACGGGCTGAGGCAGGTCCGGCCATTGGGATTATGATGTCCCTTTCTGACAGCCTTTTCATGGTAGTCCGACTGCCAAAAGCTACAGCGGGAGCTTGACTAAGAGGCCTCTGTCTGTGAGGGACCCTCACTGGCTACAGCCATGGACCTTTCCCAGATGCAAGACTTTTTCCTCCATTTCAGAGCTTAAGTCTGAAAGTAAAATCTATGACCAAAACATCCATCTTGGTGTATGGAACCTCTGCCCCATTGCGATATGCCTGAAATCGTGGATTGTACTGATTATCCACAAACAGTGGCTTTTGATTGCCGATTTTGCTTCTCTTGCAGTTTTTTATAAAATGTGTATCTCTGGCTATCCTTAAATTAAGTTAATGATCTTAGTGTCTTTTATGCTCATTAAACTTTTCTCTAGCTTTCTAAGTGGTGTGGGGGAATTTAATTGTGTTGCTTTTTTGCTTTAAAATCGTTGGTACTGCTTAAACCTAACATGCATTTCTCTGGGCACTGCCTGTTGCTTGTGCCACAGCTACCATGAGTTGAGCAGAGATTGTCTCTTAACTGTGTTTAACCCTCACAGGAGTGTATTTATTAATGCAGTAGGGGTCTCCCTCCCAAAAACAGTAATTCCATTCCTGGCAGATGCCTACAGATCACCTTTAAAGGTGTAGTTTTTACGTCTCGCTGAGCCAGCGCATGCGCTGGTCTGCGAGAGATTTAGTATTGGGGTTTTTAAAGTGCTACCCCAGAAGCTTTTGCTGGTCTCAAGCTTGCGGTCACGCGTGCATGAACGTTCACAGCCGCCATCCGCCTCCCTTCCAGCGCGATCACTTTCACTTTTTCCTGCCACCACTTGTGGGATTTTTTAAAATTTTATTTTAGCGAGCGAGCGCACACAACTCCCTCCGCCTCTCTCCCTGCTACCACTCTCGTGCTTTTGTTTTTATTTTATTTTATTGCGCGCGGGCACACACAACTCCCTCCGCCTCTCTCTCCCGTTGTACAATATTTTTTTAACCTGCCGTAGCCTGGCAATGCGGGGGATTGAACCCGAGGCCTCAGACCTCTGAATCATGCGCTCTATCCCTGAGCCACACCCCACTAAGCATTTGTGATTTACCACACAGAGCAAATCTCTCTGCACTCGCAAGAGTTCGCATTGGACCTGCTTTCACCATTTAAGTGCGACTATTCCCACACCGTGCCAGCTGCCACTATGGCAGTTGCCGAACTACACAGAGGTTGTACTGTACCCCCACCCCTTGTCCAACTATATTTTATTACGCCCTAAACTGAACCAGCTGCTGTCTTTTTATGGCATGTTTTATACACAGTGTTAATGAAACTGCGTCGACACAACTGCATGGGTCTCCCTCACCTTTCCCCCTACTCCACTCCCCACCAGCTGCCTGCAAATTGAGAATTTCCTGGTCTACATGATGGATCGTTCAAATTTTATTGAAGGAACGAGCTGAGCACAATGACTTGCCGTCCTTCCAGAAGAACTGAATTCACATACACTGGAAGTCGGCGTGAAGCCGGGCCTCTCCCCGCCTCTCCTTCCGCCCCTCTTGCCCCCTACGCCTGTTTGCCTTTCGGGCCCTGAGCCAACAGTGCACCAGACCTCGTCATTGGCCTCTTTTCTCTTCCTACGAACCTACTCCCACGCCCCCTCCCCTGCCTGGAGTATTATGTGCTGATCCCACTCTGCCACCGCTGCCTTAAACCTCGGGGACATTCCTGCAGGATTACAATGCGTACAGATTGGCAGCTCATCCGGCAATGCAGGGGGAAGGCTTCCTGCTGCTTTACCAGCAGCTCAATGCGTTAGCGCCATCTGAATAAGTCCGAAAGCCTGCACTTTTTTTCCTATCTGGGCAGCATATTATTTTCTGTCAGGCCAATCAAAGGTGTCAAGACCTGCTCTGTTTGGACTTTTCCTTCACACAACGGAAGCTGGTGTTTATATGTTTTCCCCTTGTGTTGCTTGCTTCATGCAAAGGGAAAACATTCATTGCAACCACAGGGGACTGACAAAATACCTTAAAAAATGTGTGCGCTCGAGCCTGGGTTTGTTTGGCCCTGCTGAAAGGAACTGAATCTGCAAGTTTGTTGTGAGATGTTATTTTGCAACTATTTTTGGGCAAATGGTCAGTTAATCAGGGAGATGCCTGGAAGGGAAAAGTAAACAGCTGGCAAAAATTAAGAAATAAGAGACCGCAAAAAGCCATCCACGTCTCTCAACACACTTAGATCCGCCCTCCTCCCGCTGTTGCTGCTCCCCCCATCCATTTGCTTCACCCAAGACTCTCTCTGTCTGTGGTTGGTTTAATCTAACTTCCCACTGTTCATGTTTTGTTTACCCACCTTCCCTCCTCTGCTGTACGTGGTTTGGTTTTCTCCTGCTCTGTTATCCTGCCTCCCTCATGTTACATCACGTGCAGGGTCCTCCCCCACCCTAGCCACGTCATATGCTGATCACACTGCAAACAGTGGGCTCCCCAATCATGGTATGTCCGTCACTTCTTGCATGTGTGGCTCTGGCCCTGTTGTTTGTACCATGCAGACAAGCTTTATGGATGCATCATGGGGCTGACATTTCAGAGTTATTGATTATTGCACTCACATTACGTGAAGGTGCACACTGCCTGTGCAAATCACAGTGAGCCCCCCTTGCACAACATTTTCCATGGACTTCACCCGATTCGTGGCGCTGGAAGAGGCTGGCAGAACCAGAGCCGGACTGGCCGTTGCGGGCACCAGGCAAACCCCCCGGTGCGCCGCAAGGGTGGGGGCCGCTTTTGGGCCCCTGGAGGCCTTTTTTGTTACAGGGCTGGTTTTGCAGCATAGCTGCAAAATCGGCCCTGTAACAAAATCGGCCGAAAACCGGCCCCGGCAAAGAGCTTGGTCGCACCCCCAACCTCCCCCCTGGGGGGGCCGGCCGAGCACTTTGCCAGGGCCGGTTTTCCTTCTCAGTCTGGCCCTGGGCAGAACCCATTCACCCGTGAAATATCCTTCACAATGCTAAACAAAAGCGCATAACAATGTCACCCACACCTAGTAAAGGCCTGGCCACTTTAAAGTTGGGATTCAGTACAGACAGACCCCCCTCTCCAGAGAGAGGTCTTGCAGCCTGAGGTCTGCAGCAAAGCCTGGTCACTGTTTGCAGTCAGGCCCCGTTGTTAAGTCCCTGCAGCTGAAGTCCTTACTGTGGGGGCCTTGTCCCTGTCTGCATTGAGGCCTTTCGGCTAACATTACTCACACTTCCTGTGGTAACCCATTCAACAGAACAAATTGGCCACACCCGACAGCTGAGGTCTGCACTACGTCACCGCCGTGCTATCCTGGTGATAAATACATGTCTTTCACTTCTCTCTGCAAATTCACTTCAGACCCTGAAACTGTTTTTGAAAATAAGGCCGCATCGTGGTCAGCCTGGCCGGGATTCAAGGGCCTCTTAAAAGTTGCATGCATTTAAAGGCCAACAAAACCCCCCAACACATTATTTATTGAGAATACTTTTTTAATATGGACGTTAAGTTGTTCATAATGCTTTCTTGATCATATATATGGTAAAAAAAATGATGCTTCTAACACTTCTTTATTATAACTTTTCAGCATGCTGCACACTTCTATACCAAGGGGTGGTGATGGACAGAGTTTCTGAATTAAGCAGAATACTCTCACCCAGTCAAGAGATCAGGGCTAGATCCAACACCGTTTTTTAGCTCACTGCACCATCCCAGCTCAGAACCTGGCTATATGCAAATTAGTCTGTTCCTGTCCCAGTGCATGATGGGAACAGGGCAAACCAAACTACCAAGCCAATTCTTACACTGGGAAGGAAACAAGCTGCCGGGGACCGGTTTCTGGCATTTAGTCTGTTCCTGTCCCAGTGCATGATGGGAACAGGGCAAACCACCCTGTTAGACGGACCGGGAGGGTCGGCCGAGGATAAGGGGAGCGGTCTCCAGGGAGAGCCGACTCCAGTGACCGTACAGACAAGTAACTTCCCCCCCCACAGACGGACACCACACAAGGGTAAGGTTCAACGAGATTTTATAGGCGATTCTTAAAGTACGATAAAATGGTACAAGGAGGTCTGGACTCAGGGGTCCCCTCGATTCTGGTCTCTGGTTTGGGGAAAGGGTAGCGGGACAGTCTTGGTTACCAAAAGATGGAAATAGCTCTCAATCCTCGAGCTCGGCGTTCTAGATGATCGGGCCGCGGCGGAGCCAGCAGGTCCCGAGATGGACGAAGGAAGCGACGGTCCGCGGCGGAGCCAGCAGGTCCCGATGAAGATGATGGTTGCAAACGGTCCGCGGCCACGCCAGCAGGTCCCGACGACGATGAAGGATTACGAAGGTTACGAAGGTTGCGGCAGCCCCAGCAGGCAGGGCGATGGTGCACAAGGCAGAGCTACGGCAGCGCCAGTAGTCCGTCAAGGATGAGTTCTTCTTTACGTCTCTCGACTCCAAGATACAACTGCCTTCCTGCTCTGGAGCTGCCCCAGTTATAGGGCTGGTGTTCTTTGATGTCCGGACCCTCGCACTTGGAGGTCGGGAGGTCCGGGATGGGGGAGTCCAGACACCCAGCAGGGGGGTGGGGCCAGCGCCCGGGGAGGCGATGGGCGAGCGGCACTTGGCGGGGAGAGCCATCGACACCTCTTTCTCCCATTGACTTGCCAAGTAGCCCGCTCACCTCCTGGGTGGATGGTGGTGCCGGGATGTCTGAGGCCTGGCCAGGCCCAGGGTTGAGGTCGATCGGGGGCCAGGCGGCCTCGTGGTGGAGTGTCCAAGATGGCGCCCAGGATGGGCGCGCGGGCCAGCAGTGGAGCGGGCCCACGAGGTCGATATGTTCGAAGGCAGGGGTCCCTGAGGGGACGGAGGACGTGCAAGGGTGGTGTGTGGTACCTGTGTGACCGGGCTCGGGCCGGTTTGGGCCGGGGGAGAGCAGCCCTTCATGTGGCCTGTCCAACATGCGTCCCCCCCAGCTGAAGGCGGGGAGAGTTACCCATCCTCTTGGGGACTCTCCTCGTCGAGGCGGAAGAACCGGGACAGGCCATCTGCGTTGGCGTGATCCGGCCCAGGCCGGTGTTCAACTGTGAAGTCCATCCCTTGTAGGGAGATGGACCAACGTAGTAACTTCGGGTTTTCCCCCCGCATCTGCATCAGCCACTGCAGGGGTCGGTGATCGGTCTGCACCCGAAAGTGTGTGCCAAAGAGGTAGGGCCGGAGCTTCTTGAGGGCCCATACCACAGCGAAGGCCTCCCTCTCTATGGTGCTCCATCGTTGTTCCCGTGGTAGGAGGCGCCTGCTGATGAAGGCCACTGGCTGATCAAGGCCTTCGGTGTTTACTTGAGACAGGACTGCCCCAATGCCATGGTCGGAGGCATCCGTCTGGACGACGAACTCCCGGTTGTAGTCGGGGGCCTGGAGCACTGGGGCGGAACACATGGCGGCTTTCAATTGTTCGAATGCTGTTTGGCACTCCGGGGTCCAGTTGACTTTTTTGGGTTGATTTTTTGACGTGAGTTCTGTGAGGGGCCCCACGATAGTACCATAGTCTTTCACGAACCTTCGGTAATAGCCCGTGAGGCCCAGGAAGGCTCATACCTCGGTCTGGGTGATGGGTGGCTGCCAGGACTGGATGGCGGCAATTTTGAGCTGCAGAGGGGCCACCCGGCCGCTTCCCACCTGGTGTCCGAGGTAGGTCACAGATCCTTGCCCAATTTGACATTTGCTGGCCTTGATCGTGAGGCCAGCTCGCTGAAGGGCTTGTAGCACTGCTCGGAGGTGGTGGAGGTGCTCGGACCAATGGAGGCTGTATACAGCGATGTCGTCTAGGTAGGCGGCACTGAACCCTTCGAGCCCCGCCAGGACCTGATTGACGAGCCGCTGAAATGTTGCTGGGGCATTTTTCATGCCGAAGGGCATGACCTTGAAATGGTAATGCCCATCGGGGGTGGAAAAGGCAGAACGTTCTTGGGCCCGGGGTGTGAGGCCGATTTGCCAGTAGCCCGCCGTCAGGTCGAAAATGCTGAGGTAGCGGGCAGCTCCCATGCGGTCGATTAGTTCATCCGCCCGGGGGATGGGATGTGCGTCTGTTCTGGTGACCGCATTCAAGCCCCGGTAGTCAACGCAGAACCGGAGTTCCGGTGGGGTGCCAGGGGCGGCCGCTTTGGGGACCAGTACTACAGGACTGGCCCAGGGGCTGTCTGAGGGCTCGATGACCCCGAGTGTGAGCATTTTGGCTACCTCTTCCTGGATGCAGGCCCGTACCCGATCTGGCACGCGGTAGGCCCGGTGGCGGATAGGGGGGCTGTCCCCCGTGTCCACATCGTGCACACACCAGGAAGTGACCCCTGGGGTGAGGGAGAACAGGTTGGCGAACTGTGACAGGAGGACTCGACACTCCTGGTGTTGTTCTCGGGTGAGGGCCTCCGAGAGTCGGACCCCATCCACGGAGCCGTCTTTCTCCTGAGTCCGTAGGAGGTCAGGGAGGGGCTCGGAGTCTTCTTCAACCCCATTGTCGGTGGCCATCAGGAGGCCGAGTTCGGAGCGCACAAAGTGGGGTTTCAGTCTGTTAGCGTGGAGGACCCGGAGGGGGTTCCGGGAAGATTCCATGTCGATGAGATAGGTGGCAGGACCCTTGCGCTCGACTACTTTGAAGGGCCCCGTCCACTTGTCTTGCAGGGCGCAGGGTTCGGTGGGGGACATCACCCATACCTGTTGCCCAGGTTCAAATTCGATGGAGGAGGCATTCCGGTCATACCACTTTTTCATGTCCTCTTGACTGGCCTCTAGGTTGGCTTTTGCCAGTTCTCTGAACCGCCGGGTCTGGTTGCGGAGTGTTAGGAGGTACCGGAAAACATCTGGTGGGTTCTTTAGAGGGGGCATCTCCCAGCCCTCTTTGACTAGGCTGAGCGGCCCCCGCACTGGATGTCCATATAGCAGTTCAAACGGGCTGAAGCCCAGGGACTTCTGGGGAACCTCTCGATATGCGAAGAGGAGGCACGGCAGCAGTACATCCCACTGGCGACGGAGGGGTTCTTCCAACCCCCCGATCATCCCTTTGAGCGTGCGGTTGAACCGCTCAACGAGTCCGTTTCCTTGAGGGTGATAGGGGGTCGTGAATCGATAGGTAACCCCGCACTGTTGCCAGAGGGACTTCATATATTTAGAAATAAAGTTCGTGCCTCTGTCGCTGACGACTTCTCGGGGGAAGCCCACACGGGAGAAGATCCCCATTAGAGCCCGGCCGACTACCGGGGCTGTCACAGTTCGCAGGGGAACAGCCTCGGGGTAGCGGGTGGCGTGGTCCACTAGCACCAGGATGAACCGATGACCTTGTTTTGTGCGCGGGTCCAGGGGCCCCACGATGTCTATCCCGACCCTCTCGAACGGGGTGGTGACCACGGGAAAAGGTTGCAGGGGGGCTTTTAGTTTGCGGCCGCTCTTTCCACTGGCTTGGCACGTGGGGCAAGATCGGCAATGCTGGTGTACATCGTTCCTCATTTTGGGCCAGAAGAAGTGGGTCACCAGACGACTGTAGGTTTTATCTTGACCCAGGTGTCCCGCCAGGGGGACATCGTGGGCCAGGTTTAGCAGAAAGTCTCTAAAACGGAGCGGCACCACCAGTACTCGGCTGGCCCCCAGCTCCGCGATTCTTTGCTCACTGTACAGCAGGTCATTGTCCCAGTAGACCCAGTGAGTGCCGGAGGTATCCCCTGCGCCTTGGGCGAGCGCTTGCTGGCGGAGTCCCTCGAGGGAGGGACAGGTCTTCTGTTCTTGGCGAAATTGTTCTTGCGTGGGCCCCCCCTCTTGAGGCCACTGGTCGAGGTTAGTGAGGTCTGGAGGTTGAGCTTGTTCTGGGGGGGCGTCACGGTCGGTGGTTTCGGCTGGGGCGACCGGAGGCGGTGGCGCCGGCCATTCGGGTTCCTCTGGGCGGGGGCTGGCACGGGCGGCCATGGACCGGGTGGTGACGCACGCCCAGTCCGGGACGCCTAACATCCCCAGGTGTTCTCTTCGTTCTACGGCGGCCCACGGGGAGCTTTCAAGGTCATTCCCCAGGAGGCAGTCTACGGGGGCATCGTCTCGGACCGTGACTTTCAACATGCCGGAGACCCCCCCCCATTCGAAAGGGACGCAGGCCATCCGACACAGACTTTCCGAGTTATCGGCTGAACGTACAGGGCAGAGAATGTTCGGTAGATACTGTTCCGGGGTCACCAGGTGACAGCGGACGGCTGTTACACTGGCCCCAGTGTCACGAAGGGCTTCAGCCCGGCGTCCATTGATGCTCACCCATTGGCTGTACTTCTGGGTGTTAGCGGGTAGGGGGACCCGCGGGACCATGTCTTTCCCCCCTAAGCAGGCTAGAGCCATGGCGGCTGGCTCCCATTCCTGATGCTCTTGCTCATATTCTTCTTGCTCCTCGGAGATCTGTTCTTCCCCCAGGGCAGCAGCAGCCACCTGGCGGGGTCTTGGGCTCTGGTACTGTGGGCAATTTGGATCGTTGGCATAGTGGCCGACTCGTTGGCATCGATGGCACGTAACATTGGCTCGGTATCCCGGTCGCGCCGGGGCGCTGCCCCGGTTGGCCGGGGGGGTGGTGCTGACCGCGGGGGCGACCGGAGCGTTGTCTCTTCCGCGTCCTTGGCCTCCTCCTCCTCCTCGGGGACGGTGCTGACCATTGTTGTTCCGGTTCTGTTCGTAGGACCCATTCCGGCCCACTCTGGTGATTTCCCATCGGTCAGCTTCGGCTGCGAGCTCCCGGGGATCGGTTAACTTGCTGTCGAGGAGGTGCTGGCGGAGTTCAATAAAGCAATTGTTCGATAGGTGCTCCCATACCATGAGATTGAACAGTTGCTCATAGGTTGTAACCTTGCTTCCTTTGATCCAGCCCTCGAAGGCTCGGCTAAAGTAGGTTACATAGTCCACCCAAGTTGTACCCGGGATGCGGGTGCAGTCTCGGAACCTCTGACGGTACATTTCGGGTGTGAGGCCATAGCGGGTGAGGAGGGCAGCTTTCATATGGTCATAGGAGGTCATCTGGTGGTCCGGGAGCTGTAGCAGGGTGTCGCGGCCCTCATTGAGGAATCTCCCCCATAGGCCGGCTCCCCAGTCGTTTCTATCGATCCGGTGTGCAGTCATAGCGATTTCGTAGGCTTTAAACCATTGCTGGATGTCGTCCTCTCGGAAGTATTCTCGAACGACATCCTTGGGGATGTGTACCTTTTTCTCCGTTGTCCCTGGGGTGTGGGGTTGCTCGAACACCCCTATTTCTTTATTCTGCTTGCGTAAATCAATCTCAGCTAGTCGTCGCTCGTGTTCATATGCCAGTTTCTTTTCCTCGAGCTCCCTTTGTCTCTGTTTCTCCTCTCTTTCTTCTCGGAGACGCAGGTGCTCTAAATTTATTTTCTGTTCGGCCAACTTAAGTTCAACGTCCATTTTGAGCCGAGCCATTTCTAGCTCGTGTAGTCGGGTTCTTTCTCGTTCCTGGATCTCGTCTTGCGAGAGACCCGTTCTTTGCTCTTCAGGAGCCATGGTGGTTTTTGCTGCGATGCTTCGATCGGGGGTTCCGGCGACCCCGGTCTCTGCCCAAGACTCTAGGGCATGCTTGAAATCGTCTTTGGTACTTAGTCCGGTGGTAGCGATACCTAGTTCGATGCAGAATTGTTTTAGTTCACGATGGTTGTACTCGTCCAATTTCTCCATCTGGAATTTCTCGGTGGATCCGCTTTCTTTAGTTGTCATCTTGATTTCGTCGTGGGGTGAGCTACTGTCTGTACGATTATGCGGTGATTCGGATCGCGCCGCTGGCCACCAATGTTAGACGGACCGGGAGGGTCGGCCGAGGATAAGGGGAGCGGTCTCCAGGGAGAGCCGACTCCAGTGACCGTACAGACAAGTAACTTCCCCCCCCACAGACGGACACCACACAAGGGTAAGGTTCAACGAGATTTTATAGGCGATTCTTAAAGTACGATAAAATGGTACAAGGAGGTCTGGACTCAGGGGTCCCCTCGATTCTGGTCTCTGGTTTGGGGAAAGGGTAGCGGGACAGTCTTGGTTACCAAAAGATGGAAATAGCTCTCAATCCTCGAGCTCGGCGTTCTAGATGATCGGGCCGCGGCGGAGCCAGCAGGTCCCGAGATGGACGAAGGAAGCGACGGTCCGCGGCGGAGCCAGCAGGTCCCGATGAAGATGATGGTTGCAAACGGTCCGCGGCCACGCCAGCAGGTCCCGACGACGATGAAGGATTACGAAGGTTACGAAGGTTGCGGCAGCCCCAGCAGGCAGGGCGATGGTGCACAAGGCAGAGCTACGGCAGCGCCAGTAGTCCGTCAAGGATGAGTTCTTCTTTACGTCTCTCGACTCCAAGATACAACTGCCTTCCTGCTCTGGAGCTGCCCCAGTTATAGGGCTGGTGTTCTTTGATGTCCGGACCCTCGCACTTGGAGGTCGGGAGGTCCGGGATGGGGGAGTCCAGACACCCAGCAGGGGGGTGGGGCCAGCGCCCGGGGAGGCGATGGGCGAGCGGCACTTGGCGGGGAGAGCCATCGACACCTCTTTCTCCCATTGACTTGCCAAGTAGCCCGCTCACCTCCTGGGTGGATGGTGGTGCCGGGATGTCTGAGGCCTGGCCAGGCCCAGGGTTGAGGTCGATCGGGGGCCAGGCGGCCTCGTGGTGGAGTGTCCAAGATGGCGCCCAGGATGGGCGCGCGGGCCAGCAGTGGAGCGGGCCCACGAGGTCGATATGTTCGAAGGCAGGGGTCCCTGAGGGGACGGAGGACGTGCAAGGGTGGTGTGTGGTACCTGTGTGACCGGGCTCGGGCCGGTTTGGGCCGGGGGAGAGCAGCCCTTCATGTGGCCTGTCCAACACACCCCCTTTTCTGAATCGCACACTTCTATACAGCACAAAATAAACACATACGCAAAGTCAATTGCTTTAGCTAAACACTTATAAGGTTCTAAAAGCGAGAACCTATTGTCTATGCCAATGCTTGCTAATTTAAGATTCCAGAATCAAGTGCCGGTCTCATTGTATTCTTCACAGGCCATATGTATTGCTTTGTGTATTGGAGACAGACATGCAAAATACGAGATGGATACACCTGGGCATTAGTAATGGTTCCATGTTTGCCTAGTAATTAAGGAGTTTTGTCTGAATAGAGCTCATGCCAGGAAGCACATTTGTCAGCTTCAAATTTGTGTTGCTGAGGCTATGGAAAACAGAATGTTTTATCTTGCTTAATGGTCTCTTTTGCTGGAAATCATGGAAAATTACGTGGAATTCTGCAGCCTTCACGCTGCTTTTTTCTATTGCACTTAAGCTGCATACATTTATTAATCTATTTCTGTGTGTGCTCTCTAATGTGTCAATTTTCAAAGTAAATTCTAGTCCTCACAAAATGACTAGTGTACGCAAAATCAGGCAGCTAAGTCTTATTGTGGAACATGAGCCATAAGCACTAACGATCCAACTTAAAAAGCTTTTTTTGCATATATATCTTCAACCAGAACTGCAATTGTCAGGAGTAAATTTAAATTCCTGATTTACAAAAATCAGGATTGGTAGAACTCACCCTTAGTAATAGCACTTATTAATATGGAAATTCCACCATTATGGAGCAAGAGAGGCCGAAACATGAGCATTTCATGGAAGCTCCAAATAATACTGTGGAAATTCACATATAGTTTGAAGGCATTTTTCTCAAAAAGAGCAAGATGTAGTGTATGTGGGGGCACTCCATTTTAACCATGACTGTGTGCCCTATCCAACAAAATATTTACAACAAGGGGTGGTGAGGGACAGAGTCTCTGAATTAAGCAGAAAGCTCTCACCCAGTCAAGAGATCAGGGCTAGATCCAACACCGTTTTTTAGCTCACTGCACCATCCCAGTTTCAGAACCTGGCTGTATGCAAATTAGTCTGTTCCTGTCCCAGTGCATGATGGGAACAGTGTGGCAGGGTATACTCAGACATGAGTCCCTTTCTCACTGCTCCATCAGGATTCAAGCAAGCCGGGCCGAAGAGGCTGAAATGCCAGAAACCGGTCCCCGGTAGCTTGTCTCCTTTCTGGTAAAGAATTGGCTTGGTAGTTTAGTCTGCCCTGTTCCCATGATGCACTGGGCCAGGGACAGACTGATTTGCATATAGCCAGATTCTGAGCTGGGATGGGGCAGTGAGATAAATAACGGTGATGGATCAAGCCCTGATCTTTGGACTGGGTAAGAGTGGTCTGCTCAATTCAGACACTCTGTTCATCACCACCCCCTTTTGTAAATCTATCCAACAAAATGACACCTGTCAGCTAAATTTAGATTCAGGGGATCATCATATTTTTACCCATTGATTTTGGAGCCATCTGTGTAAGTAAATAATACCGTTCATCTTTTTTAAAGGTGTACTCCTTTTCTCTTCAGGATCACCAGTGAAAGCACGGCAGTCCCAGGGAGAAAAAAGCAAATTGACCTTCACACCTTGTCAGTGTCATTAATCTTCTTGTTTAACAGAAATAAACTCCCTTGCTGAGTGGCATGTGAAACAACGCAGACGCTCAGAAAACTTCAATGCCTTCAGAGGAGTGGCAGTGGCTAAGATTAGAGATCTTGTTAAATGATTAGGATATTTGCTGTCTACAAAAAACTAGGAGGGCAGAGTTGAATATTGGTCCAGCGCACATCCTCTGTATGTAATATAACAAAAAAACAAAATGGCGTACTGTTCCCGTCTCATCTCAGGAAATCAGTCTATATATAAGCATTGAATCCGTCCTGGTCATCAAGGTTAACTCCCTTTGGGCGCACAAGCAGTCATCCCCTAATTGTGGCGTGCTTCGACATCAGGCTGTGCCACATGTTGGGCTGGCTCTGTAGTGCCCAATGGGTCCCTCGAGGGGGCACTTTGCTGGAGATTTTCTTGTATTGTGCCTTTTTATCAAGTAACTCAATTGTGGTGACTCTGCGTTTCTGTGTAGATGTAGATTGGTGAATAACTACTCTTTTACACTGACCAGCGATAACCTCTCGGGCAATTAATTCTGGGGGTCCCTGTCAGTAGCTAAGAAGGCAAGGTGCGAATGTAATGTAAAATGTAATGGTACTTGTATAGCGCACAAATCACCATGAGGCATCTCGGCGGTTGTACGAATACCGCTGTGGAACTCTTCCTGGCCTTTCCCTGTGAAGTGCCAACTCCTGGGCACCCCCAAGGTGAAGCCAGGCATCCTAGCGTTGTTGGGGCAATTGTGGAGATTTCGGGCCATATGTATCAAGCAAATTTGCTAAATGGTATGTATGACACATTTTGGCAGCAAAATAAGGAATCGCAAAATTTGCCATTCCTTATTTTGCGATTGCATTAAGGAATCGCAAATTGTGCGATTCCTTAAAAGCAATGTATCAAAGGAAAATTAATTCAAAAATGCCCATTAGGATTCGCAAATTACCACCAACTTCTAGTTGGTGGTAAGTTGCGAATTCTTTAAAAAAAGCAATTTATTTAAAATCCAAAGGTGCCATATGATGCTCATACATGCCCTTAGGGCATGTATGTGCGCCACATGCCCACACATGTCATTTTCAGGGGTGCAGCAGGGTGTTCTTGTGACACCCCTGCACAAGAACTCGTCTCATTCTTGTCTCATTCACACTCCAGTAAATCAGGAAAAGACGATGCAGACCCAAAATGCTGGTGCTATTAATTTATTTTGTGCCCTGCACCACCTCCATAATGCATTTCGGCCTTCCAGAGGCCTTGATCACATGACGCGCTGGTGGAGTGTTTTCACATTTTTTAAAGCGACAGTGCCTATTGCTGGTGACTAATGACTACTATAGACATAGAAGAGTCTGTTCCATACTCAACATGAACAAATGCTTTCGTAATAAGATATCTAATGCATCAATATTTTCAACAGTTTAATAACAGTACATATCAATAAGTATGCAGCAACAAAAAATAAATATTTAAATAGATCCATATCTGTCAAAAAATAATGTGTTCTTGTAAAGAATGCCATAATGCAAAACGAGAATCCAAGATAAAATGCTGAGTAAAATATATGTTAAAACGTTGATAAAATAAAAACTTTTCTTGTATAAAATATCCCAGTCATGATAAGAAATCTCAAGAATTAAATTATGTGAGATGCTTGATGTCTGTGGATGTATGGGTGTTCTAAGTGGGTGTGTGAGTAGTTCTGTGGGTGGGTGAATTATTGCAGAAAAGATGAAAGCAGAGGCAGGGGCTTCTAAGCTGATGACTTGTGAATTGATTAGGCCACCATAATATACTCTGCTGAGTGATTACAACAGCAGTGTCCAACTGCTTGTCAACATTAGCCATTGGCTCTCCTGTGCACCACTGATAAAAGTCAGAGTGCATCTATTCGGGTGCCTGCAGGAAACAACAATGAAATTAAAAAGAAGATATAAAATTGAAAACAATCTCGAAGGCATTCATGAGTATGTAAAGTTGTACTCCTGTAGTACTACTTCATGTGCTCATAAATGACTTTGTGAATTGGCCTCATCATCTTTAAGCTAACTCTAAGTTCATGTTTTAGGGGATCCCCTTTTTAATAATCACTTTTGCGGCACACATGAACATAATTTTACATACACATCTATATTCCAAATGAAGGAGCCCAATACAGAAGGGCATTTATGAGTGTGTGATGTAGTACTACATGAGTGATACTTCATGTATTCATTAGCACCTCTGAGAACTGGCCTAATTTCCTATAAGAAATCCCACTATTAACTCATCAAATTTTAATTTAATTTTTCCTCCCTGCCCTGTATATTCACCACCATTTCTCATGCTCTACCCCTCGGTACCCCACCTGCAATCCCCTCGTCCTTTCTATACCCCTTTCAGATTTACTGTCAGCAGAAGCAGTCTTACTGTACTTTTTTGGTGTACACCTACCACTGCATTCCACTCAATTTCTTTGTAGGGGAAAGACTTCCATTATGAATAGCATGGACTTCAGTAGTATTGCATGATAGGGTGAGTCAGTTAAACCTGGACAGGGTCCATGCGGACTCTACATTCCGTGAAAATCTCCTTATTTCACATACATCCTACTGAATATATCCCTGTTTTTTTCCAAGCAATTGTCTAGTGCTACAAATATGCATGTTTGGTCAGTGTGACAAGGTCTTTGAAAATATGGCTATGTTCATTGTTTTTAGCTTCTCTGCAGTACTTATGATTTAAAAGTTGCATTGTTATTCGGTCCAGCGTCAGAACGCTATGCATTTGGGTTACCTAATAAGGGAAGGATCACAAAGGAGGGTCACCTACGCTTGGTCAGCACATGCTGGAGATAGTGCTTTCTGGGTTTTGGACAAGATTACATCATTCTGTCCTGCTCCGGTAGTCCAGGTTACAATGTAAGCCCTCTTGGAAGAAGATATCTTCTAAATCTAACTAATCAGCGTCCCATTTACGGAAATGTTCATCTCCAAGTTTTGTGATGAGAAATGATTTCACTGTTTATTGTTACATTTTGAGCTATCTAATCAAGAAAGGTTGAAGTATACATTCCTACATTTTCTTTGATGTGTATGTAGGTTAAAGACATTGCAACTTGTTCTGTATTAAATATCAAAACATGCCTAAATTAATTGATAAGTACCTGAGCAATCTTCATAAATAGCACAGAATCAGACAGAAGCTTTGTAGATAGCAGCCATTGAAAAGCAGTGGAATCAACAAAACACACAGATGATTCTCCGAAATATTAAGGGAACGATTACGATGTCAGTCGGAAAGGCTCCGAACAGGATTCAGAATCTATGATTCCGACCGAATTGGTACATTTCCGACTGACCAATAATGATGCAAGAAAACTGTTTGGGCTGTCCAATTCGGTTCTGATTGGCATTCGACCATCCCGAGTCATTCGGAGCTGATTTGTACAGCTCCATGGACGCGGTTTCTGATTGACTGATTACGATGTCTGGGTCTGGCAGTCGTTCAGAGTCAGTCTGCATGCCATGAAAGAGATGTCAGAATCTCAATTTGGGGGCCCATAGCAGGCCCCCCTTCACCCCTAGCCCTCCGGTTGGGGCCCGTGGGGGTACCCAAGGAACCCCTCTTTGCAGCTATACTGCAATTTTTTGTTATTTTTAAATGTAATTTACTTGTTAATTGTAATTTGTAGTGTCGTAGTGGGTTGTGAAGCTTGTAAGGGTACAGGTGGGAAGTTTATTATAATTAGATATCATTTATTTTTAAATAATAGTAATTATTTAATTGATAATTATGTAAATTGTGTAATTAATGTATTTGTAAGTTATATTTTAGATGTGTGTTGCTGAGTTTGCAGGGGTAAATGGTGTGAAGTTAATTGAGTATAACTAATTAATAATTAATAATTGATTCATTATTAATTGTGTAATTGCTAATTATGTAAATTGTGTCATATTTTTCAAGATATATTTTAGATATGGGTTGTTAAGTAGAGGTAATGGGTGGGAAGCTAATTTAGTAATATTAATTAATTAGTAATTGTTTAATGTAAAATCAAGTATGTAAATTGTGTCATAATATTTTGTAAGTTATATTTTAGGTGTGAGAGATTGGGATTTTAGGAGTACAGGGAGAGAAGTTAATCAAGAAATATTACATTGATAATTAATTAATAATTTGATTGAATATTTATTTCATAACTAATTGTGTAAATTGTGCAATTATATTATTCTGATGTTACATTTTTGGTGGAGGTTTAGTTTTTAGAGGAATAGGGTGGTACGTTAAGTAATAACTAATTTACCAATTAAGTTTTAATTATTGTTGAAATATTTAATGTATTGAAAATGTTGTATATAATGTAATCATTTAATTTTTTATGTTATATATTGCATGTTATTTTTTGTGTTTGTAGGAGAATTGGGTGGAAACGTATCTAACTAATACATCAAAAATGATTTATTCATTTACTAACATTGATATTATTTATTACTTTATATGTTAATTGTGTTATACTTTTTTATTTCAATTACATTTTAATTGTTAGCTGTTATGTTTGTGGGAATATAGTATGACATTTTAATTAAAATAATAATATTTTAATTGATATGTTATAAAAAAAATGTAATTATGTCATTTTTTCAATTTTTTTTAATTTTAGACATTTAATTTATAAAGTAAGAATGTTTAAGTTAAGATATGTTATTTGTTTGAAGTGAACTGCTCCCTCTCTCTACTTCTGCACAGCCTGAAGTGGGAATAGTATTCTGTTGTATACCATGCAGTAGAAATAGTATTTTTATCAGAGATATTGTTACTTTTAATATTGTTTTCATATTTGTAATATTATTATGTTGATTTCTTCACATTCATTTTATTTTTTATATTATTTGTGTATACATACATATAATTTTTGTATATCTTTTAATTATTTTGGTAAATGTATTTTTGTTTTAGTTTAATTTTGCTAATTATTTTTTGTTTCATATACTGACTGGGGCTTTGCATTTTTATTATGGATGCTCGACACAGCAAACCCACTGTTGGGGTGAATTGCTATTTGTTCGGGACAGCTTTCACCACAATACATCTTACCTTACATGTGTCCCACTTTGGTCAGAAACGTACTTAAGGAGTTAATTAGCCCAGTAACATTTTGCTGTTTGTTTTGCATTGGCTAGTGATCAATGGCGGGGAATTTCAAAACGCATTTGTCCTGATATTTCCAGCGCTGTTTTTTGTGTTTGCTCCAGCAATAAATCAACTGTTCCCTGGTGATGAGTGAGTCTTACTTGAGAGCAAACTTTGATTTTCAAATAATACAGCCTGTCCAGCCTTGAAGGCTGCACCTCTGCACAAAAGGTCCGTCATGCTAAGGATGGAAATCATTGACTGAACACCAGTTTTAGAAATTTTCTGTGACAAACTGGATTAAATGGCACCAGTAAACCCATTGGGGCGTTGCACTTTCATTATGGATGCTCAACACAGCAAACCCACTGTTGGGATGAATTGTTATTTGTTGCGGTCCTGTATTTACCATGATACATCTTACCTTACATATGTCCCAATTTGGGCGGAAACTTACTTAAGGAGTTAATTAGCCCCATAACATATAATAATGTTTTATAAATCACTGGTTTTGCTTTTTAAATGATATTAGTGTGAAACGTTATTTGTTTTTGTTATGTTTGTATCTACTTTTATATGCATAGGAAAACGATATTTTTGTGATCGATAGTTTTGACACAATATCTATGTATCATGATCTTTGTGTTCTCAATATTATGTTACTGATACCCCTTGATTCAATGACACATCCCGCACAGGACCCATGTCTGGGTATACAATCCCACATAGGGCAACACATTAAAGTATTTAAAAAAAAGTGATGTATGGAATGCTTGAATTAGTCTCAGCCACTGGAAATTACTCTGGGGCTCATCCCAATCCATTATTTTGCAGACCAGCTATAGGCAAATCAGTCTTATCCTTGCACCAACGGGAAAAGTCTTAACCAAACTGCCATTTAAATTCCTTCCTAAACAGGAACGCAAGCAACCTAGGAACCCTTTTTAGATCTCATCAGTCAGGTAAAGCTTTGTTCCAGTGACACAGTGTGCACAGGAGCCGATTTCTTTTGTATACATCACGGTTCAGAAATATTTTAGTGCATTGGAAAAATGACAAGAAACCCATGTAATATTCTCTGAATGTGGCTGCAATGATTGAATGTGTATAGCAAACATTTTGTATTTTTTAAGAAGTTGCTAACTCTCTGAAGTACTCCTTTCCAGTGGAACAAATCACCACCACAGTTTTGATGTCCCTATAATTGTCATGTGCCTTATTAAGCTGATAAGATGGCTTAGCTAGTTAAGCATTCAGGGCCATATTTATCAAAGGCTTGCTTCACTTTGGCATCATGCTACGGTGTGCAAAAGTGACACAACCCTTAAGATGTAATTTATCAAGCCGCCCAAGGCCCCCTTGCGTGGCCCTGAGTGGCTTGATAAACCCAGAATAAGGCAACGCAGAGCAAATTGCTGCATTGCATTACTCTGCTCCAGGGAGGTGTTCCATGGGTGGTGTGTGGGTGTTTCCATGCAAAGCCCATGGATTTTTAAACATACCCAGATTTACTATAAGTTGTAGACCTGGGAATCCACCAAAACTGCTACTCATCCCCAGGGGAGGCGTAATGAGGAGAAATATCTTTATATC
This sequence comes from Lissotriton vulgaris, assembly GCF_964263255.1. Classification (NCBI taxonomy): domain Eukaryota; kingdom Metazoa; phylum Chordata; class Amphibia; order Caudata; family Salamandridae; genus Lissotriton; species Lissotriton vulgaris. Next base: position 1,448,811,591 of record NC_141685.1, read on the forward strand.
TCCTAGTTTTTTCCTCTTTCTATGTGTGCTGCATGCAGCACACATAAAACCGAAAACTGCCTCAGGGAGTTGTTTTTGTGCAGGAAGGTATCCCTTCCTGTGCAAAAACAATCCTGCCTACAACGCAGATACACTTGCACCATGGTGCAGGAGTGCTTGCATTGACGCTAGGCAGCACATTGTGCGCCAGCTCTGAGTAAAGCTGGGATGTGTCTTATTATGTTAAATGTGGGTTCTTCCTGCACTGTCCCTGTCAGGCAGCGCAGCAAGGTGACTCGAAGCGCTGCAGGGCATGACTTCTTAAATATGCCCCTCACTGCTGGTATCTGGTGTGACCTGCAAGTCATGACTTTGAACTGCTAGGGGTTCTCGTAGCCTTTTAAACTACTGAAGTTGATACAATGAGTACCACTAAATCGGGTCATAGATACACCTGATGTGGCATTTAAAAAAAGGCAGAGATGCAATCAAAATAAAGTGAGTCCATAGTGTTGTTTGAATGAGTTTGTGCTTCCTCTACTGATCTGTAAATCTTTCCCAACTTCAACATGTTTTTTTGTCACTGAAAGTCACGAGCGCGTTCTTGTTGCTGAGAGAGAACTTTTGATCAAATGGTCCGGATTGGCACCGCATGTGATTGATTGGGTGTGTTTGAATGACTGTTCGGAGCTCACTTTCCCGACTGGCTCCGAACTATTTTTTCCCTAAGTTCCCCTCTCGACCCCATTTGTCCTGGATGCAGAATAAACAGCTCCCTCAAAATGCCGGACTCCACAATCGAGTGAAGTAAAAAGAGTCTGTCCGGTAAAATACAATGATTAATGGCAAGCTGTGTAGTTTCCTCTTTTGCCATCTTGACATTTGTTGCCTGTGCTCAGGCCACAAAAGAGACACAAAAACGCGGGGCCTGGAAGGAATCTTTCAGTCATCTCGCTTGATTACGTCCCTGGTATGTAATGTTAAGACGGAATGTTTCAAAAGAACCGAGCGAGCTTCATACAATGTTATAACCATGGCAACCATGTTGCTAATTATTTTTGTAACATTGCGGAATGGGGAGAAAGATTTGCGTGAGTGGAAGGCGCGGACCTCATGCATTCCCTCTTGCTCGAAATTACAGCTCCTCCCACGCGTTAAAGAAAGCTTGGCCATCTGACTCATTCTGCGGGAGGCAAACACATTACACGTGTTTTGCTGATTGATTGTCTCAGGAACATAATAGAAGCTGCTTGGATTGTGACACCAGGCAGTCATATAATATTGCTAACCACCAATTTAGCCTTCATTTCTGAAGGTAGAATTTGTGAGCCCTTCAGATGTGCAGTTTATTGCCAGACGCCACAGTTTAGCACAGATGAGAATATTCTGTGAAAGTCATTCTATGTGAAGCATATTCGGATGCAAAATCCCCACAAGGGCACTAGTTACCCCTAGTCCTGGTGCCTGGGTCGGCCATTTTAAAATGTCCCCCCCTTGCTGTGTTAGATTACAGTTTAATACATTTTGTTAAATATGTAAGACGCATGTAAACAGCAGTCCAGGGATTCCAAAGCCTAGTGCGCAAGAAAGAATGTCGGAGTGTTTATCATACAGCTGTGCCAAAAGCAAAAGCTGAATGAATGAGATGGAGATTAAAGCCGGTAGTCTGAGCCCGCATTCAATCATTGCAGTCACTGGGTGCGCCTCCTGCATGCTGATGAAGAGCCATGAATGGGCCCATGCACTTTCAATCCAATATATTTTCAGGCAGTAGTGATTATTGCTTGTATTCAGCCAAGGCTGCAGATAAATGGCAGGGCCTTGCTTAGCAACAGAAGGCTCTCTCTTGTCCAATTTGGATCTGGTAACTGACACGAGAGGCTCTCTTTGTGGGAGTTATGCTTACAAACATGCTTTGTACATGTGATATGGTTGCCTGTATTTTAGATGCTGTGCTTGTTAGGTGAATGTTCGGGGCTTTTAACAGGGCTTGTTTAAAGCAGTGACTGTGGCAAGATGAGGAAAGAAAATAGCACAATCTGCTTTTAGGAGAACTATCCTCACAGATAACTTATTCTATTCATATGGCCGCTTTATTTTGTCGCAAGATGAGCACTCAAAATAGCATCCTTCAAGTCCCTGCCGCAGAAATGAATATGCCCTCGTTATATTGTGACAATGATCAACTAACCCTCCTCTCACGTTTAACCAGTTCCTACTTCCTTTATCATTTTATTCTTTAACTTCAACTTGACAACTTCCAATTTTTGTCTATGGCCTTTCTCCTGCCCCAATATTTCTTTTCCACCTCACTAGCTTGCTCTTCCCTGGACCAAGCCTGCCTTCTTTTCCTTCTCTTAGTCTTTCCTTGCTTTCCATTGTTCTGTTTCCTCTTGCCTCTAGTCTCGTCATTAACACCTTTTAAACCACTGTGAAAAAAACAACCTCTAAGGCATGGGTACACACAAATATTTTCCCAGGGGCCACAAATGTAGTCTGTGATGTGACCAAGGGCCGCATTGATACTAGCAATATGGCAGTCAAGGTTTGTGGTGAGGTGGGTGTAAGGAAACCTAGGCGCATACAATTAGTGTATGAATTGCACAATGTGAAGTCCAAAAACTGGGATTTATCCCGGCTTCTCTGCTTAACCAAATTGTGTGAGCCTGCGTAATTATTTTATTTCACTTTCCCTCCTTTTTCTTCATTAACACATAAGGACCTTAAAATACATTACATCGGGATGTGTGCTGTTCAAACCCTTCTCTGGTGTTTGAGTTAATGAACTATATGTTGTTCATGTATAATAGAAACACCAGTCCCGAAAAGTTGCACATGACAACTGACTTGCCTCTTCGTACACTATTGGCATTGTTATCAGGGTGTAGGGAAGAATTCATGTTTGAAAGCTATCACTTCTCAATGCACTGATAATCTGATGTACTAAGGTGAAACAGTTCTGCAAGTTAATGAATTATTAACAGACTTACTTTTACTAGAAGATGTTTTCAGAAATTATGGTTTTCCTAATGTTAAGGGACACCCAAGTTACTTCCTTTCTTTGACTTAAATTAACCTTTAAATAAAAGCTTGTCAGTTTATTTAACATATTGATTATGCTAGTCCTGAGTCACGTAAACATTAGCCTAGTGCTGCTCTTGACCAGGGGTCCGGATGTAATGGTCAAGAGGGCCGCATGCGACCCTCGGACTGTATCTTGAGTATTACTGCCCGCAGATGTTATTTCTGTCCCCTCCCATCTATAGCCACCTATTGGGCACATGCTCCTCCCTTTCGCTATCTTTCTAGCACTATTGGCACAATCTCTGAATTGAGTTTATTGCTGAGCAGTGATAAATGAAGCAACTCATACAAAACAACTGTGAACATTTACAGCCAGTGTCTGGGCGCTGAACTATTCCTATTCCCTGCAACTTAAACAATCTTCCTCATCCCTGTTGACTTCTTTCTAAGCACCTTTGATGCTGCAAGTTTCTTTTTGCCCCCCTGTGCACTGCACTGGGCAACAACTGTTTCCACATCATCACCATCTCTGGTCAAGACTCCCTCAGAATCCCCAAATCTTTTTTTGCTATCGTTATAATTTCCAAGCCTGTAGAATGAACCAACTAATTATTCCCCAAAATCAAAATTAATGCATTTAGGCTCGGCTGTCTCTCTCGCATTTTCCACTGCGGTTGCATCAATTGACCTCAGCTCATCCCCTATCCCATAGCCTCTTACCACTACTTCTTCCTCATCCAGTCTCAAATAAGCACCTTTTCCCTGCTTCTCTGTCTGCACCCATAGCCCAATTAACAATGTATTGTTTACAGATCCAGCCTTATTTTTTCAGCATTCCCCTCGATCCTGTCCATTTGACAAAAAATACTCCTTCAGTCACACATGAACCCCATCCATAGTCCTGCAAACAGTCACTCTTCCACTCCCCTAGCCTCCAAAACTGTAGTTCCTGCAATCTCTTTCTGGATTCTACTGTGACAGCTACTACATGTGTGCCAAATCTGTAAATTTTCCAGTAATGTCTGACATCGGCATTAGGTGATGGGGTTTCAAGACTTCCTTAATTGCGATCTCCAGCTGTCTACTAGTGCCCATCCCCAGGGACACCACCTTGTAAGCAAGGTTTAGATGCCCCAATATTTACTGTATGATGCACAACATACAGTTTCTTTTGTTATGCCTACTCTACAAGCTCCTGTAGAGTCCTCAATTAATCTGGTGGCATGCATAATTAAATTGCACAGTGCAGATGCTTTAAGCCCAGAAACCCAAGCATATGGAGGGCCCTTGGGGTTATTCTGCTAAAGGGAGACACATGTTGACACTTAACTAAAAGTCGCCATCTGCCTATTACACTCTCCTCTCATGTCCTTTGGTCCCACCAATAGAAAATCATTGTGGTAGTGTAGCGCAAGCTCTGATCTTGCAACCTCCCTCACTTCCCATTCCAAAAATGTGCTAAACATTTCACCCAGTTGCCCGACGCAGATTCCTTGAATTTCAATTGCTCCCGAACTGCGCCTCGGCTCCCGGACTTAGACGGCGGACCGTACTCAACTTGAGGAACCTACCTTAACTACGAGCATTAGTTCCCACTTATCCAGAGCCCGCCCCCTGACATCTATTCTGGTGAAGACGTTTTCTTTCCCCCGGGCCAAAACGGGGCTCTGTCTCTGTGCCCCCGCTTCACCATACTTGGACTTCTACTTGGACTCCGTTGAGCCTTCATGAATTTTCTGGAATTACGAAGACAGCAAACACAGCTTTTACCCCCTGCCAATCATATCCACCCACTCACCAAAGTGGCAACCCGGTCCTGATGAAGATCCTAAATAAATAGGATCAAAACGCCATCGATCCCTTCTACAGCGCGATTTATGGCACACCATCAACCTTGGTTCACAAAACAGAGAATCATCTCTCATTGATTGAGGACGAACCATTGCCTTTGTACATATTGTGTTTTTGGCACATTGTCACCTTGCGTCCTCGCTGTATTCACCCACTTGTCACTTGCACCGTCACTCTTTGTTTCACAAACACTTAGTGCATAAAGGCCCCTTGGGTTGCAATCGCATTTTATGCCTATAGTGCTGCTTTAACTGTTCTGTATGAAATGTGTCCTCAAATATATGATGCTACGTGCACTTTCTATAAACTGTAATCCAGAGTATCTACCTTTTTTCTCCACGTTCTTGTAATGTTTTGTACATACATATATATATATATAAGGGGTGTTCACTTTCAAACTATGCATTTAAAACAAGCATTTTGTCTTGAGTACATGTTGCAGCGTGATCAAGGGCATACCTTGCCAGCTGCTTAGCTGCTTTCTGTGTACCGAAAATAAATCGATATGCTGAAGTCTTGTGGTCCGTCTCCCTTCTGTTTGCTGGTGTGCTAAGCAGGCGCTGGAAACACCGAGAGATCCAGAGGAGTCACGTGGTACATATATATATATATATATATATATATATATATATATATATATATATATATATATATATATATATATATATATATATATATATATATATATGCAAGGGACGATTGGAGCTGCTATATATATATATATATATATATATATATATATATATATATATATATATATATATAGCAGCTCCAATCGTCCCTTGCTCCAGAAACGATAACGCACTCACAGGGGTATGTTTACAAAAATTTATTTCGGCTTTTCTGACAAGACAAACAGACGCGTTTCAGACCTCAAGTCCTTCGTCAGTATATATATATATATATATATATATATATATATACTCGCCCCCTTCACTGAATCCGATTGAGATATTGTTGTTGATAATACATGTACACCCAGATCTCAATTCGGTCTATGGGTTATACTCCTGTCGCTTTACCCTAAACATTTCAAAGGCCTCATCTGCTACTATACAGCCCGTTGGCATGGTTCTGTCTATATACATTTTCCATGAAATCGTATCCTCAGTATATCTTGTGGGTGGACTGGAAACAATTGAAATGTAGATTTTATATCTGTTTTAACAATTTGACCTCCTACCCCACATTTCAGCACCATCTGTACCACCTCATCTAAACTCGTATGCTACTGAACACAGCCTTTGAATAATATGATCATTAAACGACAGCCATTCTGGCCACAAAAGGTGGTGTATCAGCCTGTATTTTCTATTTGTCTTCTTAAGTACAAGATCCCTCAGTGAAATGGTGAGGTCCTCCATCAGGGGGTCTGTAAATTGACCTGCCACCCTCCCCTCTCCACCTCTTTTGTCAGTTTATCCTGTATTAACTGGTCTTTACCTTGACATGATTTAAGTCCATCTGCCCACCTGAACTTCCACAGATTCTCACACAGGAGTCTAAATGTGTTCATAAAACCTGTCTCTATGTAGCCAGGTAGGTTGAGATGCTCTAGAAAGTGTTGTATGGGAAGCAGTAACTTGCTCGCATGTGCAATGTTGTCAATGGCCTGATAGGAGTCATGAATTACAACCATAATCTGTTGTCCAATTCTCCCCAAGCCTTAGAGAGGTTCATGCTCTTGCAGGACCAGAACTCTTCATCCTATCTCAACCAGGACAGCCCCCTGAAAGCTGATATTGTTTGCCTTGATTGTATCCATGTATTTTGAATGACCCACAATGGCCTCTGGGTTCTTTTCAAATATAATACTGGAATATATAGTGAATGCCGCAATCGATGTTCCTGTGTTTGTGGTTGTTGAAAATTGGGTTTCTGGATGGCAGAGGTATGCACCCTGTCGAAGCAGAAACCACAATCCTACTCAGGGCAAGTGTATTACATACTAAGGGCCCAATTACGATGCCAGATGGACCAGAGTCGTCTGACATCATTTGGGAACTAGAACCGAACGACCTCCTGTCGTTGGTTCCAGCCCAGCAAGTAGGATGCATTTGAACCCTGTTTGGTTGCAATCTTATTCCTATCAATGGGAGCATGCATTCTAATAGGAATGCATGCTCTCATTGTTAAAAGCAGAGGTGCAGTTCATCCCGGCACCCCTTGACAGGCACCTCAATGTGTCTGCCACCGGGTACAGGGATCAACAAGGGAGCACCATTTGGTGGCCTTGCACCCATGGGAACCCTGCTGAGGACCCCAAAGAAGTTGGAAAGGTTGTGAAAATCTGTCATGGAAAGAGCCGTCAGGGATTACTGAAGGCTTTCTGAAACGTGGACAGGCTCTCTGAGCCCGTCGGAGGCCATTCAGAAATTCAATTCAGATTCCCTTCTGACCGACCCCATCAATATGGGTCAGTTAGAAAGGAATCCGAACAGCTGATTACGATGTGGTCTGAACAGCTCCAACCGATGGTCAGAGCTGTTTCACACCGCATCTTAATCGGCCCCTAAACTAAACAGGCAATGTGTAAAGTAGTTCTGCAAACATACACACACACACATACAGTGACGCTGCAAGATCTCATTCCATGTGAGATGTTTTTTCTCCTCAGGATCCAGGTGATGCAATAAGGGGTTCACCCCTTAACATCCCCAACTCCAACTGTAAGTTACGGAATGTTAGGGCATAACTTACAGTCAAGTCCAGTTCTCTCACTCACTGGCAAGAACCAGCAGGTCAACACAGCTAGCGGCAAAGTGGCAGTTCCTGCTGGCCGCACAGCAGTGCTTCCACCTGGTAAATGTCCTCAGTTCCAGAAGTGTTTTTAGTATATGGTGTCAGAGGTCCTGTATTTATGCCCATTTTTGCCTTTGAAATAGGGAGACTTCAAAGTAAGGCCCTTGTTGTGCACAAGACCATGCCCTTTCCTGCCCTGGCCCCAGCCTCACCACAGGGGAGCATGCAAACCTTTCGGTGGGGACAGGCACTATTCAGGTTTTTGCTCCTCTCTCTCACTTTAGGTCAGGAAGACCCATCAGCCTGGTGATTGGCCTTCAGGATGTGAGTGGCACACATCAGCCCCCTCTGTGTGTGTCAGTCTAGAGGGAATGTACAAAGCCCAACTGTGACCCAACCCAGGTACGTATTCAAAGACAGGAAGAAGGCACAGAATGGTTTAAGTAGGAAAACATTTCTTTTTAAGTAAGAAAATAGCAACTTTCTAAAAGTGGCATTTTCAGACCTGCAATTTACAACCCAACTTCACTAAAAGATGTGTTTTTAAATTGTGCGTACAGAGACACCAAACTACTCTTCCTATTTTTTTTTCCATTTGGAAGTTACACTTGTAAAATGTTACAAGGGATCTCCAATGCTAACCTATGGGAGTGATAGGCCTTGCAAAAGTGAAAAGCGAATTTAAATGTTTTTCACTGCCAGGACATGTCCTACTTTTTAAATACACTGCAACCTGCCCATGGGCTGTCCAGGGCCTATCCTAGGGGTGACCTAAGGGTAATAATAAAAAAAAGGGTTAGGCCTGACAAATAGGTTAACGTGACAAGTCAAAATGGCAGTTTTAAACTGCACACACTCTGCAGTGGCAGGCATGAAACATGTTTGAATGCTACTCATGTGGGTGGCACAATCAGTGCTGTAGGCCAACTAGTACCATTTGATTTACAGGCCCTGCTCACATGTGGTGCAATGTTGTAGGGTTTTATCAGTGAATCAATTAGGCAAATCATGGAGAAACCAAATGCCATTATATTTTAGTCACAGAGCACAGGCTCTTTAGCAGTGAAAATTTCCACAGTGAAAAATAGTTTTAAACAAGCAAAAATGAAGTTCACCCCAGAGTCAAAACATGAGGTCAGAAAAAAAAGTCAGGGGAAACCACGCCAAAAGATGCCTGGTCTAACAATGGTACTTGCGGGCACGTTCCCAATTCCTGTTTATCTGCTTTGGACCCATTCTTGCACTCAGACCCTGTATAACAGGTTAAAGATATCCACATACTCTTTCTCCACATTTTGACTTTTGTGCTTGTCAGCAGACAATTACCTAATGCATCTATAACTCCTATTCATGGTAGCTTCTTCCCCTTGCCTCCCTCGTTCACCTTTCCTTTGTCCTCATTTTGGGTCATACCCTTACCCGTGCCCACTCCTTCCCCTTTACACTTTTGTGTGTCACAGGAACCACTGCCTTTGCACCCACCGCTCCTGTCATTCCCAGATCCGATCTTCCCCACATCCTCTTTGTGTCCTTTCCCGCATATACTTTCTCCCATCTCTAAAACAATACCTACTGAAAACTAGACCATTCCTCCTTCCTTGTTTCTCCCCCTTCTTCCCCTTTTCTCTTTCAGCTCCCCATTGCTTCTTCCAGGGTCCCTTACCACCATTTAGCCGTATACTCTCATTCAGTTCTGATTATTTTCCAAATGAACCAGTCCTCCTTGTCCCAGCACCATTTATGTCGCTTTTTTAAACCACTCCACTGTGATTTCTTCATGCAGCCCCTTAACATCTGGTACTTATCCGTAGCCATCAATCTGTGTTTTCTCTATGAGCCACACCCACTATGTTTGTCCTTTGCTGACTCCTCACATGCAGCTCACCTTTCCTCTTCTTCCTTCTCCTATCCAGTTTTTCCTTTTATGATGTTCATGTAATTTCTCCTTCACTCGTATTTCCTACTTCAGTTTCCTCTCATGACTCATCATCCACTTTTGACCGCCTCCCCACCCCCACCACTTATTATGCCACACTACCTGCCCACATTCCTAGGTCTCCTTGTTGCCTTTTGTAGGCATCACCTCTACTGCCAAACTTATCATACGTGTCTTCCCACTCCCCTTTCAACCCACTTCATCACATGTGCTCATTACTTAAGACTGCTACATTTTTGGAACCAGTCCTGGTGCTGTTTTTGAGGCACTGTGTCCTATCCTCCTCTGCCCTCTCTCACTCCTGCCCTCCAGCTGCCCCTTGCCGTTCATGTTCACTCGTCGCATGGAGGGTGCTCACACAGGAACCTATGGCCCCATACACCAGAATCTTCCAGCATCACATAGGCTACCTGTACACAGAAAGCGGCTCCCGCCGGGAGGGAGCCCAATAGTTTCATCCTGCCTGCACTCTCGCGGACAGGGAAACACAGAATTGCTCCCACCGGGGAGGTGCAGAAGAAAATCCACTCTTGCCGAGTGGGAGCAATGCTGGCTCCTGCAGCAATGGGATGGCTACAGGCAGGAGAGCCGGCGGGGCTGTGGGATGCCCCAGAAACTGAACATAGGTTATACGTAGGGTTTGTGTAACTTGCGTAATTTCGTGTAGTGTAATCACATGGAATTACAAACAAATTCTGCAACAGTATGCGGAATTACACAAGAAGAGTAATTCTGCATTTAGCTCTATTTATTAGTGCAAAATGCCCCCTCACATCTAAAATGGATGCAAGGATGCATTTTGCACTAAAAAATAGAAATAAATGCAACAGAACATAAATAGCGAGCATGCGCAACAGCTCACACTCACTAAATGCGCACTTGGGGTAAGAATTTTTCCCCCAACTTGCTCCCAGCATTTAGTGTTAGTTTATTAGCACAAAGTGCACCCTTGTGTCAAAAATGGACGTGGGGATTCATTTTACACTAAGAAAATAGCACTAACTGCAACAGAATGTAAACAGCAGCAGGAGCAGCACACGCTAAATGTTCTCTCGCGGTAGGATTTTTTTTCCAATTACCCTTAATTACGCAAGAAGGTGTAATCGCATTATTATTGGTAATTACGCTTCAAAGAGTAACATAGGACTGCTGAAATGACTCCAATTACTCTGTTGTGATTGAAATTCCGCCCAGGTCTAGTTATGCATTTTAAAAGGATCCCCCAATACACAAGACTATATTGTGCACCGAACTGGCTAAAAAAGCATCAATTTCCTTTTATGCAAAATGTGGACATTTTCAAAAATGTGCTAAAAAACTGTTGTATATTCCTACAACAGATTTTTGTAGATCTGTCTCCTGTATGTGATGTAGGAACAAAAGGAGTGAAACCAATAGCTCTGCCTAAAAAGGATATGTGAATCCATTCAAACTCTCTTCAGCATTAGTGCCTCATTTAAAATCCACATGAATAGGAGAATTTTCTTAATTGGATTTTGATAAAAGGACCACATCATCTCTCAGCTGGTCATTATTTGAAGTACTGAGGAAATGTCAAAACAGAACCCTCTATGTAGTTCCATTTCATACTATGGCATGTAATACCAGCTGGAGAATAGAAAACCACTCAGTACAAAAATACATGGGAATGTGTCTGTAAGTTTTATGATCTGGAATACTACAGACTTCTTGGTACAGTTACTAACATGACCATTCTTTAGGTAGGTGTTCATAGGTTTGGGTGGCCTATGGATAGTACTTCATACTTATACATTCCGTTCTCTCTTTAGTCTTAGTCTTTCAGCTTTATTATAATTTTGATCCAATACAGATTAGTAGTATCTGTTAGACCTGTCATTCTTAGGGTGGTCTTCCCCCAACTTTTTACCTGTTTAACTCCACTTTTTGCTGTATCTTTTTGTTGGCCTTAGGACTCTGAACACTTTACCACTGCTAACCAGTGCTAACGTGCATGTGCTTCTCCCTTAAAACATGGTGACATTGGTATATACATGAATAGAATATTTAGTTTACCTGTAAGACCCTTGTACAGTGGTATACCATATACCCAGGGCCTGTTATCTAAATGCTACTTGTGGTCCTACAGCACTGAATATGGCACACACACAAGTAGCCTTTCAAACCTGTCTCATTCCTGCCATTGCAGGGCCTGTGTGTGCAGTGTACTGTTGCTTTGACTTGGCATTTAAAACCACTTGCCAAGCCTTAAACTCCTCTTTTATTACACATAGATTACCTCTATGGTAGGCCCTAGGTAGCCCTAAGGAAAGGGTACTGTCTAAGTAAAAGGTAGTATATGTACTTTTAAATTTACATGTCCTGGTAGCTACAAACACCTACATTTGTTTTTCACTGCTGTGCTACCTACTCCTCTCATCGGCTAGCATTTGGGGCTGCCTTAAAACACTTTAAAACTGTAATTTCGCTTTAGAAAGGAGTATCTAAATCATGTTTCATATCTTTGGAATGGCAATGATAAATCCTCTTTTGTGGTGAAAATGAATTTGGCATTACTATTTTTGAATTGGTACTTTTAGAAGATGGACATTTTTCTGCTCTTACCTTTGATCTGTGGGCCTGCAGCCTGTCTCCAATGCACGTCTGGGCTGGCAGATAGTTACACTTTGTGCATTCCTTCTTGACAACCACAAACACAGGAAGGGTGGGTGTGACAGAGCACTGATCTACATTCATCTGCATTCTGCTAGCCTTCTGGGGAGGAACGGGAGAGGGAGCTCACACTTACATTTGTCAGTCAGTCAGGCGATCACTTGCGTACAGCCCTGGAAGTATTAGAGACATAGATGAAGCCTGGAACAGCAAGTTGGAAAGAACAGCATTTAATAGAGCATGTAACACCATGGCCAAGAAAATATCCTTTATGGAAGACAAAAGAAGACTGACTAAATGTCGTCACACTTGGGTGGTAATAAATTCATATATAAAGCTAAACCGCAACAATGTTTAGTGGCCCACTTTCGACTATCATTAAAAAAGAGGTTCATGGCATACAGATTAGGTGACAATGATTCATAGGATTTGGTCACCACCTGGAAAAGCAAACAGCAAGCGGAAAATTGTTGTCTATGTGGATATCGCACAGAATCAATAAACCACCTGATGTGCTTTTGCGGTACCTTAAAAGTCGAAAGAAGGAAGTTGTTAAAAGCATCTTTAAATGACTTAAAAATTCGCACTTGCAGACAGGCGGTAACAAGCTGGATGAGGTTTCATCAAATATTTTAATATGTCGTGGTGTAAGATTCATGACACTAGTGGACAACCTCCTACTGAAAGCAGATTAAGAACAAATGCTGGGGGTTGGAACAGGTCTGGGAATTTTATAGAAACTGTGATTATTTCAAAGTTTTATTGAAAATACGACGCTTTTAAATCTTGATTGTTATACATTTTACTGTGTGCTTTATGGGTGTGATAAACCAAATAAAGTTGTTTTTTGACTGCCACCCACATTTGAATAGGCTGTGTCCTGTCTCCACACACATTAAAGAGTAACCTCCACAGATAGCCTGGTGGACAGGACAGGGATGAAAGGGGACCTGTGCACTTCAAGGAGCTGCTTTAAAGTCATCTCCCACTTCAAAGGCACATTAGGTATAAGTACCTGGGCTCTGACCCTATCAAATCAATACACTTCTGGACCTTTAAAGAACTTGGCTGGATTAAAGACTGCTGTGCTGTAAGGAAGGCCTTTTTGCCTTGACTGACTGTTTTGAGGAACTGCTGCCTGTTGCTGCATTACGTTTGCTGATCGAGTTTCTCAGGCTACCATGCCGTTTTCCGTCTCTTCAGAATATAAATCTGAATTGACAGATCATCTACATTGTGCTTGAACTAAGGAACCTTCCTGTTTGTATTAGTTTCACAAAGACAGCTTTATAAGCCCTGAAAAAGTCTCATTCATGTGACAAAACGCGTTGGCTAAAAAAGAGGCTACAAAAAGAAAAATCTGCTGTAATATTGGATCGTTTTTTCTACTGTTGAATACTACAATAAAGAATTGAAAGCTAACTACATTCAAGATCGGACCTGTTCATTTGGAATGAATTTTATTAATTGACTGAAGGACACTAAAGACTATGGAAGAGACTTTTTGATGGGTGCTGATTTCACATTTCGTGTTTTGAACCCAGAGTGACTACAAGGGTTTGCTGGCTTGCTTCCTGTTTTGCAAAGTCTCAGGGACAAAAAAGACTTCCTGCAATTCTGCTGGTGCTGCTGGAATCTAGTGCTGCTGGAATCTGCCATCTGTGAGTCCTGCCCTTGCCTGAGGTACCCCCTCTAGTTCTGGGCCTCAGAAGTGGGGTCTGCAGCTGTGTTTCCACAAAACCAATGTATCATCACCACTGCGCCGATCGGAGGTGCCGCAGTGCTGATCTGAGGACATTCCTGCAAAGCTCGAGAATGGCACAGAGCCGATCCAAAGTGCAGATGTAGCAGTTCAACTTTAATGCTGTGCTAATCCGAGGTTGCCACTGTAAGGCTTAATTATGATGCATCGACGCGACTACATGAATTGGAACCGATGCATCAGACTCTCGCGTTGACGCTTTGCTTCATCCAAGATACTTTTTCAGTGGGACCTGGGTGAGTCTCGTAGCTAATAAACAACAACGGTACCAGAGGGTCTCAAGAAATGTGCCCAAAGGAAAAGAAAAGCCAACCTATCCCTGACCTCTAAAGAGATGCGTCACAGAAAGCTCTCAACAGGATGAGGAAAATACCCATCAGTCACCAAACGGATCCGCCCTTCATCATTTGGGATTTTATCCGTACCACCCGTCTGAGAAGATCGGTGCCACACTCAGAGGTCAACCCGGTGGTAAGGGGGTTCCTCGACAGGTATAGGCAATGACAGTGTGGTGTGCCTCTCGATGTTATGAGTGGCCAAAAACATGGGACTGGGGTGTGCAGTGTTGGAAAGGGTGCGGAAGTGAAAAAGCCAAGAAGGGGGTGTATTAAAATTGGTTCAGAAAGAGCACTCTACAAAATTTATTCTCTGTGTGCCTAACATACCAATATTAAAACTAAGTGCAACCTAGGGCTGTCTGATTATGTAGACCGCCTGAGGTAGAAGTGGTCGACTAGTTTCTGCAATCAAGGGACTATTGCGTCCTTGCATTCATCAGGACCAGAATACAAATAAAACTACTGCACCGTGTGGATTAAGTGAAGTGAAGGGTGACACCAGGAAGGCAAAAACAAGTGCATATGATCACCTGAATGCTCCGGGTGCCCTTACAGTCTGTGTTGATCACTAGGACAAGAGAAGAAGGTTAAGTGTAGCTATCATTATCCAGTGGGCTGTAAAGAAAGTCCATTTCATGTAAATCAGACAAAATATCATACTCAGAGTATTGATATGCAGATACTCAAAATGAGTATAACCTGAGGTTAATTCATTTGGAAAGAAAATTCATAAACCAAATGTCTTTCAGTGCTTACCTCGATCTGTAAGGTAGACTGGCCTCACCCCACCTGGCAGCGGCTCAGGGGAAGATGAAGCACCGCTCTAGAAAACATGTCAATCACATGTCACACACAGTGAGCACATACAGAATCACCAATAAGTCTCGTAGCTAGCCTGCCCTCCATCATGCTCGGCCTGAACTTTGGATCCAGGCTAGTCCATTGCGTCCTCATGTAACCTTTTAGCGCTATTGACTTTAAAGCACGGTTTATGCATTTATTCTTTAAAACTTCATATCTCACCTTCTACTGATTGGATTTTGTCCTTTTGGTCATGTTGTGCTCAGATAAATGTCCTCTATTACCCACACCTATGTGGAGCTTTTTTGTGGTGTTTTCATTTAATTACTCTGTGTGTGTGAATGTGTGTCTGTGTTTTTGCACAAATAGTTTGCACATTGCCTCTTAAATTAAGCCTGCCTGCTCTGAGGCAAGCTGCCAAAGCGTGAGCACAGATTAATCTACAGTCATCTTGCTTACACTAAGTGGGGTTGTTGTTCCTACTTGGTCAGGGTGCAAACCTCTGCCAACTATAGACCCAATTTCGAACAATATCCATACAGTACAGTTTTTAGTTGTGGGCCTTGTAGAGATATAAGCCACTTACCTGCAAAATAGAGAAGGTAGCCATCACCACATTTGTCAGGACTTTGGCATGTTCCCTCTGAACAACATAGATAATTCCCATCTTAATGTAGGGCACCCACTCCTGACTCTGCACTTGCCTGTGGCCATAAGAAATATATGGTGCTCCATTAATGTGGTCTCCTGCACGTTCTCCCTGTCTTTCTCTCATCTCTGCTTTAGGTAGGGACTTTGAGGTTGTGAGTCTTTCTGTAGTCCCTTTGCCTTTCCATGATTGTTCAATTCATATGCAAGGGTCAGCTCTGGAGTGGGTTATGTATTCCTATGTGTATAGAAGGCTTAGGGTTCCATATAGGCTCCACCACATTTAAATGTTAGCTCTAGGCCTTTGTTTGCCACTGAACCCTTAACATGGGGGTGAGCCACAAAGCTTCAGCGTCTGTGGGGAACATTATGGAGTGTCCTTCGGTAATCTCACCTATTCACAACTCACTGCAGATCATTAGCAAAGATGGAAGTCTTGCCCCTAAAACTGCCCATTTGGACTGCACCACAACTGCAGGAGTTGGTATAACCTGCGGTAGCCCCAAATTATTAAATAAATGTGCAGCCACCATGTTGATGATATATATACCTTGTCTTCGGACCAATGTGGTCCACACAGCAGTCTCAGGACTAAGGTACGTACTGCTCTTGCCCCAAGTACCATTACGGGGGGTTAATAACCAGGTAAAACCAGGAGCACTAGCATACTAGGAATGCCCCATTACAGTATGATATAAACAACTATTTTAACTATCTTGAATTAAAACCTTGATCTATATTGTACAACACATTATATTTATTCTCTGTCATGTATTCCTATTGTTCCACATACACTTTAAATCCTATACATTTTATATAATAAACCTATATTAAATCTCGTGAATACACATACCAAGAAGTGTCAATGGTACAGCATGTGCAATTAAATATTGAAAACATTCAAAGCTAAATCAATATATTTTGCAAACTTCTGTTGCACCAAGGATTGTGGTGTATTTAGTGGCAACTGGAATTTTGTTAACTATGCATATATATTTTGATATCCCTGTTGTGGGATAGATGATTCTAAATGACAGTATTTTGTGTTGATGAATAAATTGTAAATACATTCAGCTAGTGATATAAGAAGAAATAACTTCAGCCATTGTTAAAGGTTATCAGGAAGGCACAGAGAACCTATGAATCCTCATTTCATCACAAACACCTTTCAGTTCGTGGGACCTAGTGTGCCCCCCACAAGTATTATATTGAGCAGTGGTTTGAATGGAAGTGTTGCAATGAATTAATAGATACATGAATAGACTCAATACATAGTAGACAGGATTCCCATGTGTTCCCAAATAGAGATATGGAAAGAAAGGAGTAAACTTTAAACCTTTTAACCAACGTTTATTTTTAACCATGTTTGAATTTGTACATTTATGGGCCTAGTGGACGAAATAAAGTTATTTGATTTGAGTAAACTTGAAGGAACATGGATACAAAATAAGGCCAACCAGACATTCTTGGTTTGGTAAAGGATGGAAGAAGACAAATCTTAAAGCTATCTATTATTTTGCACACAGAGGAACGGTATCGATTTGGGAGAGCTGGCAACTGTGTATAATTTAATAATGTGAACGAAAAGAAATATTTTGATATCACAGATTATTGTGCTAAAATGAAAACATTAAGAGACCCAGAAATCCTACCTGTGCTGCAATCCTGACATATTAAAGTTTATGTGCTGAATGAATCTTTATGTCTAGACACGTACAGTCTTGTTCTTTCGATGTTCAGTTATACATAATTTATTTACTTACGTCTCTATTTATTTGTTATTTTCTTTATATATTTTTCCATTTGTTCATTTCTTTATTGTTTTGAATTAAATCACATTTTGGCGTGTGTTTTTAGTTAGGTTTCATTGTACCAGTTGTACCAGTATTTTGCAAGTATGTTTCCCTATGTGTTTTGTTTTTGCTTTTTTCAGTTGCTCTCTTATACTTCATAAATACTTCTTGAACAACATTGATGTTCCCTGGAGCTGTATCATGGAGACATGCAGAACTTTAAAAATCAATAGCAATAAATAAATAAATATATAAGTAATGTACAACTAATCTGGATATGAACTATGTATGCACACTTAAACATATGGCAATCCTTGAAATATTGGACATAGCTATGTCCTTTTGGTTTGCGTCTGTGTAGATATTTACATGTGTGTAATTTTTTTATTAATCAAATAAGTTTGGTAGGCTGGGAGAGGCAGTAGCTATGGAGGCCGAAAAGAAAGCTGTGCTGGTGACTGGCGAGTGTGCAGCAGACTGACCGCAGCCCCTGAGCCCCTTTGTCCTTTCTTCGAGTCTGTGTCTCCACCACTCATTTGTTAAAATCAAAACACCTGCAAGTCCACCACTCAAAATTATTTCAGATTTCCCTACGCTAACTCTCCACTAATCTTCTATTTAGGTTCTGGAGTAGCTTGTTATTCGCATATAAGCATTTCAATACCTCATTGGGGTAACAAGTGCTAAATAAATGCAATCCCTTCCCTCTTCTATCGGTCCACTATCGTTTTCAAGCCAGATAGCAGTCTAACATATCGACTGCTCAAAATAATTTCATATTTCCCTAGACTAACTCACCACTAGTACTTTTTGGATTCTGGAGTAGCCTGCTACTTTTCAAAAGAGCGCTTCAACGACTTGTCAGGGGTAGTAAGCACAATATAAATGCATTTAAAATTGCAATTACAATAACTGACCATTGTTTAGAAGGATTTAATTACACCAAGTTCCTCATGTCATTGATTGAAAATCTGAAAGTTTTGGTGTTTTTATGTTATGCTTAATAATCAGCAGTCAGTATAAACTTTATTCGATTTATCTCAGAAAAGTCATAGAAGTATACACACAGATAAGCAAGCTATAAAATAGTCTAAAAACAAAGAATAAAAATTAAACTGCAGAAAAAAAGCACCACATAATACAAGTGGGTCTCTACATTTCAGTCTCAATTCACCTCATAAAAATCATGATAAATAAAAAAGACACTTTAGCTGCTGGTAAAAGTTGTCAACATAATATTGCAGGACTTACCTGCCTAATGCTGATAGTCAACGGAAGGGGCCTTATATATTTGTTGTGTAAATTGATAATCCAGGGGCAAATCATAACAATTTGCAAAGTGCCTGGAACTGAGATATCGTCACAGATACATTCAGGCAAATTAGATTATTTTATCTATCCACCATTTTAAAACATCAGGTGAAGGATCAAATTTAACCTAAAAAAGATCAACAGCCTACGATGATGACTTGACATATCAGGATCAATCCTGCTTACCATTTTCGCCACAATAAATTACCACCTTGAACGCTTTATCAAAGCAAGAACCTCTCACTCCGCTGCCACCCTGAAGGGAAAGGCTCATACGACCACCCACAATTCATTATCAAGGTTTAGCTCATCCTTAAGCCATACTGAAAGAAAAAGTAAGAGGGTACGAAGACATATGAGATCCAAGATATACCTCGTAACCAGTTCTTCACATGCAATCTCAGTCTGTATACCTTGTTGGATTTTTAAGAGGCCTCTCGAAAACACCACCTGGATGGGCGTGTATTTCCTGAGTACATAACTAAAACTGGCTATAGCAATACATTTAGCTTTAGAAATATCTAACATCGCCTTTGTAGGCTTGTCCCCAAAATTTGTCCCCCAAATATTGTGAACCGTCACTAATACTGTAGATGGCCCTTATAAAAATCATTATATTATTATTGAACAAGGGTTGTCAGTTAAGGTGGTAATCACATAAAATACCCAGATAAAAATCATTCTTCCCTGCCCTTTACCACACATTGTTGGGTTTTAGTGATTTTTGGGACCCACCACCATAAAATGGGATTTTTTATTTTATAGTTAGTTGTGAGACAGAGACAATCCATAAAACTAATGAAAAGTTCTAAAAGATGCTGCAAGCCCCTGCCTGTACTTGAAACTAAAACTGCATCATCAGCATATAGGAGTGCAGGCAGCGGCCTCCCACCCACACTCGGAACATCATGATCTTCAGCTAATTCTAGGTAAAGGCATATTTTGCAATGGCAAACACACTTTATTATGTGAATCATAAGGCCTCAGCAAGAGCCATGTATCAACTGAAAAATTATAAACACATCAAATCTAGTATCTTACTATGATGATGTTGTTACTTTTTCACATTTCATTGGAATGGATGTTCTGAATCTGAACAGTGGCAATTCTATAGCATCTACACTAGAACATGCTAGTAGATGTTTAAAAAAAATGTTAATTTAGAAATGATTAGAATAATTAGATATAACTGTTAACAAAAACAGCCTGCACTCCCTGAAATATTTCCCATGTATAATAGCCTTTTATTATTAAAATGAAAGTATAATTATTATTTGCATTCTAAATTCATAGAACAGTGCATTCAATTGGCTAATTCTGTAAAAAATTACCAAGTCTTGCCCTTTCATAGCATTGATGTATCTGTTGGCTATGGTGTGTATGGAACACTGATAATAAATGTTTGTGAGCTGTGTCAATGTAGGTGTGAATTAGGCTAATATATATATAATATCCTTATGGTCCTCTATAATCGTTGAACTCTGCTTCTCTATTATCAATCTTCTTCATGTCCGGGAACCCATTCTTTGATATGCTTCACTTTAAAGTCTTTTAAGGCCCTTTTCTCAGGTTTATTCTTTCTAGCAAAAACTGTAAACATCACAGAGCATAAAAGAGGAATAAGGTTTGCAGAAGAAAAAATAAATCTCCTTACAAGTTCCTTTTGTTGATATTGAATTGAATTAAAGAGTCATACTGTAGGCATGCATATATTATAGTGTTTTTATAAAGACGTGCTTAAGACTCAGGTATTAGAAAATGTGTTATAAAAGCTATTTTTTGTTTATAAAATGGTCAACTTTCTTTGCTGTAACACATTTGGGTTAGTGTCTTGTAATTCTCAGCTGTCTATTTCATTAATGTTTCCTTGTGGGCTGCTAGCTATTAATTCATGTTGTGTTATTGAATTATCCACAGTAGATGGTGAAATATAACCTCTGAGCTAGTGTTACAGCTTTTTAGAAAAGCTTTATTGAAGTTCACCAAAGGACATTGATATTGGTATTTGCCTAACAAACTGCCCTTACAAACTCACTAAACTACCCATCACTCTACCAAATGTACATTTATGATGAGCCTCTCCAGTAGATATGTTAATCACCAAAGGTATCTTGATGTTATTATTATTGCCAGGACATTGCTGGGCACACAAGGTGCTCTCCAACAGCTGCTTTTAACCAGTAAGATATTTCAAAATACAGCTCCACTTCCAAGACGGCCACCGGTGCGGCAAGAACAGCTGCACCGCCCTAAAGCCGGAACTGGGTGACAGGCAATTACTGGTCATATGTAAATGTGCATGGTTTTATGCCAGATGCTGACTTAGCACTGACCTAAGTCTTGCTGTTACATCCACTATCCTGCTAGATAGCAATACCCATGAGGGTCTAATTTTGTTTTACACCAGGAAAAATATATATATTTGGATGGCCTTATTGTGCATTATTCAACTGAGGTTGAGTTTTGGAGGGTTTCATATGGCTTTCTTTGGTTCTGCTTGGCCTATAGTGGTCTTATGAGTCATTGAAGTAGGACTTAAACACACAGTATTCAGTGTTTTATTTGTACCAGTGGTTTCCATGGACTCTAGTGGTACTCATTTTTGGAGACCGGGTCGCTTTATAATTGTCCCATGGGTGGATTCGCCATAATACGGCAACCCTTCTGTCCTCAAATCCAGAGTCCTCGCCTCTAGATGTGCGGTTTACCTGCCACAGACCTCATCTCTCAGTCCATAAATTGGATTCTTTAGATGGAGCGATGCCTGGTAATTCCACGTACATCCGCATCGCTTACCCTTGTTACAGGGGCAGATGTTTTCTGCTTTACCTATCATCGTGTGCATGCGCAAGATGCTGGTATATCTGCGCACAAAGCCCCAGGGAACCTTTCCATTTACATACACACAGGAGTGCGTTCAAAAGATCAGTATTATTGGAGTTAACTTCCAGTATTCTGTCAATGTACATAACGATGCAATGTGCATGCCAGAGCATGTAGCACGTTTGTTTGTTGAATGTTCGTGAATAGAAGACTGCAAGGTCCTGCTGCCACCCTTGCATCGCTTACCATGCTGCCAGGTGGTGCTGACTGTGCCTCCTGCTGCACTCTCATGCTCCACACTAGGAATGGAATGGGTGGCAGGGAATCGTACACCAGGGTCTTACTGCAGCCCTCCAAGGAGGGTGACTGGGTGGAAACATAGTGGCAGGACATCACCTGCCTGAAACCTAAGATGAAGTACCACTTGAAGGTTGGGTAAAAGGGTAGAGGGATTAATGGCATTTGTCCATACATATACATAAGATGGGTTGGCTGTTTTCACTGGGGGTTATTTCTGCGATTTAAGCAGGGCACAGCCATTTTCATGCGATCCAAGGTCACGGTCTCTGGAAACAACACATCAATGGTGTATCAGGTTTACCATGTTGCACTCGTAATTTGGAATCGGGGAGAGGGTGTGGCTAAACGGCTAGGGCAGCCGACCTTAAACCAGGTTGGAGTCTTGGTAGGAGGCTCAAACATCCTGTGATTCTCGCCTAAAAAAATGAATGTGTTCCACTTTAATGCAATTGGTGCTCGTGTAAAGCGCTCTGATACCCTCCGGCCGAGTTCGCGCTATATAAAACTTCAACAAAAGCAAATGTTGCATTGGAAACCAGAGATGTGTTTTACGTTGTGGTATTTTGAGTGAATGTGAAATGTGGACCTGCAGCTTTAATACTGTGGGCTGGTGGAGGTGGGCGGCCTCTGCAGCGGCATTGCGCCGGTCCATGCAAACTAGAGCAGAGCATTTGGGCAAATCCGGAATAACAAACTGCATGTCCGGGAGAGCTTTGAGCAGCGATGAAAGCGCTCCATCTCCTCCGCCCACACGGCCTGTTCTGTGCGTGCCACTTTTAAAAGGACTCTTCTTTTTGAAGTGCTTTGAGGCTGTGTTCGACTTTGACCCGCTTGCCTTCAGATGTCAGCACAGTGTAGAATTGTTATTCTAACAGGCATGCCTTCGGGGATAAATAGAATGTGCTTAGTCCTCATCTGAATTTTACATTATACTTCTGCTGTGTTTGTTTACGTGCGGATTCTTCAAGGGAGAATAGCTTAGCAGTATTTATCACTATGTTTTTCTCTTGTGTTTAATATAATGGGCTTGTGTTTTATTACAGCACCACCATCTAGAGACCGAGCTGTAATGTAAAGATCCAATGCACGCTACATGCACGCGAAAGTGTGCTGAGGGCATTTGTTTGTGTATATCCATCGCACACTCTTGGGAGTGAATAGCCCCATTGTGCAAATCTTAGCTGTGGTGTACAGTGAACCCTACCGGAGGGATTACTCTACTGGAAGGTGGCTACACCTATCACCACTGGTAGGTGGATGAGCAGGCAGAGCCTAATTTGGAGAACATCCAGGTGTGTGGCTTCAGGGGGTGTGTTTGTGGTGCAAAACCCCTCCAATAAATGAATTCTTGGCTTGGTATTTGGGTCTGCCGGCCCTTGAGTCGGGTCTGCTATGTCTGTATTGGCATTTCTCTTTGTCCTCATTTCACTAATAGGTTTTACACTTGTTAACCTTTTAGATCAGGAACTTTAAAAAAATTATATATATATATATATATATATATACATATATATATATATATATATATATATATATATATATATATATATATATATCTCCAAATGCGCTGCCTCCTGGATAAAAAAACAGCACGCCGTGGACACAAGTGTTTGATGATCGGTGATTTATTCAAATTGATTTCTCAAAACCCAACGCTTTTCGGGGAACAACCCCTTGTTCTACTTCTATATATATATAGTGACCAGTCTTTCAAAAATGTAGTAAATCTGCATCCATATGAGTACTCCTTGAATTTGAATGGATGCTATGTCCTACTTTTTGAAATTCACAGACATTGGCAGTAGTAGGCTTGAAAAGCTGTGTCAGTCTCAGGTCCCAGTCATACTGCTATCAAACACCCAGTAGGTGATGCAACGAATGCTTGCAAATAGCCTAACCACTAGACAAGTCTCAGTGGCATTGCAACGCATCTTTTTTCACCTTCTGTGCCACTCTAGACAGCGGCCTGAATTAGGGTTTGGCAGACAGAGGAAAGGCAGACAGGTTGACTGAGGACTTTACGACAGCCACCCTGCCTTTACTCTGCCTGCCGAATTTATAGTTAATATTCAATAACCCAGCAGACAACTCTATACATTGGCAGGATCCACAGTCACCGTGGTTCCTGTCAATTTAGGAAAGATTTTTTTTTTACTATCCTTCACAGCCAGGATATACCTGGTGGTGACGGGCAGTTAGGAAAAGGCTAAACAACTGTCCACTCTAAATAGATCAGATGTCTTTTTGTCTTCTTTCCGACAAAGTTTTACACTAAGTAGATTTTACTCCTTCGGTGCAAACCTTGTGCTCCATCCGACTCAAAATCGGATTGCTGTACCTTGAGTTTGGTGGACAGGGTACCCAGGGCTGGACTGGGAACCAAAACTGGCCCTGGCAAAGAGCTCAGCCAGCCCCCCCGGGAGAGGCCGAGCTGTTTGCCACGGCTGGTTTTGGCCGATTTTGTTACAGGGCTGATTCTGCAAAATAGGCCCTGTAACAAAACGGCCCCTAGTGGCCCAAAATCGGCCCCCACCCTAGCAGCCTCTTAGGGAAGCTCCCGGTACCCGCTATGGCCAGTCCGGCCCTGAGGGTACCTCTCCACTGTTACAATAGAGAACCTCAATGCCAAACTCTAAATCAGTCCCAGAGGCCCGCTTATGCAATTCTGCACTGATGCTGTTCCTCATAGCAATGATCCATCTCGAATGTTGGTCATCTCATGTATTCATCCTGCAGCAAGCTGCTTTTCAGTTGGGAAATTTCAGATTCACACCTGGAAATCTCACTGATTAAGCTAAACCACAAGTAACAATCATTGTTATACCATATACAGCCTCTTCTTAATTTCTCCAATACTTACTTATATGGCATAAATATTCTGAAACAGTGAGGTGATTCCAGTCAAGATTTCGCTTATGTGGAGAGCATATACTGCAGGGATTGGCTGTCGACATGCAACAGTATTTTGAAGAAGCCTGACAATCATCAAGGAGCAAGTCAATGAGACTTGTTCCCCGGTATGGCAATCACAAAGCTTCTCTTTGCCAATGATGACATGTCCAAACTCTGAGCACAAATGGCCAGATAGATGACTATATTGACCCCTTCATACATCTTTCCTCCAGCATATGAAGTCTGGGATTACTTTATTTAATCCCTCTTACCAAGCATCACCACCCAGAAAAGGACAATTGCTATACACACAGGTGATCATTATTTTACCTCAGGATGGCCTACAAAGTGGTTCTGTCTTTGACATTTGATGGGCCTCTAAATAATTTGAAACCAGATGTTGTTTCCTGAGGATAAAAAGGCAGATATAAAAGGGTTACATTCAAATATAACATGTCAGTAACCACTCAATTGGAGTTGTATGTAACAATAGGTTGATTGTGTACCCATTAAACGTTTCCCATTGTATTGTGACTGCCCTCTCACACAGGGACCTCTCAGCCAGTATCCGTGCAATTTCCTGTACATGTAGTTCTTCCTGGGTCAACTATTGCATCATCCATGACTGTTACCTCATTTAGCCCTTACTTTCAATTTTTTAGAATCAGAAATACTAATATCAAGGTATATATTCCTTTAAAAATATTACACACGTTTACAATTCCTAAAAATAGTAAAATTAATTGGCCTAAAATGACAATGCTTGGTTACATCATTCAGCCATGCACACTTATAAATTATACAACTACAACTATATAAACATTAAAATGTCTCCCTTCACAGACTCAATAAAATCCACAACCCAGTCTCACATGTGTTTAGAACATTTCACTAAAAATAAGAAAAGTTTGACCAATAGCAAAAACAGTTCATTCTGCCCCAATCAGCATTTCAAAGTGCAATATGCATTTGACCAATACCAAACAATACATTTTACCCCAATCAGAATTCTAAAGTACAATATGCTTATCACAACCTTCCTATAAGAAGATCCTTACTTTAATTTGACTGTGGCACCCACCGAAGATGGACAGGATTTAAAATAGCAAATTGGTTTAATAACCAGTCAGTGAAATGGTGTTGGTTGATGTAAAAGTCAGTCGCACCAATTGTGATTGAGGCAATGACATCCAGTCCATATAAAACAAAACTCTTCTTCTCGATCAGTGTTTCCTATTATCTATCAAAATGCATTGGGTTCGGAACAATTAGTTTGAATTCCTAATAAGGAAAGTCATTTTTTATTACAAACCTGTGTTTCACGCAGAAGTCTGTGTGTTTGTGTTTGTCTATCTATCTATCTATCTATCTATCTATCTATCTATCTATCTATCTATCTATCTATCTATCTATCTATCTATCTATCTATCTATCTATCTATCTATCTATCTATCTATCTATATATATATATATTAAAACTTCGTAAAACACAGACCCTGGAGTGCGAGTCTCTTTGTGTGGTTCCGGCGTGGATGTTTGCTGAGAGCCCTTTCGGACATATATATATATATATATATATATATTATTTTTTTTCCCCTTTGTTGCTAGTGAACTTGCTATCAAGGTTAATATTTATTTAGTATTCTATTTTCAAACATTCCATTTTAGATTGTTTTGGATGATTTCTTTTCCTTCGTAGACATTTCACAAGGCCATTTTCTAAAAATAAAACGTAAATGGCTTATTTTCAATATGGAGCTTCTACATTTGACAGACCTATAACTTCAAAGAACATTATTAGCCTCTATCCCAGTTCTCAATTGATGGATGCCACAGAGTAAAGTGAATTCTCTAGTAATAACCATACATTTAGACTGTTATAATACTATAGGTTGACTGTTTAACCATTAACCCTTCCCCTGCACCGTGTCTGCTCCCTAACGCAGGGATCTATCCATCTGCCCTCCTTTTCAGCCTCATTCCTCTTCCTGTACATTTATTACTTCCTGGGTCACAAAGGTTAAAGCTACAGCAGTAACTGCAGATTTTAAAGCTGCAGTATGTAATAGTATTGTTCGGGATGGATGGATTTTTCACATCTTACAGCCAACTTGTGTTGTGAAATTAACCCTGAAATAATATTGAAATCCATAACTGTGAGCCTACAACCTTGTAGGAAAAATGTCGAAACGTGTTGTTTACGTTTCTAATAAGGAATAGTTACTTTAATCACATAATTGCAATTAATCATATACTCGTTTTTTTCTGTGTTTCAGGGAATGTCATACATATCAGTGCCAATAGGTATTAGTTGGCAGTACCAGGTCAAACATAAAGCAGTTGATGAGCATAGGGGTATTTGGTCCTTTCTCTTGACATTTTTCTTTCATTATGGGCAGTGATTGTCTACATTTTAAACACATTAAATGGAAGCATCTACATAAAATGTAATTTCCTACATTACTGTCAGTGGCAAACACATACAATGTATCATCCTTCAAGTGTTCTGCAATAAAGATCACCCCAGGGAATAGCAGAACGTTAGTAGTAAAAAGACTGCAGCAATCCTCTGGTCCTCATACCTAACAAACACATAGTCCATACGGTAACCACTCGGCCACCCATGGCTGCTAATGAAATGGACAATGAATGTGCAGTGCTTGGGGGCCACGCTAGTGATAGTGAAACACATTACTATGTATTAATGATAGCAATGCTGTAAGCAGCTACATGAGTTGCTGTTTCTTGAAACCAGCGCATGCTGTTGTTTATCGAGTTGCTATCACTAAAACATGTTCGAACATTAGAGTGTTGAGAGTTCCATAGAAGACAATAAAGATGCTCCAGTTCTATAATGGCTGGTATACGCCTTCTGCTCCAAAATGTCAATGTTTGTCTTTCTGTTTATTCCTTTTAAATTTAGAGCATTCTACCCTCAGTCGGTGGAATGCTCTAATAGCCTTATAGCTATTCTGCCTCAGACTTTCCTGGTTGTTAAATGCCTTCATTCTCCATATAGGCCATTGCTGCATTTAACAACTGGTATAGCCCTCGGTAGTGGGTTATATGGCTATAGGAGTTTTTTTGTTGTTGCAGAGGGTCATATTTATTTACCAACATATTTTTACCACATTTTACAGTCATTAAAATCAGTTGTTCTAGACCCAGACTAACATCAACTGTCTCACAGCAAATATGAAAAAACCTCTGTCGGCTAAGCAAAGATATTTACTATTCATGCGTGTGATACAGCACGTGCTCTGAACTCAGGAGGTATCTCAAGGAGTTGAGGCATGCTAGAAGTTAATAGTTATCCATTGCCTCTGAGCAGCTCTAATGCTCCCATGTTCAGCGAGCGATTGGTGTCTGTGGGGATGGGGGGGGGGTGGCACGCCTATCAGAAGAACAGAGCAAAAAATAATATTAAAAAAAATTATGGTAGAAAGGGACTTCAAATTTACTTTAAAATTAAGCATCTGTACTGGAAACACTCTTTAATAGTAAGAAGGCAGTTCATTAAATCCTAGGCAGCGACCATATTGCATAAATCATGTGGAAATACTTTTTGTGCATTTGTTTACTTTACAGCACACATATTTGGAGTTTTAGACACAGAGAGCTGAACAATATAGAAAGGCTCCCCAAAACAATGTAACTTCAGCCATCTATTGTGAAATTATTTCACCACTTATTCAATTGAGCCATTTTCTTTGATCACCTATTCTTTGGAATTCTACATTTAATAACTTCAAATGCCCTAAAAATGGCTTAGTCTGATACATTGCCACTTGCTTCAACTCATTTTATCTCATTTCCAATAGCTAAAAAGCAAATATACCTGAATTTATACATTTATTTTTTTCATGCAGTTGTTAGTAAAACTCGAGTGACGCGCAAATGCAAAATACGGTGCGAAATAATTTAGTGAGCAATTCAATAAAAGTAACTCTCCATATTGTTTATTTATTGACAAGCACTATCCTAGGTTTGTACTTTTCATAAATGTTAGATGGACATCAAATGTGGTTCATCCGCTGTTCATTTTCTTTAACATGGATTATTATTCCCTTTCAAGGTTCACATTTGGGTGGTGGAGAGGAGTAGCCATTTAATGAGCTATTCTAGTTTTTCACCATGATCATTAACTATACAAATGATGTCCTTTTTGAATATTCATTCACAAATGTTTCATATTGATATGTGGAAATGTTGTCTTTGACCGAACACTCCTGGTTTAAAGTAAGATAACAGTCCTCTATAACCCCTGTCCTATTTGTTATGATTTGAAATTGTCCCAAATTGCAGCTAATACCACCACTTTTTTCAGTTATTAATTTTCTTAGGAGTTATGCGCCCTTTTCTTTAAAAGCAGACTACTTCAGAAGGCACACAGTTTTCAAATGTAAATTGTTTGTACAGAGGGCAAAATATTTCATAGCTTTCCCTAAATCCGTGAAAATGGATTGATGAAAAAAATGATGTACTTCGCACAGAGGCATTATTATAAAAGGTACATTGCAGTCAAGGTCTGATCAAAGCTGAATAATTTTTGCTCTTGAAGAGTGTGATGTGTTTTTGCTCTGTCACATACATTGCCAGAATCTTGTAAAAATTATGTTTCTTCTGCTTCCATCCGCTTTGATCCTGAAAACTTTGGTTGCTAGGCATCAAATTGGCGGGGCATAGAAAAATTAATCTGCCATGCTGCAGGGAAGACGCCTGAATGGACAGTTCAGCAGAGCAGTCTCTGAATAACTGTGCAGCGGGTGCCAATGTTAACTGAAGAATATTTTTTTAAATCATATCATGGGCATCTTGACATCGGTACGTTGGCACTGTAATAATCCTTCCTCGATGTTAACCGAGTTTGGGTCTTTTCAGTGTTACTAATGTGAGCACATTCAGGTTAGTCTGTTTCTGAGCTGGTGTGCGTGGCTATACCAAAGAATATGACATTGCCTTCTTCACTGTACAGGAGAACTCGTATGACTAACAAAGAAAGAGGCAGCCACTCCTTCTGTTTTCTGGGCTATGCTGCCTGCAGCGCATGCATTCCATCAGAGAAATTCTCAGTTAAGCAAATGCGTTTTAGAAAGCGCAGTTGCATAAAAATGGCGCAAACCACAAGTTAATGACATGGAACAGTGAAGAAACTCTTTGTCTACATTTTATTTGCTAGCTTCTTTCACAATATTCCCAATACAATTTGAAAACTTTTCTTGTTGGAATGCTCAATTAACGCACGTTGTGCCCTGTGCAGCTGCGCCAGGGGCGTCTCCTCCATTATGGCGGAGGAGTATCACCCCCTGCTGAAAACCACCAAAGGACAAAAATAAAATGATAATCATACATTTTGATGATCCTTTTTGTTTTTCAACCTGCAAGCTGGAACTAAGAGCCAAGGGAGGGGCGTGGCCACCTACATTGACGCTGCAGTTGCAACACTAGGGAGGAGGGGGAGTGGTGGGCGCTGCAAAGTGCTCATGACGGTTTGGACAGCCCTCTGGGGCTGGCCAAAAACGTCATGCGCACTTGGCCTTTCCCCACCTAGCTGTTTGTACAGCTGGGTTGAGGCACTCAGACCAATCCCAGCACTGCACTAGATATAGTATTACCAGCATGTGAGCAGCTCTGGGATTGGGAGCTGGGAGCCTTCTCATTGTGTGGCAGCTCCTGGAGTCTGGGCAGCGACGATCGGAAGGCAGGCGGCGATCGTCAGACCAGGTAAGTATATTTTTCTTTCTTTCTAATTCTTTTTTTTGTGTTCCCCCTCACCCCACACCACCAATACGAGTGGCCGCTCCTGATCTCTGAATGCTTGTTTGAAAGACGCCACTGTCTGAAAAGGGCCTTACAATTAGACTCTGCTTATCCAGTCCTAGGATTTGCTCTAGGATCCTAGGATAGAGATAATCATTGTATTCACAAATGCTGAAACAGATTGCATAAACATGTTGAGGTTTAGTTGGGCACACTGAGTGGGTTCAAATTTAGTATCTCAGGAAGGGTTTTTTGAAAGTTCACTGTTAAATAGGTGCATTAATTTAACATGCTTGTTTGGCATTCATCAAAGTTTTTTTAATTCTAAGGATTATACTTTTATGTATACAAATCTGCCAAACAGCAATTCACAGTCAGCCATACTGACTATATTGCCGAACACAGTAACGATGTACGTGGGCATTTATATTTCAGAATGGAGGTACTAAACATATTTCATATTATTTTTATCCCATAGAAGAGCTTACACACAGGCTGTCCAAGCTAAATTTCATGTACATTGTCACCCGCTTTGATAGGCACTGAGAGTGTCCCCTTTTTAGGTGCCTGTGCTTAAAACTGTGTAAGCATAAAAAAAAGAGAAGGCATGTGAAAGAAAAAGAGGAAGTAAGAGAGTCAAAGGTAGAGAGTGAAATTAATAGAATGATAGACTAAGAGAGACATGCAAAGAGATAAGTAGAGAGGTGACCTGGCGGATGGGCTAGGAAATGAGTCTTACTCGCTTACACCTCTCTGGAGGGGTTCTTGGCTCCTTCAGCCAGCCCAATTGGTGGGGTTAACCAAAAGGGACTGGATTGGGATCACATACACGAGGGACGTCTGGCACAGTTTGAGTATGAAGTATTTTCAAGAGTTACAATCCCTTTTTCTCTCTCTAATGCACAGTTGCACAAATACCTCCAACTTAGGCTTACACTCACTGCCTATTCCACACTCTTATGCAATATCTCAGAGGTCAGCCCTTTAGAAGCCAAACTCCTGATGGGTTTATTGGGGTAGAGCCTAAACTCCCAGACTTACAAATTACTAATCCGCAATGGTCCCAATAAATGTGCACCCCTTCAGCACAAATGAGGGGACTGGGTGCGAACACTGGAAGATGTAGCCTGGAGAGATGCTTGAATGGCCTCTCGTACCCTTGTCATCTCATCATGGCTGGGGCTGATGCAATAATACTACCAAGACACCACACACTATACACCTCACCTGCACCGGACACATTTTTATCACATGGGCTGGGCATGCCCATCTATAGCTACATATTGTAAGTCCATTGAGTGGGAGGTATCTGGAGTTCACAAGACCCCCCCTCACGTTGAACCCCAGGATTGCTATTCTGAGTATATTAGAGCCTAGGGGTGGAAAATGGGGTGAACACCCAAGTGTGGATCTGGCCTCTCATCTGGCAAAAAGAAACATGGCACGTTTCTGGAAAAACAAGCTCCAGCCCAAGCCACAAGGCTAGCTGCTGGCAATGGACTGGTGTGCCAAGATGGAAGAACTGATGTACAGGGCCAGGGGCTGCCCCCACAAGATATGGGGAGGTTTGTGGGAGCACTCTGGACTGCTTGCACTGATCATTCAACCTTGCTTTGCTTGCTTAAAGATTAATATGTACAATGTGCTGGGAAATCTCATGTGTGCAGTCTTCCTTTGGATTGTGTTCTTGACATCAAACAAAAGCTCAATGAAGGTTGTTATAAAAAAGGGAAACATGCACAGGAACATGTGTATTAAAACATTAGCAAGTGTAACCTATAAATGAGGTACAAAGGATAAGATATGTAAATCAAGTCAAACAAATCAAAATATATGACAATAGCTTTTTAATTTCTGACTAGTCTAAAGTACGATTGCCACCTATCTTTAACAAAGATAATAGTGGGCTGTTTCTAGAAAACAAGTACAGTCTAGATCACACACAACCTCTGAAATATCCCCCTTTTGACAGTTGCCACAAAAACACTGGAGAAACAGCGGCTGAAAAACTCAATGTGTTCCTGGAAGACAATACCATCCTGTATTATACCCCACCAGGGTTACACACCCCATAGAAGCACTGGCTGAATGCAGGTAGTAGCGCTGAATAATCTGAAAATGCAGGTGAAAGACAATGGTATCAGTGCAACAAATTGTCAATCTCTCCATCCTCCCTAATGGGCTACATGAGATTGATATTAGTAACGCAGTCTACAGGACAGATGATTTCCGCATGTTCTGACAAACACGGCTCAAAAAATCATGTTCTTCCTTTTTTGTTAAACTTCCAAAGTGTACCCTGTTTTCTCCCTAAGGATCCACATTGTCAACATATTTATTCAATATCTACATGGAACCGTGCTCAGTGCCTTATCTTTTAAATTAAATAAAATGACATCCAACTCTTCTTTTACCTTAATGCGCAGGAGAACCCGTGTATCTCCTTTTAACATGAATGAGAAAAGAAATGGATGGGCTCCCATTGTTTTGAATTTACCTCTGATAAATTGGGGAGAGGAGTTGGCCTAATGGCTAGGGTGGTCGACTTCAAATCTGGGGAACAGGGTTCGAGTCTTGGCAATGACGCTGAACATCCTGTGATTCTGGGCAAATCACTTAATCTACCAATGCCTAACAAAAATGAATGTGTCCTCATGTAGCGCAACTGGTGCTATGTAAAGCGCTCTGATACCGGGTCAAGTTTGCACTATATAAAACTCCGTAAAAAAAATATAGAGATTATGCTTGTGGTGATCCTGACCAATTACTGTCTGCTGACCTCTGATGGGCAGAAATGGACGCATTTCCCAAGTATGTCCAAATATATATTTTTTCAACTTGCATTTCAATTTAAATCTAATCTTCAGATTTCTACTCCGATCAACTCAGGTCATGTTCACTTGCTTCTTTCACCTCAAGAAACTCAAGATCCTTTTGCCATATCTTGCAGTTAAAACTTGAACCTAAACATTGTCTGCGGTAATTGAGTATTTGGTCGTATATGGACACAGTGTAGAGTTAGTCTTGATTAAGATTAAACATCTTTGGTCTATCCAAAATGTAGATGCAGTATTGACCTTGGTCTGCTTGGAATCCCCTTTTTCATACGTCCAGCATGGGGAATTATGGAAGCCAGGGTCTCTTTCAAAATGCTCTGCTTGTTGCTGTCCCAGTTTATTTTCAAATTCTTCAAAAAAACCTCAGCATGTTTGCTATAAATTAATCAATCAATCAATCAATCAATCAGGGGAATTGTAAGTGTGCTACTCTACCGTGGGGGTCTCAAAGTGCTGGGGGGGGGGGGGGGGGGAGCAGAGCTGTTTAACCGAAGAGTCAGGTCTTGATGATCTTCCTGAAGGTGTTCAGGGAGGGGGCCGCCTCCGATGGCTGCCGGTATCTCATTCCTGGTCTTGGCTGAAATGTGGTAGAAGGATCTTCCGCCTGCTTTGGCTCTGTGGATCCTCTGATCAAAGTCTTGTTGCGGTCCGATGATTTGCTGTTGTGAGGATGGGAGGGAGTGTTTTCTCTTTATCTCTCTGGAACTCTTTGTCACTCTCCTACTTGAAACTTCCTAATCGTTTTTCTACTTGCAGAAAGAAACTGACACCTGTTGTTTTCAAAACAAATAACCAAATCTGGTCCCCATTTGATTTCTCAGTTTCCTCCATCAGCACTAAGAACGCCTCGAAGACTATAGGCAGAACAAAGTAAAAAAATGTTTTGCTATATTGATTATTTACATTGTAGAAAAAGTACTAATCCAGTGACAGAGGTATGCATACTTGAATGTGTAACCGTAGTGCTGGTACTAAAGTTCCCAATGCACATCTTCATCTATAATGAGTTGGGTAGCCGGTTATTGCACATGGATGTAAATTCTTCAATCAATTTGTAACATTTTAAGGGAACTATATATCTGAATCTCTAAGGGTTTGCT
The DNA here is from genome assembly GCF_964263255.1 of Lissotriton vulgaris. Classification (NCBI taxonomy): domain Eukaryota; kingdom Metazoa; phylum Chordata; class Amphibia; order Caudata; family Salamandridae; genus Lissotriton; species Lissotriton vulgaris. The sequence continues at coordinate 1,448,846,119 of NC_141685.1, forward strand.
AAAAGGCATATACATCCTTAACACATTCCTTGCCAAATACTGTTAGTTGGTAAGACTGGCAAGTTCCATCCACATAGAAAGGAATGTACATATATGGCAGGCATGCAAATTCCCATTGTACCATCTCCCCATTCAAATGCGCCAGTGAATTTCTTTAAAGAAACCCAGTTTCAAAGGGATTACTAGACTGATAATGACATAAAATCTACTTCACACATGATAAGCTTATTCACTTAACTCATATGCAGGTCTACTGTGCAACCTCCCACTATCTAGATCAATATCCCAGTATCGATCAGGACTACACCAACACTGCTCTTCTTTAGGTAAGAGCCGAACTTTCCTCTGAGCGTCCACTTTACTCTTAGCAGTCCACTTTCCTCTGAGCGGTCCACTTTCCTCTGAGTGCCCACTTTACTCTGAGCAGTCCACTTTGCTCCCAGCAGTCCACTTTACTCTGAGCAGTCTGCTTTACTCTGAGCATCCAGCTGATTTCCAATTTTAGGTTGACTGTATCATTGCCTTGGACACTATACAGCGTTCCTCTGCCTTTCAGCCAGATTTGCTCTGTGCGCACACCACATACATGCTTATTACCCTACATGTCATTTTCCTCATTCGCATGTGGCACCTAGAAGAGCATGTATGAACCTTCCCAGAGGATATATGGGATGGGCATAAAAATATAATTTAAATGAAGAGCGCACTTACAATTCACAAATATTTACAATTGCTTTCTGCGCTCCAGCTATCAGGTTTGGGGGACAGGGCCAAGTGACCTTGAGAGTACTTTATAGACCTCCAGGTTCTCATTGAACTAAGACTTTAGGATCCACCCTTTCCGCCAGCAGATCCTATACTCACAGAATAGCAGTTCGGGGTGGAACTGTGCATGTCGGTTTGTGCATCTCCTCCTGAATGCACCATTCTATAACAAAGCGAGCCATGGCAAGCGAGGGGATCTCAGAACTTATTTTGAGAGAACCACAAACATGATCTAATAGTTTATTGTCATATACAGTAGTAGCATTATCAACTAGAAGGTTGCTCTAGAAACTTTTAGTGCCTTCATGTCATAACATTATATTTGTACATCCATTGAAATGTTGAAAGAACTGCACTCTTCCAAATTCCCCTCTCGGAGTCCAAAGCTGCTGGTGAAATACCCCTGCTGATGGTTCTCATAACATGGCAACTGGCATTTTAGAGGGCGAAGAGAGATAGGACATATTCTTGTGCTAATAACTTTACTGATCTTAGAAACAGTCACTGATGTTAGTTATTTTCCCAGACCAAGCTGTAACATCTTCCTCTGCTGCTCTGCCCATAATCAGATATGGGTCAATTATTGACCGGCACCGTGGTCAATAATCAAGAATATTGTTATTTTCTCTGTGCCCCTTCCTACATTTCCCTCTTAAAGACAAAATTGCATCACTCCTTATTTTAATACCTTTACTGTGGCTCAATTGTGTGCAATGATTCCTAAATTAGATGAGTGTGAGACAGCTCTTCTTTGCGTACATGGCACAAAGTTGGAATTTCCGCTGAGGCACTGAAATGTATTTATTGCATACGTTTACTCCTTGGTATACTCATTTACAGTGAACATTTATGCAGAGCCTGCTCTCTCAAAGCCTAAAGAGCAGAATAGAGTTACCCAATATCTATAGACTGATGTTATGTTTTACAAAACCTTGATTTAAACATGGCGTCCAGGACTGTCGACATCCTTTGTGGAGACACAGGTCAAATGTATTTGATTTAAATAGAGCATGTACAAGTCAAGTCAAGTCAAGTAATTTATATAGCGCACTACATACCCAGAGGGTCTCAAGGCGCTTGAAGAGGGGTGGTGACTTACTTGTCGAATATCCAGGTTTTAAGTTGCTTTCTGAATGCTAGGTGGTTATAACACATCACATCTTCAGACTTAATCAGGGCGTGCCAGCTGACAAGTAGCTCAGCTATGTCCTGAATATAATTCGAGTTTGGACTTTGGCATAGCAAAATCAATATAATCATTTATTTGGACAGGGCTACAATGGGCTTTTTAGCATGATGCCTGGCCACACATTGCTGATCCAGGCAAAACATGTTGGCTTTAGTTGACTATTTTTGAAAGACACTGAGTCCCCAACGCGAACTCCTTTCTCGGAAGCCAGGCCAACATCAAGGGTGTTGCGGAAACTCCTTACTAGCATCTTCACAAACGCAGAACGCGGGGGAGGGTGGTGTTGCCAAATTTAACCACTGTCCCCAAATGTGTTCTAGGTATAAGGGAGAATTGAGTGCCCACGCCGCACAATATCATTTTGCCTGATAATCTGAAATGTTATTGGTACCGGGGCCATTGGAAACCCACCCTTCACTTTGAGGTAAATGAACTCTAATCACAGTTCTAACAAGGTCAAACGTTTTTCCATGCAAAAACATGTTTGGACCTCGCCTGCAGTTTCAAGCATAATACATATTCGGAAAAAGATTATGTTAATACCCCCTTCCCACAAAGTTCTGCGTTGTTTCTGTAAATTAGTTGCTTGTTTGAGCACGGTATAAAGATTCCACTGCTGCGTTTACAACATTTCCTCGGACAGCGTTCAGTGGATCTTTTCGATACATTTTCTATATTGTGGGCAACCTATGCCATCTGCTGTTTACTGGTATATTTTGCAGACACAGCGAGGAATTCAGACCTCTTCTAGTCCAGGCATATTAAAGAACACACATGTGTAACATGAACATGTATTGAGACACCAGATGCTACATACACGTGTGCGAGTGTTAGACCTTTACGAAAATGGATGTGACCTTTAGAATCTCTGCTTTTATTTTCATTTAAGGGTCATAGGAAGCTAAATAGACGAAAGTGGATTTACTTGAGAATTGAAATGTAACATTTATTTAAATCAACCCGCAAAGTGTAAGGCAGACTTCTCTGGATTCGTCATTCCAACGTCAGGGATTCGTCATTGGCATGTCACTGAATCCGACGTCAGTCTGTGAGACTTCTTATGCAGACGAGGGCCGGACAAATACCATGCCTTTAGCCCCAATTGTCAAATGTACTAATTCATCTTGTGAAATCGTGTATATCCAAAATGTACTTTTGTCCACGAACAGGTGAGGTAAAAATTATTTTTGAAAATTACACTTTAGCACCTTGAGTTTTTAAACAGCAGTAAGGGGCCTACGAATCTTAGTTCTCTAAATACCCCCTTGCCTGTTTTTCTGATTATTCTTGTGGTCATCATATCTATGTATTGCTCTTCATTGCTGAATGTATTTTTGGATACTCTCTTATAATGCTATGAATGCACTGTCAGTTTGGCAACTTATGGTATCCTTTTGACAAATCCTTTTGTATGTATCTGATCGCACATTTTTGATTCTATTTGATTTGTAGGGCTGTTTTCTATTTCGACTGGCCTCTTGACATTTGCATGTATTGTATTTATGTTGCTTTATCTAAAAATGAATAAAATATTCGAAACAGAAAAACAACTATACAGTACTTCTTAATGTTCTCAGTGCTGAGTTTGCAGAGGTCTATGCATACAATAGATCTAGGGCATCACTTAACAGATGGCTAAGCGTTTGATCTGATTCTGGTTTCAATAGCTATCTTTTTGCCCGCATTAATTAGTGTTACTCTATATACTTTTGTCTCCTGACTTACACATGTTAAGCCTTGCAAACCGAAATTAATTTTGAGGATACAATTAAAATCTCCTCTTCGCAAGTAAAACAACCGATAGGAGGCTGCACACGTTCTCACACCCTTACTAGAGTTATCAGTAAGTGCTTGGATGCGAGTGTACCTTACTAGCAGGGCAGGGCCGGCATGCTGCCATTTCACATGGACATGCATTTTCTCTCACTGTGCTTGCACTCTTCAAAATTAAAGGATAGGCTGCGACGCGACACTGTTTTGGTCTGCTGTAGAGGGCGCTTCCATATTTTTTTGCAGTGGGATTCTGAGACGGGGATATTTGTTGGCAAATACCATCCTTTTTTCGTGCAAGCGCGAGAGTCTCAGTTTGCAGAGATGCGACTCATTTGGCGTAAGAGACGTTTTTGATGTTTGCATATTTGAAGGCTGGCTGTCCTGTGTTAAAATTTTCTTTTCCTTATTTGAGGTGAATGGAGAGCAATTAGTACTTCTTCTCTGTGCCAAAGGAATGTATCCACACTTGTCCGGATTCTATTTAAAGAGAAACACACGGTTAGCTTTCCGTCTGCAACTACCTGCCCGAGGAATGTTCAAGTATTTTTTCGCTTTCTTTTTTGATCAAACCGGAAATGTCGCTAGTGGCTTAAATAACAGCGTTTTTCGTTTGCAAGGAACAGGAATCTTGTGGCAGAACGCTTTCGATGTGCATGCCAAAGTATAAGAAACGGGCACATCAAAGTTACACAGGAGCACCCCAAGGATCACAGCTCCTGGCTCCAGCTTCAGAGGTGACTCTCACAGACATCGACTTTTGCCACCAGCGCGCCATGTTCCTCTGCGTGAAGAGAAGCAAGTGTGCAGGGTGAGAGGGTCTGCTTCCCAGAGGCCCCAGATGTGAGATTCTTCTTAACTCAAAGCGTGACCCCTTATCTTAGGGCAGTGAGGCTTCTTTGGTCCGAAGATACGCATTGCTGGGTAAGCTTGAAACATCCCATGCAGGCGAATCGATCCTGGATGATATGTGGCTTCATAAATGATTCCCAGGGTTCGACATTTAGGTCTCCCTTTTATTTGGAACCTGCAAATCAAGGTCCAGTGATTTAGGAACTTCTTTTGTCCAACGCCATAATCCTGATAGGAGCCTACTGGGGCCATTTTGCATCATAGGCAGGTGGACGTTCAAAGGTGTCTGGTGAAAAGTATGTCAAGTGGGTGAGAACATGGGGGCAGATTTACAAGAAAGTGACTGAGTGCGTTCCGAAAGCCATATGGCTGCGCCACACTGAGGCACTTTCCGAGCACAGGAATGCAACATATTTACAATGATATGTCGTATTCCTGTGCTGTCCCCTGCGCTGGCGCACAAACAGCTGACATGCTCCTGTCGTAGGTACCCTTGCATCGCAAAGATGCCTGCGTCATGGGGAGATTTTTTTCGTGCAGGAAGGGGCACCTTCCTGCACAAAAACAATCACTACCAGCATTTTCCTCTTTCAATGTGTGCTGCAGAATGCAGCACTCATTGAAAGAGGAAAAAAAGAGGAGCTACACCTCCCTACGCCACTCATGGGGAGGCGTAGCATTCACATGCATTTCCAGATTTACGATTCCTCGTAAATCTTGAAATGTGTCTGGTTTCATGGGTGTTGTGTGGGAACACCTACAGCAACACCCATGGAACGCCCCTTTCACGCAAAGTGCTGCATGTAAAGGGGCCATATTTACAAGGACAGGAAAAGCCACGTAGGGTGGCTTTTCCTGTCCTTGTAAATATGGAGCAGGAAAATTCACAACCGGTACGTCACAAAAAGTGACGTACTGGTGGCGCAGGGGGCTTGTTAATCTGCCCCAGAGTCTGTTCAATGTTTCGTACATCATGAGAAGAGTGGGTTTGTTTGGCGACTGTGCCTGAGAATATTCATTGCTTCTTATATTAGTAAATTTGCAGTGGGGCACTGATTTTGCCACCCTCTTCGGCAGTGATGGTCCATTTTCTTTTTGAAGCAAGAAAATAAAATAAAACCAACCGTTATATGGGCACCTTAAGCAGCTGGCACTTTTTTTAAACCTTTTTTAATACCAGTCCTGTTGAGCAGCTCTCAGTGCCAAAGATGCACTAAAGACACTTTCTTGACACAGGTCCGGCCAAAAACATACTTCTCATCCTTTCTGTCAGGATAGAGATAAGATCATCGCAATTCGTTAATTTTTCCCCACTTTTGGTTCATTCATTGTAAATTATAGAACTGTGTGTTGCATGTACATTGATGTGGCTGCTCACCGAGCACACCTTGCCTCCTGGCGACTGCATAAAGTCTTCATGAAGTTTCTTTCCTGCATTTGCTATAGAGTTGCAGTTCATTACTTGTTATTGCAGTTCACATTACTGCATTCCAAACTCTTCATCTTCAGCATGAAATATAGAAACGTCAGTCTCCCAGAGAGGTCTTATAATGCCACAAAAACCATCCAAGTTGTCCCTACGGTGAAAGAGAAAATATCAGAAGAATATTGGAATCAAGTTCATCAGAAATGCACGTGGTGGTCCCTAGTCCAATGGCATTAGGACTTTCCGGGGAGGGGGGGGGGACAAGGCTATTGGAAGAGAAGATACTTGCTTTAGAGAGTAGAGTGGGTGTGCATGCCCTCTTTTCTTATTTTATATCCCAGTGGGACCCAATCTCTCTGGGGACTCACACTGCCAAGAAACAAACACCGTCCTGCTTAGGCACAGTGTCCCTGGGGAACTTCCATCTCCCTGAGGACAAAAAAATACATGGAGCACCACTGCGCTCCAACAGCATCTGCTCCAAGAAGAGGTCAGCGTTGGGGAGCCCAGTGTTGCACCTCCTTTGCTCCCTGTGTTTGGGCGGAGGGGGGAGCACACCACCACCACCTTGCAACTCCTAAGGGAAATGAGGAGATGCCAGCTCCCCCACTGGCACAGAGCAGTGTTGCCCGTATGGAAAGAAAACCGGACTTTGCAGACTTGGGCTTCCTACATGGCCCAGGTCTTTTTGTGATCCAGATGCCTGTGTTTTGGCACTAAGCGACTATTTATAAAAGTAGAGCCCATAGGCAATGCCACTGGAAGACACCTACTTGGTATAATCGATGTGCAGTGCCAAAAAGTGCAGGGGCCCTGTAGTGCAAATGTATTGCTTTTGGGAGGCCACCCACAAGCAGCGGTGAACACCCACATCCTTTAAACATAACAAGTCCATGTGGCACCCTGTTTCTCCAGAAGGGTTGCACTCAAGGTCCTTGGAGAGGTATTTGGTTGAGATAATCACTCCCAAGAGTTCGGGTCTTTTAGCCTCTAATTGTGGCTTCTAAGGCTGTGCTGCAGCATTTTGGCAATGGATCAATACATATTTATAAGGAAGTCATGAAAAGGCTTTGTTGACAATCACAACATTTAACTCTGAATCAATATATGTTTTAAAGAAGGTCATTGAAATGTTTAAAAATAATGAATTGACAATCACAAGGTTAACAGTGTGACATGACAGTCCTTAATATCAGTCATCTGATAACTGGAGTCCACTTTCTTATCCTGGTGTAAGAGGGAGCAGGTTCATTCCTTTAGGGCTCCTCTCCAGTCACAGGTAGCAGTTCCAATGCTATTCTGAGCTTCCGCAGGTCCTATAAGTGTTCTGGGGTTGGTACCTTGAGTTGCCATATTTATTCCTGAAATTAGCTGGTGGGTGTGTGTGACTCCATGGCACTCTCTAGTCAATGGGCTAAAAGCTCCTAGGAGAAACCCTAACCATGTTTTCAGCAGTTCCTGTTTGACTGAAAACTAACCAACCCTACAGTGCTACTCGCTCTCAAAATTCAAGATGGGGAAACCCTTCTCCCTTTGTGCAGAGTCTGTGTGGCTCGAGAGATTTGGCCACAGTAATGAGCAATCCTCTCCTCAGTGACCACTCAAAACTGGTTCTGGGGTTAGTTTTCCCCTCCCACTGAATGTGGTGCTGGCCTGACAATGGGGATAAAGGCATGAGACTTTACAGGTGTCACCTAACATTTTCTTGTGACAGGGAAGTTCCCTTGGAAGTTAATTTAGTTCCTGGGCCCACCCGACTGATCTTCTTCCCTGGGAAAGAAAAAACCTACCCACCCCCAGACTATATTTAATCAGTCCTTTAAAAGTGGTGAAGTGCTATCGGCTTGGAAGTATGCCATGCTAAAGCCACTTAAAAAAACCTCACTAGACACTTAAACACCAGAAAGTTACAGATGATCTGTTTCCCTGCTTCCAGTCATCAGCACACTAGCTGATAAATTTGTTGATAAAAATGTGTCCCCACTTTTGGAGAACAAAGGAACTCTTCACTGCACCCAAACAGGTTTCCGAGCAGGTGATAGCACCAAGATGGCTCTGCTAGCCATCATGGATGAACTCAAAGCGATTTTAGACACAATGGGTCAGCAGCAGTTATATTCCTTGATATAAGTTGCACATTTGATACAGTGTCTTATTTGACACTCATCACGAGACTGGAAGAGGCTGGCATAGCCGGTAAAGTCCTTAAAAGGTTAACCTCATTTCTGAAAAACAGAAGTTTCCAGGTTTTGGGAGGAAAACATTCTGTTTGAAAACCCTTGCCTTGGACCCAGGATGTCCAGGGCTCATCTCTGAGCCCTACTCTATTTAAAGTCCGCCCGTCATCCTAATGACCCCCTAAGTTTTCAAAGGAAAGTTAATTGTGCCAATCAGGTATAAGCCAATTTTAACATATGTGTTTCATTGGGGAGTACAGGCATTTTACTCTCGTTTAGCAGTAATAAAGTGCACTGAGTTCTAATGCTAGCAAACTGATAGGACAAAAAGTGGGTAACATTCATATAATACCCATTCCATGCTTCCTTTTTTCCTCCAAATGCAAAATCTTCCGGATGGGCAAAATTACATTCTCTTACAACATTTGAAAACATTGGAGTGTTTGGGGCAGTTGTAACCTGATTTTCATATTTAACACAATATATCATATTAGCCCTAGGACTAAACACGTTTTTGCGATTAGGAAGGGAACGATTACTGGGAATGTTTGTTAATCCTCCCAAAAGTGTAGGGTGTTTAACAAAATGAAAGATTGTCCACATGTTTAAGTAAATTATGGATGAAGTGTTCTGTAAAATCTTTGGATTAAAAAAATCTGTCACAAATTCTACTTTTTACAGTTGAAAGTTGCACTTATGATACCAAATCATTTCGATGTTGGATCCAATGCTTTAATACAAAATACAATAGCATAATTTTAGTGATTACTCCTCTTTAGAATGACCTGACGTTGTTGACACATTACAATGTAAATGCAAGAATGCTTTAACAGCTAATCTGCTGTCTATGAGTAAGTACTGGCTATGTAACAAATGTATTTGGTTTTATGGGTCTGTTTATATTTGAAAATAAGGTATTCAGGTTGACAGAAACATAAGCAGGTAGACAACTATATAAATAGGCATTCCCCCTATCTTGTAAAAAAGACAGACAGTGCAAAATGGATTCTGCAGTGAACCACTAATACACGCATTTCCCGATTTTATTACATTCATTGTAGAACAGATTCTTGTTTCTAGCAGGCATCGTTTGATGTCTTGCATTATTAACAAATCTCTGTAGTCAAATATCCTGGTGTTTATGCCATGCATCATTAAGATATATATGCATGGCGATGACTGCAATTTGTATATGTACTCTGTATCTCATTGCTCTAGGCAATGCAGTACGTTTAAAAAGTGCAATATGCGAATTGGTAAGTAAGATAAAAAAATGTTTGTGTTGGATAAAACATGAGATTACTTAACCATTGCCTCCATCTAAGACTTGATGCAGACAAAGTCACCTAATGAAAGCAAATGTTCAAGGTGAACATTTTATAAACAGAAACAAAAACACACAGAAGCTCTGAATCAAAAAGAAAAGGGTTTACTTCAAAATTGCTAGTTATCACATTGCACATAGAAGATACAGATATTTTATTCTCATATTAGAAAAGTAGAAAATTATTTCATAACCAAAAATATTAAATATTCTACTTTATATTGATTGTTTTCATGTTTTCCTAATGACTTTACGTGTTCTTAACTTTCCAGTATATAACTGGTTTCAAAATTCCACTTAAATTTCCTTCGATAATTACCACTCCTAATGTCCTATTTTAAAGTTCTTGCATTCAATTGTAAGACACCGGATCACAGTTATGTTCACTGTCAACCAGTTATTCTGTTCATCCATACGCCATTAGATCACAATAAATGTCACAGACCGAAACCGCATGTTTCGCCAAATGATCCACTTCTTCAGAGCTTTCTTCTTATCCAATCCCTTTGTTCAGTAATGGCCCAGTTTCTCACTATTCTGAAAATTTCTTGCTCTAATTATACTTCATCCTATATTTTCATCTGCTAGCTGAAAAGAATTTCTCTTCCTAAAGCCAAGTTTACAAAATTCTAAAAATAATTGGTCACATTGTCTTCTTACTTCCATAATAGGATTTGTACGATTTTGTAAATAAGTGGTAATCTTTAGTCTTCCTGGATATGAATTCTAAAACTGCATAGGTTTGCGATCTGCCACCTTTTTGTTAACATTTACATCTCTGTACACTGATTGCGTCCGCTGCGTGAAGGCATGCCCGTCCCCTTTTATGCTCCGAGCTAGACTACGCCAATGTCTTCCTCCCAACCCAAGATGGCTGCTCCAGAGCTATCCCCGAAACCGGCCGACTCAGCACCTCACTCGGCTGAGAGCTTGCCCAAAAATTGGGGGATGCGAGAGTGCTAGCTCCTATATTGTGAACGCTCAATATTGGAGACAAAGTGCAAGTGCAAGTAAGGGATGAGTAAAATTCCTAAAAGCAAGTTTTAAAATTCGTGGCACAACAGGGGAAGGGTACACAAAGGTAGACAGTGACACAACAGAGCAACCTCCCGGCTTCCGCCTCAGGAGGGGAAAACAAGCACACAGCAAGGATTGCGCCCAGCCGGAAATGCCCCTTTTATGCTCCGAGCTAGACTGCGCCAATGTCTTCCTCCCAACCAAAGATGGCCGCTCTAAAGCTATCCCCGGGACCGGCCGACTCAGCACCTCACTCGGCTAGACTGGACTTTAGCCGATCAATAATGTGAGCTAGCTCAGTGTTCTGTTTTTTCTGTTTTCTGTTTTCTGTTCTCAGTCCTAAATTACCAATCTTGTTCAGGTTTGAAACTGATGGATGTCAAAAACTGCCCCTGTGAGTACTAGTTTGGGTATCTGGTACTTAAGCAGATGTTATAGGAAAATCACTATATCACTGGGATACTAAATGAAGTGATGGTGTCTGCAATTTAAAACTATGATGTAGGTCACCAGCTTATAAATGAATTATTGGAAATCAATAACTAAAACATTTTTAGCTGTGTGATGTTCATAAATTGCTCTGCCTAGGCAAGCTAACTGTTACAACAGTGCCTTGTTCCAGCGGTTTGTCTCCTGCGGTGTGGATACATTGTGGTGCTGTTCACCATCGATGGGGTCTCAATGGCTAATAGTATTATTGGCCAACAGGACCAGAATTCATGATTGCCGGTCCAAAAATATTTTCAGGGAAGCAGTTGTAGGAGGGTAATTGTTGTGGCATACTCATCCCATGTGACATATTTTCTTCCACACGTTGTAAAGTCAGGGTTTACACAGACCCATAATGAATTCAAAGGGCTGGTGGTTGCCTATTGGATTTGTCCAGACACCATGAGACTCTCTACCCTTCTGGAAAAAAATCAAGCAGTGTAATTTAATTCGAACAAACGTCTGCAAGCACCAGCAACACAACTAGCACTAATGCGGAAATTTAATCAGCCAATACTCGAAAATCTGTTCTGTCCTTTTTAGGTCTCGGCTCTAGACGGCACACATGCGCTGTCTACATTATATCTACATTGTGGGCCCATAGGCTTCCAATTTGCTGGCACCATTGTTGCCTCATTTTTTTCACCCCATTTGTCAAGGGCATGATTACATCATGGTTCTGCTGGTGTTTAGCCCTCCGGAGAGTGCTTTTTTATTTTTTGGGGCAGAGTTTTCACTTCCAACCATGCCCTATTCTATGTAACATGCTATCCATGTAGAAAAGCCCTTCAGCAACACACACAGGTAGTAAGCACTATATAAATATTGTTATGCAATAGACAACCCAGTCTGCAGGTTGAATCTCTTTGGACGGTTATGATGATGCACAACTGCATCTTTGTGCTTCATTCTGGTGGTGATGGTGATGTACAGAGACGTCGGAGCAGTATGACACTGCAGCATTACCCTGTGCAGCTCTTTTAACTAGCAGTTTGGGATATTTAAGGAGGGGTATCAGTTTTTTTGGAATGTTTTCAGTCTCTGAAATGAGACCTCTGCTCATTACCTCCGTACAACAACCCAGTTTACCACCTCCACTTTCAAGGAGAGGTAGAGCCCCCTCCCCAGGTGAGGACAAACTCCCCCTCCCCTACTGTCGTGCACAAGCATCCCTTCCACGAATGTTTCCCACTGGAGGCCCACATTACTCACAACGGGATAGGCTCTACCAGCCACTATTTATACTCTTCCTCATTAGCCGTTCCTCCTGCAGAATACCTGTGCAATGACACAGAAGTAGGACTACAGGGCTGAAAAGCCGGATGGTTTACTACACAAACTGCTCCATCTTTGATGAATGCTGAAAAGTGTTCTAATACCGTGCCCATCTTCGAAATCACATTCAAGAATGCTTCAGATAATGATATTCTACTGTTGTCTTAGAATACCTAATGCTGGTCAAAATCCAACACTCAATATATTATTTTTTCTATTACTATGTATTTCATTGATAATGGTAACCCTTATGAGGAAATACAGTATGAGAAAAGTCTGAAACTGCGTAATGCATGCAAAAGTACATATTCCATGAACAGGATTTCTGTGTTGACTTTCATAGAAAATGTGTTTGTATTTAATCTTATGTGACCTATACCATTGACAACACCAATGGCTCCGAACCCTGCCATTGTCAAGATCTATTGGCTTTGCCAATGCTTGCTTGTGGAAGCAAACAACTTCTGCTCTATTAAAAAATGTACTCCTGGCTTCCAACATGTGGGCATAGCCAAGCCCCTCTCTGTGATTCTCACATAATTATCGGGTGGCAGGTGTGCTGTTAAGCCAGACTATTATAACAAGAAGTTTTAACAGGATCAGGAGAAAAAGGGGTTAAATCCATGCTCTGAAATAAAATCACATTACATTATTCTACATGGAGCCTGTGAGGATCTTAACAGAGATATTTCCGGTGGCAGCCACTATTTAATTGGGCTGGCTGGATGGAAATTAAAATAATTTGAAAAAAGTCACACCTTCAGACCGGCCACCCGGGTGGTCGCCGCCTCTCAGTCTTCTCGCCGCCGCTGCCTTTTGCTCCTGGGAAGCAGAAACTAGGAAGCACCCAGACTCCTGACTCCCATAGCCAACAACAACGCTGCAAAGCAGCGTTGTGATTTGTGCGCTGTGATTCAGTGCTCAAACGGGGAATGGGGGCTTGGGCATGTTCTGCACCCAAGCTGTAATGCAACATGGGTGCAGAACATGTAAAGTGCATATGACTGTTATGGTTGGCCCAAGAGGGCCGGCCAAACAGTTAAGTGCACTTTAGAGTGGAGCAACCACTCCTCCTCCTGGCCTCTGCCCTGGCAGTCCATCCCTGCCCACACCAGGAAACAGAAAACTAAACTGATAATAATGCTTTTTATTATCATTTTCGTTTTCCTTTCACTGCTGCTCTCAGAGCAGTGAGGCGAAACTCCTCCGCCTTACATGAGGAGCCGCCCCAGGATACTTCATGTTTAGCTTTAGTATGGTAATACATCTAGGAGTGTACGAAATTCGAAAGTCCTTCAAAACTTTAGGAGCTGTTTGCATTGCACCCAAATTCACAGGAGAAGTTTCAGACTTAGCCTTTGTTAAACATGTTATTTTACCTTTTCAGTTCAGTTCCAATTATGAGCAAGCATTCTAAATAGTTCTTCACTTTCAAATAATGTATTTTATTAGCCAACATTCGTTTTCAGTAGATTGTTGGTTTTAAGTCAATCACATTTTATGTGTATCCTTGAGTTATGTGATTACAGGTGATTCTTTTTTTGTAGATTCATAAATTGAATGCGACTGCACACTATTTGTACAAGTGTTACATGTGAAGTTCAGAACCAACTATGTGTTCTCCGCCATAGTAAAGCCATTCCTCAGCACTAACCAACTTAGACCCCACAAACAGCCTGGCTGACCTCCGCTCCCCTGCCTTTACAGAACAATAACAATTTTGTGACAGAAACAGTTTGCAAGGTTTTGACATGTCCACCATGAAGAAAAATTGTATGTCATCTCAGTTTTATTATATCCATCAGCCTGTTTCCCATTTACGGTGGAGTGTCTGCTCTGACAGTGGGCCATGACTCTATTTGGCTGTAATTGATTGCCTGTAGTGCATTTAGTGACACTGGTGCCTGTTGCTGGTTCTTTTTCCAGGTCAACTGGCTGCAGGTACATGTGAAATTGTTACAATCAAGAGGGATAGCAGTCAGCCGCGACGGACTATAGCCCGGCAAACAGCTCGCTGTGCATGTAAAAAAGGACAAATTGCTGGCACAACAAGAGCAAGTCCAGCCTGCGTGGATGGTAAGTTGCAAAGATCATTCATTTTTTTTATTTCAAAACAGAATGCAATGTCTATATTGTAGCGTTTTTAAATAATAGGTCTAATTTCAGAATTGTATTTAGTGTTGTAATCCGTCTGAAGTTAAATAATGTAAGACTAGAAGGCACGCCTGAAAATAATTACGATTTTTTAAGTATATTTGCCAATTGTATATCAAGGAATGTTTTGTCATTTAGTGGGCTTCTGGTCGACAATTCTATTTAGGAATTGTATTTTCAATATGTGTGCAAACAGACATACATAGCTATGTGTAGATTAATATCGATACATGCAATATGCACTGTAATACACATTGGTAGAGAGAACAATGTAGCCTCACAAGTGAAATGTGATAATACCAAAATTATGCTAGCAGTGTGGAATGCCTGCAGCCTAATGTGAAGGGTTTAAGGTTGTTCTTTGGGGAACCTACCAGCAAGAGTTGTGGAAAGCACACAAAGTTTATGCTTGCGGAGATTCACATGGCTCTTGTAAATAGATTCCTAGCCTAGAAACTCATCCAGCTTTTCTCTTGTCAAGGGAAGGACAACATTTGTTTCCAAGAATGGAATTGAAATGAAACATGAAAAAAACGTTGCATTTCTTTTCAGCAAGGGAATTGGAAGTGAACACCAATGAATGTAATATCTTTACAGAGAAGTAAAACATAAACATAATAATGTGCCAATGACTCTTATGGCAATGTTCCACATACCGATTTTTCCATGTTGTGAAAAATGCTGCATATGTGGGTTTTTTATGGTTGTGAATACTAGTGAAAACCTTTTACTCCTGTATATTTTCAGGAGTAGCCCTGAGATGGTGTGTCTTTTCCAAACATAGGAGTAGTCGCAGAAAGGCATACTTATGACTTTCTCATTCTTTGTGTTGATATTCAATTTCTTTGTGTGTGTGAGAGGAATGGCTTACATCATAGGGAATTTAAAATGCAATTCTCTGAGAAATGTGAATAAATGTATTTCATTTTCAGTAAGACAACGGCAAAGGTAGTGTACTCTCATTTGATTTTCTCGAGAAAATCTCTTGAAATTCCAGTTTTGTGCACTTCACACTCCGTGGGGAGGAGATTTTTGCAGAAATTCCACTCAAAAGGGAAATCAAAGTGCAACATTCTTTTTCAGAAATACATTTTTTCACCCTACTTCTTTTATTTAAAAAAATTCTTTTAACCTTCTTTTAACCTTTTAACCTTTAACCTTCCCCATTTGCTATGTTGCCCTAAATAGACTTATTGATCGATCCATCGCTACTACATTATTCACACTAACGTTTTTGATTCAAACCCTGTCAATACGGATGTTTATGTTTGTTGAGTTAACTTGTTTGATTATTATTGTTTCTACATATTCATGTGGCTTTGCTATTCTGCTGTTGTACTCAAATAACCTACAACAATGATTTAGCAGATATTCGATTCCAAAGAAGAAGAGCAGAATAGAGGAATCCTCTAGGCAAATCTGGGGTGTGGGCAGGAGGATCTACGCTTAAGCAAAAGAACAAACGTGACTATTGTATAAGTTAAAAAAAAAAGTTGCAATTGTGGAGAGTTACCAAAAGATATCACTGCCAAGAAAACACAATCTAAAGCCTGGGTAATGTGCCAGAATGTCCCCATCCCTAGAGTTTACAAATGCCAGGGGTAGTACTCTGGGGCCCATTACAAGGTGGAAACATCGGCTCAACTAAGACATGATGCACTATGGGGGAAATCAGTAAAATATTTTTGAGCATACCTCCATCGATGGTGCACACATTACTTCACAGTACATTACAGTAGACCTTCTCCCTCCCTTTCAACCTGAGGCACGTCTCCGTCAGAATTAACATTTCAAGAACAGTTCTTTTTTAACAAAACCTTTATCAATTGTTTATGTCGAAATTAAAAAGATGGAGAGTGGTTTTCCTATTTGATCATGCTCATTTCTGTCTCTTACTTGCATTTGCTTGGGGTTTACAGCCTGTTGGCGTTCTGTGATGAATCTGAAGCATTTGTGCTTCAGTTTTACTGGTAGGATGGATCCAACATACAGACACTAGCACCCAAGGTAGCAACCATCTGTCTTCCCGAGGCTGAGGGTTAATTATTCCTAGGGGTGTGGGCCACCCTCCCTCTACACAACAGTTCACCCCTTCTCACTGGTTGAAAACACATACTAAAAGCCTACAGTTTAGTGTTTCATTCAACTGCAATGGATAATTTATTGGGAGATTAAATGGGAAAATGGAAAAGCTACACTGGCAACACAGTTATACCAATAACTGTTTCCTGGACAGCAATGGTGAAAGCACCACAAATTTCAACTCTTGTTTCCTACCGTTGCTGTACATATGGCTGCTGGGCTTCTACAATGGACCCAAATATTGCCCTTTTATATAATGGACACCACAAACTGAAATGTCTCTTTCTGCTTAAAAAATTGGCATTTTAGTTGTAGTTTTTAATGTTTAAAGTCTAAAGTAGTTAATATTTTTTAGTTAACATTTTTGAAAAAATTATAGACAAATGTCATACTGTCAGAGCACAAACATCTGACTAATAGTTTGCATGTATACTTCTACCTCAGACACATATCACTCAAAAGCTTATTCCACCCATTTAATCATGGAGTCATATCATGCAGTTTGAATTAAAGTACGTCTTTTGCGTGGCATTCTACATGTACCCTGAGACTTCCTTGGGATCCTTAAATGGTGCTGAAGAAGATGTAGGTGAGAAGATAGCCTTCTAATCATCAGCCAGTCTCAGCAGCCCCACTGACTCCAGTCTTTGTCTTGGGAATTGTCCTACTTGAGTCAGCTATGGAAGAACAAGCAGATAACAGAAGCTTTTAGCCTCCTGAAAGTACAAAAGAGGGTGAGATACTGAAGCACTATTGCACTTAGGGATGATCAGATTGTATCTACTTTCAATGAGGTTATGTATCAGTTTAGACCTGGAATGTAGGCAATGGTAATCCTGGAGACTATAGAGTGTTTGAGTAAACAGGGTAAGCATGGAGTTTGGGAACCACCAGAAAGTGATCAGGATTCAAAGTGAACTCGGAGTGAGACCAGAGTCTCATAGAATTAGCAGAGCAGGAGCCTCAGGAATCCTGAGAATGAAAGGTTCATGATCGAGAGTGTGTAGTTAGGGACCCACTAATGATTAGCAGGCGCTTCATTGTCTTAGGATAAGCAATTCTACCGGGTCTTTGATTGAACACAAGTCAGAATTAGGGGTAAATATTTCCTTCAAGGGACCTGTTGATCAATGGATGAAGAGAATTCTCATGAATGAGTAGGGGCAATAGAATCTAATGGCAGCAAAGGGGCTTGGAGATCTGAGAGTGAGCAAGGGTTAAGGATGATTCATAGACCTGAAGATGAAAGGCAGGAGACCTACAGGTGAGCTGCAGTAGAATAATGGTGGTTCCAAACTTCACCTATGTTGCTGACCCTCATTTATCCTTGATCCAGCGTTTTCTGGGCCCTTACTGTACTTACTCTTGATCCTCTAGCTGACCTTTCTTATCACACTGAGGGGAAAGGGAGTTGGTATTTAATCACTTCTATCAAGTTCATTAGACAGTGCAACCCATTTGGCTACACAATGAAGACCAGAAATCAGTAGCCAAGTTAAAAAATGTTTAGTACATATTAGTAATCAAATTTCAAATAGACCACTCTCAAATCCATGCTATAGAGATACATTATTGCAACTCGCAATCCAAGCCTCTAGAAGAAATTGAGGTTGACCAAAATTAAACAAAAAAGTAACTCAGTAGCAGCCATACAGAGTAACAGCACTAATGATTGATGCTCAGAAAACAATCCTAATTTCTCTCTTTTATACATCAGGTAATCTAAATATCCCAAGCACAGTCCACAGGGGAAGATTGGTTCAGTTAAGCTAGAGAGTCTCAGATATCAATGCATTCCACATAAGAAACAAAGGTAAGGCTCAGCAAATAGTGAAGCACCAGTGTTAGCATCTCAGAAGCTTATTCAAGAGTCTTCAATGGGTTGGGAATACGTGTAAGCCTAAGCCACACTTAGGGTAGGATCCAAGGGAAGCACAGAGGTCAAAATCTCTCTAAGTTCATTCAAAGGTAGTAGAGAATAATGCAAGGGATCTGCAAAGAGTCCAAGGGGGATCAGGCATTGAGGCTGCGAAAGGGGCTCAGCAAAGTAGTCCACAAAGAGTCAGAAAGGAATCCAGAAAGCATCCGCTGTGAGTCCAGGGGAAATTGTGTATTATTATCCTCAAAGTCCATAAGTTACACCCATCATTATAGAAAGTCCATTGTCCATGTAGTCCCATATTACAGATTGCAACATTTGAAAATTGTCCCACACCAGACATGGGAATGACATCCTTTTCTCGCATCCAGAACAGGGAAGACTAGTCTTTTCATTAGCGCTTTGGTGTCTCGTTTACTTTTATCAAGGTCTGCTTCTCAGGCTTTGTATCTACTACTAGTACATAAATGTATCTACTCTAAACTAATAAGGCATGTGAGTACCTGCAAGAAAGTCAAGTTAACAGAGACTAGAATACAGTACATTATGAAATGCAGCATGGTAAAATACAGGCCTGCATAATCATGTCAACCTAAACATTTAATTCAAAGGGGCACATTTAATATGTGTGTGCACATTTAACCATAAACAAATATACGTTCTTCAGTACTTTAGTTCATATTGCATAAGCATACAGTAATTACTCAAAATCCTGAATGGTAAGTATGGCTGAAAAGTACATTTGAAACTACATACATGTAACATTAACACATACATTGGGTAGGGTTTATTGTTTAGCTTGCAACAACATTCAATACATTTGAGGATGGTTGGGAACTGATATTTATGTTTCTAAATGTTACTCAGATAATATAGCACACATTTAGGAATCTTGATTCAGCTATTAGCAGTGTAGCACAATAACGTGAAGAGGATGCTTCTTTTCATTACATTAATTGATCTTTTCTAGGTCGTCTACGTTTAACAAATCTGCAAATTAAAGGTGATTTCTAGATTAAACTTCAGGAAATATCTCATTTAGCAAATTTAAAAACGCTATGTGAGTAAATTCTCAAATTATATAGTAAAATCACTCTTCAATAGCAATGTCTACCAAAATATTTAAAATAATCATTGTGTCGCGTAAGAAATATGTGCAAAGTGCACGTTCATTAAATAGGTCTGGGAGCATTTTGTTAGACTTTTTGTGACGTGTAAACAGTGGGTAACTTTGTGCTGGACCATCCTAAAGATATATTAATTTTAGCCCACCAGCAAACCAAACATTAGTAAAATGTCACGATCAGCGAATGTGGTCACTTTTTTTTGTGCCCAGTCCTTTTTTGGTCCCAATCTGACTCTTTTTGTAGGATGCCTGGCGGTCCACTAAAAATAGTACAGTTTCAAAACCAAAAAATTGTCGACCATGAAACTAAACTAGAAAATACTTAAAAATAATATACATTTATTTTATTCCATTTGTAAATTGGATATTCACATTAAGTTTGAATAAAATGTATTCAAATATAACAAATGTGCACTATATTTAACCCCTTTGCCATGCTGCTCGAGGAGCAAAAGCCAGACGCGGTTTTCCTGACAGAAACGTGGCTCACTGCTCACTCTGAGCCAGACGTGGTTCAAGCCTTACCCGTAGGCTACCATATCCTTAGAGTGGATAGACCGGTAGGGAGAGGCGGAGGTCTGGCGATCATTCTGAAGAACCAGTACCGATGCCGTACTACAGCAGAAACTATCCCTGAGTGCGAGAGTGTAGCATTCTGCATAGAGTTCAACGCAAATAGCTCTTTCTCCGGCACCCTGATCTACCGCCCCCCTGAGCCTGTAAAAGTGTTCCACAGGTCTCTTCCCGAAATTATAGCGGAAAGAATTCTTTCTTCCGCCAACCACACGATCCTAGGGGACCTTAATCTCCATTTTAATTCCCCCTCAGACCACATTGCTCAGGAATTACTAGATGATCTGGAAGCTCTCCAACTGTCCCAACTGGTTGCAGCCCCGACCCATGAAAAGGGCAATTTACTTGACCCTATATTTAGTAACTGCCTGGATCTAACTGTTGATCAACCCACCCCCTTCCATGGTAGGACCATTTCTTGGTCCTGTTTACCTGGGTCAAACACAAAACCCCCCAGTCACCTCCCCAAGTCACCACCAGGAGGAACTGGTCAAAACTCCCATTGGAGTCCTGGCTGCATAAACTGGACTCCACTCGCCCGTCACCCTGCCTAGACCCCAATGTGGCAAACGTCTACTATGAAAGTTGGATCACCCACTCGCTAGACACGATCCTCCCGCTTCGTAGATCCTCCTCGAAGAGACTACAGAAATCTGCCCCCTGGTTCTCTGACTCTCTAAGACAGCTAAAACGCCTTTGTAGGCAACGAGAGAGAGCCTGGCGTTTAGACTTCCTCCCAGATAAAAAGGCTTCCTACAAAGAGGCGATCAAAGCCTACAAAGAAGGGATCAGAACGGCCCAGGCAACCCACTACTCTGAGAAAATACTAGAAGCGAAATCTAAGCCCAAAGAAATTTTCCAAATTATAAAGCAATGTTCCAGTGCCAACACGGCACCCCCTCCTAACAAAACCCAGGACCAATGCAACGAGCTCGCGGATTTTTTTCACAACAAAGTTCTAAAAATTTACTCTACCTTCCCAACTGCAGCCACAACCCCGAATGCGATTAATCCACTCCCCCCTAGACCACCTCTTCACCCAGACCAGCCTTCCCTCGAGCACTTCCCTCCTCTGGACCTCGACACTTTAAGCAAGGTGGCACGACAAGTCAAGTCGGGCTCCCCTTGTGATCCTGCTCCTCCAGAAGTCCTGATGCAGGCAAGCAAAGCCACCCTGCCTGTAATCCGGGATCTTCTAAACACATCCATATCCGCTTGCTCAGTCCCCACAGCTTGGAAGCAGGCCATGGTACGGGCGCTGTTGAAGAAACCCAGCCTAGACCCAGATGACCACTCCAGCTACCGCCCCATCTCACTTCTCCCTTGGGCTAGCAAGGTGTTAGAGAAGTATATAAACGCGCAGCTGGTCCAGTTCCTGGAGGACCACTCTCTATTACACACATCCCAGACAGGCTTCAGACCGAAGCATGGCACGGAAACCGCCTTGTTAGCGGTCACCGAAGAAACTAGAAGGATACTGGACCAGGGAGGATCAGTGGCAGTGATCCTCTTTGATCTAAGTGCCGCCTTCGATACGGTCAGCTATACCACCTTGCTGGACCGTCTCTATAACATCGGAGTTTCAGGTGACGCTTTAAGGTGGTTTGACTCCTTTCTGTCTGGGAGGTCGTTTCAGATCTTCGACGGAGAGACAGTGTCCTCTAGCAAACCCCTGAGCTGCGGAGTACCACAGGGCTCCTCTCTGAGCCCTGTATTGTTCAACGTGTACATTAGGCCGCTGGCGGGTGTTGTCGAACCATATGGCATTAAAATCGTGTCATACGCCGACGACACCCAGCTTGTGGTCTCGCTGGCCACGGAGAACAACAGGCATTCCCCAGCCGACCTGCTAAAATGCCTAGAGGACGTTAAGGGATGGATGACCAACTCCTCCCTAAAACTAAACAGAGAAAAGACGGAGCTCATGCTCCTAGGCCCAACCTCTCCTGTGCCTTTCACTTCCTTGTGGCCCAGTGCACTGCCCCCCCCCCCCCACCCCTAAGGAAAGTGTTAAAAGCCTGGGAGTGTGGCTGGACAACAAACTCTCCTTCTCCACCCAGGCCACAAAACTATCCGCCACTTGCTTTGGCCTACTTAGAATCTTGAGGAAGGTTCTCCCGCTACTTCCCCTAGAGGCCAAAAAGGTGGCGGTACAAGGTCTCATCCAGTCTCGCCTGGACTCGAACAATGCCCTATACGTGGGGGCACCTGAGATGACCCTACGAAAATTGCAGGTTGTTCAAAACTGTGCAGCACGCACCCTGCTGAAAATTCCGCGCACCCAGTCAGCCAGACCTGCTCTAAAAAGTCTCCACTGGTTGCCAGTGAGGCAGAGAGTGGCCTTCAAGGCGCTGTGCTTGGCGCACCGCGCCTTCTGGAAAACGGGCCCAGCCATTAACACCGACCTTGTCACCCCCTACCACCCTAACAGGAACCTTCGGTCGACGGAGGCGTTCCTCGCCGTTGTTCCCAGAGTGAAGCGAGCCAGGTCTGGGGGTAGGCTGTTCTCTTTGAACACAGCCAGGCTCTGGAATGCTCTCCCCATCTCACTCCGGTCCAACCCAGACCTCCTCTCATTCCGTAAAAACTTAAAGACACTGCTGTTTGCCAAATCCTATGTACCTTAGCTCCTCTTCCCGTCACTTCCCTGCTTCAACTCAGCGCTTGGACGCCTACGGGCAGCAACCGCGCTTAACAAATATTTTTACAATTACAATTACAATTACCTTCCACGCTGATGACGAGCTGGGCTCGTCATGGTGTAGCCTCCTCGCACGCTGATGACGAGCCCAGCTCGTCATGTAACATGGGTTTTTTAAAATCTCAGCATAGGTGCTGAATTCAAACAGCGCGCATGAGGTTAAAATATTATACATTTATCTAACCAAATTATTAATTTAATTGAAGCAAGAGGTTGGTAATTGTTTCTCTCTTGTTTATGGTTACCTAAATTTTCAATCAAAGTGTTGGTGGATTTATAATAATGTTAAGTACTGTAATGTGTGTTCTAGTCTAACAATTTTAATACATCTAGAGTTAGGTTTCCTTTTTAGATTATTTAGAAATGTAAATATTGTTAGACAATTAAAGTCATTTTGTCAGTTTTAAATATTTTCTTTTCTTTCATGTATTCTATGTTAGATGACCTTATTTTCTGCTATCTTGAGGTAACTGAGCTACTTTATTAATCGTAGTTTGCTTTACGATCAGAGTTAATATGATTACCTTAAAGTTGGGACACCATTAGAGTTAAGAATGAAAGTATCATTATGACTAGTATAACGTTCTGGTTAATTTATAAATAAACCCTTTAAGCCCTTTAGGTAAACAGGATGGAGATTATGAGGGTGGGCTGAAGGTCAGTCAGGTAATGGCATCAGGAATGTTATATTTGACAAGGTTGGATGGTGACCGTATCCCCATGCGCATACTCCTTGGTAGGAGTTTCAAATATACTAATGATATCTGTGAAACAAAGATTTCCACTCTCCGTTGTTCCATGTTCCCTCCCAACAAGTCTAGCATTTTCTCAAACTGCTGGTTTCACAACAAATGGTACAACTAA
The DNA here is from genome assembly GCF_964263255.1 of Lissotriton vulgaris. Classification (NCBI taxonomy): domain Eukaryota; kingdom Metazoa; phylum Chordata; class Amphibia; order Caudata; family Salamandridae; genus Lissotriton; species Lissotriton vulgaris. Next base: position 1,448,869,782 of record NC_141685.1, read on the forward strand.
AACATTTCCCCATATTTTAAATTCTCATCATTTCTTCCAAAGAACACCTTATCATCTCGTTGCAGGACTGCATTAGACTCTGCTATCAAAATGTTTATAAACCTTTCAATTCCTCTAGGTCGATCTAGTCAACAACTGCTTTTCCCTCTGCCTCAGGTTACATTCTCCATTGAGTGTGGCTGCTTTCTTTGGTACCTTGGCCCCTGCCGTTGAAATATTTAGCCCATTTAGGTAACGGTTATCTCCTTGGGGTCTCTTTGAGAAAAGCTCTAACACATTGCTTTTTGCTAGAATGTTCTATTTTTCGACATTTCTTTCCTTCAGTTTCTTGGTGCCAGAATGGTTGTGTTGGTGAACAAGTGCTCTATCTGTTTCCAATCAATCAGTCTGCTGCTTTCACTGTTTACTGTTTGCTTGGCTATGAAAAAGTAGGGGAAAATGAAGATGCTGAAAAATCAAGTATGTTCTTTCCTCCTCTGCCAGTGTCTGGAGTGTTATTGTGCAGTTTCATTATAACTCCTTGTCAACATGCATTTCAAACTAAAGTTGTTTCTCTAAATGTCTCTTCATGGCAATACAACACTATTAAGCTTATAGACGATGTAGTGAAATATGTATTCTTCTCCCCCTGCTAAATTCAACACATTTCAAGTGATTTCTCGAAATCCAATTTTGAGATAGCCTAGCTAAACCATTTGTACTCCTATTTAGTAGTCCATGGATTGACTTAGCACTATGGTCAGAGTGAGGGCTCACTTGGGTGTTGGGCATTAATGTCAAGATAATGGCCCAAAGAATGGTCATCAATGCTTTAGTAAGGTAACCCAAATGCCACTGATATATGTTCTAAAAGGGACTCATTAGCTTGGTCAACAGCATAATTAACCGTTGCTGCTGAAAGTAATTAACTGCTCCACTACACAGAATCAAGAAGTTATCAGCAAGATGAGAACAGTAAATAAATATGCCTTAGGAAGCAAAACTACTGTCTTCTTGATTGACTCTATACAGTTTAGATTTAATTGAAAAACAGTTGCTTCTTGATATACAAGAAATGAAGATCCCAAATAATATTATATTTCAAAGATTCTGTGAAACTCTTTACAGCATGGAACACAAGGCCAAAAAATAAAGTTCAATAGGAAAACCAAAACACCATGGGCCAGATCACCCAGAGTGCTGCAGTGGCATTCACCTTTTCACTATTCCCAAGCAATTTTGTCCCAGGCTTCAATTCTGATTGGCACTGACCAACTAATATGAATGTACATTTTTTTCACTTTTAGCTTGTTGAACTGTAAAACTGCCTGTGAAAATGTGCCAGTACCCAGAGCAAAGGTGCTGGCACTCATGCAGCTATGTGATCAACCTTCATGAAAGCAAAAACTGAACAGCTAGAAGAATCTCAAGACTGCTCAAGATTTATTGTGCTGAAAAATATATCTGTACCTAGGTTTCTATCTGCTTTGTCAGTTGAGTACAAATGAGTCATTGTTCAGTTATATGCACTATGAGATCTGCCAATCTAGAAGGAAACTGATAAGACCAAATCTCTGTACTGAGATCAGAGCAGAAACATTACCTCTGCCTGTATGGTTTTGTAGCTGGCAGATTCTCTCAAAGTGGTTGTCAGACATAACCCCTAAGTGAGATTTGTTAGATTGCTAGAACATTCAATTGCATTGTTCAGCGATTCAATTTCCAGTCATGTTTATTTCTAATTTTTAGTTTTTTATTCACCAATGATTTAAAGTGTTGCCCACATTTTGGAAGTTATTGTTTCTCTGTGAAACTGTGTGGCCTTGTATTTAGTATACTTTCCATGGATGTAAAGTGCTAGCCATTGTTTGCAGCCTACATGTAAGTGGTAGCAGTCCTATTTGTCCTAGACAATGTGTGTTGCTGTTTTTCTTCAGTTTCTATGGCTATTTCTATCACAACATAACCTGCCTTAAATACATGGCAAAGTTGTAATTGATTATACTTATCTGGACTACTAACATTTTTATGACGACTTAACATTACTATACAATTTGTCTTGCATATGTGTGATGTAATACACACAATCTTCTTCAAGGATGACTAGATTAATGAGAGCTAATAGGCAAATAACTTTACACATATGCAAATCAGGATATTTACATGAGGTTATAATTTATGTGTAGGAATGGGTGTATGCATTGTATGCCCAAACTTTTACAAAAAAGTATCCAAGCACTGTACAAGATCTAAGGCAAAGACACGATCAATGTATGATTGGAGAGGTATCTGTTTTTAGACTGTTACTGTTTAATTGTGTAGTGTTCTATAAAGAGTGATGTCTTTAGCTCTTTCCTCATTTGAGCATGGGTTGTGCAGTCAAGATATATATGGAGATATCATTCCATATTCTGGGTGCATAGATGGAGAAAGGTATGCTGGGGCATATAGGATTCCCTTATGAAGGCACTATGGAGTCTGGTAGGCTGTGGCGTCCGGCATTGCCATTAATGAAAGGAAAGAGAAGAACGGCTTGAAAAGCAGTCCATAAGTTGCCTTCTGTGATAAATGATTTAATTCTCTATAAAAGAGCTAGCTGATACTAGGACAACTTTCTTTTTTTATGTTTATGTGTTTCTTGAGGATGAGATCGGTGTCCAGGGAGGGTCTTATTGACTTGGAATTGGGTAACAAATGGGGTTCAGTTCCATCCAGTGTTAATGAACTAGGTTTCTATTAGTTGCTGGTTATTTTGCTTGGTGAATTGCAGAATTTCATTTCATTTTGGTGAGGTTAAGCACCAGGAAAGTTCTGGGCATTCTGAATGAAATAAGGTGCAAACAGTATTTGAGGTGTTGGATGTCTGAAGCAGAAGATACATTTAAAGGTAGTTGTGCATCGATGATGAATTGGGAAACTTTTTTAAGGGCTCACTGTAGAGGTTGAAGATGGTGTGGAACACAATGACATTTTGGGCCACTTCACATGTCATCAGAATAGTTTGCCAGCTGAAGGTGGCCATGTCAATGACCAATTGTGAATTGGATAAGTAAGAGGAAAACCAGTGAAAAACAATTCCAGTGAATCCCGTTCAAGACTTCAGGGTTTTGATGAGGCTGAGGTGTTCAATGATGTTGCAGGAAGCTGGGAGGTCCATTAATATCAGGAGACAGGGGTCATCATTACTGTGGCCAGAAAAGTGTCATTTTTTAATTTGGAAAGTAGTTGTATCCATGCTGCAGTATGATCTAAATCTAGACTAATAATAATTAAGGAGATTAAAGATATTAATGTAATCTTAAAGCTGTGTATAGATTCCTCCTCTTAATGATCTTGCCAAGAAGTGTAGATAAGCAATGGGTGGGCAGGGGGTTGGAGATGTTATCAGATTCTAGTAATGGTTTCTTCAAGAGTGAGAGGATCAACTCTGTTTTGAGGGCTTCTGAAAAGATGCCATGAGTGAAAGAGTGTAGGATGATGGTGAGTAGTTGTGAGTATGGGTGACGGAGCTACTCCACAGAGGGCTTTGGTCAAAGACAGAAGTAAGACATCATCTTCATACCTAGTGGCTTTTAGGACATTGAGGATGTCAGTGAAGACTGTGAGAGGAATTTGAAAGGTGGGCATTGAGGGATGCAGCACAAAGTTTGGTATATCAAGGGAGAAGTAGGCTTGTTGTTTGTGTGCTGTCAGATCTTCTGCATTTTTTGATTAAGGAAGTGATTGATAGTGCTGTCCTTGTCCATGGAATATGGTATCGTATGGTTATACAGAGGGGCTAATATCATGCTTGATTGGTTTAAGCAGTGTTCTGCTTCTGTTGGCACCTTAATTGATGGCGCTGGTAGAGTACTTGGCTTGGCTGATTAATTAATTCTCTTTGTGTTATGCAGACAATACTTCAATAGTGTTTGATTCTTTATTCCTTAATTTTTTTCCTGTCTACAGATGGAGTATGTGCTGTCCATGAGGTCTTTCAAGTTACATGGGATTGAAGCATGTGGCTTTCACTCATATGTTATAAATGCAGCATGAGTGTTCACATGATTTTCCAGAGTTGACTTGAAGTAATTTAGAGGGTTATTGACGTCAGACATGGAGATGGCATAGTGAGAAATGACTTTGAATTTGAAGTTGGAAATGTCTTTGCATGATACGAAGGCTTGGTCTTCTTTTTTAGGTTGATCTTGATATGATGGATGCTGAGATTGTTGATGGGATGATGAGATGGTCAGTGCGATTAAAGAGTGTGAGAGGCTTGCATTGTATGGCTGCTGATGTCAAGAAGACAAGTTAAAGAAGGATTTTGGTGTGTACTGGCAATTTGACATGCAGTACCACAATACTAATATTGTTTATTATTTTATGTTGTTCTCAACCAACTTCATTCAGTCTATGCAAGGTATAAAGGTGAAAAGGTGAGATTCTGTCCTTGTATTTTGAAGAGGAACCATCCAGTGCAAACCTCTCATACCTCTGGACTGGACTGACTACCTTTCTGCCTCTATCTCTGTGCTGAGCTTCAACAAATAAACCTGGGTCAACCCTAAAGATAATTCAAAGTCTTCATATAATTCAAAGTCTTCTCCACTGATAGCCTAAAGCTGAAACACATCTCTAATCCTGCCATTTGCCATCTACCATCAACAGCCTTTTTAAGAACAACAACACTTTTGAAGAAAACTATGTAAACACTCCAAATAAAACGTGCAAGGCAGAGCATTTAACATCCTGGTACCCAAATTTCGATACTAACATCCACAGGAAAGAGAATGTAAGAAAATGTATGAAAACCAGAACACCCTTTGTCCTCACATTACTGCGGCCCCTCTGATCAGCATGTAGCCAACTAATCACATCAGCCATGATTAATGAAGCTGCAAAAAGAAAGAGAATGCTCTTCAAGACAGACAAGCAGTGCTTCAAACCCCTTTCTGGCCCTTTCCCCACACTTCACAGACAAATGCATTGTCATTAATCTCTTCTTTAGTGAAACATATAAAAGATAGTATATCAATAACAACAAATCTGCTTATGTTAGATATACCATTTCTCATAGCATACTGTAATGGTCATCCTCCAAAGTCCTATCTATTCCAGATCTCCCCAACATCCTCAACTCCCTCATAGCCATGTTCTATGAAGATGATGGCCTACCTACATCCTACATCAAAGCTCTTTCTAGCAAAGATGTCACCCCTAGTCATCATTGTCATTGATTCCTCATTCAAGGCATCTTACTAAACGTTCCCAAGACATAACACATCCTCCCATTCCTAAAGAAACCTACACTAGACCTATATTTCATTGCTGAGATAATCCACAAAGTAATCTAAATTCAACTTCAAGATCAGATCAGTGCAAACTATCTTCTGTAGACAACTAACTTACACATCATAGACAACACCTTCTTGACCACAGATAAGGATGGCTGCTTCCCCCATATATTTTTGCATTTTATAGCTGCATTTAACACCATTGACCATTAAATCTTTATTTACGAACTGAAATCTTGAATGGGATCAAATGGTCCTTCTGCTACCTAGGTCCCAAAATATCAATAGCACCTGTGGAGACCCCACGGTTCCATATTGCCCCCCATCATCTGCAACCCTACATTGATCCCCGGGACATCTGTTCACCAACAAGATCATGAAAATTCACACATGTTCCAATTATAAACAACTCTCCATAAAAGTCTACTCCACTGCAGACATCTGACACTACCTCTATCTCTTCCAGACCTGGATGTCCATCAAATATCTGAAAGTCAACCCAACCAAGACAAATTCCTGTTTTTTTGTGAATAACAATAGGGAGCAAATAGTAGCAATTTTGCTCAATTACATGAAACATAATGAGTTTCAACTGTTCATGTATGCCAAGTTGGTTGCATTCAGCCTGGACACCAACCTCTCCCTCATGTAATATATTTCCAAGAAAACAAAAAAACAGCTCCCTCTACTGAAAATGTGAACAATTCTTCCTGTCAAGTTGCTGACTGTTCACATTGTTGTACTCGCACCTCTGGATGTTGGAAGGGCCCTTCTTCATGGCCTCTCAAGCTCTCTAGTGGGCCACCTTAGGGCATTTTAAATGATACAGCACATACCATCCAGGTTCTTACTATGATCACACTGCCTCAGCCGTACTGGCCTACTGCCTCTTCAAACAAGCATTTGCAATGCAATTGGACTCGCAGTTGTGAGAGTGTGAGCTATTGGCATTGTAAATGGCAATGATTTTTATTTGCATGCTGGTTTTTAAAGCAAAAATAATGCATTATTATTTACAATGCCAATAGCTTAAACTCTCGCAAATGCGAGAACTATTGCATTGCAAATGAGAGGTGTTCTATGTACATTAATGTACAGTTTTGGTAGTGGCTTGAAACCAGTAAAGCGTCTGTGTATACCCATGCCGCGCTCTGACCTGCACCGGCATAAAATAAAGACGGGTGGATGGAGGGAGCGAGCAAGGGACGAACCGCAATTCGTGTGTTAAGCTGCTACAAATTTGCTTATGAGAAACAGGAATTTGCTGTATAATATGGACTGCCAACGAATCCTGCGTGGCATACTGCAATAGTGAAGTGTCCACCATAGTGGCTGGAACGCCACACCGCATCACCGAAATTAGAACATGTCACACCTAACAATTTGAAACCTCGTCAGCTGTGTTAAATTGCTGCTAACTGCAACTCGCTGCACACTTGTTATCCTGCTACTGCTCTACAGCCCTCAGATGCCTTCGGGCCAAGTCCGTGCCATATGAACTTGCAGATAAAACCAAGAACACAGATGCACTCCGTAGCAAGGCCAGAGCCCAACGAGAACACCCACGCAAGGCTCACCCTTCACATGCACATCCAAGACTCCACCGAGCCCGTTCATGCGGAGAGCCCGCGACCAGCCCTCAGGGCCTCTTCCCTTTGCTGAAGTGTGGACCTCAGACACCTGACAATGTTCGCCACGTCCATGAGGACCTCTCATTCACACCTCACTTCCATGTCCGTTCATTTAGGAAGGCCTCATAGAAGACAAGATCCCTCTGTAGCCGCCGCACTGCTTTTTATGCCCCATACTGCCCCAAGGAATGGTAAAACACAAACGGCTACAAATCCTTAGGGCGGAATATTGCCCCCTAATGTCTGCCTATTTCCATCCTCATAACAACACCCTTAGCTTCAAAATGGGTAGCTGTGATCTCGCGCCACCTGTATCACTCGACCGCTTCCATTTGGAAACATGCGTTATATTTAGTTAGTATTAAATTACAAGTATAAATGTTCTAAATAACTGCAAAGAGTTACGGAAAGGCTAAAATCAACTCATTTGCTTAAGGGGATCAATGGTTGCAGGGCAAAGGTCTCCAACCAAATCCCACACCCCTTCCCCTCGTCCGCATCGCAAAGGCAAGTGGAGGGGGCAATTGGGGGGGCATGCACCATGCAGCGGGCCGCCCGGCATGCTGCAACTCTGCCCCTCTTGGGAACATGCATCGCTTACATGGAGAGCGTTCCCCACTGTGGATTTGCTTCTTGAGCAGCTCGTGTAGGACTTCCTATCCTAGCTGATGTGTATCAGCTCACTACCCAGACAACCAAAGAAAATATCCATACAAAGACAGAGACAGTACCTTTGCCTGTAATTGTGCCTCTGAGACCCCAACCCGTGAACACCAGGATTTTAACACATAACCTATGGAGTAATCGTCAAAGACCCAAAACACTAGGCCTCTTAAACACTGGGCATCCGTGTCTCCTAATGAAATACATTTTTACCACTAAACGTAGCACAACCAGGCTTGTTTTGGAAACAGCTGGATATAAGACAAATGTGTTAGCTCCTGAACATACTTAATTCACTCCATTTCTAAGCAGCCGCAGTACACAGGTCTTACCGCAGACGCTAACCAGTTCTCCGCACCGGACATGTGGACCACCACTACCCCTTGTCGGCCACTGCCCTTGACACATACGGCTCTGCTAGAGTTTCTTCTAACACAGGACAGGACACAACCAGCAACAGCATATAAGTATCTAAGAACACGCTATGCTGAAATGCTGTGATGAAAAGAGATGCCCGCGGGACTCGGGAAATACAGTGCAAAAAGGGTGGGAGCGTGCGAAAGTGAAAGCACGCCATGCGCACGCTGTAATGAAAAGAGACACACCGTATGTGTGAACATCTCCTGTCTGGGCAGGCACAGCGAGCAGGAGACAGGGAGGCAACAAAACATGCCTCCCTGCCACTGAAAATCCCGAATTTTGGACCCGCGGCAATTAGAAGCATGGGTGGAGCTTCCACCCCGCTTCCCAAGCTAAGACAATGACAATAGATCTTTCAAGCGCCCAGCGCATGCGCTGCATCGCTAGGCGAGTCCTAAAAAGCTGCATAACTTACAAATCCCATCACAACCTGCACCACTGCCTGTCTGTCTGACAAGCTCACCAACTGCGATAGCTCTCAGCACACGCACATACATACCCAGAAACCTTTAGGCATGAGACAAAGACATGTAAAAAAGAAAAAAACAAGACAATAGTCATCCAGGATGTAGAACATTAACCCCATACCCCTGCTCCAATTTAGGAACGAGCTGAAGAAACACCTCTTTATATGAAAATACATAATAATGCAATAATAATCCACTAACCAACTACCTCTAAAATTACTTGTTGGCTGTATGCACAAGCTAATGTTTTTTATCAATTCTGCCAGTGGTAATTCTATGTACAAATCTTTGCACAAATGTAAATAGTGCTGACAGCATTCACCACCAAAAATGCAATATTCAAACACAAGCCTGTTTATGTGACTGGCCCAAGATGTTTTCCTGTGAGTTAATTTCCATTAGCAAGATATGTCTTCCAATTAGAGTAAATTCCTTACTTTTTGCTCAGCATCTTCTTTTGATGCAACTTTCATACATGATGGCAAATATTTTTGTAGGCATTGATCACTTTTATGTTGCACGAAGCACTTGAGAGCAGCGAGGACACCGCATTAGGCTCACTCAATAATTCTCTCTTCTTTCCCGCACATTAGCTTCGAGGGCCTGATGCGAGATCAAAGGATAAAGATGGATCACTAATTGAAAGTGGATGCTCCTCCGTGAAATAGGGCATTCCTTTTCTAAGAACAATGTGGGGTTTGTGAATAAACAAGCTCTCAAAAACAGCACTGAATTGCTGCCTACATTAGTAAACAGATGCTTGCTTTTATTTTAAATCACTTTCGGTAGAATATATCTTCAGAACTGAGCTTGTACGCTTCCACCTGCATGGATATATATCTCTAGTCGTTTCCAATTTGTTCTATATATTGCATAGTGCTAGTATCATATATGTAATTATATAAAACACATTTAAAATATCAATTTAACAATAAATATTAAAATACAAGAAGTAATCATGAGATATGTGAGGCATTAAAAAACTGCAATATGCTTGTTATGAAAAAAACTACTTTTTACAGGCCGTCGTTGTTACTTCTCATTAAACTTTGTCTCATCTAGCTAACTTTCTGTATGCCTGTGTAAGGCAAGACGGGCAGTCCTTTTCTGCCACACTAGAAAGCATTATAATACAATTTAAATTTTATTGCTACTTTTTTGCCCAAGTCCACTATTTCCAAGGAAAGAGCCTACATCTGGCGTTGCTTTAATTGTCCTTGTTCTCCAAAATCTGGGAAGAGTGGTACCCCTCTGTCAGACTGTAGAAAGCCCTTTGATGAGGCTTCTGCATATAGGGTATGCTTCATGAGGTCTAGAAGCACTGCTATAAATGTGCCATTGCCAAAGGGAGTACCTGAATGCAATGCTGTAGAAATAAGTTGATACACCTTTTTCACCACCTCATCTACTCTGGCACGGATAGAAACCAGGTAGCCCCCAAAAATACAGTGCACAGTTTTGGTCATGGTGTTGTAGGGGGTCTACTGCGGGGAATCCCTGGATATGGAAATTTACTGCTCCCCACCGATTTTCAAGCCTTTCAATCTTATTGTCCATAAGAATCATGGTATCGGGGGCGTGGCCGAGACAGCGATGTAAACGGACGCGTCTCGTGCGAGCTCCGTCGCCCCGCTGTATAATTAGCCTGTTTAAGCGACGTCCGGGGGGTTTCTTTTGCCTGGGGGCCCCCCGACTACTGCAAGCCCTACCAGCAACACCCTCCGGAGGCGAGTCCTTCTTGTTGGGACCCCCGCTGCAGACGCCCGGAGCCCCGGGATCCCCGCGATCGGCCTCTGGCCGCCATCTTGCCGCGGGGTTTGCCGAAGAGTCCCCTGGCCCGACTCTCCTGGTGCGGAGCTGTTTCCTGACGCTGGCGAGGAGCTGGTGCCTTCCCGAGCCCTTCACGTGACGAGCCTCCCTCCGTGGTGCCGACTGCTACCTGGGTGCACCATCGAGGCTGCTGGCGCCGGGCTCCTCCCGGCTAGAGAAGCTGCGACCGCCCGAGCGCCGAGATTACGAGAGGCCCCGGCTTGGGCGGGAAAGAGAGGCCGGACCCGAAGAGAACGCCGGAGGCTCTTCCCATACGAGCCCCAGCTACAGATCGCGCATCCGCCGTGGGACCCTCACGGTGAGCTGCTGCCTCCGCGCGGCCCTTTCCCACTGGCTGTCCCTGGCGGGGTCTGGCGCTAGGAGGGCCCTGCTTCAGCCATGACCCCGAGCGCCGAGATTACGAGAGGCCCCGGCTTGGGCGGGAAAGAGAGGCCGGACCCGGAGAGAACGCCGGAGGCTCTTCCCATACGAGCCCCAGCTCCAGATCACGCATCCGCCGCGGGACCCTCACGGTGAGCTGCAACCTCCGCGCCGCCCCTTCCCCCTGGCTGTCCCTGGCGGGGCCTGGCGCTGGGAGGGCCCTGCTTCAGCCCTGACCGCCATCTTGTCCCCCTGATCGGCTGCTAGTGGGGCTACATCTGGAGGCGGGTGGCCGACCAGCACGCCCACGCGATCCCCGACTGCCGAACACCCTGCTGATCTAGCGAGCCTCGACAGAGGACTGTGGGGCTGCTCGGGCGCTGCGCTTGGGGAAGGCCCTGACTCACGCGGGGGCGGGAGGCCGAGTCTTGCCACAGCCATCGGAGGTCCTCAGCCCGTGGGACCCGGACTCTGGCCACCACGGGAAGACTGCTGACAAAGGACCTCCACCACTCCCTTTGTCTACACACCGCCTTGCCTCCCCGGCGGAGCCATCTCGCTCGCCCACGCAGCCCCCCTGCGTGCCGGACCCCTGCTGCCCTGGCGCACTTTGCAGGCTGACATCAGGCCAGTCCGGCCTCAAATTTGCGGAGGCCCTGCCACACCCTGCCATCTCCTGCCTTGCGGTCTAGGGCCCCTGATCGTGGACCCTGGGTTACTGGATCAACGAGACACCTGTGAGACCTCCCTTGGACTCTTCTCCACCGCGGACCGGGGGCTACACGCAACAGCTTGCCCTCCCCCCTGCTATCCTTGGACGCCCTGAGCGGACCATGACTCGTGGCAAAGGGAACAAGCCGGACCCCCCAACGGCGGCGACCAGAGGTGCGTCAGTGGCTTCCATGTGGGGCAAGGCGGGCTCGCCGCCATCTTCCGGAGGCCCCTCAACAACAGGGGGGAAACCCCCACCGCCTGCCGACTCCCCCCCAGTGACTCAGGCCTTCATGTCCTCCTTCATGGCGGACTTAAAGTCCGAAATCGGATCTCTCAGGACGGAGGTTCACTCGTGTGTCAAAGAGTTGCACAAGGAAGTCACCGACCTCGGCGACCGGGTGGACGGCCTGGAGAAGACGGTTGACTCCCATACCGAAGACCTGGAGCAGATCTGGCAGAGGGTGGCGACCCTGGAAGAGCAACATATCCAGCTCCAGATCAAGCAGGAGGACCTGGAAAACAGGGGACGACGCAACAACCTGCGCATACGGGGTGTGCCACTCGGAGAAGAGGGGACTAATACCATGGCCTACGTAGCCCTACTCCTGCACGCGGTGTGGGGCGAGGAAGACGCCCCTCCACCGCGCCTTGATCGCGCACATCGTGTCTTTGGGGCGGGGAGCAAGGCGGGCCTCCTGCCCGACATTGTCACCAGGCTCCACTACTTCACGGAGAAGGAGGCCATACTAAAAGCGGCTAGAGATCACCCGGACCTGCGGTATGAAGGCCACAAGATCCAGATCTTCCAAGACTTGGCTCCCACCACGCTCCACAGGAGGAAGGTCTTCCGCCCGATCACGGAGAGACTCCGGGCCCTCAACGTTTCCTATCAGTGGGGACACCCTTTTGCCCTCATCTTTCGGTGGGAGGGTAAGCGACGGTCCCTCCGGTCCTACCGAGAAGCGGCGCAGTTGCTTGATATGCCGGGGTCCCCGGACCACAGCCCATCCCGCTCTCATCACCCGGAGAGGGCCCCTCCGCGCCCAGACTGGTCCACTGTGCGCAAACGTCACCGGACCCCCCCAGTGGACAGCCTCTCCACCTCACAGACCAAGCAAGACATTATCGCCCACATTCGCTCCCTTGAGGGCGACCGTGAGGAACAGGCCTCCCAGCTTCTTGTCTCCGGCACTGAAGGAGGGGACCGCCCCTCGACTCCGGACAACATCTGAACTTGATTAGAGAGACCCATGCTGCCCTGAGCATGCCCTCGCCACCTGGCCACCTGGAACTGCCCTACCACGCCTCGGCGACCTGACCCTGCTGTTCTTGGGGCCGGGGTCCCCCTCCTCTCTAGAGGGCTGCCCCCGCGACTTCCCCCCCCTGTGGGGGTCAGGAGGAACAGACAATGGGCTTTACCCCTATCGGGCCCTACTCCACAGCACCGAGCTTCAGTGCCCTCTTGGCGACTGGTCCGAACCTGAGGACCCCCCGGCTCGACCCACCCCCGGACTTTCTTGTGACAGCGGGGTGGACGGGCTGCGAGACGACCGGATTTCATTTCACTCACCCAGATCTCCGCTCCCTCCCTTTGTCCCGTAGGAAGTGACATTCCTGTGTCCATCCGAACCCTCGGGTAGAGGATGTCCGGTACCTGGGACAATGTACAATGGCCCTGTTGGCCTGTTTTGGTTGTGCTTCTTCTTCTCTACGCCCTTTACCTTCCTTCTCTCTCTTTTCTTCCTACTTTTCTCTCGCGCTGCCCTCTCTTCCGGTTCTCTCCCCGCGCTTGCGGAGGGGTGGCATGGTGGGACCTACGGGGGTTGGCACGCTGGAGGCGAGGTGAGGCTGCCACTGCCCTGTTTGCGGGGGGGATTGCTTCATTGGTTCTTGCGCAGCGCCGCTCCCCCTTAGTGCGATGACAGCGAACATCCCTGCGCCCTTGAAGGTCCTCTCACTCAATGTCAAAGGGCTCAACTCCCCCAACAAGCGGAATCAGATATGGCGCTATCTCCTGCATCACTCCCCTGACATTATCCTCCTCCAGGAGACGCACCTTCTAAAGGGGGACACCAGGCGCATGGCACACCCTAGATACCCCACACAGTTCTGGGCCTCCTCTGACACCAAGACGGCGGGGGTGGCAATCCTCTGCAGGGCTGGCTTTAGACGGGGACCCACGAAACCCTTCGAGAGTGCTGACGGGCGTTTCCTCCGAGCCACGGTGCAGATGGGTTGTGCACAACTCACCCTGGGATGTGTATATGCGCCCAACCAGTCGCAGGACAAATACCTCCAGGCACTCCTGCGGGATCAGTTCCCATCAGGCGACCCTAACAAGATCCTGGGCGGAGACTTCAATCTAGTGTGGGACCCTGAGTTGGATCGCGCGGGAGCCTCCTTTAATGGCACGGGGGCAATGTCCTCTACCCTTAGAACGCAGCTCACAGACCTGGGACTTGTGGATGTGTGGCGCTACCACATCCCGGGGACCCGGGACTACTCTTTTTATTCACACTCCCATAGGACATACTCCCGTATTGACTATCTCTTCACCTCCCTTGAATTGGCCCGAGATTCCTTAGCTGCCGCTATATCCGACATTTCCCTATCGGACCACGCCCATGTGGAGCTTTTACTACAAGACCCCCTGGCCCATGCCACTCGTGAGCGGAGATGGGTGCTCCCGCCGAGTGTCCTTCGGGACCCGGAGGACGTCGCCAGCATCCGTGACGCCATTGAATCGTATTTCGCTATTAACGACACCCCTGACTTGCCCTTCCATACGGTCTGGGATGCCTTCAAGGCTACCATTAGGGGCCACATTACCTCCCTGGCGGTGGCGCGGAGGAGGGAGGCGTTTAAGCTGGAAACCGACCTGGCTAGTGAGATCAAGCAAGCGGAGGCTCGGGACCGGGACTCCCCTTCACGGGCGTCTAGGAGAACGCTCGCCAACCTCAGGGGGCAACTCCGCACTCTGCGCACCAACAAGGCAGAACACTCCCTGCTGGCGCTCAAACAACGCTACTATGAGGGCGGGGACAAAGTTGGCCGCCTGCTGGCTGGCAGGCTGCGAGCGCGCCCAGCCAGGGCCCACATCGCCAACGTCAAGCGACAGGATGGCACCTGCGCCACCTCTGAGAAAGCCAAGCAGGACGCCTTCGTCGCCTACTACTCTTCCCTATATGCTGAGGAGCCTACCTCTGCGGAAGCACGGGAGGCCGTTCTTGCAGATTTTGAGGGGTCTCCGCTGTCCCCGGCGTGTGCAGCTACACTAGAGGGTCCCCTCCAGGAGGAGGAAATAACAGAGGCTGTCAAGGACCTTCCCACTGGGAAAACCCCGGGACCGGACGGCCTGCCGTTGGCCTTCTACCGCTTATTCTTGACCCAGCTCCGCCCGCACCTGCTGCGGCTATACGGTTCTTTCTCTGACACCACTGGCCCGTCTCCCGATATGGGCCTGGCGGAGATTGCCCTGATCCCCAAGCCTGGGAAAGACCCTGACTTGTGTGCCTCCTATCGCCCCATCGCCCTCCTGAATACTGATCTTAAGATCTACACCAAGATCCTGGCCAAACGGCTGGACCCGTACATGCCGGGATTAGTAAACCCGGACCAGGTGGGATTTATTCGGGATCGTCAGGGGGCCGACAACGTTCGCAGGCTGGCACACTTAGTGGGGAAGGTACGGCATTGGGATATACCGGCTTGCCTCCTCTCGCTAGACGCAGAAAAGGCCTTCGACCGGGTCGACTGGACCTTCTTGCGGGCGGTCCTCCAGAAACTAGGTCTTGGCCCTAACATGATCTCTAGGTGCATGGCCCCCTATCTCGGACCACAGGCCAGAATTCGGGTCAACGGCCAACTGACATCGCCGCTCTCGATTCACAGGGGCACGAGGCAGGGATGCCCGCTCTCACCGCTCCTGTTCGCCCTAGCGGTGGAGCCGCTGGCGGAGCTGATTAGGCGCACTCCTGACATTCATGGAATCCCCCACGGGGGACGTACCAACAAAGTAGCTCTGTTTGCGGATGATCTGATTCTTACTCTTACGCGCCCTCGGGACTCCCTCCCGGCGGTGCATGAAGCCATCTCACTGTTTGAGCAAGCATCCGGCCTTAAGATTAATCACACCAAATCTTGGGCGCTTAACCTCACCGTCCCCGAGGAGGAGGTCAACTTCCTGAAAGGGGTTACACCCTACTGTTGGGCGGAGGATCACATCAAATACCTGGGTCTGGACCTAACGCCTCACCTGGACTCGTGGTCCGCGCGGAACTGGGCATCTTGCCGCAAGGAAGTCCTGACGGACCTGCGAAAATGGAAACCCTTGATGATTTCCTGGCTGGGGCGGCTCAACGCGGTCAAGATGTCGGTCCTCCCCCGTATTTTATATGTTTTCCAGTGCCTACCCACCCCGATCCCGCTCCACTGCATTAGAAGTCTCCAACGCGACCTCACGTCCTTCATCTGGGGTGGCAAGCGACCCCGGTTTTCACAGAAAGTCCTAATGGAACCGAGAGACAGGGGCGGCCTCGCCTGCCCGAATCTCCTCCACTACTATTGGGCGGCGCATCTTCGGTTCGTAATAGAATGGGGTGCACGCGAAAGCGACAAGCACTGGTTCCACATGGACCGGGTGGTCACGGGACGCACCATATGGGACCTGCCTTGGCTACCGCGCGTGGCGCGCTCCAGGAGTGCGTACATGGCGGTCCCAACGAGAACAGTTCTGGACGTGTGGGACAGAGTGGCAGTGTCCAAGGGCCTCACCATGTTCCCCTCTCCGCACACCCCCATTGCAGGTAACCCGCACTTTCCCCCTGCGGCCCGGACCCGAGCTTTTGAGAGCTGGACAAAAGGGGACTGCAGAGTTGTAGGAGACCTCTTTCTTGGAGGGGCACCTAAATCATGGCCAGACTGCAGGGAAGAATTCGGCCTCCCCTCGACTGCCAGCCTACAGTATGCCCAACTGCGCCATTGGGCTATGGGAGATGACATGTATCGGGCTGCCACCAGGGCATACACACCATTCGAGAAATTGGCACGCTCCCTCGAGGGCTGAAACGACTTATCTCCCAGATCTATAACATCCTGCAGCACCCCACCGCTCCGCCTGCGCACCCCTACCAGAGACAATGGCAGTCGGCGACCGGCGCCGATATCACACCTTCTCAGTGGGCCCGGCTGTGGACTGACATCCCTAAAACCTATCGCAGCATCCCGCAGAGGGAAAACGCATATAAGATGCTAACGCAATGGTACTATACCCCCCTGAGACTCAGCAAAATGTTCCCTACTTCCTCGCCGCTGTGCTGGAGGTGTGGCACTGCGACTGGCGACTTCGTACACATCTGGTGGTCATGCCCCACTTTAGCTGTCTTTTGGAAGGAGGTCCTCAGTCACATTAAGAAGGTGTTGGGTTTTCCCCTACCTGAAGAGGTTTGCACGCTCCTGCTGGGCATTAGACCCCCTGCACTTAGGGCCCTCACGCGCAGCGACTGAATCCTCACCCTTCACATGTTAGGCGCTGCTAAACAACTCATTGCCCTGTACTGGAAGCGGGCTGAGGCACCGCCGATAGCCTCCTGGTTTGTGCGCCTCTGGCAGGTCCTGACTATGGAGCTGCTCACGGCGCGGATACAATCGAGGGGTGTGCGCTTCAAGGCAGTGTGGGAACCCCTTGTGCGCCATCTGTGCTTCATCAGCTATGCCCGCCACATGCCCCCCAGGCTTCGCGCTCTGCAGTTATTTGAGGACGCCCTCATCCCTGCTGACCCGAGCAGACTAAGCCCTTAGCTGCTTCCCCCAGCGCAGGCGCTGTTGCGCTCTAACACTCCGCTCACCAGCTTGCGTCTTTTAGCCCCCAACCGGCGACTGCAGTCTTCCCCCCCAGGCCCCTCTCCATCTCGCTACTGCTCACTCTCCTTCCGACTTTTTCTTCTTTCCTACTTGCCACTCTGGCTTCCGCCCCTCTACGGGGCAGTTTGGGCCCCGTTGGGCCTTTGGAAAACGTGACACTACTGCTCTTACTCCCATACGCGCCTCCCCCGCACAGCGATACAACATCAGCACATGATCGCCTCTTGCTATCACTGCCCCTAAGCCACGCGGCCGGCCCCTTCTGGGGGTTGTAGGCAGGGCGCTGTGTTAATGCTTCAGCCTCCCCCTGGTTACTTACGCCTTCAAGTTCTTTTCTGCGCGGCCGGCCCCGACACGGGGTTGTAGGCTTATCGCTGTGTTCACAATAAAAAAAGATTTGAACAAAAAAAGAATCATGGTATCTGTCACCATGTTTCTAATGTCTCTTTGTTCCTGTGCATGCACTTTCTAATTGTCCAGATGAGGCCCTTGTTTTCGATTATTTTCACAACTCTCTTTACACCAGCAGACTAAATATTCTCAAGAATCACTTTTATTGCAAACACAGATTTTTCCATTTTCTCTTACTATTTCTAATAGTGTTCATTACACCCAACATGTTTTCCTGTCCTTTGGGCAGATCACTTTAGAAGCCTCGTCTGTAGACTCCTCTGCTTCTTTCTTCTTTGATTGAAAAGCACCATGGTATACCTATTTCAGTGCCTTTCCAACTATCTCTCAGCCACAATTCGTGTCCCTGTCATTCGGTGGGATAGGCCTCTCTCTTGGAACCAGGGAGTACGTTGCAGTATCAAAGGCCTCTTCCCTGCTTTGCCTACTCTCTGAGCTCCCACCTGCTGCAGGCTACCATAAAACACCTTAGTCCCAGATTATCCGATGGTAACCTACAGAGGGGAAGGTATCTGGGCAGTTACCAAAGCATCAGCCACAATGACATCTATGATACAAACACTCACACTTATGGCATTATAAATTAGAAAGGGTCTGCTGTTTGGTGCAATCTATCAGTCAATAACATTTGAGTCTGTGTGGGTTGGAATTCATTGAGTGCTGTAAATTCCATGTCGATGCTTTTGCAACTTAACATGCAGATTTCGATGCTCAACGCTCATAAATCTGTATGTACTGGTGATAACCAGTCATTTTTCCCCTCAGTAAATTTCATCAAGTTCGATCCACAGAATGTTACCTGGGGAAAATTGCCTTGGAGTGGTGTTAGCCTTAAGTTTCATAATTGCGTTATCAGTGGTAATAGGAGTCAAAGTAGATTCTAGAATATAACAGGTCATTTGTGATGATGCCTCAAGTGCAATCTTTTCAACTTACCTCAAATGCCTATGGATCATTGGACAACCATATTGATTTCATTAACCATGTTTGATGTCTAGTTAGAGTATCAGTCTTTCCTGCACCACTTTCAGAGATACTGGGGGAAGAAATTCTTACAGCATGTAGTGCCCTATGGGTGCATAATTTTCAGTCTTCCATTCCTCTGTTTTTTTGTGACTAAACACCATGAACTGCTGTAGCCATGATGCCCATATTGAAACCAGTGGCCAATTCTCCTATTTTGTCCTCTACTCATTGGGAGAATGCTTTTGGAAACTTGAAGATTACTTAACCAGATACTTTGGCTGTGTTTTTTTGGGAGTGAGGCCAGATAGATAGAACCTCTGATTCAAACTACTGTTGACTAGTCTGATGGACAATTTTCTTACTAGATAGGAGGCTGATTTAGAGGATGAGTTACTCCATCACAACGGTGATGGATATCCTGTCCCCGAAACATAAATCCAATTGTATACTATGGGAATTATATTTCAGTGGATGGGACTTCCGTCACCGTTGTGGCTGAGTAACCTGTCCGCCGATATCTAAATCAGGCCCTTATTCTGCTTTGTGTCCTGCAATGCTACAGTCATTAATGGAGAAGCTGGTGTTTGTTGCCTGGTGGTACTGTTCCTGATGTAATTTCTTGTCCTTTGCACAGCAATGTAGGTAGATGACATATTATGTAACATTAAAGGAGTACTGAATATATTTTTTTGCGGGTTTGTGCTTTCTTTGATGTTTTTTTTGTTTGTTAATTTCTATGATGTTTTATTTACTTCACCTTTCAGTAATCCCTGAGTCACTCCTGCATCTTTATTTATTAATGTTTCAATGCCTCTCCTTTACCCTTCTCTAGCCGAGCTCAAATTGTTAAACAAAGTAGCTTTACAAAATACATGTCTGTGCTTTGCACTTTGTTAGAAATGGGGTCTCTAGTTGGCAGTGGTTTGCACCCTGTCCAAGGAGGGACCCTCTCTCTAGTGAGGGGAAGGGAGTCACACAGCTAAGAGAACTCCTGCTCACCTGCTTGGTAGCTTGTCACGAGCAGCAAGGCTTATCAGAGAGGCAATGTGTAAAGCTTTTGTATCCATGAACACAGATTCACAGAGAAGCACTGCAAAAGAAGTCAGCACCAGTTTAGGAAAATAGCCTATATTTATCTAAATTAAACAAGACCAAAATGACAAAGATCTAACATACACTAGTCAAAATATCACTTTTAAAAGATTAAGTAAGATAAGTCCATAGAAATCAATGGATGTATTTGTTTCAGCACAAAGTACCTTAGATACGTCAAAAATCTAAAAGGGTGCAAGGCACCGGGGAGGTGAGGTGCTGGAAAAGAAAAGTGATGCGTCAATTTCTTACTACACAGGAAATGTGATGTGTCCAATCCTTACTGGTAGGGGAGGCGATGAGAAGGTTTCCAGACATGCGGCCTCGGTTCTTTACTGCGGCATGGCGTAGATGAAAAGTCAGCATCGAGGGATGATGCGTCAAAAATGCAGAAGTGCTGCGTCGGTGAGGCAGCAATGATGCAGGTGCTACATCAATTTTACAGCCACAAGGAAGGCACTGTGTCAATTGCACAGCACGGGCAGATGCTGGGGCAAAGTCAGAACAGGTACTAGAGACGTTAGTGACACGGTGCTCAGAACTTGTGCCGCAGTGATTTTTCTGATGTGTTGCGAAAGCGAGCTTGGGCCTAGGGTGAAAGTCATGGTTGATGCTTCCAGTAGGAATCATGCTTTATCCATGACCTGGCTCCAGACACACCACAGTTGGGTGGGGACAAATTTGTGTGAGGACAGGCACATCCCTATTCAGGTGTCAGTGGCAACTCCTCCCAGCACTCTAGCTCAGGAAGATCCATCAGCTCATTGATGGGCCATACGGATATACAAGGCACACCTCAGCTCCCTGTGTGTGGCTGTCTAGAGTGAATAACAAACAGCCCTATTGTCAACCTACCCAGACATATATTCTACAGACAGGCAGAGGCACAGAATGGGTAAGCAAAAAATGCCTACTTTCTAAAAGTGGCATTTTCAAACATGCAGTTTAAAAACCAATTTCACCAAAATGTGTATTTTTAAAGTGTGAGTTTAGAGACCCCAACCTCCAAATCTCTGCTCCCAATCGGAAATTGCACTTTAAAGATATTTCAAGGCAATCCCCATGTTACCCTATGGA
Organism: Lissotriton vulgaris; assembly: GCF_964263255.1. Taxonomy (NCBI): domain Eukaryota; kingdom Metazoa; phylum Chordata; class Amphibia; order Caudata; family Salamandridae; genus Lissotriton; species Lissotriton vulgaris. The sequence continues at coordinate 1,448,890,530 of NC_141685.1, forward strand.
AGAGAAAGTCCTTGCAATAGCGAAAAACAAAATTAGCAGTATTTCACTATTAGCACATGTAAAACACAACAGTCCATGTCATACCTTTTAAAAGCACAGCCCCCTGCCCATGGAGCAGCCTTGGGCCTACCCTAGGGGTGACTTACATGTAGTAAAAGGAAAGGTTTGAGCCTGGCAAGTGGGTACACTTGCCAGGACGAAATGGCAGTATAAAACTGCACTCATAGACACTGCAGTGGCAGGTCTGAGACATGTCTGCAGGGTGACTCATGTGGGTGGCACAATCATTATGGCAGGCCCACTAGTAGCATTTGATTTACAAACCCTGGGAACACCTGGTGCACTTTACTAAGGACTTACTATTAAAATCAAATATGCCAATCATGGATAAACCAATCACCAATACAATTTAAACAAAGGGCACATGCATTTCAGCACTGGTTAGCAGGGGTAAAGTGCCCCGAGTCCTAGTACCAACAAAAACATGTCTGGAAAAAAAGGAGGAAGATAGCAAAAGTTTGGACATAACCCTGTAAAATGGGCCAGGTCCAACACACTCCCGTAACTTTTTTATTTCAAAGCCCTACAATGCAGACTTGAAATTTCCATCAAGTGAGTCCATACACTACCACCAACTGTCCCCAGTGTTTGATCTCACTTGTGTTTCCTCCTGTACTAATATTTGACAACTTCTTAAAACGTTACTTTCTTTACAGTAGATCCATTTTCTCTCCTGGTTCCCTTAACGTATTTCCACTAAAAAAGAGTTGAAAGATTACAGAATTAGTAATCTCTGCAAGAGGCTAAATCCACTGCAGAGTCTTCTAAAAAAACAGATTTCATGTTTTTTTTAAAACGTTTGTCCTTATCAATTTCAAACAATAGCAAATATATACTTTATCAAGTCACCATACAGTAATTATCCATGAAAAATGTACATACTAATAGTGCAATTCACAAACTTCATTTGGCAATGCTACTTACTACAAAATGCAATTCACAAACCTGTCAATGTAAATCTGCACCTCTCCTATTTTTTTTATGGGGAGACCCTCACACAAGTTAAGTCTACTAATAACAAAAAAATATGGATTAGACCAGATGGAGCAGCTGAGAAAAAGGGGAATACTTACTACTGAATGGGAGGGTTTTAGGTAGTAGTAAAGAGGAGGTTAATGGAGGGCTAAGAAGGTGTTTAGGGAGGAGAGACACCTAGCTACAAGAGTAAGCCCGTTTTAACAAACTGCACTTCTAAACTTACCACAGACAAAAAGGACCCAAAACAGTCCAGCTTAAACCTGGAGTAAGTCTAGCATCACACATGATCTACTGCAACACCTCCTAAGGAGAATGAAGGAGGCATGGACTTAAAATAGAATGGTATAGGAAATAATGTTAAAATAAATTATTTTGTTAACTTTTCAAAAACGAATACATTTTAGTTAATGTTAAAAAATATAATAGAAATATAAATTAAATAATATGTATTGGGCAAATATTTTTATAAACTTTTCTCAATTAAAAAAAAAAGTATTTTACACATACCGTTTTGAAATTTATAATGCCGAATAAGTAACTATAAAATGAATACTTTAGGTTGGATTTTTTTTATTAAATCTTTAAAAAGTAACTTTAATTGAAGTTACTTTATCTAAATTTATTACATGTCCAATTAAAAATAACAGTGCAGTAACATCTTTCTTTTAAATGTAGTTCTGTATTTAAATTAAAAAAACAATTCAAAATGATATTTACCATAAAAGTGTGCATCCTATTTTTTTCCAGTTTAAAAAAATTATAAAATTTTCCGATTATTTATTATAAGCAGATGTCAGTTGAAGAAAACTCTCACTTCAAGTGAAAAGTTTCTAATCATAACTTAACACTGCTTACACATGCAAGATGCATTGTTGCCCTTTTCTCTTGTGTATTTCCGAGATCGTGGCACACAGGGATTGAGTCTATCGTGGTAGGTTGTATTCATGTTGCAAAACTTGGTGGACTTGAAAGGAGATCAGTCCTGTGGGAGGGATCAAAGACTATGTCCTCTATATTTGAAAGAATCAGAAAAAGCTTGAATAAGCTGCTACCATTCCGAAAATAAATGGGCTGTAAGTTCAGACAGTGAATGAAGAATTCAACCAGTGAGAAGAGATGAAGCGCACAAAAGAGATTCAAGAGTAGCATATAGGTTTCTGTTATCCCATTACCAGTGTGCTGCTGAAGTACCTCAAAAAACATTAATGAGAATTACATTGAGAGCAGCCCTGAAAATTGCACAGGGAAAATATTGAAATCTTTTCCAGCCTAGTGGAGGATGGCATGAACTGATCATGAGAATGGAAAATACATATTTTTAATTAAAGCTTATATAACTAAATCCAAGATTATTTGGTCTACTTTTGTCATGGTCCACAGCACAAATTATTTGAATACTAAAGACAGAAAGCAAGATTACATAGACTAAAACTTCAAAAAGTGAGTATGTCATTGAGAGGCAGAATTAGCTAAATGCTTTTTGAAAGAGTTCAGACTAAAGTTTATGGCAGAATTTATACTGGTTCTTAAAATTGGTCAGCTACCATGAGACATTCGAATGCGTTCTATTTTCCTGTAAATGATTGATTGTTTTGATGATATCCACTCCATTTTGTTTCATTTAATTCCACCCATTGAACACCAAAACAGCACATCTGAGATGCACAATAGAATGAACTGAATTCTCCACTTCGAAGAAGGGCAGGTTATACTTCTCCTATCCAACCTCAAGTCAAGCGTGTTTTCTTTTCACTGTTACTAGAGAACAACTGGACTCCAGTTCTACCACATATGTTTGAAGGAGCCCCTGCTGCTTATCAACTCTTTATCTCTGTAGTGCTCTATCAGGTCAGGCACACCAGGGGGTAGAAACAACTCCAAATTCACAGCAGCATATCACAACCTCTCCTCTGCAAGATTGTTCAGGAGTTTGCTAAAGAGTAAGAAATGTGTTACAGTACATCCATGCCCTTGTTTTTAAAGCATATTATTTATCTTGGAAAATGTTCTGAAATACCACGGTCAATGTGACTTCAGTTTGACTATGTGCAGCATTTAAACATGATCATAGCTGTCTATCCATGAATCAGTGTTTGACACATCTCTTTCACTGTTTGTTGCATAAAGTGGTAAATATGATATCTAAGTTCATTACCCAATATATACAATGTTTTCCCTCTGTCTATGATGTTAGACTTTTGTTCCATATTTATTTAATCTACTAAATTTCCAGACGGTATGTAAAAACAGAAGCAGTATGCTTAGTTTAAAACGTATTTTCCACATCATAAAATCTTGTCCAATACATCCTCCCCACCTTGTTAGAAAAGCCTGATGGATGTCTGAAACAGCGGTTTATAAAACTCATTCAAAGCACATATTGGTTCCTCCACCCTGGCCTGACGAACCAGTCACCTTCACAAAGAACATTCACATCTCCCCCAGTGCAGTTTAACTAGGCAAAGAAGATATTGCTGAGCAGTCTGATTGTTGAGCCTATAATAAAAACGTGTATGAGATTCATGAAGTTCCTAAAATGACATAGCCTGAAATATTCGCTCTGGGTGTTGAATCTATGTCAGGCTCTTCTATGCACAATCTAACCAAAGTATATGATAATCTGGACTTCTACCTATTCAGGTCCAAGTCGCTAAACCTAGTTTATAATCTGTGTAATTTATAAATGCAGTGACACCAGGCCAATTGTCCACAATAGCTTTTTTAATAGCATAGACCTTCTGAGGATGATTTCCCTATTCTAAGCCCATTCTGGATTTGACTAAGCTTGGTTTTATTCGGCTAGAGAACGAATATAATTTAGTTACTTATTGACCTAACTGGGATCCTATGATTGTTTTCTGGGACTTTACATACTTGACCCAGTGCCCATTTTGCTCTTTTGTTGCCCTCCCATCAGCTGCCCAACGAACGAGGACCACTCATTATTAAATAACGGTGTTTTCAACAGTGATTACCATAAGGAACTTGAAGAAGGAAACATGCAATAGATCCTTTTTAATTTGCTGACAAAAAGTTTAAATACTGCAGCCGAATGCTTTACTCATTCTCAATGCATAATTTTTAACACTGAGTCCCTCTTGAAGATCTATGGTATGCTTAGTATATGCTTATGTCTGAATTATTAAGTGGGAGGTCAGAAACTTGCTCCCCAACAGACTTTCTTTATTGTATAAATTTTGATGACTATGACCTTCCCAAGCATTGTAGTTGAAATGGACTCAGGAATCTTGTCAAACACTCATAGTGCAGCTATACCGTACTAGTTTTCTATATTCATATACGTTTTTAGGGAATATTCAGTAAAAATTCAAATACATGAAATGTTAACCATATCACAAGATGGATCTCTTTAATTTGATAATATCATTTCTTTGCGGTGAGCATATCCAAAAAAAACAATTAAAATTTACAATGCACAGAGAAGTAAACATACAATCTACAAATACACGAACATCCTTCCTTTTCCCTTAAGCCAGTCGCAAAGCAATTAATCATACACCCACAACTTTACTAAAGAGACACATGGCCTCTTCCTAAGCCTAACTGCTAACTTTGAACGTTTTGGTATTATATCCCTAGCCTCCCTAATTAACATTTTATTTGTTCCAGCCTTGAATTCAAATACCACAAATAGAGCATGTCTCCCAGTTACCTTGTCAATCATGTTGAATGGGCAGTACCTTATGAAATAGATAAGAGGGAGTAGCTACCAGTTACGACTGGCTAAGTGGCAATTATGTGCCCAGCAATGCAATTGTTTTAGATCTCACCATGGCTGGTCCTTACAGAAAACTTTTCGTCAATTTCCTAAAAAAAAAACGGAGATGTTGCTATCAATTAAATTATTTGTAAATGTGACACTTGTATCCAGGATATCACTATTTCAAAATCAGAATTTGTATATAGCATATTAAGGAATGTGTGTAGTCCTTCTCCTAGGTAATTCAAAAACACCAACAATTTTTTTTAAAACACACTCTGCAGAATAGGAATAGTGGGATAATTTAGTGTTTGGCAGAGAAGGAAGCATGCATAAATTGAGCACATTTGGGCTAGACCAAACCTGCAGTTTGCTTTCCCATTTCGATGTGAAACCCAGCTAGATTTCAAAGGGTGGAATCTCAATTGGCTCTGACAGGGCAGTTCATCTCTCATAGAGCTGTCATTCAATGCATCAGAATGATCAGCCTATTCAGGGAGAACCTTCTGATGCATATTTGTTCTTTCTTTGACTGCCATGTAAGGTGGGGCAAATGGGCTGTGGTCCAACATGTACAGTTAAAACGTCTTGCATATCAGAGCTATTTATTTATTGTATGTTATTAGCAGCCCCTGCTTTGCGGGTGTGTTTCAAAATAAAAATAAATACCACCGAGCCACCGTAACACTTCACTCGGATGACATTGCTAATTTGATGAAAGTGCTTCCATTGTTCAAATTAACCCAGTCAAGCAGGTGGGAATCTTCAGATTGGTAATTGGTCTGCCACCGGTTGGACAGAGGTGAGGGCCTCTATCGCACCAGCCAGCTCGCTGGCTCTCCTGCCCAAATTAATGTCAAGGCCTAAATAAACTAGCGCCTATTTCACAATCATCTACAATCAAATCAAACCAAGCCAATGCCTTCCACAAAAGGCTTACAATTATTGATAATTCCTATCCTCCAGTCTTAAATTATTGTTGCCAACATCAAAGTTAACGTATCAGAAGAACTTTAAATAATTTACTCAATAATAATTTATGACCTGAATAGCCATTTCAGTAACATTCTTTTTATGAGTATGAAAACTTCCAAAAGAAATAGCTTGTAGTGAAGTATTGAGGAACCCTACACTGTTATGTTGTTGTTCTCAAATGCTTATAAATTGTCACCATAACATTCTCCTCTGAGTAGTGGCCCGTAGAACCCAGTTTAAATGTAATCTTAAAATGGCCTCTTAAGTTTGAAAGGCAGATGTAGGTTGTACAAAATTGGGAAAATGGAGATCAAATCAAACATTACAATGTAGCATAAAATAAAAGCCCACAAAATAAAAAGGGAAAAGTAATGCATAAATATAATTGTAAAACCAGATATTGGGCAGATAGTTTTCCTTTAGAAAGATATTGCCACCTTCTAAGGCTGTCATTAAAAACAGCACTCGATCAATGACTAGTATCAGTTGAAGAAGGCCATTTTTAAAAATCTTACTATGATATGCTGAAGGATGAATGTAAATTGTTTAAACAAAACAAAATTCTTTCTCAGAGTAAGATTAATCTCTGTAGCTTAGAGCATTGCATGTGCCTGCATAAAAGTTGAGGAAATTACTCTTATATGTTCTGTGTGTGAATTTAGATCAAAAGGAAGTTATTTTTGGAAGCATTGTATTTTCTTGCCTTTAATGTATCGTCATAATTTCGATTTTTCAGGAACTAATTAAGGAAGGGGTCATGGATTTTTATGTCCCTATGGACTTCATCACAACCACCATACTCTTCTTTATTTTTTAACAATGAAAAGATTGCCATTGGCATTCCCTTTCCCCACTCGTGTCATTTATTTGGCAGTGACACACAATTTTGCATTTCACCAACCAAATTACGTATTTTGTGTGCAAAAATGTGCAATATGTAAAAATCACTGGAATATCATTTAACATTTATTTTTTTAATTTCATTTACAAATTCTGAAAAATATTTACTCTCCCCTTTAACTGGGAGAGTACCACTTTAACTATAAAAATGATAAGGTTAATGTAACACAAAATCAATACATTTCATTTGAAAGAAGAAACATTGAAAACTCTTTACTGCAAGTATAAAAACTAAACTAAACAGTACCCAAGAAACATTGTGGCATATCTAGAAACAAATTATAAAGATAGTTTAAATGAAAAAGGTAAAATTATTTAATAACACTCAACATGAAAGATTTGAGTTACTAGTTAAATATTTTTATTTCAAAACCATCCAAACTTGAATCAAATTGAGTACATACACTGTTCCACTCTAGATGGAGGAAGACGAGTCATACAGAAACAAGTCTTGGCCATGCACCAACAGAAATATCCAGTTTGAACTGGCAGGCCAGGTCGCCTTCAGACAGAAACACATGCAACCAAAGTTTTGGCCTACTTCGATAAGGTGCAGCTTGACTCTTATGGCAAGGTGAGCTCAGATCACATTTGAACATGCACATAGGTTTGGCCTACTTTGGCTACTTCGATGAGGTGCAGCTCAGACTACAACTGGACATATTATTCACACTCAGGGCATCTACTGCAGAAAGAGAAAAGCAATGTCAATGAATTTCCAACGGGCACTTATGTGCTATTACAAAACCTTTCTAATTCAGGCTGTTTGCGCACTGCTGACAACTTGCAGGAGCAAGCAGCAACCATCTTAAAGCTGGAATTCACCACATTTCATTGATTCTAATTGTCTGCAAAGCTGCTAGCGTTGGTCTGGAGAGAGCCAGTGGAGGGGCCACAGAGCTGCGTTTGCTCATCTCTTACATGCTTCACTATCCACCTATCTTGTGGGCATTTAATTTCCTACCCATTTAAGTGAAGGCTCAGAGTTGGACAAATACAAAGATGGGGGCACAGGAATCTGATGTTGTATGAAGATAGATATTCTTGAAACCACTGCTGTTGCTACTGAAGTGCAGCATAACACATATTGTTATACAGCCACGTATGCCAGACTCTGACCATCTCTCAGTCAATCTCCCTAGTTTTGCACAATGCACTTGAATAATAAATAGTTTGCTTGTAATACCAAGATATGTCAGTGGTGTGACTCAAGAATGGCATTAAAGTGAAGCAATCCTTTTAGAAGAGAGCAATTCAGAACAAAGAACACAATTGACCAATGGAGACCATGTTGAAATGACATTAAAATGTATTAGCTACAAGTCCATGGAATTGAACATGTATCATATTTCACTGACAACAATACTGTATGCAATTGGGCGGAACCTACTGATAAAGATATGTGGTTGCTAGTGTGGCTTTTCGGGTTGCAACTAAGCAATCCTGTGCAAAGATTGTCAAGTAGAGAAATTCATTTGCATCAAAGGTAAGGAGAAATTACTTTTATAAAATTTGTTCTGAGGTGAATTAAATAAGGTTTGTTTTGGTGCCATCCTTAAGACACAGATCGAATATGTATACCTTTCTTTTATAATTAATGATGCAATGTGTGCAGGGAGGTCTGGCACAGCTTGCCTGGTTTCCATAAGCTGCTTAGATAAATCTGCAAGAAATTGTTTGTTACTGTTCATACAAATGGAACAAAAGGCTAGAGAAGAGCAGTCAACATGAGATAAAAGCAGCAGCATGTGTGGCATGGTGTGCCTCATCAATCATGCCCCTGCTGCTCTGCCGCATGTAGGAGATTTCCAGGGAGCCAGGGTCTCTCGCTTCTTGTGGCTACCAGCAGTGATCACTGGAGGATTTAATTCAGCTGTGAAAGAGCACCTTCACACGGGATGCTATTGTTTTAATCGCAGGCAAATTACAAAATTTCTCTCAGGAACTAAACAGATGGAAATAAAGCAAGATGGGTAATAGGTAATGCAGCGGCTGGAGTAGTAGAGCACACATCCCGCAGTCTTCTCCTGATGCACACATTTCTTCACTTTACATCAACTATTCTAGGCTTATGTCCTCATTAACAGGAATCACTTGGAGGCTGGTACACCAGACCTGAATGCAAGACCTGTGTTCAGAGAAAGAGAAGGCAAAAATGACACACATATATTGAATGTGATTAAAGGAGGCCATCTTTAATTTGATATCACTTTACTCCAAGCTGAAGAAAATAAGTATGATTATTTAAATCCCTCGTAGAAGAACCAAGAACTGAAACATGTGTAAAATTAGTATTAAAAAGGACGAGTACCACAATTCACAACAAAGAGCAATGCCATTTTAAAGTCTATTTTATAAAGAAATCTCTTCAAACTGTGCCATGCTAACAAACGAAAATGGCATTGTCAATGACTACAGCTCCCCAAAGTTGTAGTATTAGGTAACAGCAATTGCAAAATGTGTACAGATTTGAAAATGTCACAGGTTGAAAAGTCTGCAGTCACAACGCCTCAATCTCTTTGACAGGATAGCTTCTTTTTTATGTTTATTTCTGATGGAACATCCATAACACCCATCATCTTAAAGCATTTGATAATCTAAACATAGTCATATTAATGCATATATATTCTGATTAAAATTAATAAAACAAAATGAGCTACAATTCATGAACTCATTCATCCAATAGAAATTTAAAGCCAACAATTCAACCATTCATCCTCTTTATAAATTAATTGAAAATAGACACTGTGTTTCTCCTGGCCTGATCCCAAACTATACCATGAACTATACACTCAATGTATTGCCTCTCTTTCAAGTTGTATTGTACAGCCAAGCACAATTTACCCTTCTCCACCACACAGAAGTTAAGAATTTTGCTACGCTAAAAACAATTACTCCCTCAGTGCTGGTTCTGGGAATTCTCAGGGCGTTTACACACTGTCTAACCACCAGTAGCCGACTTAGAGTTAAAATCACTTTTTTACGCATGGGGCACATAGGTGTTGCAAAGGAAAATAGGTGTGTAGCCATTTCCATCTCAGTTCTACAGGCTGGGCAGCTATCATCAGAACTCAAAAACTGTTTAAAGGGGTATTTTGTACCTAAAGTTAACATTTAGTTGTCTAGTCGTATTGACACTATATTGTCAAGAAACGACTCGAATAGTGGCCTACATTTGTGATCCAGGAATGTATCTATCAACCAGCCGCGGCCCGTGGAGGGAGTTTCGGTGGGGCGGAGAGGTGGGGCGGAGGAGGGACAGGGTGAGGGGTGCTAAAAACTGGAGTATGGATAATTGAAGGTAAGTAAACAATTTAATTAATAAAGCGAATTTCGTAGCGTGCCCTGCATCACAAAATGCAATGCAGGGTGCAATACGAAATTCGTTTTATTTATTAAATTGGTTACTTACCTTCAATTATCCATACTTCAGTTTTTAGCACTCCCACCCTGCCCCTCCCCCGCCCCGCCTCTCCGCCCTACCGAAACTCCCTCCATGGGCCATGGCTGCTATCAACCAGGGTTGTAATTCCTCTTTTCTGATTCCCACAAATGTGGTTTACGTTTTTCTTTAATGACAGTCTTGGTCACCCGCCGAGCATTGACAGGTGATTCCTAAAGGGCCGCTAGGCCTACATTATAGAGGATATCCTTAACACCTTAGCTGCGTGTAAACATCCCTCCCCAGTGCTGCGCTGTCCATTGGAACCAGTGCTGAATGGACGTCCAATGGTCGTGCGCAGCACTGGGGAGGTAGCGCTGCTGACGACCGTTGGCCGTCAGCAGCACTTAAGGGGTTAATATATCTAGCCTCGCCATTCTATGGTACTGATTGGACTGCAGTGGCTCTTCACTGGCTAGCCTGTATGGGGCTAGCATCTCAGCTCTCCACTGCCAGGACCAATTCAGTAAAGGTCTCAACTTGACCACATATGTAATAGGACACATGCTTAAGTCCATTAATAATGGTATATGGAAGGACTCTGAGGAAGAATTATAAATCATCCTAAGAAGCTATTTTCAGCCACTGCTAGTCTGGTATCTTTGACATACCCCCTCAAATCTGAGCCATAAATGACCATCCTCTTTATCTTAACATTATACATTTCAATTGTGGGTGAGACCATTCTTGTTCCTGTGCTTTAAATATTTTCAGAATGGCAATGATTCATGCTGCAGTCTTCATGCACTTTTGCTGCTCTGTTGCTCCCAAGATAGTTTACTTGTTAATCTCAATCCTTGTTAGTCGGAATTTGTAACTTGCTCGATCATTTCACTATGTGCCTGAATGCGAACTTTCCTATTTTTATAGACAAATATTTAGTGTTAGATGTGTTTAACTCCAGCCGAGGTTCTCCACAGAATATCAAGAACTATCTTTATACATTTCACACAAAACATGTATTATTGTGCTGAGCCAGGCTAACTTCATCCATTTACTGAGCATGTAGGATAAACTGCTCTACTAGCAAAATTAGTTGTATGTGAAGTCAGGACAAATCAGCTACACCATTCTACAAATACCTTTCATGCCTTAATCTATGATCCACTGGTTCAAAAATCCGATTCTTTGTGTGCCTGGTATTTCAGTATCTCAAATTGCATACTTTTTGGCCTTTTTATCCCTCAACTACAGGCTTAACTGCATGTCAGAGAGTTCTATTTCAGATGATGAATGCGTGATTGCTCTTACGGACAAGTCGGCACTGGTGAATGGCTGATCTTGGTAAGAAAACCATTGTAGTGTAGCTGAGCTCGCAGGATTTCTAAATGCATTTGATCTTTTCCGAGAGCAGTGCTCATTGTGAGGCAGAACACTAATGGGTATTATGTAGCTTTTTGTCCTGGAGAGAGTACTTCCTGTTCTTTATTATCACCTTCACTTTAAGCTATCCTGAGGTTGGGAACAATTTGCTGCACAGAACGATGTAGAAATCACAAGATGGGCTAAGAACTTGCGCATGATATGTCTGTTGAGGAGAGTGAACAAATGCAATGATGTTTCATGACAGAGCCTTGCAATAATTCAGAAAGGCAACACGCTTCTGATGAATGTTAAGCAGGAAATGTGCTTCCGATATGTGAATCTTGGAGAAGAGCATGAGAAAAAGTGACCTGCTATGATAGTGATTGTAATCGTGTGTAGACACAGGAGGACTCTAATGAGCTGAGCAATGTGGATATATGATGGAATTGGCATTCCACAATTGTCCACTCCAGCAGTGTGTGGTTATGGCTCTCCTAGAAAACCATAGCTCTGTCACAATTTTGTTGGAATATCCTAACTATGCAGTTAGGTAGGAGATCAAAGGTAGCACCCAGGTGGGGGGCATTGTGTATTTGTTGCATGTTGATTTTGGGCTTGTAAATGAACATTGGAATATCTTGTGATTCCCGCAATGGCTTGGACAGCACTGGCGGTGTAACACTTTGTACTTCATCAGGCTGTTATGTCCATTTTAAAGTATTTGGCGATATATGAAAATGAAAGTAAAGAAAAACTACAAAAAAGAATCTGGGAACTCTAGTGTCTAAGACTAGGTACATTGAATATTGATTAGGTTTCATTTTCTATAAGTCATTGTTGTGGTAACCGCTGTGTAAAAAAATGTATTACATGGGAAGTCACCATTAGTCGCTATCCTTCTGAGAAACGAGACATAATTACTGAATTTAATTTCAGATGCAGGCAAAGTACTCTGATCCGGAAATCGCATAGCAATATGAGTTATAATTCATAAAATGTTTTCTTTTCCTAAATCCCTTGCAATTATTTCCTACTTTTCAGACTTTCGTTGTGCCTTACGTTAATTGTTCCCCCAAACCTCGGAGAAATAGGAGCGCTCATAATCCATCTATTTTTTAGATTCCCACCCTGAGATAATATAGGCTTAATAATCATGTTTACTTCAGATATCACTAAAAAAAATACAATACATGCCAAGGATCAGTTGTGAGTTTCAAAACTGGATGTTTTCATGCCCTCCTTTTCCCAATATTATGGAGCATGGCTCTTTACTCATGACAAGATCATTTATGGGGACCTTTACCAGGTTTTGAAATGAAATCTGGGGTGGGCGTACTTGTTGAAAAAGACATTCAGGTGATGTTGTGGTACTGGTTGAACATAGGGAGGCATACATGTAGGCATACATTTTGGCCATCCAGTGGGCCAAGGAATTCCTGAGCAACATATTTTCAACATACATAGATGACATTTATTTGGATTATGATTTCTGCACAGACATATTTTCACAGTGTGACTACTGCTGGCTAATGATTCTTCAGCGGTAGCCGGTGCAGATAACTGTGGCGGGGCGGAGTGTGAGTGAGTTGAAGTCGACAGTTGACGGAATAGGTAAAAATTAATAAAAAATAAAACATTCTGTCATCTGTCGACAACCCGCCCCACTCCACTGCCCACCACGCTTACCTGCACCAGCCGCTACTGTGATTCTTTCTATCATTGGGCTTTGGTAGCTACTGGATCACAAAAACCTCTAGGAATTTTGGGCTCAAATGGCTTCTAACTAAATTGGAGCGTTCACTTTTCGATCCCTAGTAGTCGAGTAGAGTCCAGCAAGAAAGATGACACAAAGCAAACAATGTTTTCTCTTCTTTATGCTCAGGAGATCAGGAAAGCTTTCATTATCTAGAACATCTATAATATTGTTGGTCTTTAGCTAAGCTCTATAAAGAGAACATCTGTATTATTATTGATGCAGTTTGGAAGCATGTTTTTCAATGATTGGCTGTCCTTTCACTCGCTTAAAGCTGCTTTTACTACAAGGTGCCCTCACCAATCACTAAGAGAGTTTGGCATGTAAAACTTTACAGGCAAATCTCTCTGAATTGGAAGTTGGATCTTGTTACCCATGCTGGTCCCGGGTCCAAGGAGCTTCCACGTCCAAGTCCCAGTCAATACAACAGATTCACTATATTGGTGAAAATGTCTACTAAGTCTTCTCTGTCAAGACCAAAGTGTGCTATTCTGTTAGTCTTCCAAGGAAAATCCAATTACATGCAGACATTCCAACATGTAATAGATTTCTATTTATTTTAGCTAAGAATATGATGTAGAAGAAACTTTTTTCCAACCACATTTGAGTTTTATTCGTTTTTTTAAAAAAATGTATATACCTTTAATTGTTCTTACAGAGAACTGCTATCAGCATGGTGAACTTTTATTAACTGAATCAGAGATTTTGCAACAAATTGCCTGTATGTATCCCTTAGTCAGCACATACAGACAATGTGCATCACAGAAGCAGACAAATAAAAATGTGATGGTCAAATAATGGTTCCCGCTGTGGTTTATAATGCAACACAGAAATGAAAGAGTTATTTGCTCTTTCATATCAATAACCCCAAATAAATGTACATTTTAAATATAGCCAAAATGCACAAAGACAGACCATTCAGCTTGACTGTTCACACATATATTCACATTGTGATCAACACAAGTGAAAATATTTATCTATTCTCAGAAAACTAAACTATGCGGTGTATACTAACCTCAGTCATCTGTGTGTCCCGAAAAATGGTGCAGGGACAGTGGCGGTTGGTTACTCACAAAAATGGCGTGTCAAAACAAATAGAATTCAAAAACATACATACAATATAAACATACATTTAAATATAGAAAAAAAGTTTCACTGAGCCTGCAGCACGTCTTCAGTGTTCTCCATTCCCCGGCCTCACATTTCTCCGAGGGGGAGGTCCCACAGCTCCCACAGGTCTTTATCCAATCCAGACACTGCTGTCAGGTTGCATGAACGAAGTGTCTGCATTGGCTGGAGAAGGCTGCCTCAGTGCTCCGAAGAGCACTGACGACCTGTGTCTGCTCTCCAACCCAGGTGTGCAAGACAGCTGGGTTGAAGAGGTTGAATTTTGCATGTAAGGCATTTGGCCAAACCGACATGCACAATTCACACTGAAAGGCCACTTTCATTGCTGCCAATCAGCAGCAATGACGCAGTGACCCCACCCTGCCCTCTCTAATCCACAGAAAGCTTGAAAAATAAAAATGGTAATAAAATAATTTGATTACATTCCACCTCCCCTCTTGTTCTGTCCATCTTGGAATGTAGCAGGCTTTGTTGTCTAAAGGTTCCACAGCTGACTCCAGCTGTCTGGAACCTGAGGTGGTGAAAGGACGAATAAAGAAGTCATTAGTACTTACCAGTGTAATTGCTTCTTTTTAACAATGACTATTTTATTTTCCAGCTTTCTGTGCAGCCACGAGGGGCTGGGGTGATAGGGGCTCTGCTCTCATGGAGGGGAAGTAATTATTTAAAGGTTCGCATATATTGAGTCCTTCAATTGTCTAAGCACATAAACTAGTCCAGAAAATGTAGCTGTGTAAATATGTTCGAATAAGTAAAGCAAATAGGCACATCACTCAAATTCCCAAGCAGGCCTTGTTCAGTTCAAGAAAAAAAGTTAAGAAAATAGAAACAAAATATGAATTCCTATTGTTTACCAGGACCGTCTTTGTGATAAAAAAAGCACATGTTGTGGATAGTATATAGAGGAAAGGACAGAAATGATAAATGTCATCTTTTACTTCAATAAACAGCATATCATGATGCAGATCTGAAACATAATTAGGCTAGTTTGTGTCGCAGCAGCACACTATTATGTTTCTTGTCATTTATCCCATTATTAATGTAATTTGGTATGTGGTTTCACAATTCCAGTCTACCCTCACGTGTAATTTAGGACTGGCCTACAAAGAACATTTCTATTGGGAATAAATGTCTTTCTAGGAATAGGAACTGCATGCGCATATGCCAATTTTCTTGCGGGAACAACTGGTTGTGTATTTTAATATTAGTTATACTCCCACATTTCCCTTTTAATACTGTCTTTATGCCACTAATTCTTCGAAATTGTCCCTGTTCAATCAAGCTGAATATGATTGCTGTCAGACACACCACTCCGATGAGGGTTTGCAGAATTTCTGAGGATGCCAATTTGTTAAGCACCTATTATTTTTCTACAGGTACAAAATGGAAAATGAATAGTGCTTCATAATGGCAAAATAGAGAGTTAACTTTTTTATTGTATTTGGAACAGTATAAGAAGTTGGGTATATATTTTTCACACATTCAACAGTATTTTTCAAAGTAAGAAATTTGCTGCGTAAATGTTTTTAGTACATACACAGTAATGACACACTCTTTTCTTCGCAAAAAGACGATTTAGGCGATGGTTGATTTCAGGAGGTGGACACTGGCACTCAATATGCAGACTCAAAAAAGAAGAAGATAGTGAAAGAGAGAAAAACGGTGACATGGGGAAGAAGTAGGGGTAAAATGAAATGTGAACGAGTGAGACAAAGATGCCGAAAGTGCAAAGGGAGAGAAGAAATCGAAATGCAATGAAATCAAAATTCAACAACCTTGCGATTCGGTAAACTCAGGATTAAACAGTGCAGGCGTTGGGTTTTTCAGAAAATATGTGTGCTTTTGCACTTATTTTTATTTATTTATTTTGACTTATGCTACTGGATTTAGGGGAGCTTGTAGTCATCTTTACCAGATATTTGCATTGGTTATCATTTTTAAAGTTTTGTTTCAGATGATTTTAGTCTATAATGGAGTCACAGAGAGCAGATGGTTAATATAATGTATTATTTTTGTGATATGGAAAATATATTTAATATGTGTTAAACATGCAGAATTTTCTCAATACTAAAGCAATATCATAATGAAGTTTTGCTCTGTACATGCGCTGGTTACAGTTGTTGAACTCTCTGCCTTTTACAACACAAATAATGACTCTTCCTCAAGGCATGGCCTGGGGCGTCATACATTTTTAGCAAATGGGACCGCGGTGTGATACGCGTCATGAATAGAAGCACGCATGGAATATACCTGCTGTGTTTGTTTCAGGGGTGCGAGGCCCAAGGCAGACCGGTACAGCGAATATAATGGCATACTTTAGCACTATTTATGTGACCAGTGTTAAGAACAAATGCAGTATGTTAATCTGCTGCTTGTCCACGGAATTCTCTGTGTTAGCAAGCTTCTCTAACGTGATCCATCAGTGTGAGTCAGGCTGCCACATTTGCTCATTATTCGCCTGCAAAGTAGAAATGGGCTGCTTGAAGATTCCCCTACAACCATCCTGTTCCCTTCAGAATCCCACCTCAGCCTCCAAGTCAAGTGCAAATGATTTTAATAAGGGTTTGAAAAGCACCTGTCCAGGCTATTCCACACACAAGAGCAGGAGAATGCAGAAGAATCCCGATGACCGCCAACTACCTTCTTTTTTATGGTTTAGATCGTGTTATTGATTTATAGTAGAAAACAATAGCAACCACCTATACCCGTCAGCCGATGGGGAGCAATAGCACACTAGGTAGGAGGTGGAAAGTGATTGAGAATGTATGAAAAGAAGAAAGGAGAGAGAGAGCCTCGACAGCCAATAGAGGTAATCGATCCAGGGACCTGAGAGCGCCACACCTATGCTCCACGCCCGTCCCAGAGGGATGTGCCATGTAATAGAATGGATAGCGCCTGTGAGCGGAAAACGTGCAGGTGTCTTGGGAAGGTGAGTTCTCTTGAAGTCCATCACCAGAAATTCTAAAGTGGAGCTCCATGTCGTATCAAAGAGAGGCATTGTACATGTAATGCTTGTCGTCAGTTTCTCCATGTCCACCACCTCCCACAACTTATGCAACTAGTCCAGCCTAGTAGGGAGCCCTCCAGTCCCCCATCTAGAGAGCACCACCTTTATAGCAGCTCCCAATGCCAGGGTAATGGCCCTCCCCTGGCATGAGTTCAGAGGGTAGGTTAAGGCGTTCGGTAGCCCCAATAGTATATAGGTCTGGAGCCTGGGTAAGTCTGTATTATAGGTGGCATTTATGTCGGATAATATGGCGTGTTGTATTTTCAGACACTTCCACAGCTCGGGTGTAAGAGTGACCTCCTGGCCGCAGCAGTGCCAGCATTGTGTCCCCTCCAGGCTTCCAACGAGCTACCCTAGCCAGGCTATAGTACCAGTAGTGCTCTATTATAAGAAGCATTTTCTTCCCGGCAGTACTGCAAGAGGAGGCCCTGGCGCTATGTACAATGTCCTGCCACTCCTTTGGGGAAAATTTGCGTTCACATTCTGTCTGCCGTCTTTGCTACGCCTGTGATTTGGAATGTTGTGTGGGTGTGAGAAGGAAACAATATGTGTCTGAGAGCAGGCGTTTATCTGACTGTTGAGTTATAAACCATTTCTTGAATTTCGTTAGTGGGCATGTGTACGAATGATGGGCTGCATGACCCACTGCCTCAAGGCAAGGTTTTGCCAGTAGGCCTCTCTAGGGAGGCCATAACCAAAGCAGATCTGAGCAAAATCCATTATCCCATCCGTGCCAAAGAGATCTCCAAGCCTCTTGCCATTAGCTTCCTGCCATTTGATGTAGCTATCGCCCTCCTTAGCCGGTGGGAAGTCTGGATGACCTATAAAGGGAGTCAATGGAAACTTGCATGTGGAAAGGTGTCAGGACTCCTGTACTTTGTCCAACATACCCACTGCGGCCTTAAAAACTGGTGAGATGTGAACCCCAGCTGGTCGGTGCTTTATTTGTAACCAGGGCACCTTCCAAACATGGATGCCCGCGACTGCTTGATCGATGAAATACCAATTTTTCTCCGAGGTAAGCCTATACCATTCAACCATGTCAGGCAGCTGGGTGGTCTGATAGTATCTCTCCAGGTTTGGGACTCACAGGACTCCATCTCCCTGTTTCAAGTATGTCTGGGCGCAGGCCAAGCGGGCTGTCTTGCCACCCCAATTAAAGTCAGCCATAAGGTGTTGTATCTTAGCTAAAAACAGTGGGGGCTGCAGGGGGAGGGTGTTCATCACATACAGAATACGAGGGAGGAAGGTCATCTTAACTGCAGTCAGTCTACAGAGCCAAGAATGTGTGTGCCTTTTCCAGGCTGAGAGTTCTGTCTTGGTGTTGGTCAGGAGAGTAGAGTAGGTCTCCCAAGCTGTCCGATCGGTCGTGGGTAAAACCTGTAAGCCCAGATAGGTCACCTCCTTTGGGGTCCAGGTGTAAGGGAACAGGTTCCCTAGCAGCACCTGCTCTGCTGCAGGGATTTTCAGGCTGAGGGCTTGTGTTTTTTGAAGGTGGATTTTAAAGTCAGACACCAAGCCAAAATCCTCCATCTCCCGCAACATGGGAGGCAAAGGGGTAGATGACTGGATGAGGAAGAGCACAACCTTGTCAGCATAGAGCGATGTCTTATGTTTACAGTTGCCCATGCATATCCCTGTGATCAAGCCATGTTGGCGAATGCGTTCCACTTAGGGGCACATTTAAAGAGCAAATAGTTGGGGTGACAGGGAACAACCTTGGTGGGTACCCCTCAAAATCTTAAAGGGTGCGATGTGTTGCCGTTCACCCTGGCCCTTTCCTCTGTCGCCGTATAATTACAACTCATCCATCGCCGGAACCTCTCACCCAAACCAAATCTAGCCATGGTCATTCTCAAATAGGGCCAGTGAAAGGTTTTCTCAGTGTCAACTGATAGGAGCAAGGCTGTCGTCTGCGAGTGCTGGATCTTGAGAAGCAGGTTGCACAGTCGCCTGGTCCCGTCACTGCAGCTCCCTTGTGGTATGAATCCGGATTGGTCGGGGTCTATGAGTCCCTGCATGTAGGGCTCCAGGCAAGCAGCCAGGATGCTAGTGAAGATTTTTAAGTCAACATTTAGCAATGAAATGGGATGATAAGAGGCACACTGTGAAGGGTCCTTACCCAGCTTTGGTATAACCACAACTGCAGCCATGCATATGGAGGGGGTAAGGGTGCCAGAGTCGCTCAAACAAGTTAAAGAGGTGCGTGAGCAGTGGAGTAAGGCTGGATGCAAAGATTTTATAGAAGTCAGAGGTGAAACCATCTTCACTGGGTGTTTTGCCCATAGGGAGCTTTTGGATGGCCAGAGCACCTTGTCAGGCCGGATGTCCACATCTCGTTTCGATGCTTCTAGTGCATGCAAGGATGTCACCATGGCCTGCACCACGTAAGGTGCTGCTGCCTCCTCACTGAGGGATTCAGCAGAGTACAGTGCTGAATAAAATCATTCAAATTCACCTTCAATGAGGTAATCTGTCAGCAGTTTCTCCCCTCGAAGTCCCTCGACCTCCGCTACTCAGCATAGGGTGGTCTGGGCCTGGAGCTCGTGTGCCAGGAGCTTACCAGACATGTTCCCCCCTTCATAGTATCACTGTTAAGTGCCCAGGAGCAAGTATTCAGCGCATCAAGGTCCAGTGCTTTCAGCTGTTTCTGTGCCGCTGTAAGCTGGCGTCTTGTATGAAAAGAGCCTGTGCATTGGTGGACCCCTTCTAAATCCTTGACCTTTCCCTCCAGTTGCTTCCGCTTGTCCCTCCTATCTCTATTCAGCCTGGCAGCTATCGCAATGAACTGTCCCCAAGTCAGTGCTTACAAAGTATCCCACAGTAGGGGGCAGGGGGTATGCTGTCATGATTGGAGTGCAAGTAGGCCTGTAAGGCCATCTGAATCTCCTTTATGTTTGCATCATACGTGAGCAGTTTCAGATTCATCCGCCACATTATTTGGTGGTTTTTGTCCCAGACAGTTGTAAAGTGAGTGTAATTGGGGGGCAGTCCTACAATGCAGCTGCCCCTATCCCGGTCTCTAGAGTTGCTAGTGTAGTGCAAGAAGACGTCAGAAAGAGATCTTTTCAGCATACGTCTGTTGGGCTGCAGAAAAGAAGGTGTATTCCCATGCAGTGGGGTTGCCCCGGCGCCATATGTCTACCAGGCCCACTTCAGTCAACCACTGCTGCATGGAGGCAGAAAGTGCACCGGCCCGCCCCACCCTTTGTATGGCCCTATCCAGTTTGGGGTCACTAACTAAGTTGAAGCCCTCTCCCACCAGCAGATTCTCATCTGGGGATTCCAATGCACAACTCGGGCCGCTTTGAGGAATGCCTCCTGTTGATCATTGGGGCTGTATAAAGAAGCGAGTGGGAATGTGTGGCTCCCAACTACCACTGCCAGTGCAAGTAGTCCACCCTACACCTGACTCCCCAGCACTTTTCCAGGAAAGTGTGTTGGAAATCCCTCTTCCCTGGCATCATGACCAAAGGCATTTACAGTCAGCCCAATGCAGGTGTGTCTCTTGTAGTAAGCAAATACCATACTGGGAATCTCTAAGGAGGGTAAGGAGTGTGCGCCACTTTCCTGGTGCATTTAGGCCCCGCACATTAAGGCTCAATATCAAGATCCTGAGTGGAGCCATGGTTAGGGTTGCAAATGTGTTCACATGGCAAGAAGGAACCACCCCACTGGAGAGGCAGAAAGCCAATCCCTCAGGACATATGCCAAAGGAAAGAGACGGTGGCTGTTAAAGTAAAGAAAAGAAATACCAGCTTGGTCAGAGCCGAGAGAGAGCTCTGGGAGTGTCATGCGCTGCGTGTGGCAGAAGTCAAAAGTGACCTCCTTGTTAAGCACAGTATAGGCAGTGCCCCATGGGGTAACCCAGAGGAAGCACATTTGCACAGCAGGGGGCAGCAAAGCCAGCAGAAAGGGGAGAGACCTACTGGAATCCCAAAACCATTACAAAAAGTTTTTGTCAAACCCCATGGGTCCCAAGCAGGGCCAAAGTACACCTACGCCACACCAGGGGCTGGAGCGTGCAAGATATGTGCAGAAAGTAGAGAGGAATAGGAGAGCCAGAGAAATACAGTCATGTTAAAGAAGTTAACAGTAGAACCACCACCCATAGGTGGGCAACAATGTCACTATCATAGAAGGGCCCATTTGCCAGGCAGCCTGCCATCACTGTACCCCAAAGGCAGTGGTAGAGGGTGGAGCTCTGCCAGGCAAGGATGAAGCTACTGTGACATTCTGATGTTCTCATCTAGGCAGCAGT
The DNA here is from genome assembly GCF_964263255.1 of Lissotriton vulgaris. Classification (NCBI taxonomy): domain Eukaryota; kingdom Metazoa; phylum Chordata; class Amphibia; order Caudata; family Salamandridae; genus Lissotriton; species Lissotriton vulgaris. The sequence goes on from NC_141685.1 coordinate 1,448,912,060, forward strand.
CACAGATGATGCATCCTGGGGCATCCAGGAGCAGGTGTCACTCTCCTGGCACTTCCACTTGGTCTTCACGATCCTGCAGGTGTCAAAGGAGGGCCTCCCAGTCCCTTTGGCTATCTGCTTCTCAGGGCTTCCAGTAATCATCTTTCTCCATCTGTCGGCGCCATCTTGGTTTCATGTTTTGCTGCAATGGTGACCTCCTGCATGCCTGGTCTAGGTTCCCATCAGCCTCTATGTCAAACCCACGTACCGATTGTGCCTCCTCCAGGGAACGTACTGCATGCGTTTCCTGGTTCCACGCAAAGACCAGCCGAAAGGAATAACTCCACATGTAGCGAATCCCGTTCTTGCGGAGAAAGGCCGTAGCTGGTATCATGACCCTATGGTACTGGAAAATGAGAGGGGAGAGATTCTGATATATGCCAATCCGCAAACCCTCAAAGTGCACGGCTACCAAGTCCCACGTCGCTGCCATTATTATTTCCTTCTACCAGCAGGAGTAGAGGCAGGTGAGTATGTCCCGCTGCTGGCCTGGACTGGCAGAGGATCACCCAGCCCAGTGTGTGCGGTCGAGGATGAACTCCTTATCTCCCTGTGTTGGGGCGACGTGCCAGAAGATCTGCACCACAAAGTCATCCAACCTCCCTACATTTGCTTGTAATAGGACTCCCTTAATGCAGGTGTTGGAACATCTTGACCTGTTTTCAAGGTCCTCCATGAAAAGACAGAGTTCCTCATTTTGATCCCTCAGTTCCACCTGCTTCTGCTCATGCTCTGTGAGATGTTCCTCCCTCTGTTCTCCGACCATTACCAGGGAGTCCACACAGTAGCCCAGTTCATTAAGCTGAGTCTTTTCATGTTTAATGTCCATGACGACCTCCTGTTGGAGGGCGGCAAAGTCCCCCCTTAGTGCACCAAACAGCTGTTCCAGGAAGAGGCGGGTGACCCGCTCCTCTCTGCCAGTCCCCAGAGGAGCTGGATCTTGTTCCTGCATAGGGGCCGGCGGCAGGGACAAGGACCTCCAATCAGCCTTCTTAGTGCTTGATTTGTCGGGAGTCTTTAATGGAGGTCTTCTCAGTGGGGTGCAGGCTAATGGAAGCTGGGAAGCTGGACAGCTGCAGTGGGCCGATTTTCTGTCACAACACGTGGTCCCCTGAAAGAGTGATAGCGCGAGCAATTCCTGCTGCGCACTGGGGGCAAAGAACCATGCACCTACTGGACGATCTGCTGTGGCCTGATATGGGGCAGGGCACTCACTGACCTCTTGCGGGGCCCAAAGCATTAGTGCCCCTCCTCAATAGGCCCTGACCCATTGGCAGTATCATAGCCCCTGGCCGGCCTCCATTTCTTGTACCCACCACAGTCCAGGCGGGCCCAGGTGCTCCAGTCCAATGATGCCTCCAAAGCCCACAACGCAAGTCCCAGGGCCTCCAGAGTCTGTGGTGGCCTGTCAACCTCACCCCCACCACCAATCCACAGAGGCTGCAGCATTGCAGGTATGCTACGCGGCTACACCAGTCCCCAGCATCCACTGCACCAGTGGGGCTGCACTTCATATGAAGGCGCCTTACCCTCTGCCTCTGGGCGTCTCCCGTCAATCCTCCATCCCCTTGCCGCCAGCAGTCCAGCTACCCACGATTGTTTCAGCCCCAGGCGAGGCCCAGCGCAGTTCTTCAAGGCCGGACCCACCACAGGACAATCCACCCCCCAAGCCTCTCCAGTTCTATCCCTTGGTGCTCTCCTGACACCAGGGCACCCAGGTGAATCTGCAGGATGATGCAGTGACCTCCAGGAGGACTCACAGGCATGGTGCCGCAGCCGATGGTATGCCTTGTGGGCCCTCCAGCGCCATGCCTCAGTGGCAGTTGCAAGGTGGCAGTGGCAAAGGTCAGGTGACAGTCGGGTTTCAGACTGGGGGCTTCCCATCCAATCACGCTGTGATCAGTGCCGCACGGGGGTCATCCACGCCTCCAAGATATCTGCTATAGTTTCTGCCATCGACCTCGGTCAGCAGAGCTGCATACACAAGATGTCACTCCGCCGCCATCCTGGCCACGGCCCCAATTGCCTTCTTTTATGAATCCATCAAACCCCCCTCCCTCCTTTGGTCTAAACTAGCATCGAAGCCAACCAGGCACAATATAAAGCACACATAATGAAATAAAACATCAATATATTGAAATTTTGTGAGAAGGCCACTTTGATTGACACATGAAAAGGACAATCCAAAGAAAGTGTCAAATATTTTGACAGCAACAAGCCTCTTGAGAATAATAGGAAGGGTGTATTTGACATGTATCTTATGATAGCTCTGCATTCTCCTTGTTTCCTGATCTTCTCTGCGTTCCTTGTCCCTCTTTCCTTTCGCCTCTGTGCGCGTGACTCCCCTCACACTGTTATTATGGAATGTTGATGATGTAGGAGACGGTTAACGGCCATTTTGGCAGAGACTGTTAAATAAAAGAAGCATGTTCTTTTACCGCTTCTGTCTTCAATACTACAAACCCTTCAACCCCCTCGTGCTTTTCCCTTTTTGTTTCCTCCCCCTCAACTGACCCTTTAACAGCTCTGTAACCTCCAAACCTACTGGCAGAGCAGTGTTAATGTGTAACGAGCTCACTCTATGCAAAGTCTACACACAATAACAACCAGAAATTCACAAAGAACGTTTTCGAGATTACAACAGGTGAAACAGGACTTCCAAGAACCATGTTTATATGTTTATTCTACTCTCTCACACCGAAGTCGATTAGGGTATATCTATAATCCAATAAATGACTTGTACTTTACAAAATATTACAGGATTTCGAGAGCTGATACAGACCCCAGTGATATCTTAGTGCCATTCAGGTAGACACAGAATTATGAACCAAGCAGCTGATTTACTGATAATTTTTCTTGGGAAGGCAGATCATTTACTATCGGTTGCTGCTTAGGGCATAGTGGCAATTTATCACTATATTATCAGACATTAAGACTTCAAAAAGGTGGTGCCAGGTAATATGTTACAGTGGGCCAGTGGTAGGAATGCAATCTGTCATAGGGTTACTTTATTACAGCCTATGAAAGCTCTGCAGTTCAATTCCCAGGTGCATGTGGATGACACGCAAATGCATCTGGTAGTACATGTATCCATCTTTGAAACACTGTCGGCAAATGTATCATTTCTTTGAGCAAATATTGTTGAGGGATTCCGTGAAAAACAACAGCTCTTGCAGGCCGTATACCTATTAAATTAAGGAATACAGCTCGGGCCGTTTTATTGTAATATGTAAATTTCGAGTTAATTTCCCAGAGCAGCGATTGCACTTTTTAACTTGCATGGTTCTAAAGATTATGTTTGTCGGTATTTATGTCTTTATTGTAGAACTAATCCCACTCCCTGTGTAGCAGTGCCTCGTTTTAAAACCCTCAGCACATATGTGTTTAATGGCGCAGTCTCCTTCCGCTGACATTCACAGATTTATTTATGCCACCTGTAAAATATTAGCTTGGTTTCTAACCCCATCTCGCGGCCCTAATTAATGCGCTAGGTCCATTTGTGATGGAGTGCCCACTTGTAAAGTGGCTGAGAGAGCAGGTGGGCTCCCCGAGAAGATGCCTCAAATTGTCAAATCTAATCAGCCGTGATTAACAGCGCCTCTTTAAGGTTTAATATATTTGTTAACGGAGCCGGATTCCTCCAAGTGATCAGGGGAGAATCTCCTAAGACTTTCGGAGTTATCAGTCATATTGGAGTGAAGCCGCGAGACGGTATTGATTTTCGGAAATGTCACTCCTGTGGTTTCTAAAGCCCAAATAAAAGGCTCTTAGCACTCCCGAGACAGCGTGGATTTGCCTTACGCCTCGCACAAGCATATCCGTTGGTACAATTATCACTGGGTTGCTTGTTCCTGTTAAATTAGCACAGCGTGTCACGCGCAACTAGTAATAACGCCATGGAGACAACACTCAGGCTTTCCCTGCCACTGCCAAATTGCTGTTTTCCTGAATCCAGAGCCAGTGCGGACGTTTTGTAATTCCACAAATTATATCAACAATGGCGAACAGTGATCACTTTTGGCTATCAAATCTTTGGAGCGTGTTCTACAGTTTGTAACGGGAAGGGAAGAGAAGCGTTTCTCTCAGGGGTAGAATGAACTAAATCCTCTATGAGATGCAATGCACACTATTTTTAGGTAATTGCTCAGCTCAGGTCTTTTTTTGTAGGTTTACACGATGTCACGTGGCATTGGCCCTATATGCGCTTTGATTAGAGGGAATCTCGAATGCATATACTGTACACGCGTTATAGAGGTTAAGCAGCACACTACAGATAGATCAACATGCATGAACCAATCATAACCTCTGTCGATTAGCGTATGACGCATTACTCTCCATCATTTGTTAGCACCCGACTGTGGCATTCCAAACGAGGTTCACTCATATTTAAATACGTTTTGGTTTCCTTCAAAAAGAACAATATCACATGAACTATGAGGACACATTCCTTCTGAATGGTAACACAATCTTCCTTGGCCATATGGGGAAAATAGCACCAGGCCCCTCTAGTGGAATGTATGACAGTACAACGCGATCATTTTGATTGAGGAACTCTGCATTGCGTTTTTTACAACGCAAGTCGTTACAACGGCTTGCGTTGGAGGGCACTGGATTGAGGATACATATGATGTTCTATTCCAGCCCACGTAACAGTGGGGAAGGTGTTGGAATAGAAAATCACATTATTCCTTAACCTAGAGCGCCATCCAGCGCAATTCATTGTAATGACTTGCGTTGTAATGGCTGCCTGGTAAAGGTTGTGCGGTGTAAACACCGCGTTGTAAATTACGTTTCCCCTTCTAGTGTCACCATTTGCTCTAATGTCTATAATGTCAACTTTCTAAACAATGGCAGAACCTGTATCATATCCTGGCACTAATCACAATGTTACTATTGCAGATTGGCCTGAACACACTTAGACATCTTGAGAAGTTAACAATTGGAGGCAACCTCCAAGGATTTGAAAATGTTGCAGGTGCCAGAAACAGTCACAGGACCAAATGCACTACCTCACTGAGCAGTCTTCCATTTTCACAACACATTAGATTTGACTTTTCATCCATTTTACCCATTCTCAGAAACTGATAAATCCAGGGGATGTTTACCATGCACAGTTGTAAGAAACGGTACTAACCATTCCCCACCACATTTTCTTTGTTCTAGAATAGAAGAGATTCTGTTCATAAACACTTCTCCAAGTTGCATTTTAATGATAATAAAAATATATTTATTGAATGTGTAAGTAGGAACATTTTATCTTTGCTGAATATACCACTTCTCATTATTTCCCAAAGAATATATTGGAGTCCAAAACTGATAATCAACAATCATACTGTGTCCGAAATCGGATAAAACATTTTACACAGTTCTGTTGAGTCTGTTGAGCTCTTTGCAGTCGCAATCACTCTGATCTGGAGTTTGCTGCCGCAAAAAATCTTTTGAAATGAGCTAAACCCATTTTGCAATCTGATAACAGATTATTGAATTGCGGATTGGATTTAGAAAGGCATAACGAATGGCCAATTGGAAAGGGCATGTTTAGGGATTTCCTTGCTAACAAGGATTCATTTTGATATGCATCAATGCTTTGAAGCCAAAATCCTGTAGCAAAACAATTGAAAGATGTTACCAGCTGCTAGCATGGGACTGCAAGTCATTCACAAGTGGAAGTTGGTTCACATTAGGCCTCTTCTACAGTACTTAGGTAAAAACAAATGTATTGGCAGTTTGCAGTGGTTCACTGGATTACTGTTTACTCTCAAATGATCTTTATCAAAGTTTCAAACTTTTTGTTTAAAAATAGTCCCATTTCATTTAAGTGAAACAGACTGCATGAAAAAAAAGTTACCTGAAAAGTGATCACAGATAAGGCGGTCTATTGACCCCAGGAGGCAAAACATCTTGTGATGTTGAAATTTACAACTTACCTCATAAATATTGATGAGGTAGGTCAGATTGCGACCCACTATGATTTAGAATTTTTTTAATCAGCCTATTAGTACATAGGTTGGTTTGCGAAATCCCACACTTGTCGTAAACATAGTTGTCCGAGTTTGCAAAGAGTATTAGTTAATCAATGTTTTCAACATATGGCCCTTCATAATAATTGCCAAAGAGCGGGAATTTCTGCATTAACAAAAAAGCAAAAGTGATTGCATAGTTCGGTATGGCTCATTAGGGGACCCTCCCAGATGTTTTGTATCTTTCACAAGAACAACTGAGAGATTTACGAGCATGTTTTAGGAGATCATTGAGGAAGCTGCTGATTTATTTCCCCTGCACCTGTGCAGATGCCTCATCAGTTGAAGAATGAGAACACAGATGGTTAGATTTGTTTATCTGCATCAATTGGTAGCATGACTCTCACAGGGGAGAAATATCTCATGTCCCTCTATTCCCTATTTTAGATTCCTATCACCCTAAATGGCTCAATGGAACTGGGAGTTCTTTCTAAATTTGCAGTGTGGCTTGTTGTGCTGTTCACTGATTACTGACATTTTACAAAATGCCAATGAGAAACTGCTTGACTACTGTTTCATAGCTTGCTATTTCCACGTACTATGTTATTTACTTGAAACACATAGTTCTACCTATGTAATATATATGTATTTAATCGTTCTAATATATATGTATTTAATCGTTCTGCCCTGTCTAAAAGAACAAATACAACCCTACTATGGTTTCTACCATTTTCGGCTTGAAGAACTTTTGTTCAGGCGCTGATACTTTCTAGGCTTGACTATGGCACCGTTCCATGTCTAGGGGCTGATAAGGTGGTTCCGAATTCTGCCGCCAGGCTCCTGTTCCACCTTCCAAAAAAGTATTCAACATCAGGGCTTCTCCGGCTACTCTATTGGATCCCAGTGACCAAGCGTATCAATTTCGAAGCACTATGCTATATGCATAAGATTCACTCCTGCCCAGGTCCTCTATACCTGCAAAAACTGCAACACCCTTACTATCTGGCTCACACCCTGTGTTCCAGTAGTGGTTTCCTGTTTGCTGTCCTGAGAGGGGGGAGGGCATTCCCTTTTCTTGGTCCCAGGCTATGGAATGCTCTTCCGGCCTCTCTAAGATGCTGCACCTCCCTCTCCATTTTTCGCAATGAACTAAAGACTTGGCTGTTTTAGTTCCTATTTGACTAATTTACCGGTTCTCTAAGCACTGGGAAGTCCTGTTACGTTAGTCATGTGCTATACAAGGACGCTATAATAATAATAATGTTAGTAACATTCTCTTATGCCTTATCCACATGCAACATTGTGTTCTTTATTGAGAATGTTTTTATGAATAGATTGACTATTCCTGCCATTTTATTACATTGATCATAGAAACCCAACTTGGAGCCACAGATGCATTGGTTATATGACTGTTTCTAATACTTGTTTGGAGAAATTTCCTGTACGAGTAGACTAACTTGTGCCAATAGTTTGTTTATGATCATTGGACGTGCGTACTAAGGAGTACATAGTTGGCATTTTCTATGTGTATATATTCGAAGAATTAGTCAATTAAAATAAGAGCCTAAGATGCAGAATATTGGGCTTACCAAACCTAATGAGGCATTATTGCCATCAGCTGAGGCCGGTAGCAGTGGTTAAAGCCCTCCTCATATGAGGTTAACCACTGTGAATTGCCTGCCCCACAATTTTGACCGTGAGCCAAATGTGAGGTAGATGAAGAAGAAAGAGGCAACTGGCAGTTGTTAAAACCTGGAAGCAAGTGGAAACTAGATCTATTAGAATTTGTGTCCTAATGTCACTCAAGACATGTACAATATCACCCCACTATCTTTGTCTCCTTCATCACTCTAGAATGCAGGCAAACAGCAAAAGTTGTAGCTAGCATTCTCAGCATTTTGATTAGCTAAACCAATCACAGCATATTTCGGATATGTGGGTTCAGAAAACAGTGCATGAGGGCCATACATCCTTATAGTTCATATCTAAATCCCTAGCCTGCATGAAATGTATCTCTTGCTGATGTTGAAAACTGTTAGTTTTTAGCTATTTTTAGAGTTTTTATATAGCACGAACTGGACCCGAGACATCTGGTATCAGAGCGCTTTACATGAGCACCAGTTTTATTACAGATGGACAAATTAATTTTTTGTTAGGCGCGGGGAGATTAAGTGATTTGCCCAGAATCACAGCATGTGGAGCGTTGTTGCCGAAACTCAAACCCGGTTCCCCAACTTCAAGGTCGACCGCTCTAGCCGTAAGGCTACACCCTCTCCCCTAGTTTACATTCTTGAATGTCTGAACAGGCTACTATAAATTATATGCAAAAAATGTAATCTTTGTAAAATGAATTCCAATAGGTATTAACAGCCAGAATATGTTGTTTGAATATTCACCTACATTGATGCGGGCTTGCATATGCATGCATTCTTTCAAGCAATGTTTGTGGTTAAAAAAGTTGGCCACAAATTCAATTTTTACCACCTGTATAACGTTCCACTGTTATAATACTCTCCCTTGCATGATATTATTGTGTTAAGGTGGATTATCATATAAAGTCTATAATATTCATAGAACAGGCTCTCACGTATATATTGGGTGAGCTCACGGCATAAGCAGATCTAGTGCTGTAGATCGATTCTGTACTATGCTAATATCTTTTCTGCAATTCTATTACATTTTACAGTAAAGGACCATTTTCCTTTCATCTATTACCCCATGTAGCTAATGCATGACTATTACCCACAAGGCTGTAGGTTTTCTTTCAGCAGCATAGCAATGGTGTTTGAGCATTTGATAGTTTTCCTGTACTCAAAATTTGCACATCAAAGTTTAGCTCTGCACGATATGTTTTAATGAACTAATTTCATTAGCTTGCGTGGGTCAGATGTCTTGAGAAATGCTGTTGCTAATTTTGGTAGATTGTGAGAGAATAATGGCGCTCTGATGAGTTCAAAGTTTGGCTGTTTCAAGATCATTTTAAACAAAAAAGTAAAAATATGTATATTATCTTTGAAAGGCATCCATGTTAAGATGCAAAAAATACATTATAAAGTAGTACGTTGTCTTGATTGTGGCAATGTACTCTCTTTTAACTGCTAAAAATGTAGGGCCAGTATGGATGGAAGAAGGCGTTTGCAAACAACACCACAATAAATAAAGTAAAAAATGAAGTAGTTATTTGCCAGGCAGCTAAAAAGAAGAAAAAAAGGGGAAAGAACGGCCAAAGCAGTCAAGAAAAACAACACAAATAATCTCAAAACACAGATTCAAGTAAAAATCAGGTACAGCCCAGAGATGTAGGTATTGTCTTTTTTGGAAAATGAACTGAAATGAATCCTAAAAAAACGGCAATACATAGGTTTTCCACATCTTTCTTCAAATTAAAAACATAAATGAGATAGAAAGGGGGCTTTAATATTTGTTTGAATTTTAGTTTTGTTTAACATTTTCCTATTTTTGTCATTTATATTGATTTTTGATCTTTTTTATGTACTTTAATTTTTTTCACAGTATAAAAGGTTGGCATTTTGTGACAATCTCTACTTCTAGACTTTGCACCATAAGTAAGTGGCTGAAAACACTCGTCTAGTCCACAGAATAGACACAATCATTTCGTTTTTTTTTCATTTGGTTTCTTGGGCTGTCAGTCTCTACTGAGCAGTATCTTTGGTGGATGCTGCTACTTACCACTGGTGTCACAGGGCTTGAGGTACTATGGCAAAATAACCAAATTATTACCTTAATAATAATATACTTGATCTTCATGAACAGTGACGATAAGCAGAACAACCTTACTCGAGGTGTTAATGGGTGTGGTACTTAGATGCTGCATGAGATCAGTAATTAAGCCCACTAGCCAAAAATCCACTTAGTGCTACATTTATCAACCTAACAATTTTAGTTAGCGAGGTATTACAAACTAAATTACAATTATATGACTTCTCCTGCAAAGCCCTATATCACAATTACTAGGTTTCTAGCCAAAGTTAGTCATTGGGTAAATTTCTAAGGCTGCTTTCGGGAACTCTCTGACCTCGCTCAGATGACAGTAGCCTCAGAATATGGAAGAAGGGAAGGGGGTCTAGCTGTCATTCGAGATAGTTGCCTGCACTGAGCTCTGCTGTGGTGCGAGACTCAGGGCGGAGATCTGCCTGTGCTTGGTGGCCCTCAACTTCTGCAATGTCTGCTGTAGCTCAATGCACATACAGGCACACCAGGGCATTCAAGTGCCGGATTCCTGAGCCCCATTGGAGGGTTCAGAGAGTGAAGTACAGTGGCCCTGACTCACAGGGCCTGATCATGCCTGCAGCCAGCACAAATCGGAGGAGGCACATGTAGCAGAGACACAGGCTGGCCGTCAACCTGGAGGCACCGTGGGGACAATGTCTTCTTTTTCAGCCTAATGCATAATGGAGAATGCAGAGGGTGCCGATGTCAAGAGCTTCCTCCACCCTTCTTGGGCTGACATTCTCTCCCCCTCTAGAAATTCAAAGGGCCAACAGAATTCATCCTCGTCGACCACTAGCACAGATAGGTGAGCGTTCCATCAAAGCATATTTCCTTTTCCATGAACAGAAACGTCAGATCCTCACAGTGGCAAGGGCACAAGAACCTTGCGACTTTGAGGACGACACAATCCAAATCCCACCTGACGTCTTCATGGAGTCTAATGATAAATAGAGAGCTTTTCTATCCCTCAGGCCACAGCTTAGAAAATGGGCACATATGTCGACCACACAGAACATGGGTTTGATAAATCTTGGTCATCACAGAAGCCGGGACCACCTGCTGACCTATGACCATGGAGCCAGCTACTGCATATCAAACACTTCGCTTTCTCCGGCCTGCAGGCCATTTATGATGTTTCGGTGTATGCTGTTTTCTGAGGTTTTCAGTTGGTTCATTTTCATCTATAGCACAAGTTTCCTCCATTCTGCCCAACCCGCTTTCCTAACACCGTGCATGCCACCATGATCCCTTTCTCTACCCTGCCGCCGACCCACCCCAACTGCGCTGTGGTACCTTTGCAGTCTTCTCATCCCTTCCATAGGCCCTGGGGGTCCAGGGTCACCAGCAATTGCCCCCTCCCCTTTCCCTTTTTCCCTTCCCCTATCCTCCTCCCCATCTCCACTCCTCAACCATCCCCCCTCCTCCCCTGCTATGCCCTTGCCCCATTGGAGTCATCTATCCTCAACCTTTCCATAAAACACAAATAGGTGCTTGCCTATCTAAACTCCAAACGTGCGGATCTAGCACTCCTACAGAAGATGCACCTCACTGAGACTGAGGCAGCAAAACTCCAGTGTGACTAGCTAGGAGTGGAGATCCACAACTGCTGTTCCCCATGAGGCTGTAGCCTGGTTTGGTACACAACAATAAGCCAGCACAAGTCAATCGATGGTACACCTGTCGGCAAACCCTGGCATCCCAACCTCTCACACCTTAACCACACACCAGGAATCACACAAGGAACTACTGGGATCCCATATTTGCGCCTACCGGGAGCATAATACAGGTTCAGTCGACTCTGCTTTGACTCTGTCTGCAGCAGTGAAGGCAACTGTACAGGGCCAGCTGATGCACAATGCTACCCTATCTAACAAGCAAAGGGAAGAGCAGCAGAAGGCACTAGAATGGGACATAGCCTGGTTCATGAGTAACAACAGAACCCCCCTTCAGTTGCCACAAATGTGCAGTCTGGAGGAGACGTGTACAGACCTCAAAACCCTGATCACCTCTAAGGCTGAATATTCCCTCCAGACTGAGATATAGGCATTATGAAAAGGGGGAAAAGGTGGGCAGACCTATGATGGCCACCAAACCGCAGGATATCGCAGATACATTCACCGCCTACTATAGTGTTCTCTACTCCCCCGAGATGACACCATAGGTGGCGCAGTCACCTCCATCCTAGGCTCCATCCACCTGCTCTGCCTTACGGATGGGGGCAGAGAACTGCTCCGGGGTGCAATCATGAAGGAGGAGATCATGCAGCCCATCTCCAATCTACCAAAACAAAAGTCCCCCGGAAAGTACAGCTTTCTGGCTGAATTTCACCGGTGGACCGAGACTGAGGTGGTGGAACCCCTTCATGATGCCTTTACGGAAGCCACACAGACAGGCTCTCTGGGTCTTCTCTCCAACAAAACCCTGATCACGGTCCTCCCCAATCTGGTGAAGGATTACCTCCTCTGCAGTAGTTACAGCCCAATCTCCCTGCCCAAACGAGATGTCAAGATCCTGCTCATTATACTGGCGGCCAAACTTAAGCAGGTCCCCCCTCCCTTATCATACGCAGGTCGGGTACATCCCAGGTGGTTTATCACACAACCACATACGTACTCTGGCCTATGCTCTCTGGTTCGTGACTGATCTGTTGGAAGAGGCCTGGCTCCGTCGTTGGATGCTGAGAAATACTTTGACCAAATAGAATGGGACAACGTGTTTGGTGTGCTCCTGAAAATTTGGTCTTGGCGAGGACTTAATTACCAAAGGCCACTGGCTCTATGAATCCCCCTTGCCACAGGCCAACTGTGGTGGATTAATCTTGGACCACTTCCTGATCTGCTGGGGTACATGCCAGAGATGCCCACTTTCACTTCTACCTTCTCTCTTTATCATGAAGCCCCTGGTGGCAGCCTTGCACCAGTAGCACCAGGTTAAGGGCATACCCACGGTGGGAGGAACCTCAACGCTTTATCTGTACGTGGATCATAATCTGCTCACACTCACTGCACTGTCCTCCTCTATCCTCATGGTACTTGAGACTTTCAATGTGTTTGTAGTCATTTCCAGCTACATGGTCAAATGGGGGAAGAGGGAAGCCCTCCCGTTCTTGAAGATTACCACCTGCGCCACCATTGTTGAATATCTATTTCAGTGGAAACTGGCCCACCTCAAATATCTGGGTATTTTTGTCAACAGGAGATTGGAGCACATTTTAGATGACAACTTGGACCTGCTTCGAGAGTGCATCCGGCTCGATACTGCCAAATGTTCCCATCTGAATCTCTTATTGTGGGTGCGGGCATAGGTGGTAAAGATGGTGATGCTTCGATGGTTCACCTGTGTGCTGGGCATGCCCCCTCTGCTGATGCCCCTCTCTGTGCTCTGGTAGGTAGAAGGGGACATTAAAGCCTTCTTCTGGGGATCAATGTGACCCTGTCTGGCCATTATGAAGCTCATCGCTCATAGGTCCACGGGAGGCCTGGGTCTTCCTTCCATGGAGTATTATTGTCTGGTCCTACTCTTGGTGCAATTGCCATAAATGCACACTCAGATCCGGGATTCCCCATTATGGGTCACAATTGAGAATCGGTTTGTGAATAGCCTGCCGGGACTGTTCCCCCTCTCCTTGTCTGGCCCCTCTGGACCCGGGACCCCATGCCTATGGTGCAGGCAATAAACAAAAGATGGACGCAGGAACACAGGCTCCTATTGCTTGATGCACACCTCCATGACAAATATCCAATTACGCACTATCACAGTATTCCTCCTTCCTATTGGAGGTATGAAGCATTATGCAGAGCTTACCTAAGTCTGCCCTGATGGTATATCCTTTCACCCTGTCACCCTCATTGGTCCAATCACTATCAATGTCCCACCCAGTCCCTTCCCCCCTTTCCCTACCCCTTTCTGCCCCACCCCTCTGTTCCCCAGTTCCCGCCTTAATCTCACTCTTTATCTAGGATGTTTTTTCTTACCACCTCACAGCCATTAGGCTCTCAACAATACCCCCTTGTGTGCTTTTCTTTGCTTTCTTCATTCTCTTCCCCTTTCTAGCTTCCCAGCAGCTCACCACCCCCCAAGGCATTAGTTCGTAACTGCGTTTGTTCTACCCCCTGATGGATGTCCATGTATTGTTGTTGATGGCTGTATTGTGCATCGTTCTCTTGGGTTTCTGTTCCATCTTGTATTCTTGAAGGCTGTACATGGCATTGTTTTTCCTTGATGTGTCAATGAAACAATTACAGCACATAGAGCTACCATTTAAGGTCCTAGGTCTTGTTTTAATCTTTAGCGTGTTACATCAATATGCAGAATCCTGTAAATGCCTCACTTTTCCTGATGCTGCCCTTAGCAGGGAGGTGAAAGAGGGCACCAAATGATAAATAGAATTTTAATAGGTTTGAGACTTGAGAGTCGCCAGATTTGTTTAGCCATGGACTCTTTGTTTCTAAGTGAAACCTAGCACAATAGCGGTGGTAGTGAAGTGTCCTGATTGTATTACTGGACAGATATTGACCTGGAGGGTACTCAACGCATATTCTGTCAGCTCATCCAAACATACCTAGATTTTTATGGGTTGTTCAAAAGTGACAGCACACAATATGTCTATAAGGAAGATGAATAGCAAACTGAAGCTCAATTAGCATCATTGTGCATCTGGCGCACGGTCTACTATACATATGTCTAACATGTCACGCACACACACTCTCACAAACATGCACATCACACACACCATGGATGAAAATAATGATCTTGAACATGAAAGACTGAAGGATTATTCAAAGTGATTATCTGCAGCTCTCTTACCTTTGAAGAGTACAACTAAAAGACCAATACAACATACCTAATGCCATTAACTATACTATCCTGGTATGACGGCATAATAGCCAATGTGCGAGCGTTGAAGATGGAACATATTTTGGATTCCCCTCTGACCAGAAGGTATTAGGTAACTTTTGAGGAATCTCTCCAAAAGCAAAGAGAATCAGCATTACACTCAAGATTGTTGACTACACTGTGTAGATCTTCATATGGTCACCTACCTTCAGGCAATATTCACCTGTGTTATTTACTGCAAAATATTAGTACAAATGCCCCATATACTGCTTATTGATGGATCCCAATGCCTGACTTTGACAAAGAGGAAGTTTATTGAAAAAGCTAGAACGCATATGGTGGTGGAACTCCGCATGTTCCACGTTAGCTTTCAGACCAGCTGCATTACCTGAAGCTATTTCGGCAACAACCTGTCACCCCTAGACCTAATTCACCTACAAAAATGAAACCACAAGACTGGAGCCAAAAAATATAGGAAAGAAGAATGCATGAAATAGGTCTCTATCTATGCTAACACATTCTTGAACAACATCTCGGCAACCATGAGAATGGCCCCAGTACTCCTCCAATTCAGAAAGCAGATGAAGGCTAATCTATTTAATATACACTATATTTCCACTGTTTATATAGTACCTTCCCTTTTAATGACTGCAGTAGCCCTCATACACTTACATTTTTAAACGAGTTTTAATTATAATCTTGGCCCATGCCCTTGTCCAGTACTATGTTGCTGCCAGTAAGTTCATGCTCTAGAAATACCCACAAACACACATCATATATACATGCATTCTAAATCATTTTAAATGGACCAAGGCACATTGTTAAGTAGACCTCAACATTTAATAATTAAGAATCCTGATGTTAGATTTCTTCCTAATAAATGGAGGCCAGAGATTTATAAAGTACATCCCCTCAAGCAATTTCTAAGGTGAATAGTGTTCTCGTAGCCAAGGATTCTGCTTAGGGGTAAGCTTTAATTTTGTATTTTACATACCGTTGAGCCTTTAATTTCAGAGAAATCGTTGAATGCTTCTAATTTAAAATGAGTATATTTACAAAGTTCATAAATACAAATTTGGTGTTGGCTTTAACTCAATGCACAAAAGTCATTGAAAAGATGACTCAAAATATTATCATAACAAAGACTGTAATAATGGATTTTCCATGCAGATGTTCACAGATCATCTGGCATGTGTTGAGAAGGACAACAATTATATTTTGGCAGGGGATACAAATGAGACTGGAGCGTTCTTAGAGAAACAGCTGTGTAGGGTTGGGGCCTACATTTTGTCTATTATTCGCAGTAGGAATAGAAGCATGGCATTGGCGGTTTGTTTTCTGATATCAAAAACTGAACAATGAACGAGATAACATATGTTGGCTGACAAAGAAAAAAGGCAAAAGAAAAACATGTAATCATCAGGCTTGAGAGTAGAACATATTTTACCATAATGTCCGCTGTGTTCATTCATTTTAACGGAGGAAGTGCAGAGTGTAGGTGCAAATGAAAATAAGCATTGCTCAGAGCAATTAAGTAGGTATTTATGCACCAAATCAAATAGGTTTATTTGCTGATTCAAGTGAACCTTCCACTTTAAAGTTTCCTAATTCTACTAATCGTTGCTAAAAGGCTCTTCGCGAAAAATATACAACATCCAATGAAGAATGAAATAGACATTATAATCCCAAAATTCATATCAGTTTTACCGCACAACAATCCCGCGACCATGGAAATTATGTGGAGAAATATTGTCTTCAGTCGCCAATTCTCTGAAGGGGCTATTTTGGAAGAGATAACATCAATTAACATCAAGGGTTGATTCATAGAAACTGGGATAGACCGCTATCCCTATTATTTTTCTGGCCTGCGATCTCTGTGCTTCGTGAACAATGTGTTTGTTTGTTTACTTAGATTGATAATCTATGATCTGACTATAATATGCAGTGATGACCAGCACAGGTAAGGGCAGTAGAGTGGCGGGGTGGGGCCAGGTGGGGGGAAGTCAGCAGACGACGGGGTAGGTAAAATTAAATAATTAAACAAATAAAATCACTTACCTTGAGCTCACTTCATCACCCACAAATTTACATATGTAGAATGGACTTTCCCAAAAACATAGCTAATGACTACAAGTATTTTTTAATGCTTAAATTACATCTAATTGTGTCATCCTACATGCTCAGAATTTGGCGCAAATGTGAAAGAAGGAGTACAGACAGAATGTGATCACAAAATTCATAAGGGATCACAAAAATCTGGCCAGGTGTAAACACTATGATTATAAGGAACATTATTGTGCCAAAAGTCTGAGCACTTGGCTTCATATGGATAGGATTGGCGGGTTAGATTTATGGCTCTGTTTTCATGAAAGATTAAGTCTGGGCGGTGAAATCCGCTTTGCTCGAGGAGTTTGCAGAGCTTCCCGCTCTTTGCTTTACGTGAAACTCGCAGAGTTCCCAAAAACTCTGCTTGGTGTAGGGGAGTGGAGTTTTCTTCCTCGCTTGCGATCGTCAAACATCAAGTTGGCGAGGGGGAGCATAGAAAATCAACCTCCCGGGGAGATTTCTCAACGCGGGCGGTCAGATTTCTCTCGCATTGAGACCATCTGTTTGCATTGAGAAAGCTGCGGCTTGAGTAAAAATCTACTTGAGTGGCAGAAAGGAAGCAGTGCACGCTTGCGCTGTGCATGGTGCCGTTCGTGATGATTTCACAGTGCAGACAAGCACTTGGTACTGAAAATCCCCACGAACTGCATTTATCTAACATACTCCACTGCTTGCAGAGCTCCGCACTTGCAAACTCCGCCCAGGCTTACTACATCACTAAACAAGGGACCTTTCTTGGACGTGTGGCACCAACAACAAAGAAGAAGCCCTTAGTATCAAAAATACCTATACATTTGGGCACAGTGCTGTTGCAAAAGACTGAACAATCACCATGCTAATCTGCAAATTTCCAATTGCTCAGTTGTACACCATTTAGTGCTTAGTAAGAATTTGCATAAGAAAATGTTATGGTGTCAAATGAAAAACAATAGTTATCAAATGTATCGCAAACAGAACAAGGGGCAGCGAGATGGACGTTCTTCCAAACCAGGCAGGTCAAGTTTCCCATTTAGAAGCAGTATTTTGTTGTGGGAAAGTTTGCGTGCTCAGGTGTGTTGACCTCTGTGGAACATCTTCTAGATCATTAAACCAATTGGCATTGTTTAGTATAGAGCATAGAGATCAGTAAACCCAATTTATTTTTGTCAGTTTTACTGCTCACATCAGAGGCAGTGATCACGAAGACTAAAATTGAATTGCAGTGTTTAAACTGAATGTGCTAGAAAAGGATGATCACTGGTAATACCATTTTCTAGCTGGGCCACCATGCAAGGCGGCATTAACATTTTTATCTTCACTTGTCATAGACTTTGCGATGTGATCTTGCCTTGAAAAGTTCTTTGATTGCCATCCGACTCAGAGATAAGATCAATACAGGGGAAGAAAAGGTTTGAGTTATTTTTGTCCATATACCCTCTTCTTCGAGCTTTAAAAAAGATCAACTGGTATTGAATTCTATTTTAAACCAATGCGTTTGTGGCAGGGTTTTCATAGAATAATAAAGCATGTTACATGCAAGCCAGACTGATTGCATGCATACACGACTGTATCTAATAATAGAGGAAGCATGTAATAAACCTGGGGCCTAAAACAGCAGGCTAGAGGTTTGAATCAAAATGTTTTCAGTTTCGAAATTCCATGTTTTCTGACACTGCTCACAATAACAAAGCAGAGAAGGAATACTTGTCACTTCTCTGGTGCAAGTGTTGTAACCACGGCTGTAATTTAAGATGACCTGAAGAGATCCATCTTGGAAGAAAGGAAACATTATCATAAATTAATCTATCTCTGTATGCTTCAGCAAAGCTGCATTGTTTGGACATTTTTGTAGAAAAACAGCAGATAAAAAAGTGAGTCTCCTACCCCCTCCTAACTTAGTAAAAGGTCATTGGTGATAAGGATATGTAACATACTGGTACAGGGCCGAGGTTAGATACATAGACTGGTTGCTTAGGGGTAATGCTGAAGGGCTGAATTTCCTAGTGCTCACCAGATTATAGCTGATGGAGACAGAGTTTGTATAGTGTTGCACAATTTGGGCTTAGTAAATCAATGTGGCCCATATGGTTTAAGATGGCTGACAATACTGAAATGATGATGAAATGAAATGAATGAGACTTATATAGCGCACGACTTACCCTGGGGCATCTCAGCGCTTGCTTAGGGAACCCGTCCTGGTATTCCCCTGAGAGATAACCCTGGCAGGGTATCCACAAGGTGAAAGCCAGGCATCCCACCGCGAGGGGCCGTTGTGGAGATTAAGCAAGCTATTGCCCAGAGTCGCAGAGTGTGAACCCGTGAGTTGAGAAGGCACCGGAGCGAGAATTAACGAGTCCGTGGAATTTTTTGAGCCCAAGACCCGCCGAGGGGGGGAATTGAACCCTGGTCCCGGGCCGAACTCAAGCTCCAGGTCTGCCGCCTCTAACCCCTGAGCCACACTTCTCCACTGAGGCACCTTAGGTAGCGAATATGGTAATAGGTTAGAGATGCGAGATGAAAAATGATTGGAGCACATCTAACATTTGCCGTCATCTGCATATTATCTCCTGAGTTGCTTACAATAAGAATGAATGTTACGTTACACAGGGTTTGTAGACGAATACTGAAAGATAAATAATAATATGATAGTAAAATACCAGTCATTGGTGTGCATACTGATAATGAGTACAAGGCTGAGGCTCTTTACATTTTCACCTGCAGAAAAGAGTTTCTCTGACTTCTTTGTGCTATACCAACGGTTACCCCAACAATGGTGGGTTGAATACAACCTTGGTGTATATACCGAGAAACTACTGATTAATTATGTTATCTCTAAAATAAGATGAGATCACATTAAAAGCACCTATCAGGTTATTAAGTATTGTTCAATGATGTTGGGCAATTCTGCAAAATTAAAGGTGAATATTGCACCAGCCATAAACCATTATTTACACAATTCAACTGGCACACATTGTTTCCTTTGCAATGGTTAGTCACGGCAAATTTCTGCTTTACATTGGATATTGGTGTAAATGTCATTCTAATATCTGTCAACAAAACATTTCTCAAACTGGCACAAACGTTCTTACCACCCATAGAGCTCAAAATATTGGTCCAATCATTCTTTAACAGCTAAATTATAAAATCTTTGATTCGCTCACTCACATAATACTAAGAAGTACTCCAAAAACTGAGCAAACCTTTAAAAAGAAAAGAAGAAAATAATGAAAAGTGTGCTATACACTGTACCACAGTGCAATTTTGGGATTCCAAATATAGTTGTTCAGAAAGTATGATTGACAATAAGGCCAGGTTCTGCGGACATCTTTTATCTTTGACCTGCACTGGGTGTTATAAACAATCTTTATTTACTTTACAAAACACATATGTGCTTAACTGGTTGTAAGATCACGAGTACTGGTAAGTTATTGACGGAGTGATGGTGTTAGAGTGTATGCAGTTATTTTATTGCCTGTATTCTCATTATTTGTCCCATAAGTCATGCCAAAGTTGGAAAAAGCAATTTGACTACACGTGTAAAATGTATGTGGCAAAAGAAAGCAGAGCTCAAACCACCAATCGTGCTAGTTTAGACACTGATTCTCACCCTTACATGCAAAGTTGTAGCTTTTGATTGCTTGGAATGTCTGTTTCGATTTTTTTTATTAAGAACCACCATTCGAGCACGAGTGTCAGAACTATACATGGTTTATTAAAAGTACATACTGTGTAATGATTGTAATTTTATTTAACAAGTCTTCTAATGTCTCCCAAAAAACCAACAATATCTGTGCATATTTGTATTCCCAGGCCTAAAAGATGAAAGAGCTGAAAAAACCTTATAGACCCTGAACATGACATAAACTCTCGAATGTTATTTTGCCACATCCAGTGAAACTGCTCATTCTTCACTCCCCTTCTTATATGGTCTTTCTGTAGTTCTGTAGATTATTCAATTTAGAGTGTAATTCTTTTTGAAGAGTGTCTCAACACTATAAACAAACTTTCTTGATCTCTCTGAATTATGAACTCTCCCTTCTTTTTCTGGTAATTTGTTCCCTCTTTTTTATTTCTGTCCTGATCTTAAAAAGCAACAGGAGATCATCTGGCTAAAACAGAGTGGCACAAATCACTTCTTGGTTATGTTTTCTTTTTTAGTAAAGCAAATATAATTTACTCGATCTGGGATAATAAGCACTTCTTGTAAACAAAACAGATATGATGTGCTACTTTTTTAGAAGTAGTAAATTATAGCATTAGTGATTTTAATAATGAAAGCTGGCTTGTCTAATGCAATAGTACTACTAAAGAGCAAGAGCTGTAATGGGTTCTCCATATAGATTCAGCAAGCAATTCTAGTGGTCTTTTTTCAAGTGGTTGCTTTGTATTGCCAAGTTATCCATTACAAATCTCTGATGTAGCCTCCTTTAAGTATTTTCCTTCAGGATCTCCATTGCTTTCCTAGTATTAAATCTAACCGGGCAGGTGTTCTTGAACAAATGGACTATACCGGCTTGTAAATATAATGGTTCATCAAAACAGGTTGTGTCTCTTCAAAGGTTGTCAGTAGCTTGTAGGTGGGCGAATAGATTGTTGATAACAGCATAGTCCAATTCACAGACTATCTTTTATGAGAAAGAGAGTCTTACTGGGTGAAAATCCAAGAATAAGTTACACCTCTGTCGCAGAAAACATTTTATAAATTGAGCCTTGAGTAGCTACTTCTGTATTTCATTCACAACACTGTTTAAAAAATACATATAAGCCAACATATTTCAAAACAATATAATACAGCTCTACAAGGCACAGATAGTGATTACTTTGACTTATGTCTGAAAAGGGTATAAATAGTTATAGGTGGGTGAAGGAAGCTTTAGTTGGAATGACAAAGCATGAAAAGTACTTTATTCAGTCTCATCAGCTCTCTCTTGTTATGCCTCTCTTTCTTGCACTCTCTCTCTTTCATGTCTTATTTGTCATCCTTTTATCTTTTTCTTTCCACCTTTCAGTCTACCGTTCACTTTATGTCTACTTTTCTACTTTTTTTCTCCCTCACTTGGTTAGTGTACAATACCCAGTTTGTTTGACGTGTGTTCTTTCTGCCTTATTCTTTTGATGAAAGGAATCTCAGCTGCCTTTCGAGCTAAAGAAACCTCACATTCTGTGCATTGGGATTCTAAATTGGCATTGCTCCTCTTATTTAAAAGGCAGAAAACACCTAATATTATCCTTCGGTGTAAATGTTGAATATTATGCTGTGCACTACAGCTGGTTTCTACTAGCCATGGCAGATAACATTAGATAAGGTCACACATGAGAAATTGTCCCACGCCATCAGTTCAATATCACCCGATTTTGAATTTGGAATATTAAGAACATTCTATTGTAAAGTTATAGTCTTATTAATCTGAACTGATATGGAGTGAGATGGAGAGTAAAGACAACACACAGATCACTTGTAGGCTGATTTTTGGGAGGAGAGTGTAGAAGGCAAAGCTCTTGACCTTTAAAGTAGAACTAGGCAACACTTATTGTCTACACGATCCTAAATTCCTCCTTTAAGGAAGTGGTCTGCAATATATTTCCAGAATGGTTCAATTAATATCAGACTTTTAGCATAACCACTCCGTAGATGACATATACGTAGATTCAATGTATGAAAATGTATATGTGGCTATCCTGGAAATCTGGCATGGATCCTTCCATCTTATTCATACAATGGACAATTTTGTCATAGAGAGTTTCCTCTCTACCTCTAATGGCCTTCAGCATGTATTACCTCAGGCCTAACATGATTTATTATATTCCTGTTATCTTCTGTCTCACAAGGCAACCACACAGGGTCAATGTAGAAGGAACTATTCCGACGCCATAAGGAGACTTAACGGTTTGTTGGCAAATAATTCAACCCTCTGGTTAAGATTAACAATGATGTTACGCACACATATAAGGTATTAGATAGATTCAAGTTCTGTGGCCCTTTGGAATCCTAAAACCTCAGGCATGCCTAGGCAAATGGTAACCCACAGATATCTTTCCTAGTTTAAAAAAGTTTTAGATCCTGTGTTGGCAAACACTCTCTCAAGACCACATTTGTACAGATAATGTTGCTTTCAATTAGGTCTTTGTCAACTTCCGATGCCTCCACAAAATATCGCAATGTCCTACAATATTTTTTAAATACCAAATTTTCTGTTCTAAAGTAGCTTTTGTTTATTCTGGGGTTTCAGCATATGGATAAACTGCTCATCCTGAACCTTTAGCTATTTTATAAAATACAGATTGTTACTCTTATTATCTCATAATGAGGATGTATTTTACATGTTCATATGGATACTGCACTTTCTTCTTTCCAGCTTGTTAAGCTAAATAATAAGGAATCAGACAACATATGTTGTTTGTCTCTTTCCAAAGGTAAATGTCTCGCTGTGGTAAAAATATATATTGAATTGCCCTTTTCAAACAACATTCAGCATCATAAAGGTTGATTCATTATTCAGCTTCCCAGGCAGACTTTTGGCAATGGGAACCAACTCAGAGGCAACAAACAGACTGATTTACCTTGTCTGTCCATTCAAGACGCCTGCAGAATAATGACATTAGAAGCATCGCGATTTTAATGTGGTTGCTTGCAAATAAATATAAATTAAAACGTGCTAGAGGATAAATCATCAGCCCTTTTGGTGTGCTTAAAAAACGTACAGTACAGTATCACTCCAGAAAAGCAATCTAGTTTTTGAAAGACACCTAATAGTAAATGTAGTTGAGATGTTTGCACCTCACAGGGGCCATGTCACAATTGATGCGCTATGTGGCTCTGTACATGCATACAAGTGTACACAGCACAGACTAGGTCTTATACTTACTAAAAACCGTGCTTCCTGTAATGTTTGTGAAACAAAGAAGTTGCAAGGTAGCTCTGCTCCTGATGAGAGGATCATAATTAGCAAGCCTGATTTGTGATTCAGTGCTGGTGTGGGCATCCTGCAGTGCCTAATTTGAGATGGTGGTTACCGGCTGGGTCCACTGGCTCTCATTTTTGGGGAGTGCCACATATTTTGCCTCCTCTGACATCTCCTGAGTACAAGATAAAGAAAAAAAAGGGGGAAGCAACAGAAAGAGAAAGGCATAAAACCATCACAAAGGGAAGAAGCAGGCACCTACAAGAGTGAGGAAAAGGGGAAGTGTTAGAAATTGGTTTTCTGGTTGCCTAAGGTATGCACCGAAGCCTGGCAGAACCCATCACTCTAGTCAGGGCAAGTAAGTTACACAGCAAAGATAACCTGTGCTCACCTCTGGTAGCTTGGCGCCGAGCAGTCAGGCTTATCATCAGAGGCAATGTGAAAGCGTTTGCGCAGTACACTCATACAATAACATAATGAATACACCACAAGAAAGACTCCACACAAGATTAGATAAAAAATATAGCGTATATTACATATAAATCAAACACCAAAACAACATGAATCATAACTTCTGTGAATATTACGCAGTCACTGAAATGGTATTCGGAGTCGTTATCCTGACAATGCAAGGATCCAAAATGTCATACGTAATATCAGAACATAAAGGGCAACCAGTTATACAATAAAAACAACATCAATCATCTCAAGTGCAAAAATGCAAATCAGGATTTGAGAATGCATATGAATTGTCAAGTTTCACAAGTAATGCATGGTTCACTAAAATAATGTAACCTGGTGTAGAGACCAGGCTCCTGACACATTAGCCTTCACCACCATTACAGAACACCAACAGTAAATGCTTAGGGCATGAAATCAGTAGATTAGGTCGTGCATGAACATGAATCGTCAGGCAACAATATGGTACGGTGCACTTGCGCTTCTACTAGCCAGGTTAAGGTAGCTTTTGAAGCCTAACCTGAGAGGAGTTTAGGTAGATGTCCACTGTATCCTGCATGCCTACTACAAACATTGTGGTAATCCTAGGTCAGTTAGGATCCGGATGGCGGTTTGGGGCCTCTTTTGAGGTCCCAATCCCTGTACTGCAGCGGAAGACCAACTTCTTCCGAGGTAGATCCTACTGAGAGGGGGAAAATTCACAGCTATGAAGAACCCCCACAGTCAGGGTACTCAACACGGCTGCCCATGAGCACTTGTGATCCAGCCCCCACTGTAAAGGTTAACTCACACAGTCCTTTTTGGGGTCACTTTTGACCCAGGTGCCATCTTGAAGGCGAGCTCGTAGCGCTGGGAACTCCTTCCACTGGGTGTGCTTAATAACGATAGGCCTCGGAAGCGGGGCCCAGCATGTTGGATCCCAGGCTTCCGCAGGGATAGGTCGCAGCCGGACTGCCATCACTGGACATCTCCTTGCCGATGTTCCTACCGAGGAAGGGCGGCAAGTCAGTGCACATCACTGTGTCTGTGTGGCACAAGTTGGGCACAAAGAAGCAGCGAAGCCTTCCTGAGACTCCTATCACATCAGAAGTGCAGGATCTCAAGGGCAAGCCAGGAACATGGATCAGCGCTCACAATCCACTGCTTCGGGATACCAGGAGCACAAAACAGTGCTCAGTTAAGTGCTAGAGTCACAAAATAAAATAATGATATAAAGCGCTCGCTACGTGCTCTGAGTTTGGAGGCAAGGGGCAACAGTCTATGCTCACCATGTACTGGGCCCCTTAGAGAACACTTGAGGGGAAGGCAGATCAGCACAACCGGACATGCAGTCTAAAGGGCAATGTCTCCTTGCAGCGCCACAGTGTACTTGCAGAACAGAGTCAGGGAGCATCTAGCAGCAGGGCAACAAGTAGAAAAACAATCCAGATGAGTCCTTTGTCCATTGCATCAATCCTTATGACAGAGGTTCGGTTCTAGATTCAAAAGTGCTCTGAAAACATGAGGTCAGAACCCCCATACTTATACTCAAAATTGTCTTTGTTCAAGGGTTGACTTCAAAAGGAAAACTTAGAAGTGCACAACACTCCCTTTCAATCCCAACTCTGGCTCCAGACATCAGTAGGGGATAAAACAGCCCTGTGTGTGAGGGCAAGATACAGCCTATACAAATGTAAGTGCACCACACAGCCCTCTCTCCCAGCCCAAGAAGACCTTCAGTATGCAGATGAATTCAGATGTAACCCTATCACAACAAACCCTTCCTGTGTGATGGATGTCTGGAAAGTATACACCAAGTGTAGCTGTCACTCAGGCCCAGGCATGAATTGGAGTCAGGCTGCAAAGAATGACTAGTTATAAGCACAAAGAAATGCCCACTTTCTAAAAGGGCCATTCCTAAAATAGTACTATAAAATTCAACTACACCAGTATTCAGGATTTATCACCACTATTCTAAACATATCAAACATGGCAACACTACTCCTTTCAGATCAGAAATTACCACTCAAACATATATATAAGGGAATTGCCACTGCTAGCCTATGAGAGGAGTAGGTCTCACAGCAGTGAGAAACAAAACAAACTGTTTGTCACTACCAAGACATGCCACACAAGAGAGACACATGTCCTACCTTTTACTTACACATCACCCTGCCAATCAGGCTAACTAGGGCCTAACTTAGGGCTGACTTATATGTAGTAAAAGGGGAATTTAAGGCATGGAAAGTAGTCTTAAATGCCAAGTCAATATGGCAGTAAACCCGATACAGAGGTCCTGCAGTGTCAGGCCTGAGACATGTTCGAAAGGCTACATCTATGGATGGAACAAGCAGCGCTGCAAGCCCACTAGTAGCATTTGATTTACAGACCCCGGGTATATTGGATACCCTGTACAAGGGGCTTACAAGTAAATTAAATATACCAAACAGATGTAAACCAATCATATCATGTTTTATAGGAGAGAGCACTTGCACTTTAGCACTGATTAGCAGCGGTAAAGTGCCCAAAGTCCTAAAGCTAACAAAACGAAGTTCAGAAAAATAGGAGGAAGAAGGCAAAAAGGTTGATGCTAACCCTTCAGAAAGGGCCAGGTCCAACAGGCAGGGAGCATCTGGGACTTGACTAAAGAGGCATGAGGTGTTTCTAGACAACCCTGCTTTAGTTTTCAGAACGTTAACATGCAATAGCACCGGGCACAGGCTTCTGAGCAGAGCTTTGGTCGCTGTCACTCATTCTTTTACAAATGAATCACTGGTATCACAGCCACCACAATTTGATTCTTTAATGGGCTGGTGGCCACATTCTGCACTATGCGCATCTTGTACTAGTGAAAACCTGTACTGTGACCCATTATGAGATGACCCTCTTGTTTCTGATTCTGTTTTAAAGTAGAATTAGAGTGCCTCTTAAATTGAGGCCTTATTAGCTAGGAGTTAAGCCTCTGTTATCCCTCTCACTAAAGGTTCGGAATACTCGTAATTTAACAGCAATAGCATCAAGGTGTTCCTTTGGCAAGAGGGCGGTGCCTGGACATTGACCACAAAATTCATGGGAATTGAGTCTCTGGAGTTTTTGTCCTGTCTCAATATTTATCCCACCTTCATCTTCAATCATGCTTGACCTTGCAATAAAGTCTCTATTGGCCACAGTCGCCTTTCTCTCTGCACAAAGTGGGTGGCATCTGGTTCAGAACTTGCACAAGGGAAGTCATGTTACAAAAAATTGGTACAAACTTTCACTGCAAATCATGCAATGCATAAGAAATAGCTTACCACCTAAATCTGTTCCTACCTATAAATTGTGTTTAAATGATGCACTCATTTCCAGATGGGTATGATAAGATCCCAGGAATGTTTGATCCTTGAACCATGTGGTTGGGCTGTTAACTGTGCTGCATTTCCGGTGCCAGTCATGATTTCCACTTAAACGCAGGCCCATATGTGATTCTGTGCATATACATTTGTATGAATCTGACCCTTATTGTATCAGTAGGCCTACACTTCTAATAGGTTGGTAGTTTTCTCTTTTATCTAGTCTTAATCTTGGAATAAAAGGTAAGATGCTATCTATCTATCTATCTATCTATCTATCTATCTATCTATCTATCTATCTATCTATCTATCTATCTATGTGTCTGTCTGTCTGTCTATCTGTCTGTCTGTCTGTCTAGCATACTTGCCTTTTCGAAGCTTGTTTATCTGTAGATCATTCCGTCTTTCGCTTTATTTTTCTATGGTTTGCTCTGCTTATGTTCTACCTTCATGACATTTTTTGTGTGTATGTCTTTCTGTATACGCAATCATTGATCAGTCAGAGACATGACTTAAAACATTTTTCAATCCTCAACACAAATCTACTTTGGAACTTTGTGGAGAGCCCAAATGCTGTTTTTTGCTAGCGAATTGCTTAATTTTTCTTGATTGTTGAAATCTGTGTGCGACTAATCATCCACTGTGCAATATTAGGTACGAGGATATGCCTTAAGTAGGACGAATCCTTTGCTGAGTAGTTAAAGTGTATACTAATGTTTGAGGTGAATCATGATTAGGAGCAAACCGTGAGAAATTTGGGTTCAAGTTTCATGAGGATGAGAAGCATGTGTACATGCTAGTTCATTACACTGGGTACTTAAATCTGCTGCGAGGATCTTAGCCTATTAACTTGGCTTTTGTTTTACCTCCTTTCAAAGGTCAGTGTTTCCATTAGCTAAAGCACTCAAAACCAATGATTACACTTTTTCACCTAATTCTTGCCTGTGCATACATGGAGGTCCCTGGCCCTGAAGCAAGACTTTCATCTGCCCAAGACGGGAATCACCCTGTGTGTCAATGGAGCATATGTCATGTTACTACCAGTTCCACTGGTTTCTATTGTTCATCCTTAATAATGAGCGATTGAATCTTCCTGTACAATTATGTTGCATATGATAAGAGCAGGTAGTAAATTGATTGTTCTAAACTATTAACCGCATCGCTGCAGCGGTAATTTTTACGCTACGTGGCTTTTTTCAAAAAGCCGCGTTAGATGACGAACTCAGCTCGTCATCCGCACACGCCCCCCCCCCCCCCGTGGCTGATGACGAGCTGAGCTCGTCATCAGCATCAAAGGGGTTAAGGACTCAGTGCAATTTGCCTCTCAAATAAAACCCACCCGATTGTGGTAGGGTTAGCACGTTAATAAGCCTGCCACACAGGTAAAGAATCTCAGCACTGTTGCCTAGGTCAATTAATAACCCAAGCAAAGTAAATATTGACCTTGACATCATTGAAACCATGGCAGCCATAGGCATGAGGCTCAAAAGTAACCATGGCCACAGAAGGCACCTACCCGTATCCATTGTTTTATGCTTTCATTCCACTGGACATAGGTTTGGTTTTTCCACATGAAAGATACATTTAATCCCTGTCTCCCACCTTCTTGACTGATAAATTCCAGTGCATTTCTAGCATCACTGTCAACACCCTGTGCAGTTTTAGTGGATCAGGTGCCTTCCTTCGACATTCGAATATATAATATCAATAATTACATTTAGGGTCCTTTTCATAAACCATACATCCACTCTCAACATTTCCCACCCTTAGCTGGAGTTTAACTTTGGTGTGGTTTATAATCCCAAAGCCAGATTCACAGGGGCCTAAATACCATCAATGTGGCATGTGCAGGAGTTCCTAGGCCTAGAGGCTGAGGCATGCATTTCAACACAGTTAGTGCTATTTTTTCACTCCTCAAACGGAGACTGGTTTTTCCTTGATTGCTTTAGGGCCCATGGCACCCTTCCCACACCACTATTGTTCAAACATTCGATTGTTGAACACGTTCTCCCATAGCACAACTAATACCTTTTAAGAATTTTTGGTTATATCTGCACTTCACCCATTTAGTCTGTGGTGTGGACTGCGTTGTACAGTAACATTGTAAATTGGGCACTCGGAAGTAATTCCACAAATCTGTATTAGCTAGAGGTTTTCGAACATTATTTTCCCCATCTCTACTTGGTCGGATTGTCTAAGAGGTGGCTAGTCTGCCTACATGAGACAGAAATGTGCTCATGCACTTGTAACTGAATATGTCTTTTGTTCCTCTGGGAATGTATTTCCTGTGGTGAAAACTGGTTTTACTAAAGCTGTCTGTCGTATGTCATGGACACAAACCTTCAGAAGGAGGGCCACTCTACACTTATCGTTTTGTTTCTGAGAGATATGAACATTACTGCGGCCAATAAGAAAACCTTTTTAAAAAAACAGGTTCACGGTAAGCATGGAGGCAGCATATGTTTGGTATTAAAACATTAAAAGTAGACTATGAAAACGCCAATAAAAGCAGCTCGTAATATCGATACATAGTCAAGAAACAGTCAAACAAACAGGGAAGGGCACGGTGTTGATATGCAAGCCCGTTCTTTCCAATTAGTCTTTCGGTAGGCAGAACTGATTGCAATTTTTTCCTTAATTCATTGCTAGCAACGGTATTTAATTTTAATTGGAAATGTTAATTGGAATAGTTTTTATGCAGCGTACAGTTTCATACTTTTAAGTCTGAACTTATGTTGTGCCCAAGTATCAGAGAAGCACACAGAAGTATGCATGCATATGGTGTTTGTACCGTTGAAGCTTGTCTTCCTCCCCTCATTAGGCTGCCTGTGCTCCTTGAATTCGAACAGAGTTCCATAGTATCTACACAACTGGTTAGATGCATCATTGTCCGTCGTGCATGAACACACATTAACACCTGCATCCCTCCAAATCATACAAAGGTCTCACTCAAATGCAGCGTAAACACGAACGCATGCGGACGCTCGCTCATCGTCACACGCACACCTGGGAACGCTCGCTCAATGTCACGCGCACACATGCGGACGCTCACTCATAGTCACGCGCGCACAAACGTTCACCCCCTTAAGTACCTGCATTGCGCAGGTAAAGCAGATTTATGAGAGAGGCACATATGAGGTTGTTTGTACAAATTACCAGGGTCGTGTGTTGCCAAATCGTTGTATTCTACCGGGGAAGATGTTATTAAGTAACCCTATACAAAAAAAATTGTAAATGAGAAAGACCAAACATTAAGAAATATACTACAAAGCAATTTCCCTCAAATGTGACAACATATAAACCACTAGCATAATTACTAAACTAGGTTTCAACAGTGGCATGCCTATGTTTCTTTCTCCCAAGAACTGCACATTACGCCTGTTTCTCTTATTATTAAAACTAATTTCCAGAAGTGTAGCTGAGGCCTGGCAAAGTAAAACCGTCGTAAGTAAATGGTCTTTATGAAAATCTAGAGTGGCAAAAAGTATCCATTTTTTAATACAAACATATGCATTCCAGCATCGTTTCTTTCTTTTTTTTTTAATGTAAAAAAATAAATTGCATTAAACAAGTAAACAATTAAAAAAACAAATATGGATCATATTTTTTGCAGTTATTTTGCAACGTGTTTTCTCATTTTTTGATCTGCTGTGACTGAAGCTAAATCTATTTGACCCTTCCCCTTTATGTAAATCAAAATTTTTGCAGACTACATTTTCCGCATGGTCTAGTTTGAAACCTAGGAAAACGTGCTCACACTTAAATTCAGTAGCGGTCGTGGTGGGAGAAGCTGCCGGGTGGTGACGTGGGGCACGCAACGAAATTCGTTTTATTTATTTATATGTTTACTTACCTGTAATCCTCTGTAATTCATAGATTACTACCCCCCACTCTGCCCCTCCGCTTCCCCACGTCACCGCCCGGCAGCTTCTCCCACCACTGACTGGTACTGCTTAAATTAAATATCTCCTGTAATGGCATTTTATAACAACCATTGTATTCCTCAGCCACTAGCCTTGTGCACATGAGCGCCACAAGCCTGTGGTGAGGAACTCTGATTATTACTACAAAGGAAGTAATTTGTTCTAGTGGCAGCTGCTAGAATGCTTATGGCGTGAATCATAATTCAAATGTACTTCTGTGCTATGCGTAATCACATATAAGTATATGGGAGGCCGCAATAGCAGACCATTTGCAAGACATTGCACTCTGTTAAGGGCTGATTACCAACAAAAATATGCTATAATGTGAAAGTAATTCTTCGAGCTGTGCGTGGATTCTCGGCACTACAAACTGAAACATTTTTTTGTACGTAGAACCTTCGGAAAAATTACATCATTTGCAGCTCACTGCTAAGATATGATGATCTTTGCTACCACCTGCTGGTAATGCCTTAAGGCTGATGACTTTGTTTAATCTAATAGTAAAAAATTTACTTTTTAATTAGAAGGAACTCAAGACAATGTCTAATTTTTGTAGTCAGAACAACTCTAACCCTTGAAACATGTTAGTGCAAAAATCCTGTCAGGGCCTGTCTCGGTGGTTATCCTGAGTGCAAGGAATAATTCTTGAACCCCAAGTGGAAATCTGCACCCCGTGCAACAAACTCAGAAGAATTAGACGCAGAACATTAGCAAGCTTTTCACACTTGTTTTTGAGCATATAACTATCTTTGTATTCCCTCAGTGCCACATCTTGGCCTTTAGGAGCATGCCTACCATACCCTATCAGGAGCATAACATGGTGGTACCCGTTTATCTTCTTAACTTTCAACGTGTTTCTTATTCCTTTCCACAACATTAATTTGCTTTCTTGATCGTATAAGGCATCTTTTTAATCATCCAAATTTCGATTTTTTTTGTGTTAGTTATTTTTTTTTAATTCGTCGTCTTGCAGTTTTCTTGTTCTATTCACATTTATACAGCAGAAACGTGGCTCATTTCCGTTGCCCTTCCACTCTTTTTATAGTCTTTTTTTTTATCAAACAGTACTATAATCGGTACACATTAATATACATTCCTTTTATTGCCCACAAGTAGTACGGTCTTCTTGGAACTATTGGTACACTCTGATTTTCACCCTTAGCATTTTACAGTAGCCAGACTAGCTAAGTATGTCTTTGATATACTTATCTCAACTTTTTATTGCTCTCTCTTCTATGCTATTCTCACTTTAATCTGTCTGCCACTATTTTTATGTTTATTTATGTTTGAAGCAAATTTGTCCTTTCTGCATGGCCACCCTATATTTTCACCTTTTTCTGGATGCTGTTACACATATTAGGATTCTGAGTACTGTGACACTGCTATTCATTGCCACAGTGTGTGTGATTAGCAATAAAATGGTATTGGTAAAATTGGTTCCACCCAATAGGTCCATTTAGCTTTCCTAAAAGGCCATTGTAGATAGTGCAGAAAATGCCACAATGGTGTGAGGCAGTGGGTTGTTGAGTGACTGGGGTGTGAGCCCTGTTCAAGCAGCAACCACAATCCTTGTCAAGATGAGGGACAAGAAAACCCCAAATTAACCTGTGCTCAACCCTCTAGTAGCTTGGCACAGAACGGTCAGGATTACCTTAGAGGCAATGTGTAAAGTATTTATGAAACACTTCAAAGAGTAATATAGTGAAAGCACCACACAAAAAAGATCTCACTCCATGTTACATAAACAAAACATTCTTTAATATATAAAACAAAATCATAAAAACACAAAATTGCAACTTTGAATATCTGGTTATTTCAGAATGGGAAAAAATCACAAGTTTAGACTAATCAGGATGAGGTTGCAGGCCAGCAACAGGATCCCAGTTAAGCCAGCTGAACAAAGGACCTAAATCATTGTCTGTGGAGCATTGTGAGGATCTCTATTGAAGATGCGTTGTGCAGCTGAAGCAATTCATCAGTTTCGAGCTACATTGAGGCTTCAGTGTGAGGTCCTGCGTCATCATTGAGTATCTTGTTGATGAGGGCTTATGATGCAAAGTCCAGCATTGAAGATGCATTGCACAGTCAAGGTGATGTGTCAGTTCCAAGGAGCTGCCAGACTTTGAGGTTGCAGTCAGCAAGGGATGCAAGGACCTCTGCAGAGGATGCGTCAAGCAGCAGCAGTTCTGGTGGGATGTGATGCAAGTCTTTGCAATGGGTGCAATCCACACAGGAATGGGAATGCATTGGTTGTGCTCGGGTTTGCGCTGCAGAGGAGATGTGTTGATTCTGTTGGATCACATGACTGGGAATGCAAAATAAGCTCACTTCCAAGGGTCCAGGACTGTGGTGGCACCACTTGGCATGGTAGACTCACAGATGACAGAGTCTAGGTGCAAGGTTGTTGCAAGCCTGTTGTGCCCCTGAGGCCCCTGAGGCTTCGATCAGGCAGTCAACCAATTAGCCCTGGGAGTCATTCTGGGGTTCTTGGTTCAATAGATGCAGGTCCAGTCCTTCTCACCCTGGTAAGCAGCAGGTCAGCACAGCAGGGCAGTAGTCCTACAGACAAGCAGTCAAGAAGGGTGTCAGTCCTTTCAAAAGCACAGCTGTCAATCTTCCTGGCAAACTAGCCACAAGTTCATAAGTGTGCTGAATAGTTGATGTCTGAGGTCCAGTATTTCTTCCCAGTTGAGCCTAACACGTTGGGAGAAGCTTCTAGAAGCAGGCCTTTGAACGGCACAGGTGCCCTTTTCTCTCTGCCCTGGCTCTAGACAGCTATAGGGCCTATGCAGCATGTGTGTGGCGGCAAGACACAGCCTATTCAAGTGTAAATGGTGCTATGGCCTGCTCCTCCCTTCCATCCTGCCGGTGATGGCCTTGCAGGCACTCTTAATTTCCCTATTGTGTGTGGCTGTCTAGGATGAAGATACAAAGCCCAACTGTTAACTTCATCCAGTCATGTGACCCAGATACAGGTTGCAGGCACCAAATGGCTAAAGCAGGAAGGTGCCAACTTTCTAAAATTGGTGTTTTGAAATTTGTAATTTAAAATCTGACATAACTATAAATTAGGATTTTTCATTATAATTCCAAAGACACCAAACCTGAACTGGTTACCTCTTTCCATTTGGAATTTACACTTATAAAAGTAAAAAGGTAACACCAATGTTATCCTATTTGAGAGGTAGTCCTTGCAGCAGTAAAAAAACAAATGTAAGAGTTTTTCACTTTCAGGACATGCAAACCTAAAAACATACATGTCCAACCTTTTAAATGTTTTGCACTCTGCCCACTGGGCTGTCCTGGGCCTACCTTATAGGTGACCTATATGAATTAAATAAGAAAATTTGGGCCTGGCAAAGATTTATTTTGCCAGGTCAAAATGGCAGTATATAAATGCACACATAGACTGCAGTGGCAGGCCTGCAACATGCTTAAAGTGTTACTTATGTGGGTGGCACCATCAGTGCTACAGGTCCATTAGTAGCATTTGATTTACAGACCTTGGATACAAGTAATGCCACTTTACTTGGGACTTAGAGGTAAATTAAATATGCCATTTGACTATAAGCGAATCTTACAATATTTTAAGCCGAGAGCACAAGCACTTTCGCGCTGGTTAACAGTGGTAAATTGGGCTCCTAAAACCAGCCAAAATTGAAGTCAGCAAACAGCAGGGTTGAAGGCAAAGAGTTTGGGCGTAAACCACGCTAAGCATGCTAGGTCTAACAAATGGCATGAAGAACCTAATGCCATTTGTGTGCTGCAGTATCTATTTACTCCACTCACACATATGACAAAAATATACTGTTGCCCAAAGCACTATTGTGCTCTGGCTGGGATACAGTTTAAAATTCATGGCA
Organism: Lissotriton vulgaris; assembly: GCF_964263255.1. NCBI lineage: Eukaryota > Metazoa > Chordata > Amphibia > Caudata > Salamandridae > Lissotriton > Lissotriton vulgaris. The sequence continues at coordinate 1,448,947,170 of NC_141685.1, forward strand.
GCAATACATAGCAATGAAAAGTGTTTCTGCTATGAATAAAAATGGAATTCTGTATGTTTAGAAAGTAAAGTCTAGCCTCACAGTGACTAAAGGCCGAAAACCTATTTCACTGTTTCTGTAGGAAAGGCCAATGTGTGATTAAAATATGTAATTCTTATTCTTGTAAAATGCTTGCAAAGTCATTAAGTTATTTCCTACTAAAGTTTCAAAACCCAATTTGTTAGTGAGAGCAGATTTTCAATAATGTTTCGTAATTCAATGCTGTTTGTCGCAACAATTTCATTTACTTGCACTGGAACAGTGCGAGCGACCAGAATGAGAGTGGGTGCTGTTAGCAGCGCATGCGCATTTTGTGCTTTTTCTAGCACCAAATGAGCCCTTGTGTACAAAATGAGAAGATGAATGCCCTGCTAACATATAGCAGTAAATGACGGTTTTACATTTCATGTAAGAATGCAAAGTCCTACATAATGTTCCCAAAACTTCACATAATTATACAAATGCAAATTACACACATTTCTGACAATCCACATAAGTTTACTGTAATAAAAAAAGGGAAATGTGGCAATCCAAAATGGAAAATCTTTCAAATGTCAGTGCTTGTGTTGTTCTCCAGCCATGGAGCACTTCCCTGTACCTCCAAAAACTTTAGAGCTGCAACCTGTGAAAGATGGAGAGAGACGTCTGCCCTCTCCTTATTCTTCACATTGGGAACTTCCTCATTCCAAATTAAAGGGGGAGATCATGGTAATAGCTTTGAATTTACAACCCTACCTCCAGTAACAAAATCTTAGTCCCCCAGGAATATATCTATTATTCAATGGGGTCTTTGGTCTGCCAGATGACGGTCACATCAATTAACTACCCAGAACAAGGTCAGTGGAAAGGTGCATTTAATTTGGGAGATACTGAGAAAATGATACTCCATACATAAATGTATAACATGCATAAAAGATTCTCTACGGTGCGTCAAATATGAATTGCAGAACTTGCAAAATCTACCCACGTCAGTGACCCTTATCCTTGTACCATGTATCAATCTAAAATTACATTACAATGCAGCATTAAACATAAAGTTCACACTTGTGAAAATATCATAATTTATACACATTACCTAAAAGGAAAGGTGCATCTCCTTTTGGCATTCAATGGAATTACAAGGCCATAACTTTGTGATGTGGCATTACAAGGCCATAGCTTCGCTATTTGTCAGGCCACGTTCAAATTCGACAGGCCCTCTCCTGTTGCAGTGATACCTGCTCGCAGATGACACACCAAGTTAAACAACATTCTGTCTTATTCAAATAGCTAATACATCTGCTCAGATCCACTTACCCCAACTACCTCAGACAGCTGACTTTAAACTAAACAGTGGTTAGTGAAGGATATAGCCCTAAACCAGTTTATATGTCAATGTAAGTGAGACCCAATGTGGGAGTCCCAAGCAACCTCCGAAGTCTAAAGGTGAAGCAGACAGGGATTTTCATTGGAATAATTCACTTTTTTCCACCCACACTCAGTCCATACAAATGAGACAGCTATATACCAGTCACCAGCAGCCCATTGCTAGGTAAGTTGATTTCAGCGTCAGTGTTCAATCAAATCAATCTTCTACCATGCAAGAAGTAAACTCTTCAACCATCACCCCATCTGTTGACCTCAATGAGCATGGGATCCAGAAAAGGTCAATTTTTGGATCAATGAAGAAGTACCACAGAGTTTCATGATTGCTCCATTCTTATTCAGCATCTCCCTCAAGCTTTTGCCCTATTTAAATTTATCTTTTGACCTGCCTAATGCCACTATGCAGACAACACTTGGTTGCTGCTGAAACTAACAACTCATTCAAGATGATGATTGCCTTTCACCTAGATTCTCCTCTCCAAAATCCATGATGGAATGACCAGCACTTTTTTGAAGCTGCATACATGTACAAGTGATGCCAGCAGTCTAGTGAATGACACCATTCTGAACACCACCTTAAAGAACACCAGCATTTAAATTGCTTGATATAACCTTGGACTCTGAATTCAGTTATTTGCTCCAGATCAGCATGATCAACTGCTCAATACTAACCATCCAGCGTTCATTACAAGAGGACTTGCCTGCATTTACCGAGGAGGCACAGCTCCCTTTGCAGCAGGGGCCATTGTGTGACTATAACCAGTTGTAAGGGGGAGTTCACAGTATGTGCACTGTGATTCTTCTCGCTCTCCTGAGGGACTCTCTTAAGGCACATCTCTCTCAATGTCTTCTTTACCCCTTTGCCCACACCTGTAAACGGCTGCATACTGAATGAACAAGGCATTACCACATTTGCATGGATCATGTCACCATGCAAATGAAGGAACACCCTCTTCGGATCATGCGGATACAAACTCTGGCATCTTCCTTATTTCAGAAGGGGCCATACAATTGTCTGTGGCCCTTTCTTCAGTACTAAATTACCCTGTGGACAAGAAAAGGCACAAATGCCATTTGGTCAGCCCCCCGCCCCCTGGCACACTGTGTAACATGGCCCAAAAAGCATTAAGAAGTCCCCTTTTGCATTACCCAATGTGTTGTCCATGAAATATTACCTTTCTTCTCACATAGGAACACCTGTGCATGTCACCTCAGATGCAATTTCCATTACAAATATACCCTCAATATAAAATACCAAAATTAAAAAAAAATGCAAGGTACAGTCTCAACCTTTTCTTTCATGGAATATGCTCACTGCTCTCACAGGAAACTTCATGATCACATGGCCTTTCATAAAGCATTGTATATGCTCTCCCACTCAACCTTGGCCACACAACGTGAGCATCACAGAAAGCTCCTCCAAACAGAGCTAGTGGTGCAGCCAAACATCCGGACATGTCGTCCATCTGCTGGCCAAACACATTGTAGGAGCCCTAATTAGTCCTGGATTTTGGTCAGAATATTTAGCTTAATATTTTCCCTGAGTTCTGTACTAGTACAATTCAAACAGTGAATATATGAGCATGTGACACATACTCCCTTTGTCACCACATACTATGCCACTATTGGAGTATATCAGTTATTTTCATGCATGATATCTAGTCACACACACACACAAACACACAGACCCACACAGCCTACCTCTCCATTCTACGCATATGCTCCACATAACCCAGTATTTTTCAATGTTCCTTCTATCTTGCTACACAATTTCTATCATGATCGATTGCTGCTGCACGTTTACAGTAAGGAATGCACCCAGTGCACTAATACAGTATTCTGTAAAGAGCATAGCCATTTGTAAACAAGCTGTATCATATGGAATCCCTATTGTCCATAGCTAAAGGCACTTGCATGCCTCCAAGGGTGAGTAAACAATGCAATCGGACTAAACTACTGACAGCAATATGTGAGCAAATAGGCCCCAACCCTGCCTACTTACCTTGTGCTTGGCCCCGATCCAACACCGCTGATGTCAGAAACCACCAGAACACCTACAGTGGAAATGGAAAAAGGGTTAGTACGTGGACGAAACAAACAACACTAACAGAGGACTACCATGTCTTTGGGCCGAAAGGCGGAGTTACCGCTTGCCAGGACCAATCCAGAAGAGGAGGAGGAGGGGGAGCAAAGGAAGACTCCACAGGAAGGACAGAGAGCGAGAAGAGAACCTAAAGAGAAGATGGAGAAACCGATGAGCAACAAAGTGAGGAGCCATCCAGTCCAACCAACATGTTGGAAGATGCCGCCTGCTTGCACAAGACCACAACTCCTGGAGTTAGCAGTGGTGGACGCTGCTAGAGGATGCCAGAGAGATGCTGCAACTCAGTAGAGTTGCGGCATAGCAGGTGGGAGTCAGAGAGAAGGATTGTTTCATTGGGGAGGGGTTTGAAGTGAAATAGGATGGGTCTAGGTGTGGGATTGTGCACAAGGTGGGGGTCCTGTTGTTTTATGCTCCCACAGGAGGCTGTTAAGAAAGGTCCCAGGATCACTATTCAACTCATCTTGCGCACATTAAAGAACAGTGCTCTGGACCTTATAAACGTCAGCATACAGGCACTGATCCTTGCAGGCGGGACGTAGAGCCTTAATTTCTGGTCAAGTTAAACTTGGATTATAATATTACTCCTGTTAGAAAGAGAAAGAGAGTCACTGTCTGCATGAATAGGGCTGATGTTAACATTGTCGTCACAAACCTACGAGGTACACACTTTGTTCATTCCCCGGCACAAACCAGACCCAAACCAAACCCCATTACAGCTGCAAGGTTCACCTAATGTTATGGTGACAGATAAGGAAAGAAGTATTTTCTGACTTATACTTACCGCTACTCTTTCTCACTTCTTTGGGACTTTGGGTGGTGCCATTCCTAGGGGAGAATCTTCTGGAAGACAGAAGGAACCAATACGGACAACTGAAAGACTGGCACATCCAGACCTACAAATTGAAATAATCTTTTTTTCTTTACACCAAGTTATAATAAACAGCAACATTAAGAAATACATTCAGCCTCCACGATTAAATATCCACCTAGCCATACCACAAATACCCTTTATAAATGCAATAACAATGAAATGGCATCTCAAAAAGTAATGTTGGCAAAGACAATGGGTCTCACCTTATGGATCTATTGGCTTTGCAAATGCAGTTTACCAATTCTTATTGCCAAAAAAGAAGAAAAAAAGGTTGATGGTGGGACCAATATTGACGGTCATATTTCTGTAGGTGCATGCTTGCACAAACCTACAGAATGATACAAGTACAATTTTCCTTTTTGTGTTTACCAAAGATGGTAGATGGCACTTGGAAGGGTAACTAAACAAATATGAATTATTTTTTTGCCAAAGTACTATATCAATGCAAAAAAGGGCTGCTTGGGTGGGATGAGTGGGTGTGGGAGTGGAGTAAAAGCAACACACGAGAGAGGGAGCAACACAGGTGGCAAGGGGAAGCACACCAGAGAGAGACCAACACAAAATCCTGGGGACAAGGAAGGATTGTGGGCAGGGAAGCACACAACACAGAAAGAAGCATACAAAGGAGAGTGTAACATGGGAAAGTGAAACGTGCACAAGAGAGCGAGCAACATAGAGCATGGGGAGTACTGGGCTGGGGATGGATGCTTACAAGAGAGAGAATTACACAATGGAGAAAGCAGTAGGTAGCATGGAATGTTTGGCAATGGAGAAGGACACAAGGGAGAGAGCTGGAACATACATACACCCTCGTAGATTTCTTAACCAAAAAGAACAAATTAGTTTAATGAAAGTGAGCAGTGGAACAATGCAAGTCAGCCAATGAAATGGATGGTGTGTTAGGGGAGGAACAAATTGACGAGAAAGTCACGTAATTGGGTAAGAAGCAGACAAATAAGAGTGACAATAAAGCCAAAACATGGTAAGCAATGGGCGGGTTAAATGGCCACTGTAAATTCACAATAGTTCTTTCACAACCTCAAGACCTAAACAGAGCACCACAGTCTAGGTTGGGGCAAGGCTCAGTGACTGTCCTTTGACAGTTCAGTAAGAGCATTGAATAGAAATATGCTATTTGCTGGGACTAATTCCAGGGATTGCTGCCCTGGGTTCTAGAAAAGAATGGTGTCCCTGAAAACAAGTATTAGATGCCATATTGTTGCAAATGTACAATGGAAAGGTTGTTGCTTTTTGTGCCAAGAGGTGATACAGAGGAAATAATTTCTCTTTCTTCCATTATGTCTTTCTTTCCAGTCAGATGCATTTAAATAGAACTGATTTTATTAATAGTACTTTGTTTTCCATCAGCAATTTATTGTATTTTGTCACAGGTCGGAATGTTTATATTGCATTATATGAAAAACATTGTTGTAGAATTGCAGACACATGCACTTCTACACATGCACTTCTAGCAAGCTTTAGAGAATAACGTGTTTAGGTGCAGCTATCTTGTATTTTTTAGTTTAACTAGCAGCCACCACAAAGTAACACAGGGATGTGACCAAGTGTAACTTGCGTTATATTTCAGGTGTAATACCTGTGTAGCTTTTTGACAGTTTCATTCATGTGAATATTGTTATGATATATGCTGATAAAATGCCTAATTTCTAGCAAGATGGCCCTCTGGCTTTATCACTCAGTAATCACACTTGTCTGCAAGGTGGATCCTGGAATGCCCTCAGTGGCGTAGGAAGGGGGGTGCGGTGGGTGCGGGCCACCCCGGGTGTCATCACTGAGGGTGGTGACAAAATGGCACTGAGGGGGGGTAAGAAAATGGCAAAAATATGTGTAACTATATATTTTTTCCTTATTTTAATAATTTCAATGTGGGCGGGGGCTGACAAGAAATTTTCAGCACCGGGAACCACCTGACCTTGCTACGCCACTGAGTGCCCTGGTAATCCTAGTGTGAATGTGTTCAGGAGTTTGTGCCCAGATCAGGATTACAAATAATGAAGATTACCCGCATTTCTGAGTTGTTTTCCATACACAAATCTTGACAGGAACAATCTTCGACAATATACGTGTTAATCAGGTGTGCAAAATCTGATGCTGCATATTATTTAATATTCTGAACTCTTCAACACTGCACAGTGGTGCTGGTTTTGCTGTGCCAAAATACAAGGGCACTCCCACAAAAGCATTGCATGTTTCTTAATTGCAAGATCGTTACTATGAGTACTTTTACATTAGGTCCTAGTAGCAACTTTATTTTCAGTGTTAGACATGAAAACAATTAGTTGTGAAGGGGTTTAAATGCAATGTGTTAGACCAGTGTTTCCCAAACTGTGGTCCGCTGGACCCCTACGGGTCCGTGACACATTCCCTGGGGGTCCTCAGGCAGCAGTTTTAAAAGCACTGCAAAGTTCCAAGTATAATTAGAAGTTTCTCAGCAACAATAAAAGTGTCAAGATAACACCAGTGATTAATGCTCCTGCTGGAGAGAGATGAGTTTTGTCCAGTGGCAACTTGACTTATTTAATGTAGCACAGAGGGTTAATATGCCTCTTGCAAAGAAAGTGTACCTGCATTTAAAAATGTTTTAAAAAACTGTGTTTTATCTGCAGAAGTCAGTCGGTTACTGCTTTTGTCACAGAAATTCTTTAGTTACTGTGCAGTTTATAAGTGACAATCGTGATTTAGCACAGTGACCTATAAACTGGCAAAAAGATGTTTGCAAACTGCATTGTACAAGATAGTAACTTATGTTTTTTTCCCAGTCTTTCATTATCCTGATGCTGCTAAAAAAGTTTATTTGAATGGAAATAAAGCTTAATTGTTAAAGTCAATGCTAAACACTGTGTTATGCCTACCAGTATGAATGACAAGTGAATCCTACAACTTGTAGTCACCTTTGCCTTATGTAACATTTTCTATACACTGGTTTACATTGTCTCTATGGGGCAGATTTACAAGGAAAGCGACTCAGTGAGTGCTGCAAGCCATTTGGCTGCGCCGCTCTTAGTCACTTTTAAAGCACAGGGATGCAACATATTTACCACTGTATGTTGCATCTTAGTGCTCTCCCTGCTCTGGGACACAAACTGCTGCCATGCACCGGCGCAGGCAACCTTGAACCTTGGTGCAACGATGCCTGTGTCATGGGGAGATTGTTTATGTGGAGGTAGGATTCCCTTTCTGCACATAAACAATCACTAGAGGGGATTTCATCTTCCTAAACAACGAGGATAAATGAATAAATTTCTTCGTGTTGCGCCTCCCTACGCCTCCCTTGGGGAGGTGTAGCATTCACACGCATTTCCAGATTTACGATTTCTCGTAAATCTGGAAATGTGTCTGGTTTCATGGGTGTTGCTTGGGAACACCCAAAGCAAAACCCATGGAACGCACCTTTCACGCAAAGTGCTGCAAGCAAAGGGGCCATATTTACAAGAACAGGAAAAGTCACGCAGGGTGGCTTTCCCTGTCCTTGTAAATATGGGGCACTAAAATGCTCAGCCGAAGCGTCACTTTTTGTGACGCACCGGTTGCACAAGGGGCTTGTAAATCTGCTCTATATGTGTGTGTGTTGTAAAGTACTCTGACAACCTTCAATGGTATGAGAGATGCTACAAACAAATTAAATACATGTGACAGAGGGCCTATGGAGAGATGAGAGGTACTGTTGGAGGGTGATAATAAGGGAATCATCGAAGAACCCCAACAAAGATTGTCGTATCCTGGTGCATAGTAAGGTCATCATTTACTATTCTTTAAAAGCTAATACAAGTCAATATATAATGATAGATGTGTTGTAGAATGTGCTATTGTTTCCTAAATTGTCTTGGGGGGAGAGCCTCCCAAGCCCCCTTTGTAGTGGTTAGACTCACTCAATTTACTTCGTGTGCACCATATGAGTACTGGTCTGAAAACATTTGCCAGGGCTGCTTTGGGTTTCCAGTCTGGCCCTGGCAGGAGCAGGAGCCTCGTACTGTGAAATAAAACCAACCATTTAAAAGTTAGTGACGGAGATGCAGCACCAACCTGCCCAATAAAGATTTTTGTTTTTTGCAGATTCTTTCAATATAAAATACTACCATCCTTCGTAATTCAACTATTTGTTTTGTGTGCACAACTGTGTTTATTTTTTTTAATTACTGTTTTAATGTTTGAAATTTAAATCATACAGATTGCTTGGGGGTCCCCGGCTTCCAGTGCTGATTGAAAGGGGGTCCTCAGGACCCAAAAGTTTGAGAACCACTGTGTTAGACGATTGATAATTATGTTAGTCATAACATGCAAACATTTGTACATTTTGCAAATTCTGCATGAACATTGTTTTCAGGTTTCTAGAACAGAAAAAAATAACACAATGGATGATCTGTACCGTGTGCATGTAACGACTTCTGATAATTGTTTTTTCCGCAAAATTTGTTGCTCTCTTTTATTTATTATAAACTGGTGACCAAGAAGCAAATTCTCACCAGCAAGGCTTCTATTTTATTGCCTTTTAGCTCTGCTTCTGTCAGACTCTTTCTTACATACCTCTCCTGAAATGTTTTGCCTGTTACTTTATAAGTTAGTTCTTTTGTTATAGAGGGCAGCAGGCCATCAACTAGAGCCAGTCTTAAATGGGTTCTGGAATATGTTATACCAATGCCGGGCAATCTTGCGATGACGTTTGCACGGAGACTAATGCAAAATCATAATTTTGTTCCAATTGGTCTGTGCACATTTTACTTTAAGGTTATGTTGTGTACCTGCATCAGGGTAACATAACTGGATCTGGTTCACTTTACCTGATCTGGTCCTTGATTTTGACTTGCCCATCCACAATTGTAGAAATCCGTAGTAGTGCAAAGTTGATCACGAAAACATTTGCTACAATTGCATCAGAATAAGAGTAAAATTATGGAGTATTATAGCAAAAAGGTATCCAGATAGTTTGTAATATCCGTTGTATGAATACATATCTCGTTAATAGTTGCAAAATAAGTATACTTCTTCTCATTATTATCACTATAAAAAGCAAATAAATATTTTGCAACATGTTTACATGACAATACTAAGCAGCTAAATGGGTGCTGCAATCCCTATGTCACAAAAATATGTAAATAATTCAAACGAGGGATTAATAAACGGGGCTATAACTTTTTAATTGCTGCGTTAGGCAAAACATCAAAGAATACATTTAAGAGCACCATTTACAACTAGAAAATGCAATGTAAACGGTTTTGCAGTAAACTGCTTTTCTTTAGTAATGGTCATTAGCTATTCGCATTCAGGAGAAATTAAGAATGTCGTTGTAGCGTGCAGATAAGACGTGTTAAGCACCCTTCATGCTGATTTCTGCTCTTCCTATGGAGAATTGATGGAAATGCAAACAGGCAAGTCAGCATCATGTCCAGTTTAAAATTGTGACTACAGATTAGGACTGCATAAAATATTAAAAGGGAAAAACAAAACTCCAAACAGCAATATTATAATATTACCGTTGGTCATGACTCAGGGGCTCATCCCAGTTCATTGTTTTATTTGCCCACCATGCTACCTTAAATAAGGCCCACCCATATGCAAATCATTCTTCATCCTGCTCCAATAAGAAACGTCCAGCCTGAATTGGCAAGCCAAGGTCCTGTCTGACAGGGCCGGACTGGCCGTAGCAAGCACTGGGAATTTTCCTGGAAGGGTGGGGACCAATTCTGGACCGGTAGGGGCCGTTTTTTTGTTACTGGGGACCGGTTTTGGGCCCCTGTAACAAAAGTTCAGCCCCTGGATTCAATAGCTCGTCCATAATTTCAGACATCCGTGATAGTGTAAAGTTGGTCATGAAAGCATTTGAGACTTTGTATCCAGTTCGTTTAGTTTATAACTTCAATTTATAACTTTTGATGGATAAACAAATAACTTGTTAATAGTTGCAAGCATGTACTCTTTTTATTATTAATCTCACCATAAAAAGCAAATTATTATTTTACAACATATTTTCATGACAATACCAAACAGCAAAATGGTTGCTGTAATCCCCATGATACCAATAACAATATAATCATAAAACACGGATTCATAAACAGAGCAACAACAATTTAATTACTGTGTTAAGCAAAATATCAAAGAATACATTTTAGAATACCATTTACCACTAGAAAATACTATGTAAAAGGTTCTGTTGTAAACTGTTTTTCTTTAGTAATGATCATTAGCTATTCGCATTCAGGAGAAATTAAGAATTAAGAAAGTCTTTGTAGCTTGCAGATGAGATGTGTTAAGCTTAAGCACCCTTCATGCTGATTTCTGCTCTTCCTATGGAGAATTGATGGAAATGCAAACAGGCAAGTCAGCATCATGTCCAGTTTAAAATTGTGACTACAGTTTAGGACTGCATAAAAATTTAAAAGGGAAAAACAAAAATCCAAACAGCAATATTATAATATTACAGTTGGTCATTACTCAGGGACTCATCCCAGTTCATTGTTTATTTGCCCACCATGCTACCTTAAATAAGGCCCACCCATATGCAAATCATTCTTCATCCTGCTCCAATCAGAAGCGTCCAGCCTGAATTGGCAAGCCAAGGTCCTCTCTGACAGGGCCGAACTGGCCATAGCAGGCCCTGGGAATTTTCTGGGAAGGGTGGGGGCCATTTCTGGACCGGTAGGGGCCGTTTTTATGTTACTGGGGGCTGGATTTGGGCCCCTGTAACAAAAGTACAGCCCCTGGATTCAATAGCTCGTCCATAATTTCAGACACCTGTGATAGTGTAAAGTTGGTCATGAAAGCATTTGAGACAGTTACATTACAATAACAGTATAATGAACGCCTAGTAAACAACTTTGTATCCAGTTCGTTTAGTTTATAACTTCAATTTATAACTTTTGATGCATAAACAAATAACTCGTTAATAGTTGCAAGCATGTACTCTTTTTATTATTAATCTCACCATAAAAAGCAAAATATTATTTTACAACATATTTTCATGACAATACCAAACAGCAAAATGGTTGCTGTAATCCCCATGTTACCAATAACAATATAAACATAAAACACGGATTCATAAACAGAGCAACAACAATTTAATTACTGTGTTAAGCAAAATATCAAAGAATACATTTTAGAATACCATTTACCACTAGAAAATACTATGTAAAAGGTTCTGTTGTAAACTGTTTTTCTTTAGTAATGATCATTAGCTATTCGCATTCAGGAGAAATTAAGAAAGTCTTTGTAGCTTGCAGATGAGATGTGTTAAGCACCCTTCATGCTGATTTCTGCTCTTTCTATGGCGAGTTGATGGATTTTCAAGCAGGTCATTCAGTATCATGTCCAGCTTAAACTTCTGACTACAACTTACAAATGTGCAACAGTAAAACCACAAACATCAATATTAACCTATAATATTCATATATAGAGCCTGCTCCCACAGATCTGATCATATTGAAGCAGTGTGAAAAAGCAGACGATTTTATTAGTCAATGTAGGTCCTCATGCAGCGTGACATATTAATCACAAGTCAGATCAAACTGGCTAGTGCCTAAACCAATAACCTGTTCTATTTCTCTTAACCTAACCTAACTTAGAGTGCAAGGGAAAGTGGGTCTCCAGTGCTCAGAGTTGGAGATGGTTTTACCACCGGAAGGATAGGAAGAGTAGGACAGCTGCCTGCTGACTGACACGTGATGGACTGCCCTCTTTATGGAGGGTATCTGGTTCCATGTTCATTCAGTTTATTTATTTATTTTCATATACTGCGGACATTACCCAATGGTGTTAGAGTGATTTCCCATGAAAAAGGAGTATTACATATGGTGCATGATTATCCTACATATGACGTAGGGAATATTGCAGATGAAGCAGAATTATCATTACACAGACATAGGAAAATCGCATAAGGTGCATGATTATCATTACATAAGACAAAGAGATCCATTAGGCAACACACATGATAATAGTCTCAAAGTATTAGTAGAAGATGTTCTAGATGTAACACAACAGGATTTCAACTGGAATTAAATGTGTGCTGGAGTCAGTTGAACGCGAAGTAGAACAATAAGTATTAGAGGCAAAGTTATTGATTGAAACTGGGGAGGAGGGGTGAGCTAAAATGCCTATGAAAGAGAGGAGCTTTCAATTCAGTTTTAAAAACCACAATCAAGGTGGTGGTGCATAATTCTGGAGGTAAGGAGTTCCATATTCTGGTTCCTCTTCCTGAGAAAGGATTACACCATAAGTTGTTCCTTTGTATATGTTGGGGGCTCTATCAGCAGTGCTTCAGCATTCCGTGACGATGGAGGGCCCCCAGATAGTTTGAGTTTGTCAGCCAGGTATTTTGGAGTGGATGTTTGTAGGGCTATGTGAGTGATACACGCTGTCTAGTGTATAGCACTGGCTTGTATGGGCAGCCAATGTTACGTGGCCATCATTTGTGAAATATGGTTTCTTCTAACCTGGGACCACCTTGCAGTTCATGGAATGGCAGGCATTTAAATAAATAATCCCTGTCCCCATACACTGTGAGGAAATTTGAAGCACGTCAGGGTACAACCTTTCATGCAAAAATTTCACCTTCCCACAACTTATTATAACTCTGGCAAAAGACAATTTTCAAGTTCACTTTGGGAAATTTGTAGCGGAATCTCGTTTTCTGGTAGGGATTGGCTTGATTTTCTTTGCAGAGTTCAGTCAGTATTGTCTACAGACCTTTACCATTGTACTTTTCAACCTGTAAACAACTAGCTTTCTTTTCTGATAATTTAGCTCTGGTTGGGGGAGGGGGAGGTTTGGGGGAGGTTATCCTGACATTTATGTTATACCTCTTATCTAGTCAAACTCAAATTATACTGTGCTAAAGACTTCTTTGTTGTGTTTTCAAGGTGTTGAATAGGGCTGTCAAAAACAAAAACAACCATGTTCTTATTTCTGATACCCTTTGCCAGACTTCTGTTTGTGAAAGAGGCTTCATTGACTGCCTTTGGTGATTAGAACTGACCTGAAAAGTATGTGTGTGTCTCATTAGTGACTTCACTGCCATGCACAAAAACATATTGACACATTCACATTGATAGTACATCAACATGACAAACCCATATCTGCACATTCACATTGATAGTACACCAATAAACCTGTCTGGTCAGCCAAAGGAATAATAGCATATTGTTTCAAAGCGTTTTCTGTGAGAGATCACATACGTTTGTTGCCTTGGCCATGGCAATATGATCTTTGCTTCACCTTCATATCAAAGTCACCTAAATAATGAGTACTCATACGTATTTCTTCTTTTACTCTTGCTCATTCTCTTTTTCCGGAAAATAATCTTTTTTCAATCACACTCTTTTGATTATATTGGCTCTAATGAGATTTGCTTATTCTTTTATACTGGTTTTGGTTTTATATTCAATGTATGTGAACCACACCCAAGGTGCTCTTCTTTCACCTTTCACTGATTTCACTCCCATTTATTTTTATTCTACACTTTCATCTTTTTTTATTTCAAAAACGTCAGGGACATCCCAAAGTTAGGAAATAATTTTCTTAAAAAAGCAGTAAAAGTTTCTACCAAATGTAGGTTTACACAAGGAAAATGTCTGCAAAACTTACCCTATGCTGCAGAGTTCTCATGCAAAACAAAATATTTGTAGGAAAACTCTGGAACGAAACAAATTGACAGATATTTCATCTAAAAGTGAAGTTGTGAAAACCTGAAAATAACGCTTAATCTTCTTGTTTACCACTAATGCTATCCCACTAACTCTGCACTAATGCTCTAAAATGAGCTTTTTTTACATTTCAATTCAGCTTCCTCATCTCCTATTCTATTTATTATATCACGCTTTCTTCTTGTAATTCACCTCAATTAATCTCTCTGTTCGTAGATGGGGCATCAGTTTTTGCTCCTGTTCCTTCAAAAATTTGATTTTCAGTTTTTACAAATCTGTCTCTTTGGTCTAGTAAGTCAATCGTCTCTATAACTGGGTATGTAATTGCAATATAGAAAAGAGTTGCACAGTAAATATGATTCTTTGTCATTTTATCCAGCGCCATATGTAGCTCTGCTTCACGAGCAAACAGAGCCAGTCCTGGCTGCTTCTTTGTGTATGAAAGTGTCCCCACCATTTAAAATTAACGACCTGTACCAGAGCTTTGTTCTGCATTGCGGCTTAACAGAAAGCAGTGTATAAGAGCATATTATTTCAACATGGAGCTACAGTGTGTTTGTGATTCAGGCCACACTATATTGCAAACCTCCAAAGGCTTGGGATGCCGTAATTAATTCAGTCGTGGCCAGAATGGTTCGCGGGTGGTGGGGCGGGTGTGGGTTTGTCAGGGGGGGGAGGATTGGAAAAAAGAAAAGTTACATCGATGCCAGGTCCCGCGTCTTCTGTGCTACAGCTCTCCTGCCTTCCACAGGAACAGGACGCAGGTACCCAGGCTCCTTACCCTAAGCCAATCACAAAGCTGCAATGCAGCGGTGGGATTGGTCTGAGCGCCGTGTGGACTGGAAGGGTTGGCATGTTCTCCATGCAGGGCTGTAATGCAGCCTGCATGGAGAGCAAGGAAGTGCACATGACACTTTTGGGTTGGCCCGAGAGGACCGACCAAACAGTAATTGCTCACTTCAGGAGAGGGTAAACCACTCCTCCTCTGCCCTGCACGGAGAGCAGAGCAGCCCTGCCCACCCACCTGCCCCAAAGCAGCAGGACACGAAACATAAAACGACAATAACTCTAAGGTATTGTCATTTTATGTTTTTCACTGCATAAATGCTGTGGGGCGACGCTCCTCCACCACCCCTGAATTCATCCAAGGTCATTACACACTTTGGGCCTAATTCTGATGCAGGTAGGACTGCAACTCATCAGTTGTGGTCCAACTGAAATTTCCTGCTGCAGTCTGATCAACGCATTATGATGCATGCGGTCATGCCAACAGTCAGAGGGATTGACTGATGCTTTCCGATGGGCTCGTCAGTGGGAAACTCACCATAATCCCTTAAAGACGGCGATACCGTCATTGGGATTAAGATGTTGGTTTCGACAGCCATTCCATGTAGGCCTTTCCGTCATAGACAGGATGTCTTGACATTGGGGCCCCCTAGCAGGACCATGTTCCATCATCGACCTCTGCATTCAGACCCTGGTGCCCCCCTGAACATTTCTGCATCGTGTGGCATGCACCATAAGGTGCCTGCCTCACGGTGCAGTGATGTTCATAAACTTCCATTTCTCATTGGGAGCTTGTGCTGTGGGCATTATCCACCCGCCGCAGAATCTCCCATAGAGAAATGGAAGTTTATGACTGCACTATGTGCAGTAACATCGTAATTAGGTGTTCAGAACTGCAAACCTATGGCCGGGCAGTTCCCTCACTGAAATGGTGTCGATCGGAGGCAACTCCGACCGACATCGTAATGAGGGCCTTTGTCTTTATTGCCCAGACAAAGGTTAGCAATAAAGAAGTGGTTGGCTAGTGACCACTTCGAGATCATGCAAGTATATGTAAATGTAGACGTATTTGTAAAGCGCACTGACACCCTGGCAAGCAGTGTGTCCTGGCACTGTACTCATACCGCTAGGGAACCCGTTCTGGCTTTTCCCCGTGAAAAGTCCACTCCTGGGCATCCCCAGGGTGCAACCAGGCATCCCCAGCGCTGTAGGGGGCCGTTGTGGAGGCTAAGCAAGCTATTGCCCAGAGTTGCAGCGTGGGACTCATGCTCAGAGTAGGCACCGAGGCGAGAAATCAGGTCCGAGGAATTATGAGCCCAAGAACCGCCAAGATCAGCCGAAGCGGGATTTGAACCCTGGTCCCGACCAGACCTCTGTACCAGGGACTGCCTCTCTATGCAGTGAGCCACACTCCTCCATAATGTCTTTTATGGCAGAATCAAACCTTTAAACTGTGTGTGACACCATGGGCCCTTTATATCTAGTCTGCCAGAACCTTGCATACCGCTATTGGAAGGTCACTCTCCCAAATAGACACATTTTACTGTAAGTCAGCATGATACTGCTGTTTCAGATAGCATTGGCCCTGCTATTAATTGTGATGGTGTAGGTTGTTTTAGCATCTAGTCAAATTTTCCACTATAACGTCTGCAAATACAATCCATGCGAGTGCATTCATTCCTCACTATTTGTTTTACAAGATCATCTGCAAATCAATGTACCAATTGAAACCTTTGCATTTCTTTCTCATGCAACCTGCAGTTCAGTCTGTTTAGGTCTGTTCTCAGTTCTGTGCTCTATCAACTGCTGTATCCCCCATCTTTCTTTTCCCATATCGTTACCACCTTACCCACTGTTTCAAATCATCTCTGTTATCTTGAGAACACTTCACTCCTTAACTGCCTCCTTATACATTGGTCTATAGGCCTGAATGTATGTAATAATCTACCTCTGCCCAGCTTTCAGGTTCACTTATCTACTTCAGAACTAATTTAAAATTCCATTGTCTTTATCTGAATTTTCTTCAAGTCCACTGACCCCATCTATGCCCTTACAGACCTATCTCATAAACCATTTAAATCTCTTGTATGCAGTTGGTTTTGTAATCTACTTTGGTATTTTGTTGAAAGCTAAGTTACAAGCTAGAATCAGAAGGAAGAAATACAATTGTTATAATTTCCCAGCATAAATCTTATTTTTAAGTCAGTACATACCATTAAATGAATGACTTTTGGCATTATAATGCTCACAAAATCTTTGTTAACTTCCCAAGGGATGTGCATTTTGTAGTTACACTGGCTTCTCCTATAAAAAGCAGATTCTCTCTATAATGTCCCACATTCCCTTGTCAGCATTTTCCAGCATTGGATCTTTTTTCACTGTTTCCTTTGACGTGATCAATTGCTTTATTTTATTGCAATATGTTGACTCCTTTCTCCTATTTCTCCCACATGTTGACTATAGGCTTGTCACAGGGTAAAATAAATAATTGTTGAATGTAAAATTAATGTCTCCATAAGCCTCTTTGTTCTGATCAAAAAAGTCATAGCATTCTGAGCATGCTTTAATAAAGTGCCTGGACCGCAAAATGCTTACGTGTTGCATTGAAATTATGTTTCTGTGCTTTTAAATAATCCATAGGCACAATAGTCCTGATATACTACGTGATTTTACGGTACCAATTTTACCCCCAGATGCATCAAAGTTATGTTTTGCGAGTCCTTAATAGCGAAATTTAAGGAATCGCTATTAAAGACTCACAGAACGGGATGCATGTAGGAATCGCAATATTATTTGTTATTTCTACTGATTCCTTATTTGCGATTCGCTAATTGCTAATCGCAAATAAGGAATGACTCCCCATTCATTCCTATGGGCTAAAGGCCCATAGGAATGAATGGGGAGTCATTCCTTATTTGCAATTAGCAATTAGTGGATCGCAAATGTGCCGCAATTTCAAGGGTGCCAGGGTGTCCAAAGGACACCCTGTTGCACCCCTGAAATGGGAATGTTCACTGGTGTTACGCACACACATGTCCCAAGGACATATGTGTGTGTAACATACAACTTTGAAAAATGCACTAAAGTGCATATTTCTACATTTTTGCTATTTACCACGTAGTTTGACTTTGCGGTAAATAGTGGCCCCAGATTGCGGATTTGCAATCTTGGAATGGTTCATGCATTGCATGTAAGGAATCGCAAATTGCAATTCCTTAAATGCAATCGCAATTTGAGAACTCGCAATTATTTGCAAATTCTTAAATTGCGAGTGCATGAACCCTTGATGCATCTCAAATGCCATTTTTGCGGGCGCAAACGGACGAATTTTGCGATTCGCACCGTTTGCGCTCGCAAAAATGCTTGATGCATCTACCTAATAGTGTATTGTATAGTTTGCAGCTAGAAACAGGTTAATATTATAAAATTATGTAAATTCCATAATTTTAAGATATTGTTGAATGCATTTGTACCATAAAGTGTTTTTATGTAGTTTTATTTTCATGTAAATGTTTTTGCATTTTGCAACGCAGGGCGCGCTACGAAATTCGTTTTATTAAATACATTTTTACTTCCCTCCAATTTTCCATCTACCGTATTTTAGCACAATCTGGGAAATTTCAGGGGAGTGGCACTTTACACTGTTAGAGTGTGGCTAACATAAATTATTTACTTTAAAAAAAAAGCTTAATATGTCAAAGCGACATACAGGCATAAATACATTGCATAATGTATTTTCAATTTAAAAAGATAGCAACCAAGAAGGAGGACTGCTATACATAATTCATGAAGGATCAGGAGGCACATGCTTAGTTAATTATGCTATGAAAGCGGCCCACGAAATATTTAATTGGTATGAGAAAGATACATTTAATATGTCCTCAACAGATTTTACGAATAGATTTTAGGTTTTCATTTGAATACATCTGACTATGTAACAGCTTCAATGACTAAGCAAATATTAATTGTTTGTATACTCCTGAAAAGAAAACATAAAGAGCGAATAAATACCAAATGCTAACAATAATGTTTGTAAACAAATGCATCCTCATCCAGAGGGCTTTAGTCAATTTAGTCAACAGGATACAGAAAAGGTGATGGTAGGAATGTTCGCAATAATTCGAACCACTGACAGTTCCTTAGGGTAGCAGTCCAAATCATTCTTCTTTTGTGCACCATGCCACCTCAGTTGGGATGCAAACATATGCAAATCAGTCTTGACGCTGCTTCAATACGAACAGTGCAGCCCGAACTGCCAGGCAAGGTCCTCCCTGAAGTGGAAAACCAGCAAACCAAGATTAGTTTAGCCCTGATTGGAGGCTCTTTAGTCTGATGTAGCTTAGGTCCAGTGAAACAGTGAGCATTGGACCTCAGTCTCCTCAAATCCTGGACCAGGTCCATGAATATATTTGCGAAATGAAGCTGGAGAGGCTCACTGCCCATCTCTTCTCAAATGAAAAACAGATACAATACATTATTGACAGCAACACTACTTCGTGACCCACTTCACCAAGTTGCCCTCTATCAATTCTTGATTCTACTATGTGAATTTTTTATTATGCAACTGTAAGCTTGTGGAAGACCAGCTTTTGAGGTCATTAAGTTTCTCACAATAAAACTTTTTCCTACATTATGTGAACCACTTAATTGTTTCTTACACAATTTTGGCTTGAAACAGCACATATTTCACTGAAACTGCGAGCACTTGCCATATGTAGGCTGCTAGAAACATTCATAAGATAATTTACCGACACTGGATGAACATATTGGCATTTTGCAAGCAAATGGAGAAAATGGGGATCTTGTGATTTTAAAGAAAAGCATTTCGAATGTCTGTAATATTTAGGTAATTGTAATGCGTACCATCAAACATTTTTTTTACTGGATTTGCTAGGGCCTAGGCCTCTAGCCTCTGGATGACTGCAATGTCCTACCTACTGGCATCTTGATGCTTATCTGGTTTAAATGAAGAAAGTGTTGCATGCTGCTACTGAAGTCATCAAAGGTGTAATGAAGCATGATCATTTCACCTCGAGCTTGGCACAACTTGCCTCACTACATCTACAAACCTTTATCATCTTCACAACCTGCTATGCCACCTGTAAGGCTAGTAATATCCAGTGTCCCTTCCTATCTGCAGCGTTAAAGGCAACATCACATCAAGTCAGTGTAACACCATTAACTATAACATTGCCAGACTGGAGATCAAGTACACCATCAAAATGCCAGGGAAAGAAGCGTTATCGATTTATGCACCAAGGATGTGGGGCAAGAGCTCCCTGCCGTAATTCAGTAAGGAGCTGAAAATGCTTCCCTGTAATCAGCATCTTATGGACCTTCACAAGGAACATCAGGCACCTGGGGCTTATTCATAGCAAAAGCCCCTTCTTCTGTACATAGTACTGAATTTCCCCTCCTATCTGCTTGCACCATGCTTCACTGATCGCCATCTAGTCTTAAACGTTATCAGTTTCAATACATACTGTCATAAATATAAGAACATATAAGTGTGGGAAACTGGGCTACTGGTTGACTGGGGATGATCCCTGGTCAGGCAGTATTTACAATCCTTGTCATAATGAGGCACAAGCATACCGCAAATTAACCTGTCTTTAACCCCATGGTAGCTTGACACATAACAGTCAGACTAAACTTAGAGGCAATGTGTAAAGTATTTGTGCAATACTTCAAACACTGCAACAGTGAAAATACCTCACACAAAGGTTTCCACACCAGAACAATACAGCTGAATGTAATAAATAAAACTTGCCCAAACATCTAATCAGTAAAACCAGAGTTATGCTATTTTTAAGATTAAAATGTAAAATAGCTCCTATCTTCATAAAGCGCTAATCGAGGCTATCTAGTCGGGCAGGACCGGGGCAAATATTTAAAAGTTTAGGCCCATCGTGGTAGAGCATATGTCAGCTACAGTCCCAGATTAGTCCTGCTGAAGTTTTATCTTCTTACGTTTGTGCTAAGTGTCCTATTTGTGTTGGAGAGAGGCATGAGGAGCAAGGAGAGGGTTGCAGGAGGCTGTCGGTTTGGCCTGAAGAGCAAGCTGGGCATCTGGGAAGGTTGGGCTGGCGTTTTGCACTGAGCGGTTGATGCTGCAGTGCAAAGAGATGGAATGGCAGCACTATGCATTCATTTTTGGTGTGGGGGGGGGGTGATTGGGCCCATTTGCAGTTGCAAAGATCCCAAAAGCTGGGTTTAAGTGTGCTGAACCACACCAAGGGTCCAGGAGCTGAGGGGCACCACTTGGAGGGGGGACAGCAACTCAATGCAACTAGACGCAGGAGCCTTATATGTCCCCGAGCCTAAGATCCGAAGGCCAGCAGACTAAAGAATTAAGTCATAAGCAAAAGAGAGAAGGGATGTGGAAGAAGTGAGAAGATAATCTGCAATGGATTCTTAAGATTCATAACTGCATCTTAAGTATTCATAGTTGTGATACAATACCAGTCTCGTGTTTGCTTTCGTGAAAGTGGGGGGAGGACAGCGACGGCTCGTGGAGGGAGTTACGGTGGGGCAGGAGGGTGGGGAGGGGGAGGGGCAGGGTGGAGGTTGCTAAAAACTGGCATATGGATAACTGCAGGTAAGTAAACCATTTAATTAATAAAACGAATTTCGTAGTGCGCCTTGCATCGCAAAATGCAATGCAGTGCGAGCTACGAAATTCGTTTTATTAATTAAATTGTTTACTTACCTGCAATTATCCATATGCCGGTTTTTAGCAACCTCCACCCTGCCCCTCCCCCTCCCCACCCTCCTGCCCCACCGTAACTCCCGCCACGAGCCGTCGCTGGGGGAGGATATTCGCATACGGATTACCAGTGCCGTCACGAAGCCACTCCCAGACTAGTATCCAAAACAAAGTGAATCTTCATGTGAGCAATGTTTGAAGTCTCTTCATAGGTGTTACAATGGATCTATCATTAAAGTATACAAACAAAGCCAGGTAAGAACCAGGGTCTTAGGCTGGTTCTTCGTTTATTGTCTCATAGACTGTTAAAGAGTGATGCTAAATATGTTGCAACAATTGGTACAAACACGTAGAACTGTATTTCATCTGATCCCTGCGTCTCCACCAGCTTTGACATGATTTACGAAATGCTTGCGAATCCCACCCCAACATAACTGATTTAATATACTAGGATCTTATATAAATTCCTCACCCTAATCCTCCCAGCTCTTTCCTGCCTCTCTAAACGTGGCAAACAAAACAAATGTGTTTTTGTTTTGAAGTTTTATGGCTGTATAAATGCAGTTTTTTTCCAGTGACAAACACACTCAAAAAACGGTGCAGGAGCATTTATTTGATATTTTCATTCAAATAAAAAGCCCAAAAATCAATATTGTTTTCTTATGTGATGATCGCAAGGTATGGGGGTTTGATGCTTTCTTCGTGGACACGTTTACATTGTGTTACAGTACAATCCTTAACAGTGGGACTGACCTGGAAATTCGAAAACAGCAGATGAAGCCACTTGCCAGCCTGCTGTTCTTCCAGGAAAGTCTCAGTGCTTCAGGCATTTGTAAGGAGCTAAAAGATGTTTCATGACAGATTTAATTCAAAATCTACGTTACCTACAACTGTACATTCAGTTAATTGCTTTCATATATTATTCATCCATTCATTATTAAAAAAAAAGTGTTTAAGTTGCAAATTGATGAGCCCATACCATTTGGAGGGATGTATTATTCCAAACATCTGTCATGCTTGAGAGACTGAAAATTGCATGATATCTAAATAAGAGGTCAAAAAGTCACCATTTATTTTTACTTCTGCAATATTTTATCCTATTTTTATCAAATGCCATGAATACAAAATTGTTCCCTGGGCGCCAACAAAAGAGAAAAAATTTATTGAGATTTAAAGTTAAAATAAATGCATAGTGTCCCTCTCAGAAGTTAGGTTCACATTAAAATCTTAGTAGCTTATCTGATTGTGCATGGGCACTATATACATACATATAAATGCAGAAAGCACGAAGATGATATTGTTATAAATTTGGTTTGAGACAAGCCATGTGACCCTTTATAGTTGCAAGAAAAAAGAAAAAAATGATATGTAAATAAAACAATAATCCACATTTTGAAGCCTAAATCATCAAACTGAATTAGAAAAATAATCACAGATTTGCTAATTTGCTCCATTACCTACCTTCAGCCACGTCACGGACAGCCAAGGTTTACTCAAATCAGCATAAAAGCATCAGCTATGAAATCACTCATTCATCACCAGCTGTGCAAAACAACCCTACAGATGAATTCACTCATATGTCTGTGATGGCCTTTCTTTATGTTAGCATCTGTCAGGAATGATATACGACCGACTTCCATATGTATGCCCAATAAACTGAACATGCTATTTAAACGGAGAATATGGAAAGAAAAAAATACACACCAAACCTCATTGACACAGCCATTAATGCACATTTGTTCAAATGTATTTTGGAGTATGGGGCCAGGACACTGCTGCGGCTAGTGTGCATTTTTTTTTTACTGGTGCTGGAAAATTTTACACCATGCATTTGCACTGGCTGTCTACTACCAAATGGCTTATTGGTACTTATCTGTAAGGGAACATATCATTTTTGCATTAGTCGCTGTTGCAAATTTCCTCTATAAATAGTTATGCAGGGGCTCAGACATCCGCTTCAGCGGTACAGTTTAGGAGATCTACAGCGACGGCTCGTGGAGGGAGTTACGGTGGGGCAGGAGGGTGGGGAGGGGGAGGGGCAGGGCGGAGGTTGCTAAAAACCGGCGTATGGATAATTGCAGGTAAGTAAACAATTTAATTAATAAAACGAATTTCGTAGCTCGCACTGCATTGCATTTTGCGATGCAAGGCGCACTACGAAATTCGTTTTATTAATTAAATTGTTTACTTACCTGCAATTATCCATATGCCGGTTTTTAGCAACCTCCACCCTGCCCCTCCCCATCCCCACCCTCCTGCCCCACCGTAACTCCCTCCACGAGCCGTCGCTGGAGATCTAGTTCAAGGTGTTTGGTTCTGACCACTTTGCTTATTATGATTTCCTCATTAGTCTAAGTTTTCGTTTACATTTTTTACACGTATTTGATGTTATTGGTAAGATACAGTGCCCGGAGATGATTGGAACCACAGTGTGATGGTCTTTGAATCTGGATGTGACCTGAAAGAACTGCCTGATGGGGCCAAAGCTCCTTTTCAAGCAGCCGCAGCCCGTGGAGGGAGTTGTGGTGGGGCAGACAGGCGGGGCGGGGGGGGGGGGGGTGTTAAACACCGGAATATGGATGATTGCAGGTAAATAAACAATTAAATGAATAAAACGAACTTTGTTCCATGCCCTGCATCGCAAAATGCGATGCAGGGGGCGCTACGAAATTCGTTTTATTCATTTAATTGCTTACTTACCTTCAATCATCCATATTCCGGTGTTTAACACCCCCCACCCTGGCCCTCTCCAGCCCCACCTGTCTGCCCCACCGCAGCTCCCTCCACGGGCCGCGGCTGTTTTCAAATAATACATTTAGTTCCAAGCATTACAGCGGAAGGTTGGTGGTAGATAACTGAACATGTTTACAGGACTTTTTCGTTGATGGACTCTGTATGTGCATCTATTTAATAAGCATTTCTCTTCTAACCGCCCATAAACACAATCGTGAAATTAAAGTACACAAATATTAAAGCTCTGTATATTTTCTTTATTGCCTTGTAAAGACTCTACCCATAATTTAATTTACAACCTTTTCTGAAATGTTTTTTATTTATTATTTACGGAGAGCAGAACAGAAGAACACATTCTGTGCGTCTTTATCGATCCAATATGGAAAGGAATGATTGCTTCTATAGTTCTCCTCTCTGTACCACTTTGAGCTGCTCTATGCTGCATTTACTGACTTGTCTGGTTCGTCCTGCTGTTTCACATTAAGAGTATTGTGCATATTTGGCAGTTGAGGCTTGCGGGGGGATGGGGGCGCGAGGGGATGGGGGTCACGGGGAGGTCACGTTTGGAGGTCATAATAAAAAAAAAAAATTCAAACGTATCTTGAGGCTGGGTCCCGCATCTTCTTGGCTCCTGCTCTCCTGCACTCCTGTCTCCAACACAGTGCTTGAAATGGAAAAACAGAAGAGCAGGTACTCTGTACCAGAGTACCTGCCTGTTTCTGAGAAGTGCCGGTACTCTACAATTAAAAGTATTACATCTCTTGTGAGAAGTGCAAGTACTCTCCCTTGCAAAATAAAAAAGTGCCGGTACTCCGTACCGAACAGTACTACAGGAACAGAAAGCAGACTGCCAGGCTACCTCCCCCTAGCCAATCACAACGCTGCAAGCAGCATTGTGATTGGTCTTCAGCGCCATAACACAGCGCTCAACCAGGGGCTAAAGGGGTTGGCATGTTCGGGAAAGTGTGCATGACTGGTTTGGACGGCAAGAGAGGGCACTCCTCCCCTGCCCTGCTTGGAGAGCACAGCAAAGAGCATAGCGGAGAGCGTAGCGAAGAAGCCACCTCTATTGTTTGGCACTGCGTTTTTCCCTTTATCAGTGCAATCTAGGAATCTACTACCCAGTATGTTTTTTATAAAATGATGCCCTTTGTGTCATTGATCTGAATTAATTATCTTCCCCTCAGCAATGAGGTCTGTTTTCTTGTATATTTTAGTGTTTTCCTACTTTCTAGTATGTTGAACAGAGGAAGAAGTGATGAGAGCTGATATTTTGGTAAAGTCCATGTTTGGGTTGGAAGGTGTGTACAACAGGATGAAGGTAACAATGTTGGATGGGGGGAGGTAGCAGGGGAAGGAGAGGAACTCAAGGAATATGAGAGTTGCAGGGTCATTTACGGTGGCTGGCCAGGCAGACAACAATTTCTATTAGTGCCTTATGTGTGGTAACTGCTCGTTGGATTAATATGCCAAGGAATAGTGCGACATCTAGATCCTCAAATGTTTTCCCCATTATGGTGTTTAAGTTTAGGGCAAATGTAGGACATGTTTGTCGTCTCACATCCCGATAAAAACAAGCATTTGCAATGCAGTAGGTTTCGCATTTGTTAAAGTTAGAGCTGTTGGCATTGAAAATGACTATGCTTTTTACTTTTGGTTTTTTATTTGCAATAACAAATAGACTCCTCGCACGCAAGGGTACCCATTAATAATCGACCTATATGCAATAATATAGAGCAGGCTATCCGGAAATTAGAACAGCGCTGGACTGTAGTTTGGCCGCACAGCTTACATTCCTGCATGCTAACAAGGGAGTGTGTATTAGCTTGGGTTGCTGTTTGTGCTGTGGTGTAGAGGGTTAAATCCACTTCCACGATCCATTTCGCACCTGACATAAAATGTTCGCTTGCTACTAGGCATAATTACAAGATATCCCTTATCTGGTCATAACACCCCTAAGTGCAATGGTGTTGGTGAAAGTGGCAGTGAGGGCTGCATTCAAAAATGTGGGATTCATCCCACTTTAGGCACAGGGGGGCCAGTGGTTGGCACAGACACCATACGAGGACAGGGCTGGTATGGAGAAAGACCTGAGGGTGAGGGTGATATGGCATGTACTAATTAAGAACAAATGTACAGCCACAAAGAGAGTGGGTAGGGGAGGTTGCACCTCAGCTCTCCCTGTGGGTGGGGAAGGGGTCAGGAAAAAGAGAGACGTGTTTTATTTCAGTGCAATGTGGGGAGAACGCCGCCTCTTGATACGAGTCCAGCTGAAAGCACACATTCGTTCAAAGGCATTAAATGATTATGCAGAGAAGGCGGGGGCACAGGAGTAAACATGGGCGGAAAATCCGTTCCGCTCGCGGATTTTGCGGATTTTCGGTAAATTCGCAATCCGCGAGATTCGCGAATTTCCCGCAAAATCCGCAAATCCGCGAGCAGCGGATTTTATGGCTTGCTCGCACTGTTCGCGTGAGTTCGCGGCTTCCCAGTTCAACTTCGCGCCCCGCGAATAAGCGCTAAATTGCAGAAATATGATCTTAGCAAAACTGAAACTACGTACCAGGTTCAAAAGTTCAAGCTCATCATTAGTAGCCATTTCCTGTAGTGCTTCCTGAAGGGCCCCTCCAGAGTTCAGTTGCCTACTTGCAACTATTATGTGACCCTGCTCTGACCCTCAGAATAGTTACACAAAGGTCCTGAATTACAGCTAAGGCAGACAAGCAGGAGCCAGGCTGCAAGTTCAAATCCAGTGACACATTAATCAGCCCCTAATTCATTATTGTCAGTTGGGGCAGGGCAGGTGTTGTAACTAATTTTGCAACAATGAAAGCACTTAGCAAGTGCAAAAGATCACTAATCAGGAAGCACTAAGGAAGAAGGTGCCAGCTAAAAAAATATTCTGTGACACATTAATCAGCCCCAAATTAATTCAGGTCACTTGAGGCAGGGAAGGTGTGCTTTGCTTTGCCACAATAATGTACACTGGACAACCAGAGGGTGCTGTGATGAAACAGAGGGTGGCATGGGTAGGCCAGAGGGTGGCATGAGTAGTCAGAGAGTGGCAGTGGTGACAGAGAGTGGCAGTGATGAAGAAGAGTGTCCCAAACAGGCTGGACACGTAGAAACAACAAGTTCGCAAAACTTGCGACCCGACAGGTAAGTTTGCGTTTGCGAAATTGTACAAAACCCTTGCGAACTGGCAGAAACCCGCGCGAACACAAAAAAAAATCCGCAAATTCGCGAGAATTCGCGGATTTTGCGGATTGCGAGTTCGCAAATCCGCAAAATTCGCGAACGCGAGATTCGCAAAATTCGCCCATGCTTACACAGGAGGGGGGAGAGGGGAATTAGGAGGAAAGAGAGATGGAGATAGAAAAAGTGAGTAGTGTGGGTTGGGTTGGAGGGCGAATGGAACATGTAAGACTGGAGGGGGTGAGGGAGGGGGTAGTGGGACAGAGGGTAGAACGGCAGGAGGAGGGGGAAGGAGAAACTACAGAGGAGTGGGGAGATAAAGAACAGGTGGAGGGAGTTTGGGGCAACCACAGAAAGAGAAAAGGAGGAAAGAGGAAAGAGGAAAAGATGAGATGTAGCAGTAACAGAGTTAAGGAGTACGTCCGTGCATCGGCGCGGTGGGCACCTCGGTTAGAGAGGAGAAAGAGGGAGGCACCACAAGAGGCTAGAGGTGTGGAGAGTGAGGGCGAGAGTTAGATGGGAGTGTAAGCCAGATCCACGAAGTGTGAGGGTGCGAGTGAGCGCCTTGACAGCAGCAGGGAGGGCACAGCTCAGATGACCACAGCAGGTGGACAGCTATCTCCCCGCAGGTGCTGAATGATGGAGGTGCTGCAACATGTGTGCCTTTAATTACCTTTATATTCACCTGCTGGAGTGACTGTAGCTCCCTGCGGGAGCAAGCTGTGGGGGCAGTGCGCTCATCTGGAGCAGGCAAGATAGCCTTGGTTGGCTCTGAGAGGAGAAGGAACAACAGAAACATGGTGTTCTAGGGGCTTCTTTTCATCCAACCTTCCGTGGTACCAACTGGACCAGGAGATGAGGAAGAAACAGACCTTTTCCACCCAGGCTCTGCCCTTCTTGGCTGCAGCTTGCCCTGCGAGGAGGGGCATTGAAAGTTTGCACCCTGCCTTCTTTTGTGTTGCAACTGCCCAAAACCCCTAAGATGGAGCAGGGCAGGGAGCGGGTTCCAACCTGGGCCTTCAATAAATTTCCAGGCTAACAGTTGCAGCGGCCGGACCCAGGGTTCTGATCTTCCACAGCTTGAAGGCTCCGATCCAAACATTACCCAACTGCTCGCAAAGGTGCATTTTGCGCAACTCGCATATTGTAAGGAGCTTGAAATGGGCACCACCGTGGGACCGTTCCCATGGGGCAGCTTACGGACATCTGAAAGGACACAGAAGAGAAGCAACTGGGAGAGAAACACAGCGTTGGGTACCCAGCTTTTAAATACCAAAGAAACGACGAAACACAAGATATACTACAATCCGATTATATCTAAACAACTTTGAGTGGTGTTTTTTTGAGGAAGCCGTGGTGTTGCTTTCAGACTGTGTGCCAAAAGATGTCACAAGATAATCTCGGGGTCGTTTTGGCGCAGCACCTCCTTGGGCTTTTCTGCGACAAGCAATAGGCTCTAATGTGATTCTGCGCACATGGTGCTGGTGTAGTGAGGTTGTGTGAGGGCACACAGCTGCCCATGTCGGGCAGGGCTCCCTCGGAGAGGGAGAGTAGACACAGCTGGTGGATGTTGTCATCTCATTGCCCACAGCCCCTGCAGCTCTCCCGTGGATGGGAGTGCAGGATGCACAGCACTGTGAAGACTCTCCGACCGCAAACCCCCACTAGGCTTTCATGAAGTGCGTGTGTAGTTGCACTCCAGCTTGGGACAGATGCCGCATCTGGGAGTCGGGGAGGCGCTGCGAATTGCCCAGGATCACACAATCCTCTCGAATGGGGGTGACCAGGGGAACTCTGGTTTCAGGCTGGTGTCTGGTGAAAGGAGCGCAGCGGCCACGCTGCCTTTCCAGACACAAAACTTCAACCATAATGGGAATGCAAATTAACAAATGATGGCTGGTTCTTGTGTAAGCCTTCCTCTAGTAACTGGAAATGGCATGGCACGCAGTGGGCTGAGACAAAAAAAAAGCACAGAATCAAAACGTGTGCAAATGCTTGTTTTTTACAGGGCTTGCTAAAAAGGAAACCTCCCAGCTTTAATAATCATAGTCCTACGGGGCTGAACAGGCTGCTGATCAGTCTCTCGAGGCAAGGAGAGCTTCGACCCCAGAGGAGTTTATTTCCACATAGCTTCTCTCAATGAATTGCTACATAGGCTCCATTGTCACATCCAGTCAGCAAGAAGCAGAGATGTGCCCGCTCGTGGGAAACAAAGCAACTCCTATCACGCTGATGATAGTTGCACAATGAAGAGGGAGCACATCCTTGCTTTTCAGGCAACTATGTCTTGCACGGAGGCAAGCGGAACCCCCGCCATGTTTGTACAGGCGCCACTGTAACAGAATGTAACAAACAAACAAGAAAAGGAAAACAAAAGCATTACCTGAAACAGGTCACGTCCATGTTTACAGAAAATAACTGTTCCCAGTACCTGCAAAAGTGCTGAGGGGAACAAAGAGTGCCTCCAAAATGAATTACTGAAAACCGTGACTTGAAGAAACGGTTCACAACCTCTCTGTCCTTCTTTTATTTAGTTGCTTCCCTGTGAAATGGATCCAAAAAAGAACAAGCCTGCGAGTGGTGCGCGAGCCACAGCGAAACATCTGGTTTCAATTATCGCGCCCGTGTCTGGGCAGGATAATTGAAACCACATGGCAGCCGTGCGGGTAACCGACACCAATAGGCTATGGGCGGAACAATATGCCCGCCTTTGGCCAATTGCGTGCTGTCTTTCTTAAAAAGACGCACGCAAAGGCCAATAGCCTAGGGCAAAAGTAAAAGTGCACACGCAGCGTGTGCGAGCATCTGAATCGCTTTCTGAAAACTCCTACGTGAGTCTTCATGAGAACATGCACATGCGCTCTGTTACAGGCTCGACCTAATGAGTATACAAGCAGTTAATAAAACACTAGCTTGAGTAAGATGGTTCTCCTGCAAACAGAATACATGTAAGGCATTATTTAGAGTTTGCTGGACAAGATACTACGTCATGGGACTGGTGTCATGACATTTTAATGACTAACTAATATGTAATGTGACTGTAGAACTGGGAAGAATGTTTCCTGACATTTGAAGTTAGCATTGTTTGAGCCCATTTCTAAGATAAAATGTATTAATCAGACATTTTGATGTTGCCTTAATTAGCCGGTGCACCTATTCCTGCATAGTGTTTGCCTAAACAGACTTACATTTTTGAAGAATTAAGATTAAAGAAATCTATTCCGCATGATTCATAATGATTTTTTTTATTTGCATGGCACTAAATATGGCTAGTGAAGTGATGCTAAGTGCAAATAACAACTTAGTCATTGTATGAAATATCTATTAAGGATAGGCTTAGAGTTACTGTAGGAAATTCCCCTGGTTGTTTGTAATGACACAGATTACAGCTTTGAAGAGAAATGTCAGTGAACTCACACATCACCCACCTTTTGGGGGAACACAATGGTAAACAGGTAATTCACATAAGGATATCTGACACTCACCTTAGGGAGGTCCTTGAACACAGGCACCTCTTTTTCAAGCTAAGCAAGGGGTATGCAGTTTAGCAACACATTAAACAACAATACAGTAAACGGAATACAGGATACAAACCCATTTTTAATTCCAAAAATCCTAGTATATGAAATAAACAACAGTAAAAGGAAGAAAAGGGTTGCAAGGGCAGTAGAGACAAATAATAACTGGAGGGGGTTAGACAGGGTGATATGATGTCTAGACTGCACGGTCAAATACATTCAAAACATGGTCAATTTCTCTGCTTGTTATTTTATCTATTGGTCTTAACATCCAGATCACGAGTTTTTAAACTGAATGCAGGAGAAGCACAGAATAAAATTAATTAATTTTAATTTTTATTTTCAGTTCTGCTAGTTGACCTTGAAAATATGCAAAAGGTAAATGCATAAAAAAGTATTCACCCTTAAAGCATATCATGTCAAATTGATGAATTCGAGGGTATCATAAATGTTAAAAGTAGAAGAGCACGCAGAATCAAATAGGAACTCATTTAGTGGTTATCCTCAAAATCTGGCATGGACCCAGTTCTCTTGCGTTTAGGTTGGACACCCTTGATTTACCAAATGAAAGGTTCTTTTTGCAAACAAGTAGAAAATTAAGAGGAACGTTGTGCTGGATCACTGAGTAGCTACAGATGAGAAGTGACTCTGTTTCAGTGAGGACCAATGACAGCTTTTAAATGATGTCTCTGATAGCCAGGGTCCAGCAACATGCAGGTCTCTTCAGCTCCCCGCTCATGTACTGCAGCAGATCTTCCAGATAACAAATGCATAGAAGGCAGTGTAATTAATGATCACACCTTTATATTTAATTACTGAATTCTAATTACTTAATTATTCATCTGTCACTTTATCTTTCTCTCAATACGAGATGGGATACAGTTGAGTTGAAAGATTTGTGCCTTTTCTGAACGCTGCAGAACAAATGCAGGTAGAGTTTAAATAGTGCTTATTCTGTGAAGCAGCCAGGATAGCAATTCTGATATATTTCGAGATTTATTTGTTTTGATATGTTTATTGCACATTATGAAAAAAATCCAGATTTCTAGTCTTCTCCGTTTTTATGCGAGCTGCGTTTTATTGGCATGTATTTATCTGAGGGCCTAAACTTGAATACTGATTCTCTCTGAAATACTCAGAGCTGCCTTATCATTTCTCACTCTTTTATTTCAATTCCCTTCCTGTCTTGTCTTGGGCGAAAGTAATAATCTACTCCCAGTGGCTAATAATGCAAAGACTATATCAGCTACTTAAACCTTTTGAGTAATAACAGCATACATACAAATAATAATATAAAAATATGAAACATTAACAATGCACGAGCAGCATTAAAAATAAATCTGAAATCAAGGATGAAATGTGTCGACCATATTAAATAAGAAGAATGTGCATATGTAGAATGAGAAGAGGATGATAACTCCCAGGGTTCATGTTCCTGGAAAGGCATGAACTTCATACTATATGTTGTTGGAGGACTACAAACCCAACATTAGTTTCCAAGTCAAATTTACACTTATGATGAGAAACCAATTTATTTAAAAAAGAAAGAAGAAAACCTCAGTTGGGGAGTTGTGATAAGAACTTTAGGGAAAAATATATTGGGCAACCCAAAATATAAACGTCCCTCTATCTCCTGGATCAGCGGACCTTAAAAAAAAAATGTAAGGACAACCGAGGGGAGGGATATATGGGCTATTCTATGGCAAAGATAATTTGAAAAGGGATAGTTTTTTAAATCCTAAAATAATCTCATAAAATTTTAGTCTACTAATCATGCTGTCTGGGTGAGGAGTTTATCCCCTGTGATGCGGCATCACCTTTTTTCTCCGATTAACTGTCCTTTGAGATCTTCAAGGATAGTCTGCGGCAGGCAAGGAGGCAGGCATTAACTTTAATGGATTAATCAGGATGAAAGTAGTACTGATCTGTCCAAATGTGCATCGATTCATCTGCAGAACACTTAAAAGTGAGTCTGATACCTCAAGCCGCAATGATGCGGCTGTATCAGTATGGTAAACCTGTGAGCAATCCTTTTTAAGATCCTATTTTGAAACTAAATTAGCAGTGTCCCAGAAAGTAAAAAGTAATTTCTCTTGGTAAATTGTGCAAAATCCTTTTCAATGAAGTGTAGGAACTTCAATAAAAAATCGAGCAACTATAAAACAAGACTAATGTATGCTTGTAAAGAGTTGCGTTTGGCTGGATAGGGATGGACGTTGCACATCATTGTGCCCGACAAATACCAGAAGTTATCTTTCTTTGCACATAGTACAGTGGTCACAAGATGCTTAACTGAGGCATAGCAGAGAGAAACAACAGCAAAATTGTGTACAATTGTTGAGACTGTTGTACTACTAACACATGGTGAGTTGCCAAAGTTATACTTGCTTTACATGCTGCTTCCACCCTATTGCATTTAATTTATTGCCACAACAAATTCCCATCATATATGCTTCCAATATTACTCTGTGTAAAATGACCTGCTTCCTACGTTCCTTTAATTGTTTTGTTTTTATGTGAGTTTTTATTAGTTATCAACAATAGGAATAAGCATTGAATACATTTTTCACTAAATATACATATTTGGTCCACACACAGCTTTAAAATGTTATCCTTCCTTTTACGTTTTTGTTATCATTTCTTTCAAGTTTACAGTGCTTTTAACTTTTCCTGTTGTATTTTCTCAATAAACCTTCTAATTACTTGTGTAGTATTCTATTTCTTATCTTTCTTGGTCTACTTACTCCTGAAAGTGACTCACTCACTGTTCCCATGTCATGTGGAACAGTTACTGACATCCTTTATTAGTCGAATCCATCTACAAATCACCTAACAAGAAGGGCAAAGGAGGCTTCAAGGTCACCCACGGTTACATGTTTACCATCTGTAGCTGTGTATGCATGCTTGTTTGCATTTTTTTCCTTATTGGCAGCCTTAAAACCATATCTCATTAAGGATTATGAAGCATCAAAACTGCTAGCTTGGCCCACAGAAGGGATGAAAGCAAAAACAAAACTAAACCAAGAAGCAGACTCGCACATCCTTTTTAAAGATTGATTTGGACCACTTAAAATCAGAGAAATTGCACACAATAACTTTGCACTGTGCAGTACTGCCCACCCCTTTAGGACACCAGGATTGAGCACAATCTGCTGAGCAGCAGGAAAGGCCAATACTCTATCTATTTTATTTATTGGATGGGTGCCCTCAATACAAGTGCTAAAAGCAAGCCCCAACGCCTTCTGTTTAGTGAAAGAACAGGATAGATGGAAAGCTGAGCTCAAGGTTGCAGCACTCAGATCTGTCCCATCTATTTAGGATCTGAAAGTTAATAGCCCATGGTTCTTGCTTTCATCAAGATAAGGCGAAATGCTTGGTCCAGTGCAGTTGCCTCCATTGTCCACATTTTATAGGGTTTGGCATCCGGATGACGAACCTTCTCTGCTATAGAAGAGTAATTTAATTTCATGGAAGTTAACTTTGACAATAACCTCAAAAAGAGTGTTCTACCATTGATCTCTGGAAGGCTTCCTTTTACTGGCCTCTGGGGCCTATGCATGACAATGGGAAACCGAGAAACCCTTTCAGTCTGACTTCAAGAGACTCTTCCAAGTGTGCAAGTGTCTTGATTTTTTATTATTAAATTCTTAGCGGGGAACGTCTATGGCTGCTTTATAAACAGATCAGTTTGGTTAAACAGTATGTTATTGTTTTCACATTGTTTTCAGGTGAGCTCTTAACAAATAAGCATTTTGTATACGTTGCTGGCAAATCAGCATTTACATAATTGTATAATTACCCGAGGGTCCGTACTATAAAAACTCTGGACCAGCAGAGAATTAATCAAACAGTATGGGAAAGAATGGGTACCATACAAAGGCGAGACATGATAGATAATTAGGATATGAGCAGTAACCTGTGCTACCGAGTATATTGCAATTGCAAGCTATGCGATAAGCCTTACATCCTTGGAATACATTTGGGTTTAGGAAATTATGATACTGGTTCTCAAGTAGGAACCACAATCCTTGTCAGGGTGAAAGCACAAGCAAACCTCAAATTAACCTGTGCTCAACCCTCTGGTAGCTTTCCTGAAGCAAGGCTTAACTTAGAGGCAACATGTAAGGTAGTTATGCAGCACTTATTAAAATGAAAATACCAAATTTAGCAAAAGAGAGCAAGTGTTAACAAATAAAGCAAGACCACAATGACAAAAATGCATTCAGTAGAACTGGAGATATGCAATATTTAAAGATTTCATGTGAATATAGCGCTAAAAGCACAAAGTGCTGACTGTGGGTATCTGGTCGTGCTAGACCGAGGTAAATTCATAAGTTCACAGTGACTGCAATGGAGTGCGGGCCAGATACATGGACAGAGTTAGGCTCGCTGAACAAGATTATCTTAAATCCTGGTTCTGAAAAGTTGCAGAGTCCTATGTCGAGGATGCATTGTGCAACCAAGCTGATGCAAAGTCCGGGTCTGAGATGTGTCATGTTGCACCGGTTTATATGGGTTGCGAGGCTCTGCATCATCATCCGTGAGGCCATCAATGAGGGGCTTTTGATGCAAAGTACTGCAAAGACATGTTTCAAGGGCTACTTAAGTTAGTGGCACAATAAGTGCTGCAGGCCCACTAGTAGCATTTATTTTACTGGCCCTAAGTAAATGTAGGGACTTCCAAGTAATTTAAATAGGCCAATTGGGTGTAAGCCACTTCTTCCGTGTTTTAAGATGAGAGCACAAACACTTTAGCACTGGTTAGCAGTGGTAAACTGCACAGAATCCTAAAAACCAACAAAATTGGGTTCAGAAAACAGAAGGATGAAGACAAAAAGTTTGGGGTGGACCCTGCAGAGAAGGCCAAGTACAAAACTTGGTCAAAAATGCCCAATAAATAATTTGTGATAAATATTTTGGTGCGATTGGTATAAAAATGTGGATCTTATGCTCCATTACTGCGGCAGTAATAATAATTTGGTACTATTTATTGCACCACATATTTTACAATTCCAGATTTAAAATATATCGGATAAGATAAATATATCACCCTTTTCTGGGCCAACTATAATCAGGGCCTAAATGTTTACACCAGGCTAGCAACATGGATCAAATGGATCTTGCACTATTTTTGCTATTTTTGTCTCCATGAATGCGGATGACGTCACACTGCGCTTCAGGGGTGTGTCTGGGGTGCAGGTTAACTGGGGCAAGTCCATTATTTTTCCTCTAACAGACGCTACTGTCCCCTTCACCCCGGACTATCCGTTTGTGTGGGCCTCTGCACCTACTAGATACTTGGGTATCTCGCTCAGTAGAGACATGAACGAACTCTGGAGGGCGAACTATGGCCGAGCGGTCGACTGGCTGGAGACTAAGATTCCCTATTTCACAATATCCCCATCCCACTCAAGGCTCATTTTTAGGACACTTCGTTTACTCATCATCTCCCTCGTCTGGGCTGGGCATTAGCCTCAAATTGCATATGAAACTCTCACACTCCTTTTAACATGTGGTGGGCTGGGTGCCCCGGATTTCAAATTATATGCCCTCTGCGCTCTAGCCGGCTTCCTTCAATTCTGGTAGGATCCTATGCCCTTCCAACCTCATGTAGCAGTTGAAGCTGACCTTGTGGCCCCCTACCACTGTCTTTGCCACGCAAAGCCCCCACGCAGAGAGATTGATATGGTTGAGACTCTGCGCTGGGCCTGGGATGGCCTACGGAAGTTTTCAGTCTCTAGCTTACTCTCCGCTGATTCCATACCCATCGCATACCATCCTGCATTTCCTTCCTTGTACACGGCCGGGATGGTACAACATACAACCTCTTTGGGGTTCCACACGTCTGATCTCTATCCCGCCAGCAACTTCTTTTCTCTTCCAGCCGAGTCCAGCCCCTTGGATACCTTGCTCTGTTACCAATTTAGAGCGGCCTGTCAGGAGCTGCCCCCCACCTTTCAACAGCCCCCTCCTTCGATGGCTGGCCTCAACCTGGTATACACTTCTGCTTCCCCCCGCATGCTGGTCTCCAGACTTTACTCCCTTACACTTTCAGCATCCTCGATCTCTGCGGACCAGGCAAGCAATGAGTGGAGTGAGGATCTGGGTACCGGCCTCTCTCCGGAGACCTGGCTGTTCTGCTGTAGGCAGACTAAATGATTGTCTCCAAACTACCATCTGCATCTCATCCACTTTAAATATTTTCACAGATTGTACCGCTCTCCTGCTCAGTTGCATAGAAAAGGCCTTGTTTCCAGCGATAGATGCCTTCGCTGCGCTTCCCCCGCCACTGAATTTTATAATCTCGCATGGTTTTGTCCCAAGGTATCTGCATATTGGCGAGATGTGTGCACTGCCATCAATGATATTATTTCCACGCCAGTTTTACTTGACCTGTTGATATGTCTATTAGGTTTTCTGAAACACTGTCCCGATGCCTCCCGTAGGCTTACGGCTATGCTGCTGGTTCTCGCATGACGTATTGTCAACATGCATTGGGGCAGAAGGCCCGCGCCCAAGGTTGGTGCTTGGCTTGAGGACGCAGCGCTTTGTCAGATGCTTCTGTCCGAATTTTGGGACCTGATGCTGGCACCTGGCCAGCTGCATGACATCTGGGGACCCTTTGTTTCATACCTTCAATGCCACAGTGCCTTTCCCCCTGCGTCCTCTCCCGCGCTCCCTGCCGGCTCATCCACCGCGGTGGCTGCCGGTGCTGGCTCGTAGTGGTGCCCCCCCTCCTCTGCTCACTACAGACCCGCTATGGCCTCTCTTGCACATACTTTGCCTCCTTTGGGCATTTCATCTGGCCCCTCCTGCTCCTTTCTTCGATTTTTCCCATCATACACCGATGTGCCATGTAATTCTGTAATTCTTTTTATGATATATGTATCAGATGTGCCTTTCCTTCCTAATCTGCGGAGTCTCCGCCTGTGTACCTTGTAACTGGATGTGCAATTTTTTCAATAAAAAAAATAATACTTTTTGCTATTCTTACTTAGCAAGATTAGAAGAAAGATTATTTCCTCTCATGTTTTTTCTAAGATCAGGCAAATTTACTCTGTTTCATTGTTATCCCAAAAGTAACAGAAACAATTAGTCTGTTAGCTGATTATATTTTTAATGGGCATTCAATGGACAGTTTTACCTTGTTTAAAATTCTATCTGACTTGTAAAACTATTTACAAACAATACATGTATTCACAATCATTTTCATCACTTTTGTCTGGGTGTCCAAATCCTTCTCTACTATGGACTGGAGCAAACGTGTTAGCTCTGTTCCCTACTGCTCAGGGAGCAGAATAGTGAAAAATAGTGCAACCGGTTCAAACTGTCTGCAAGACTTGATCAATGCACCTAATCCGGAACTATCAGTTAGCATCCCAAGAGTATGAAAAATATGTGAGTTTTCTATTAAGCACATGCATTGAGTGAATTGCTGGTGGCCAAGGAGGTTCATGCACAATTCAAATAAGACTTCAGCAAAACAAAACAGATGCCATTTTGCAACTAGGTAAAACATGGTCTAAATGTACAGACTTTTTGTTTCAGTAATATGAAAACATCCAGAGGTTCCTATTATTTTTCATCATGCTATGAAATTAAATTTAGATGAATGTTTATATGGATTAATGCACGATGACTGAGTGGTAATGTAGTTGACCAAAGGGGATCAAACACATCATTTTGCAAAGTGAAAGCATGCGGATATGCTGCTTTGTTGGTTGTACTATTGAATAGCGACGCTAACAATATCACAATACTAGAATATTGAGGGACAAAATATCGAATGGTAAACGCATACAGAGGAGCATATATTTTCTTACTATTCTTTACTACACATCTATGTTCCTTGAGTTATATGTACCAATTAGATACATATATGTATCAAGACTTACTTACCATTTAATATTTTTTTTTATATTTTATCCTCAACATTCCATCCCTTTGAGATTGTGGTGTCGATAGTCAGGGTGCACACGTTCTTTGCTGGAGTAGACACAATGCTGGAAACATTATTTTGTAGCAAGAGCCGTGCCACAATTCCTAAGACATTACAGGATACTGTTTATAAGATGATTATAACGGCCATTCCTAAACAATTATACAAAGCATTTTTATTGAGTAGGACTTTATACATTGCACCGATGCAATTTTGTATTGTGTCATAATGCGCTTTTATTTCCACCGACTGACTAGTGCAAAACTAACATTTGCGCTAACTGACAAGGGCAAAATGTTCTGCCTGCACTGGTGAATCAGTGCACATATCATTTTGGCAAATAGAAGGTGAAGAGGAGAAACTTTTGTCCTTGAGGTGCGTTCAATTTTGTATGCATTTCCTCCCCTGTGCACCCTGTCAGAGGCGTTCACGCCTCCTTGCCTACAAAACTACAAATGCATAGAAATGAATCTGGAAGATCCATGTGAAAGAGCAGCCGCGGCCGAAGTTTCATGTGCAACATGCAATTTATCTTTACACTAATCATAATTGTTCCGTAAACTACACCAGCTATATTGAAAATTGAAGAGATGAATCACCACTCAGCTTTTTAGATATTTGCACTAAATACAAGACTGAATGATGGACAGAGCCAAAGCATGGAAGGGGGGACAACACGTAGAGAGCTGAACTGCAATTTTGCCAATGCTTACATTACTTACATTTTTAGATCTGGCTTAACAATTCAGATATCTCAATGACCAGTTACCAATTTTTAAAACAGACATAGAGTGGCATTTGCTCCATCCAAATGAGTTTTAAATTCTCACCTCATGCCACTGGCTGTTTTGGATGTCATTCTGACTTCCAGGAAGTGCATTCATTGGAATTCATGAGGGGTTACATTATATCTGAATAATCCACTTAACCACCATGCTGCTCCTCTTAATAAATTCTTTATCTCCTATTCAAAATATTTACAGCATGCAATTCTTTTTTGTTTTTTTGCAACTTTTTTTCCCCAGCACTGACCTAGGCAACATAGCAGGATTTAATGTAATACACAGTATTTGAGCATGCAACACATGTAAACATCATTTCCAAAAGCCTACATTTAGATGCATTGCACAGTAAAGCCAGAGTGACACTCCATGCCAATGCTTGTTAGGTTTGACTTGATA
The DNA here is from genome assembly GCF_964263255.1 of Lissotriton vulgaris. Classification (NCBI taxonomy): domain Eukaryota; kingdom Metazoa; phylum Chordata; class Amphibia; order Caudata; family Salamandridae; genus Lissotriton; species Lissotriton vulgaris. The sequence goes on from NC_141685.1 coordinate 1,448,987,260, forward strand.
GTTCAGTTGTCTACAACACTCATTGTTACAAGTTCTTTAAAATTCACTTACAGTGGGGTGTCGCTTTGCCCAAAGGAGAGTTTCTCTCTCACATTATACTGTAGACTCTTTCATGTATCATTCCACCTACTAACTACTACTTCTATTTAGTTGCCTGAGGAACTATTTTATAGCAGGAAAGTAAATTTCCAATATGCATTCCATTTAGAAATCAATTCTTTTTTTTCAAGAAAAGCAATCAGTTTGGCTTCAAATGGCTAAACAGCATTTGTGAATGCCTGTATTTATATGTGCTAATAACTTGAGGAAAACCTATTGGCTTTGTCAATGTTTGTTTACATCTGTTTACGTATTTTATACCAGAAAGAGAATCAGCCATAGTCTGGATACCATTGTTCTCTTCATTCTTAGCCCTATACCTTAGTCCAAAGGCAGAATCAAGGATCCATATTTACCCCTTCTTTACTAAGACCCCACCTGTATTACATCCACGTATAAGCCTTGTCTCATCCACAAATCTTGAAACTGGACCAAACACTCTCTGAATAAAGGCAATAATTTGGACAGCTGTTATACCTGGCTTCCTTGGTGTGGTTTTTCCCTAACATTTTGCCTTCAGACATCCTGTTTTTGCTGACTTCAATTTTGCTTACCTTAGGACTCAGCACACTTTGCCACTGCTAACCGAGTGCCTTGTGCTCGCTCCTTCAATGATAGAAAAATTGACTCACACCTAATTTGCACATTTACTTAACTTGTAAGACCCTAGAAAACTGTACTACAGGTACCCAGGGCATGTAGATGAAATAAAGTTGGCCTGGCGCACTCTTTGTGCCACCCACTAAAGTAGCGTTTTAAAACATGTCTCAGGCCTGCAACTTCAGCCTGTTGTGCCGTTTTAAATGGCCAATTTGACCTGGCAAAATAAACCTTTGGCTTGCCTAAGCCTTCGTTTTTAATACACACAAGCCACCCCTAGGGTAGGTTCTCGCCAGCCTTTAGTGCAGGGCACACTGTATTTAAAAGGTTGGGTATATTCTATTGAGTTTAACATGTACTAGTAGTGAAAAACTCTTAAAATTGTTTTTTACTACTGCAAGGTCAGTCTCCCCCATCGCATTATAATGAAGTTACCTTATTACATTTCATAAGTATAATTTGCAAAATGGGAAGAATAAATCAGGTCATCTTTGATGTCTCTGAAATCACAATTTTAAATCCTAACTAATGGCGAACTCGTTTTTTAAATTGGAATTCTGAAAACGACAATTTTAGAAAGTTGTCATTTTCTTGCCTTAGCCATTTGGTGCCTGCAGCCTGTCTCTGGTTTACATGGGTGGGTGTTTGGTGACAGTTGTGCTTGTTGTATTTCCCCTAGACAGCCACACATAATGGGAGCTTAGATGTGACTGGATGGGCCAGTACTGACAGGGTGGGAAGGAGGAGCAGGGCACCGCCCCAAACACACTTTAATAGGATGTGCCTGCTTCTTCACAAAGGGCTGCCTATCCCCTGTAGCTAGCCTGGAGCCAGGGCAAAGGCCAGGAAGGCAGGGCATCTGACATTTCAAAGGCATGCTGTGTTAAAGTACAGGACATCAGACACTAATTCTTCAGTACACTTCTGGACATGTGGATACTCTGCCAGAAAGAAGGACTTTTGTGCTGTTCCAAGGGCTGCCACTAAGCTGGACTGCTGCGCTAAAGGAATTGCTGCCCTGCTGTGCTGACCTGCTGCCCTCGTCACTGGGGAAGAATAACTGGACTTAATCTTGAACCTAGAATCACAGAGTGACTACAAAGGCTAATCTTCTGGCCTCCTGAGCTAAGCGGCAGGGATATAAAAGGCTATCTAATCAGCTCCTGGACCCAGCTGCGGTGCGTTCCTGACCTCCAAGTTGTGCCCCTCGGGTCCTGATCCCTTGGTGTGGATCAAAGCTCTCTAAAACAAGCTTTTAGGGCCTTCACAACCATGCATGTTCCTGTTTATGCCGAGACTGCGCCACTCGCATTCAAATCCAGTGCGAGCATGAAACAGTGTCAGCCTAATAACTTGGTAAATATAAAACTAATACAAAGGGAGTAAGGGACTTTAAGTGAAGTTACAAAATGTCTCTGTTTGAAACATTCTTTTTGATAAATTGAAACTTATGGGAGTTGCCCTCAATGAAATACAAAGAAACTAAAAGTACTGCCCCCGTTTTGTGCAACTCTTTTCTGTTTCATTACCTCTGAAGGAAACTTTCAAATAGTGACCTTTACCAAATTCTCCCAAAATGCTCTTTATATACATTTTCTATTTATAAAGCTTTAGTTAGGAGTAACGTTAGGACACAATAATGTAGCTTTAAAAAATGATGCTTCATCACTTTTCAGATAATATAAACCATGTGAGGTTGTCGATGCCCATATTTGTTGACTAGTAGCTCTCTAAGCCCTTTATCCAGCAGTGACTGGATTAGTCTGTGATTTTCAATAAAGCATATAACCTATGGGTTGTTGATCATCTATGATTTGGAGATTAAAGTAAATGTTTGTACTCAATACAGCAGAATGTAAATGTTCCAGCTACAGCTGCGGAAACATCTCTTTGGTCCTTGGTTCTCCTCTTTTAATTGGTAAGTAATCATCCAAAAATGTCTTACTAAGACATTAATCATAATTAACCTAGGATCTTTCTTCTTCTATTTCTTGTAGGACACATTGACACTTCTGTTATTGAGGCATTTACCAGTCACTGAAATAAGGTACATACACCTACAAATACTATTAATCAACTCAAACATGGTTTAAAGGTCAGACGGGCAAATTCTTTGAGTCATCATTAAGATATTAAAGCTTAAATGAATAAGACCACCAAAATGTTGGTTTAATCATGGACTTCACAACATTCACAACATCTCTGAGATCCATCACCCGCAAAGCAGCCTCTTTCTAATATAATGAATACATCTCCATCCGAAAAAGGATCTTCCAAGATACTCGCTATCACAAATCATCCTGCTGTTTATAAAATCCAAAGCATACTTTGACTCTAGACTCCGGTGATCTAGCCAACTATTAAAGTAACACCTACCTATACCTATGAAATCTGCTCCAAAGGGCACTTCCATTACTTTGATTCACTAAAGCTGAGAGTGATCAGTACTTTGACCTCTGACATTACGACAACTTCAGTATAGACCTTTACATTCAAATTAATCAGTAAAATTAGGGAAACGTATTGCACCGTCTTATTTCAAGAGCAGACTAACACCAATCACTGCCAGGAAGATTAAAAAGCAGAATTCTGGCCATATTGCAGCGCTGCGACATCAGCAATCCAACTGGACACAAGGATTACTACTACTTCTTTATCCTAGTTGGATTGCAGTGATTTTAAAGGTATCAAATTTATAACTTTCATCAAAAGCCACTCAAAACGCAGGGGTTTTATGCTCAAAACGCAAGGGTTTCACTAGTACCATTCTGTGTTGTGTGTGCACAATTAGACCCCTCAAGATGTCAAAAACTACTGATGACCATTCCCTCCTCAGTGATATTCAAATTGTATGCAAAACCTTTTGGAATTCCCATTACTTACCATTGACAAGATTCACTAATATGATAAAACATCTGCACTCAAACGTCTCTGCAGCTGAAGACATGCACTGCTTCAAAGAATGCCTCCCCTTCATTTGAGTTCAGATGCCTTCTGCATACCTGAAACGAGACACCATAAAATCATGTTTAATCCTTATCACCAATATCTTTGAATAAATAAAAATACCAGCATGAATCTTCAATAGTAGCTTAAAGGAATCGCACCACTACACATCTCAAACACAAATCCTTTGATTTTATCATTAACTCTGTTCACTTCTTTAAACTCCCTAGAATAGCCGCAAGACACACCATGTGCTATATGTGTGTTCAATAAATTGAATTATCATAACATAACCATATTTCCCCAAACCAGCTTCTGAACCTGAATATTTGAAATGTGGTGCTCTCTCACAATGCCCTACTTGACAGTTTTCCTGGCTTTTCACCCTGGCCCAGCAGGAGTGTCCTTAATGCGACTCCGTGTCTGATGCATATACATTGGTGACTCATATAAACCTTCCTTAGTTACATACTGTGTTACATACAGAACAGATGCAGAGCAGTACCGTAGAGTTCAGCTCCTATTTCACCTACAAGATGAGGTCTTTGTTAACCAAGCACATTAGCAGACTAAAGGTGAGGCTTGTACAGTAGTGCACTGTGACTGTGACACAACATACCCCCACACATCAAGTGGTTACCCTCACTTCCACAACTGAGAAAAAAATAAACTCATCTCTTGAAAGAACATATGACCTACCATCAACAACAGTTTCAGATTCCTTCCTGATCTTGTATCATACCCTCAACATGTTCTATAGCGAGTCATCTCGCTTAGTATGGATTCTATAAATGCCTCTACATACATACATTCTTTTCTTGCCACAGAGCTGAGTTTGGCCGGCTCATTCCAAACAACCCACTAAAACGATGAAGCCGGTGTTCGTTCTTTTCCCAAATAATGTGGTAACCCCGCGTTTCGCCCCATTTCAAAGCTACAAAAATCTGAAACTTACAGTTTTCTCTGGGCACAGTTTGCCAAGGCAAAATGCGTGTGTGACGTTTCCACAGTACTTCCGTGCAAACGGCAATTGGAGTGATGAAATAAATCTACAGAATACCATTTGAAACATCAGTAGGCTGTTGTGCCTTCATTGTAAACACCTTATCATGCACAGCGCGCCTCTGAATTCCTACACACAGAGCAGCGGTTCAGAATGGGGCCCAGCGCAGTAAATCCCGATGGCCTTCCACGAGGATTGAGGCTTCTCTCACAGATCAATCTCGTTTCTAATCTGCAACATCTTTATGTTTATCCAGGGAAGCAAATGATTTACTTGCATTTGACAGTCGCTGGCGGCCGGTTTATTCTGTTTATTGGGCGAGCAGGGTCGCCTCCACTTCTGTTTTTAAAGGCGAGGCCCAGTTATGTTTTTTTCTGAATCAATGCGCCATGATGCGGCGGCTGCTTTCCATTAAAGGCGCGGGTTTGCTACGGGTGTGTGTTTGGGGTTGCAACAACGAATACACCGTTTTCTTAGGAAAGAAGACGCGTATGCCCATCCTTCACCCGGGTTTCCGCGGGAAAGTAGTCCAGCATGTCACACATTAAGTTGCACACATGCCTTTGCCTCTTTATTTATCGCCCTGACATTAACTATAATAATACACCGAAGGTCAATAAATCAACGGCTCTTACCTTTGTGTGATTTAGTTGACTCCACTGCTGCCAACTCAAAGGCTTCACCGATGCGGCGAGGATGGAGGGCTCGATTTGTATGCATTTTTTATTTCCTGTGGAGTGAGCTCTCCGCTATGCTGTGAAGGATCTCAAACAGAAAATTGCCATGAATGTTAAGCTCGCGTTATTATTCCCACAGGCCACAGCGAAGATGATTGACTTTTTATTTTATTTTACAGGCCTATATCCAGGATTCTCAGGTGCCTGGGATGAAACGAATATTGTGAAAAAAAATCCTATTTATGATCCATGCTGAATACAAAGACTGAACCCTTGATCTGCCGCACTCCATTCAGTAGTTAGTTATGCAAGGTTTGCTGCACAGAAGTGCTGCTTTATCCAGCCCTTCCTCTCTGACTCACGCTGCCTGGTGTTTCGCTGCTGCGGGTTGTTGTGATTGAATGTCAGGCTGTGTTTGAGCACGTCCTCTTCTTTGTTGACTGTTATCGCGCGGTGCTTATTGCCAGCACACAGTTTGCTGTCATCACAAAAGGCTAATTGTGCAGGTAGTTTGTGCTGTGCTAGTGCAAGGCAAATTAGAGCGAATTAGACTCTATGACAAATAAAATGTGCCAATCACAGCCAGGGTAAAATTGTTGGTAACTGAGATATTTGTTCCTAATCAGGTGGCCTGTCAGAAATTGATAATGAGGCTGTCAAAGTGGGTATTGTTGGGAAATTGAAACACACACAATGCACATAAAACCTGTTTGGCTATACATTTTTTATGAGAATATAATATGGATTCAGTACGGTAATAGTTTTAACTTTGAGATTGAGGCAAAGAGGGGATACAGAAGGGAAATCTGCTTTGAAATTAGAATGTTTGTGAGTTCTATAGAAATGTGATTCAAAAACAGAAACAGATACTGATTCCACACCGACAAGCACCATTGCTTAAACACTCAAAGAATGCTTACCTGGTGCCAAGTTTACAGGAGTGCCAGGGAGTTCAGTGCCGCCTTGCCATGCTGATGGATGGTCCTGAGAACCCCTGAAAAAGTGTTGCATGCTTCCATGACCCTCATGCAAGATACACTGTGCAGATGTTCATTTTGCATATGCACAATCTGAATGGGCGTCTCCCCATGCAATTGAGAGAACACATGTTACCGTACGCCCCCCCCCCCCTTAGGACATATGTAGACATATGTACAAAAAGACCCTCGTGGGACTCACTATCTGAGTGTCATATTTGTAATATGGCACTATATATTTCATCAACATTTGTAAGCTTCAGTTTTCGTGGAAAATTCTCCTTGCTTTAAAATAAGCAACAATGTTCCTTGCTTTAAAAACAGCAAAATCAATTCGATTTTCAATTGTTTAAGTTTTGTGTTTTATATTAATAAAATAGGATGTGCTGCTGTGCAGGTTTATCTAGCCAGAGACGCCTACCTTAGGTTAATTGGTCTCTTGCAGAAACCTTCATGGGAGTAAATTCAATTTTATTCGAGCCGCGTGGAACAACATATCTCCAGTGGTATAGGGGGGTGTACAGAGTGGGGAGTAGCACTTAGGCCCAGGGGTCTCTTACTCCCCTAATATGGCTGGCATTGTTACAACAACAAGGTGCCATGTAATCCATTTTCTTTGCTTGCTGTAGCACCCTTGATACACCTCTGATCACAAACCACTTTCAATAACAGCATGAAAGACACCACTAAGACCACCACTACTATCAATCATTCAAAGAAGTATATGTATGGGTGATTAATTTTTATTTTTTCATCTATATAGAGATTTCGAAAGTTTCAAAAAGTGAGGGAGTTGCAGGAGACCTCTTGTAGGTATCCCAATTAGATGCCCATATTGTTGAGTGAGTGTGAATGGTGTATTCTATCTGATACTTTCCTGTTTAAATGATTGGAGTTATCAGGTTTGTACCACAGTTAGTAAAGGTTAAAATATGGTCCTAAAATGGGTTTTGGGCATGTATGCAAAGTGGTGACGCTTAAATTCTAATATAGCGCTTTTCACCACAATGTGCCTAATCGGACGATACAACTGAGTGATTGACCGATGGTGCTGAAGAGATGTCTTTTTGAAGCACTTTTTATGTGATGCCAACAGAGTGCTGTTTTTATTTTATCGAGCAACTCACACATTTTGCAAGTTTGCATTCATTTCGGCATTGATGTTTTGGCTAATCCATAGTAATGAAGTTATATCTTGCAAACTGTAAGTTAATTGCAAAGTAGGCTTGTGTGATGCATTGCCAAGTCATTTTAATGTACTCGGGGGTCCTCGGAGATTATTGGCAGCATCTGTTAATGTACCGACCATCGCATTAGTAGTGATTGGCTTGGAGAAACCAATGTTTCCAAGGAGCTGTGTTAATATACTAATGCATGTCTCTCGATTCCAAAGATATATTGAAAATATTTAAATATTCTATAATAGTTATGTACACTATTTTGAAGTAAGGTCCTTGCAAATAATATACATCATTGGGTATAGTGTGGCGGGTTACGCTTCCCTTACATAGACATATGTATGAAATTCTGGCTACAGTTTTTAAACATGGATCTGCTAACTCTGACATTGATCTTTCCATGGGCAAAAAAAAAGTACAACAGTTTTTTATATTAATTGTGTAATATTATATTACATTGAAATTGCTCATGAAAATATTATTTACTTTGAAAAGAGTAGTAAGGACAAATTATTATCTCACAAAAATCTTGGGAATTTATATCAGTGTCTAAGCAAGTAACTGATTCACGGCTATGAATTAATTCCATACTTTCATTATTGTGCACAATTATCTTTTACCAATATCATCTATTTGGGTCATCAATGACACTGCTTCTCATTCAAACTATATACATATTTTTACATCAATTGTCCAGCAAGAGTAATGGATCGTAAAATATTCCTTAAATAACTTTACAATAACAAGCATATACCCACTCTCTTTTGCAATAATCATTGATTACATACCTTGAAGATATTTATTCTTGGCAGATTACATATCTTATGCTAAGTATCCTGATAATTTCAGAAAATTATGTAGGCTTAGTGGCAGTTTTTTTGGGACGACTCACAAAGGAATTTTTGAAGTACATAAAGAACTACTCCTGTAGTACAATATTATGTACTCCTATATGCTTTTTCAGTTGGCTCACAAATATATCTAAAAGTTGAATAACATGAGAATAGTAATGAGCTATTGACAAAACATTTGTAAAAACAAAAATGACAGTGCCCTGTAAGGAATGTCATATTTTTTATTGTGATCCCTCTATTTTTTCCTGTTTCAAATTTCTGGGTTTTGAACTCAGTGACTTTACTACTGCCAAATAGTAGTAAAGTGCATGTGCTTCACCTCTAAAACATATACGGTACATTGAAACTTCTTGTTAAGTGTAATTAACTTCTCTATAAGCCCATTGAAGATTGTGCCGAAAATACACATATGCAAAAAGTACGATTGACGGACAGAATGCAGAACAATTACATACATTCACCCCAGTACAGAGATCTGAGCATAAATCCCTCATCATTTTGCTCCCCATGCCTCTCCAGTTTGAACCCAGCCATATGCAGATCAGTCTTGACCCTGTGCCCAATGGGAACAGTCCAGCCCAAACTGCCAGGCCAGATCCTCCTTGGACTGGAAACAAGCATCCTAGGACCAGTTTCGGGGTTTCCCCCCTCATCAGCCAGGATAGCTTGATTTCATTGGCATGGAGAGCCACTCCGTCCACGGGTGTGCGTAGTGTTGCCTACTACGCCTACTTTGCGAATCGCGTAGTAGGCAACACTACGTGCACTCCGTGGGCGGAGCGAAGTGCTCTGCCCAGGGTTAGTTCCATCCTTCATCAGTCAGTTAGCTTGATTCCAGTGGCATGGAGAGCACGGGACCCACGTCTGGGCATACCCATCCCAATTGGGGTGACAAAGGCGAAACTGAAATCAGTCACAGATGCTTGTTCTCTGTCCATTGAGGACCTGGCTTGGCATTTCGGGCTGGACTGTTCCCACAAGCACAGGGTCAAGACTGATTACATATGATTGAGTCAAAACTGGGGTAGCATGGTGGGCAAAAGAATAATAGATTAAACCCGGATCTTTGTGACTGGGGTGAATGTTTGCATTGCTCAGCATTCCATCTATCATGTGTTCCTTTTGCTTTTGTTACCCTAAGTGGGAAAGGTATGCCCAGACTTGGGTCCTGTGCTCACTGAGCCACTGGATTCAAGCTAGCCTGGCAGATAAAGGCTGATGCCCTGAAACTAGTCCCAGGAGGCTTGTTTCCGGTCCAGGGAGGACCTGCCTTGGCAGCTCGGGCTTGATTGTTCCAATAAGTCACAGGGTAAAGACTGATTTGCATATGGCTATGTCCAAACTGGGGTGGCGTAGTGAGCAAAAGAATGATGGATTAAACTCAGATCTTTGAGACTGGGGTGAATGTTTGCATTGCTCAGCATTCCGTTCATCATTTGATCCTTTTGCTAAAATACATATATGGCATGAGAGGATAAATGTTATATGTGGATGGCGGTGTGTATTTAAACCACCTTCATATATGACAATAGTATTTGTCTGCCATGTGTAGCCATGTGTTCTGGGTGGGCTGCCCTGTGAAAGCACTGCAACAAAACAGGTAAAGGAGAATAGCCATTGCCATGTAGGAATTTTTTTCTGCATATCAACATGTCACCCCTAAATAGCACCTTGTATACCCACTGAGTAGATGGCTCATTATAAAAAATTAGTACACTCTATATTTAGAAACTGTGTCCTCATAGTGACTGAAGGTTTAACAGCTATTTCCCTGAGCAAGTCCAGCTACATTTTCCGTCGGACAGGTTCAGGTATCATTACACTATTTAATTTTCTGTCTCCATCTGGGAAAAGGCTAGCTTGAACCTTCAAATTAATTAATAAAATCTGATGTTGTGGTAAAATTAGATTTTTGATAAGTAGAAATATAACTTAATAAAACATATCTTTTATAAAAAATATATATCAGGGGCTTGACCAGAAGCGGTCTGAATCCATTTTGGCCAATCATTTCACCTCCAGCGCCAAAATAGACTTAATTGGCGTGGCAAGCTTACCACATTGGTTCAGAAGGCATTGTCCTGTCTCTCAGCCCATGAAGGACAGAATAGTGTTAACTCTTCACCACTTAGCAGAGATTAGCTAACTGGTAGTAGACTGGAAGAGTTGTCAGAACAATGAGCAACATTAGCACTACCTATTTTGACTTCAAGATGTCTCAGAAGGCTTTTACTATTCGTGCCCTAGACCATCCTATGAAGCCAGAAACAGTAAGGTGGAGAACCAGTTTGTCTTTGTCAGGAGGGAAGAGAGCTCTTTTTTATGGCGATGAAGTTAAGGAGCTGAAGAAAAGACAGGCCTGCATTGTTTCAGAAGGGCTTTGCCATATTGAAAAAGTGGCTCCTTGTAAACCTTTCAGTATGGCTAAGTGGAAATGCTGAAGCGACTGCAAGAAAATAGTAAGCACTGTGTGGCAGAATTTCTCAAATCACTAACGAGTGCACAGGATACATCTGACACCTCAACCACCACCTCCTTAGAACAATCCTGGGCCCGAAAATACTGCACTGAATGAAGATTGAACTGTAGGAAGAAAGAAGATTGCTGACTACTCAACGTGATCTGACCTCTGCTGCAACCAGAGATAGGAACATCTCCAAGAATGGCAAGAAAGAAACATAGAAAGAAAGACCGGGACAAATTTCCAGGATGATCGCACCCTGGGCGGACAAGAAAAGCAGATTCTTCCCACTCAGAGGTTTTTGCTGCACTGAAAATAGATTCAGCAGGACCTTGTAGTAAAAGTATCTGCCGCCTTTGAGCCGAACCTGGCAGACAGCAAACTTTTTTCCTAAACAAAATCATATTTTAGAAGTGGATACATATTTACTGACTCCTAAAATGTGCCTGTGATCCCGGTACCAGTTCACTATTTGGAAGGGGTGTGTTGTCGAATTCCCTTCCAAATACAGAATCAGATTGGGATGTGTCAATGTTTTATGATGGAAGAGTGTTTTTCGCTTTGTAAATGTAGAAAAAAAGTTTATTCAGGGGTAGGCAATGGTCCAGGGGACCACTAGCAACTTTTAAACAAACATTAAAATATATATATATTTTATTTAACAGGAAAGCTGGCTAGATAAAAAAGATAGGCTAGATATTTATAGCAATCACTCCGATGGCTAACAATCGAAGTGAGTTGCAATTCACAACCTACCACATTACTATTCATGAGGCAAGTTAGATTATGACCCAATCTGAATCAAAATTTTACTTACCAGCAGTTCTTACATTTTTTTTACTTTTCATAAAACTACTGGTTGCAAATGACTATTAATTTGGACATCTGCCTGTAATACTCAGCAGAAATGTGGTATAACACTCAATATAATAAACAAGTTATTATGTTTTTTATTGTGGCTTGCATTACATAAACAAAGTGAAATTTTGAAATAATATTTCTGATTTACATTGATTCCTCCTGTGCAATATTCAACTGAAAATTTGTATTGCTTGACTTGTGAAAAAATAATAATTGCACAATCTTTGAAAAAACATGCACTATTTGGTTGGTGCAGCTGTCAGCGAAAATGGAAATATTTGTGTAGTTTAGACCGTATAATGCAATCCACATGTGCAGTTTTACATATGTACGATAATGTTTGCTGATTTTATCTAATATTACAAGCCTCTCTTTTCTCCCAAAAGGTTCACTTGCATTTTTCATGTTACATTTTATTTCTGGAAGTTTTTAATGGGTGTTTGCACCAAGCTTCTTCATAAATGGGTTTAAATTATGCAGATTACCAAAATATCCCCAAATTAGATTCAAAGCTGCATCAAATAACTTGGGTGCCCTTCACTGGGTTTGCTTTTTGCACTCTGAGAGATGTCCTTCACCAAGTATATTTTTCAGTTTTATATAATGCAAGGCGACCACAAGGCTACATCCACTTAGGAATCGCGCTGGAGCTAAAAAATGTTGCATGAAACATAGTTAGAAATACAGATCTAGATTATCCAGTTTAGACACAATCAGTACTCCCAAAAACTTCTGCAGAATGCAGTAGATTACAACATGGGAATTGCTCAAATGAGATCATCATGCTCCTCCCTCAATATTGAGTATCCAACAGGTAACTACTTCTTGTTTGGAGGAAAGAAAATGTAGTATATTTCAGACAAATAGTAACTGCATTGCTGCAAAAATACAGAGACCTTTTCTTGAAACCCATCTTGCTTTAAAGTCACATCCCATTGGCTAGTACTTGGCGCTAAGTGAACTGGAAGTGTACCCATTCTTCTCTGTAGGCTATACACATGAGAAGCCCATGCAGGTGAGCTTACTGAAATGAATTTTTCCTTTTAATTTCGAGTCACTGAAGAATAGATTCTCTCTGAAAATGGTAACTGTGAACACATACAAGAACCTTTGTGTTCACCAGGAGCTGGGAGGCGCATTGTAGATCAATGATGATTGTTCCTGACTGTATGAAATTGATTGTGCGTCTCATTCAAAGGCATTCTATTATGAAATGCCTTCACCTGCTCCATTGATTCGCAAATTAAATATCCTTACTATAGCAGCTGCCAAGTCTTGCCATTTGAAAGATTATGCCTGAAAAAAGTATCCGGAAGGACATCTTAGACGCCTCTCTTTCCTTGATCCAGATCAGCTTAGGGGAAAATATTTATAGCACTGGTTTAGCAAGCAGAGCAGTGAGTTATAAAGTAAACATCATATGAGAAGGTAAATACAATTTGTTTATATGTATTTTTTCTAAAATACATTGGCTGCTTTCTTTGTCTTCTTCTCTCTGCTGAAGTTTACATTACTGATTAATTGTGTGGGATCCACCTACACACTGATTTATCTAATAGTATATATCTTATGTGTTCTGTTTACATATTACAAGTCAAATACTTCACATATAATACTGATTAAGAATATGTAAATGATACAATTTGCATTCTTCATATATTTTTAGTATGATAAAACAAAGTTCCTTCAAAGACTTCAGTTTAAAATATCGTTAATTCTGAGAGTTCCTCACAGATATTGTTAAACATACCAATTATTAAGTGATTTGCCAGCCCTAACAACATGCATATGAAATACACTCCAAGTATTTGGCTCAATTTCAAGAATATTTTAAGACCATCCCAGGTAGAATGAACATGTCCATTGGGTGATTTCAGTGTTAGAGGGCATTATTTATATGGACCTGTCCACATCATTTAATTCTCGCTTTTGTGGGGGGCCTGAAAGTTCTCTACAAGAGGCAGACAATAGATTTCCTGGCATGGGTGCAGTTTGTGGACTATTTGCTCTCCCTGCCCTTTTACAAAGCTTTTCTTGTGGAGTGACGCTACATTTCGATTATGGGTACCCGCATTAGCAGCAGTTGAGGGGGGAGTGGGGGGGGGGTGTTCTTGTGAATGGTAGTTAAGCACCGCGATAAAGTTTAGAAGATCCAGATGGGCCTGCAATGATGTGGACAAGAACTGTTGGAAACAACCCAGGGTGCACTCTGGGGCTCGATGGTGCAAGGGGGGTGGGCTTTCGGGGGGGTAAAAGCAGATACTACACGGTACAACTGACCTGACGCCCGAGAAGGGCACACACTGAGGCATCTTCCGGGGAACGGAACTTTGGCGCGCCGCCCAGCCTCCGGGATGTGGGCTGAATGGCTGTGTAGTGTATTTCTGTTACTTTAATCTTTGTGATGCCATAAGTGTAATGGTTGGTCTATTTTGAGGTCTTGTTTCTAATTCTGCAATAAAAATATATTTAAAAAAAAAAAAAAAAAAAATGAGTGACGCTACATTTCCTCAGAGCAACAGGCGGTATAACCTGTTCCTGCTGTACGTTTCTGCACAATTTCTTTCATTTGTCAGGAGAGTACCCCAATGACAAAAAACTCTTTTGTCTCATTCCTGCACAGATTTCACCATTCCCATAAGAGTTCATTGACTATACATTAGTGCAGGCCCTCGTCACCAGCCGTCTGGACTACGGCAACACCCTCTACGCCGGAACCACCGCCAAACTCCAGAAGAGACTCCAGCGGATCCAGAACGCCTCAGCATGACTCATCCTGGACATCCCCCATCGCAGCCACATCTCCGGACACCTCAGAGATCTGCACTGGCTCCCGGTCAACAAAAGAATCACCTTCCGTCTCCTCACCCACGCACACAAAGCCCTACACAGCCAAGGCCCAGGATACCTCAACAGCCGCCTCAACTTCTACGCTCCCAAACGCCAGCTTCGCTGGACCAGCCACACCCTCGCCGCCGTCCCCCGCATCCGTAGAACCACCACAGGGGGACGGTCCTTCTCCTACCTCGCCGCCAAGACTTGGAACTCCCTCCCCACCCACCTTCGCCTGACCCAGGACCACCTCGCCTTCAGGAAGCAACTCAAGACCTGGCTGTTCGAGCAGTAACAGACCCCCCCCCCCCCCCCCCCAGCGCCTTGAGACCCTCTGGGTAAGTAGTGCGCTATATAAATTCGATGATTGATTGATTGATTGATTTAAAGTGCTGATGGTTTCTTTAAAATGCATTTTGTTCTTGCAGTATAATTTTCATACTTTGCCTCAATGGTAAGGTGAGCGTTTTTCTACAACACTTGCCAAATGTATTTACCAGCGTTTATTCACAACATAGTGATGATTGGTGCTTGATGAGTTTGCATCCAAGTGAGTTTTAGTAAAAAATGCGCGTGCCCACAGTGACACATCTGCCTACTAGTAGAGGAGTTGTTTTCTTAGAACCACAAAAGAGGACCATGGACGTCAATTATTGATCATCAGGGGTAGCAGTTTCTCTCACTTAATTACCCTTTGTTACCCCTAGCATGATATTTATCGGCTGTGGTGTCAGGGGTCAAGAAGACAGGAGGAATCTAAAGGAACCAGGGGGCATATTATCAAGGGGCTTTATCTCCGCTTTTTTGGCTTTAAAAGCCAAGAAAGCGGAGATAAAATTATCTCCCTATTACCTAGCTGCCACTAACACCAGTTAGCGACAGCTAGTAGGAGATAGCGACCATCTTGGGCCCCACTTTGCATGTCAGTGATATTTATCACTAATGACAAGCAAAGTGGGCGTGCCAAGATGTTAGCGACTGAAAACAGTCGCTAACATCGCTATCTCCTATTACCAACTTTTGGAGATATTCGCCCTAAGCGCGAATATCTCCAAAAGCTAACACCTGCCTTGAGCAGTTCTTAGCCATGTTATCCAATGGGAGGTGGATAACATGGCTAAGAGCATTAGCTCGGTAATGCTTGAATATCGCTGACTTTTCAGCGATATTCATGCTTTGCAGCGATTTTTATCGCATTTGCGATAAACCTTGGTAATACCAAGGTTTATTTGCGGTAAAAATCGCCGCAGCTCAGCGTTAAATTTTTATCTTTAACCAAGCAATAGCGATAATTATCGCTATTGCTTGGTAATATGCCCCCAGGTCTCTATGAGTACTGCTTACTTTCTGTTGTCCCACCCCATTCCTTATCCTGGGCTTTGAAATACGAGGATATTGAGGGACTAAAAGTGGGACAATAATTCAACCTTGTGATGTCATCCAGAGTCAATGGGGATGCAATGTCTTTGCTATCTGTGGTATATTGGTGAATGAAGTCCATGTGGCAGAATGATAATTGCGGATTTTCTACAAAATAGACGAATGGCCAGTTTCTAATGACAGGCGAAGGGGAAATGTAGACTAGATAGCTTTTTGTATTTACAAAAAAAGAAAATGCTTATTTGTTGAAAAGACAACTGCTTTGAAACTAGGAGTTATATTGCATCTCGTAATGGACACAAATAGCAGATTAGTAATTTCAAGGACATACGTATTTTAATGATAGTTAAAGGATTATTAGAGAGCAGTTTCTTAATAATGTTTTGGAAGTACACAAATTTATATTTAAAAAGTAATAGGATTTTTTTAGGCATGTGTGTATTTGCTTTTTCAAAAAGCCATGAGTGAGAAAAGGATATTTAATTATATTCTATAGTTATTTGAAACCATGGGTAACTGTCACGGGAGAATAACAGAGAGAGAAATATACTGGACTGTTTCTCAAATGTTAATTTGATTACACATATCTCCAGTGGTTGGTATATTAGTGTTACAGCACAGAAATCATGAAAGTTGTACATTTTTTCATTATGAAGCTGGTGTGAGATCGCTTGCAGGCGGAACATGAATCAATCTAATAACATAAATACAAACACAATCTTTCAGAAATTAATTCATGTTTACTACAACCGTGTGTGGAGAAGGAAAGTAATTAATTGCTGAAACTATCCCTGGGAAAATATACCCTATCGCCTGGGAAAGATAATCTATTTTACATTATTAGAGTTTGGAGGTACACAGTAAGATGGTCTAAGGCTTCTTTGACTTCTTTGAAGACATTATAAATCAAATAGTTTCTGGAAGTTTCCCAAAAAAGAAAAAGATAAGTAAAACTGTATATTAGAGGTTCTTAGCTCAGTCGGACGAATGCTTTAAGGTATATGGTTGAGGAGTGTAGGGGAGGGTGTACAGTGTACATAGAGGATACACAGAGGAGGGTTGGATGTAAACCCGATATACAGGATACACACACAAGTCAAACCTAAGTAAAGTGACAGCAGTTAGCCTGTATCCTGACAGTGTGGCATGGAGCTGGTTTACATAGACTTTAAATTAGACAAAGCTACTAGATGAATTCATACCTTTTTATTAGAAATTGGGTTTCTGGTTGGCAGAGGTAGGCACCCTGTTCAAGCAGGAACCATAATCCTTGTCACAACACACCCTAAATTACTCCGTGCTCACCCTCTGGTAGCTCAGCACAGAGCTGTCAGGCTTAACTTTAGAGGCAATGTGTAAGGTATTTGTGCAATACTTCAAACAGTAACAGAGTGAGAACACCACAAATAGACTCCACACCAGGTTAGAAAAATAGATTATATGGATATGAACAAAACAAGACCAAATCCAAACAGTTTAACCAGGGATATGATTTTTTAAAGAGTAAATTAAATTGTAGTGTTTGAAGGCTTGAAGTGCCAACAGGGGCTATCTGGTCATGTTAGACCGGGGTAAATCCAAAAGTTCAGGCCGACCGCGATGGAAAAGGGGTCAGACACAAGGACCAGCCTTGGCCCATCACAAAGTACCTTAGATGTGTCATTGGTAGAGTCGAGATGTGGGAAGCAAGGAGGTGATGCATCGTCGTTGAACTGATGGGCTACAGGTGATACATTGGCGCTGAGCTGCGCAAAGGGAGAGATGCATTGGAAACTAGAGACGATGCACTGCAGTCGGTAATGCGATGTCCGAAGTCCATGTAGTAGCGACATTCCAATCAGAGCAACATCGTCAATGTTTGGATTCTGGAAGTTGCTGCATTTACACCCATTTCCAAGGGCCCAGGACTAGATTGGCACCATTTGGCAGGGTAATGCTTGTAGCAAGCAAAGTCCAGGTTCTGTTGCAGGTTGATGAGAAATCTTTGATGTCCCTGAGACTTAGAACAGGGGTCAAGCTAAAATGCCTTTGGAGTCAATGTGGGCTCATGTGAGATGTGGCCAGTCCTTAATCAGCTGGGCAGAAGGTAGCAGGGCAGCACAGCAGAAAAGCAGTTCTTCCAGTGCAGCAGTCCAGCAGAGTGGCAGTCCTTGTAGCAGTACAGCAGTCCTCCCTCCTTGCAGAGGACTTCACAGGTCCAGTAGTGTAGTGAAGGGGTGCCTTTGATATGGGGAGACTTCAAAGAGGGGCTTTGAAGTGCACAGAGATCCTTCCACATCAGCTCTGGCTCCAGACTCACTACAGGGGAGATGCCGTCTTTGTGTGGGGACAGGACACAGCCTATTCAGGTGTAATTGTCAGCTTCTTTGTCCCATTCTGCTCAGGATGACCAATCAGGATGTGGATGGCCACTCAGTCACACCTAAGCTCCCTTTGTGTGTGGTGTCAAGAGAGAATGCATAAAGTCCAGCTGTCACCCACCCCAGATGTTTATTGGAGACGGGCTGCAGACACACAGGGATATCAAACAATCATTCAAATAAAATGTTTTAAGTGCTAGTTAACATTGGGGGAGGTCCTTAGGTGGAGGGGTAGGCTTCTCTAGGTTTTGGTAGCCAGGTAGGTGAAGGAGTGGCCGCCTATCCTGCTGCAGCAGTACTGAGGAGTGGTGGATTGCAGTTGTTTGATGGGTTGGTGAAAGTTCAGCCGTGGGTTGAGGTAGGCTGGTCCACATTGTGAAGGGTTTTGTAGGCATGGGTCAGCATTTTGAACTGATATCTCTTGTTTATGGGGAGCCAGTGGAGGTATCTGAGGTTTGGGGTGATATGGGCTTGCCTCAGGAGGTCTAGGAGGAGCCTGACTGCTGCGCTCTGGATGGTTTGTAATCTCTTTAGAAGCTGGGTGATGATCGCTACGTAGATGGTGTTGCCGAAGTCCAGGTAGCTGGTGATGAGAGCCTGGGTGACGGTGCGTCTGGTGCTGATGGGTATCCATTTGAAAACTTTCTGAAGCATGCGTAGGGTGACGTACCAAGCTGAGGATACTGAGTTTACTTGGCTTTTCATGGTGAGCCGGCTGTCAAGTATTATATCAAGGCTCCTATTGTGTTCTGAGGTTTTTGGGGAAGTACCTAGTTCTTAGCTGGCCACCAGGTGTTGTCCGAGGGGGTCTAGGAGGTTGTGGTTCTCCAGGAGGTCGGTGAGTGGCTGTTGATTGTATTTTCTAGGAAGGATAGAAGGGAGATAGGCAGATAGTTTTTGAGTTATTGAGGGTCAGGGGAGGGTTTCTTGAGCAGGGGCTTGATCTCACCGAGTTTCCAATCTGCAGGGACGGAGGCAGCGGAGATGTAAGTGTTGAGGATTAAGGTTGGTTTTTTATTGATGGAGTTGTTCCCAAGGTTGAACATGTGGTGGGGACAAGGATCCCTGGATGCACCTGAGTGGATTGATCTCATGATGGTGGCAGTAGTCTGTGATCCTGCAGTGGCTGTGGAGTTAGAGATGGATAAGAGAAAGTAGCAGGTTGTGTGATGAAGGGGTCCCAAGCTGTGATCCTTGGGGAGGCTGTGCAGTTGATGGTGAAGAGAATGTGGGAGTTGGAGATATCAGGTTGGGGGTTGCAGTGTTCATAGATGGTGGAGATTTTGTTGTAAAAGAAGTCTTCCAGAGTGTTGCAGAGTTTCTGGGAATGAGTGATGCATTTTCGGCTCCTTGGGGGTCAGGGAACTCTTTGACTATGCTGAAGAATTCCTTGCTGTGGTTGGAGCTGGCTGCTAGGCAGGAGGTCAGGGAGTCTTTTTTGGCCGTTTTCAGGAGCAGGTAGTAGTGGTTTAGGGCCTTTTTGAACTTAGTATGGTCGCTGGGCACTTTGCTAGCATGCCAAATTCTTTCCAGTCATTTGCAGGAGCGTTTGGAGGTTTTGAGTTCCAGGTTGAACCAGCTGGTGGGTTTGGTGGGTCTTCCTGGTCTGGCAGGGTTGAGGGGGCAACTCTGTCCGTGCATTCTGTGATCCATGTGTTGAACTTCTTGACAGCCACCTCAAGGTTGCTTAGAGCAGGAAATTCCATCTTTCTAAACATGGCATTTTTAAAGGGGTAATGATAAATTTGACTTTACCAGTAAAAAGGATTTATCATTACCATTCCACAGATATGAAACATGAAAGACCTACTCCTTTTCAATCAAGAATTACAGCTTAAAAGTGTAATAAGGAATTCTCAATGTTAATCTATGTGAGGGGTAGACCTCATAGTAGTGACAACAAATGTGGATGTTTTTCACTACCAGAACATGCACAACTTAAATGTACATGCCATACCTTTTGATTACACAGCAACCTGCCCTATGGGCTACCTAGGGCCTGCATAAGGGGCAACTGATATGTAATAAAAGGGGAGTTTAAGACTTTATCACGGGGCTTTACATGCCAAGCCAACATGGCACTGTAAACTGCACGCACAGGCTCTGCAGTGGTAGGCCTGGTACATGTCTAAAGTGCTACTTGTGTGTGTGGCACAATCAGTGTTGCAGGCCCACAAGTAGCATTTATTTACAGGCCCTAGGCATAGGTAGTGCCCTCTACTAAGGACTTATAGGTAAATTAAATATGACAATTAAGGATTTCAGTCAATCAAACAATATTAGGGACGAGAGCACATCTACTTTAGCACTGGTTGACAGTAGTAAAGTGCTTAGAGTCATACAACCAATGCAAAAGAATTCAGCAAAATTCCAAGCAAGCAGGCAACACATTTGGGAGAAGACCATCCTAAGGCTGACAGGTGTAACACTTATAATTTTATAGCCAATATGTCATAATGTCATATAGTCACTCTTTATGGGCACATACTCCTACATAATCATGCCCTTAATTTACTAGTGCTGTTTGAAATATTACCCATTACAACTTTTGTGCCTCTATTATTATATATGTATATATATATATATATATATATATATATATATATATATATATATATATATATATATATATATATATATATATATATATATATATATATGTCTTATTATGTGTTTCATTTTAGATAGGTTTACGTTGTGCTTCAAGTCAGTCATTACAGAGTAAATTACAATAATTTATGGACACACATTGGAATGATGTAGAAGGCATTCTATAATAGACAATTTTGAACCTCAAACATGCCATTGTCTTAAACAAAGTCCTCAACCTTCAAATCTTCTTTTTTTATATTTAACATTATTATTCAATAAATATCTGATACAGCACAGCTTGTCAAAATAGACAATCGAATGGATACTAATGTGAAACATTAACATTGCAAACATTAAATATTCATAAAACAATATTCAAAATGCAGGAGAACTAACAGATTATTAATAAAATAGAGATTGCTGTATCACACCGGAGTACAGGAGAGGGAAGTGAAAACTAGGTGCCAGTACCTTAATGCATGATGATAATATGAACAAATGATGAATAGAATTGTTTTGCAAATTCTGTTTTTTGTGGCTTTTTGAAATCTTATTGCACCAAGTATAATATGAAATTTTTGTTTTATTCCAGTTTGAAGGTATTGGTTAAATACCTGTAGCAAACGTTATAAGAACTGTAATTGTATTCTTTCTATTTAATGATTTGTAACCGGATTTTAATGATGTATTTGTATTTTTGCTTTTATGGTTGCCACATATTAACCGAATAAAGCTTATTGAAACGAATCGATAATATTAGCAATTTTACCATTTCTGAGAACGCTTTCCAGCTTTTGAAAAAAGACTTCCCAAAAGAGTATTTTGCAAAGACAGACGGACATTAGATGGACAAAATATTCTTCTCACCAATTTCTTTTTGTTTTTAAAAAGCTTGGACTCGGTTCCCAATTGGAGGAAGAAATGCAATGTTATTCTGAAATGATATTCTGAACATATGTAATGATAAAGGCGTTCAAAATAGTCTGTTGTATAAAGGATAGAAACTTTGGAAAACTCCATTCTGCCATAAATATGCGGATTTTATTCCAAATACTATGGATGTTTGAGCTGGTCATCGGATATAAATATCCTTTAATATAAGGATCAATTCCTATTTACCAGCATCTCTGATTTTATTAATAGAATTTAATATAGAATAACTCTTATAGACCTTCAGAGCAACATCAGTGTGATCAGGAAGCATACATCTATAGTCAAATGGGTTAAGAACCTCATCAGAAAAGCTAGTCAAATCTCTTTAAAAAAATCATTTTATTATATTGTGTAGAAAAATAATTAAGAATCTTGCAGTATTCTGTTAAACAAAAAAACAAAAAACAAATATTCTAATAACCAGTGCTTGTTGGCACATGAGTTGGAGATAGGGCAGTTTGGAAATGGAGAGCAATTGTTGCCATTCATTGTTTCTGAACTACGCTCTCTACTGCTCATGTTTTAATCCCTGTGTTACTGAGTTAGAGCATTCACTAAAAAGTTTGTTAAAAGGGTGTGGCTTCCTGAAAAACAAATGCTCAGGTCCATTCGGCACATGTGCCCAAGTGTGGAACATGTGAATGATCCAGGCTCTGCTATGTAATTAGGAGTTCCTACTGTGTTAGCCAAACATACAAAAACCTATTCCTACAATGGAGATGCCTTTATTAGCCTAATGCATATTTTATGTTGTCAGTTTAAAGATGGCATTGGTTTCAAGGTGGCTTAAGTACTTTCCGAGCCTCCGATGCTGATCTGCTCAATTGAGAACAGTTAGTTGTTGTACAAATACTTTTAGTACAATTTATAAAATGAAAGTATAATTTGGTATTTTAGATCGGAAGCACATTCTTAATGGTTTAAACTGGAATTTTGATTTTTGAATTCCTGGCATAGAAAAAGGAATTTCCGGGCCAATTATGTTTCTTTGTTTCCATTTGCTATAATAATTTTATTATTTACATGTTTAAGTTTGATTTTGCCACTTTTGTACATTTAATACATTTAGGGTTTTAGAAAATGTAAATGTTAAAAAAATGTAAACAATATTTTGGACGCAAACTCTATCACCTCGTTTCTATATGCACAACAGTCACATATCATTCAAAATGTAAGTGACACATCTAATAGCATACCTCTGGGACAATTGTGTAGGGACAGCAATGCCAAATGACTCTATTATTAAAGAGCAATGTACATCTACGCTGATCTTCCTTTTCAGTTTTTTTGTCATGATGCACCTTATCCAGTAAAGTACCTCAAATGGCAAAATAATGGATGCTCTTTGTGAGATTTTCAAGGTTCCCAAACTCTAAAATGACTTAAATTCTTACCTGAAAGCAGACCCTAATAACCTCCAATAAAAAACTCCCAAAGACAGAACCTTCAGTCACTCAGTCTCTTATCATGCCCGTCAACACGACTTCTACAAGCAATATTATCAGAGATAAATCAGCTCATATTCACTAGGACTTCACCTCCTTCCTTTATATCATTTTGTGGACGTCATATTCTAATTTGAGTGCTCTATAATGGACTCACTTTGACTTGGTCAGCTTTTTAAAGAAAGTCTCAATAAAATCATTAATAAATAATCAGAATTCATGGGTTTTTCATTGAGCAAAGGGCATTTACTAATGCAGCAATTTTCAAAGGTTTTATGTGATTTTCAAATATTTAATGATTGTTATAGTTTTGGTTTTGAAGAAATTCTAGGTTGATGGGTGGTTTCGCATGCAAAGAAAACACACAAATGTCCTCCTGTCAAAAACAATGTAAGCATATTTCCAAGGTGGGTATCAGAGCAACAATAGTATCAATGGGGTTGTAGAGAAAGTGATTTCTCCAAGAAGGAAACTATTTCCTCCACAGAGAAGCAAAAAATAAATTGCAAGTGCTATTGCATCTTCAAATACAATTTCTGAATTCAAAATCAAAATTCAATCAATCAATTAACAATGCGTTTATTTCAGTTAGTATAACTTACCATCTACAAAATTAAAAAGTCAGCTCTGCTATTTATAATTCTTACAACCTAACAGAGAGGCTAAATGCTTCCTGTGGTTGTGCTGTAAAATCCACTAAAAAACATATAGTGAATCATGTGACAAATAGTCATATTGCTTAAACTCATTGCTTCACTGAAACCCCAGTCTTTTAGAAAGGATAGAAAATGATGAGCCATGGCCACACTAAATATGGCCAGCAAATTCTGTTGTCACACATTAACCGCATCGCTGCGGCAGCTTTTCCCGCTGTGTGCGGCAAATTTTGAAAAGCAGCTTTACCTGACGAGCTCAGCTCGTCATCCGCACACGACCACCGTGGCTGATGACGAGCTGAGCTCGCCATCAGCAGCGAAGGGGTTAAAAATAATTTCTATATAAATTCTAGCCCAGGAATGGTCTAGGGAGCCACAAATGTCCTACCCTTGGATTTTTCTACATAAGAGTTTTCCCCAAATGTACATTTCCTACCTAGGGATCTCCAATTTAACTTAATTCCTTTCTAATAGGGAGGGATTCTGAAAATGTTCACAGTGCATAGCCTTAGAAAACTTACAATGTCTGAGTTTACCAGCATAGTTTCTAGGATGCATCAGTTTCAACCTGTTTGCTCAATCTGATGCTGAGGAATGCTGAATGCAAGGAGCCCTTAAAAGCAGATGCATATTTTGAAAAGTGCAGATGCAATATAAGTAAGCATTCTACAGTACACAGACTGGATCTGAAGCCATACTATATTCCATACAGAATCAGTCTAGGTAGAACCCAGTTATGCTTTCTAAGAATGAGATTCCATAACTCACCTCTGCCATGGAATCAATCAAGATATTAGAAGACAGCATTTGGGATCACCTTTCTTGAAGACTGGGTAGAAAACAGATTGCAGCTATTACAATAGAACATTTTGATTGCAGGTGTCATATAACACATTTGTTAGTAGCAAGGCCCAAAGGATGAATGTTGCATTTGAATGCACCCATAGATTTCCCATCTGGGCCATTGACTTTCCCACAAGAGCTAACCTTAATGGCATTTGTCACATCAGAGAGACTGAAATGTAGACAGATATTAGGGAAACAAGGAATGTCAGAAATGACATCTATGTCTGCCAAACAATGATTTCAAATGTGTTACACATAGCTCTTCAGAGAAGTGGGCATCTAGCTTTGTAAACAGGGTTCTTCTGAAAGGCTTCTGAGTCATTATACATCAAAGCCATTCTTAAATCATCCCAAGCTTTGGATCTGATTATTATCTTAAATTCTTTAATTGCACTTGTATAATGTGCTTTGTAGAAAGTAACTTCAACAAGATTGTGGAGAAAATATCCCAAGGCACTATGTAAATTCTTGTTAGCTGTGTTACATTGTCTATTGAAATATTTCTTTGAATAGTTGTTTCAATTGATACATAATCAGGGGATCAAAAAAATATCTAAAACAATGGCATAGGTCAATTATAATGCATTCAGAACTATAACAGCCTAGGCAATGTCGTCCAAGCATAGCATGATATCCTGAAATGAAACTGCAGCCACTTGTTGCATTACCGTAGCTTGATGCCCCATCTTCTGACTGACTCATTCCAAGTTTTTTGAATGCTCGTAATGAGGAATTAACAAAGTTGCTTCATAATGCAGTGCTGGAGGTCAATTCTTATTGTAATAGGGTTGTGATAGCTGAACAGAATTGATAATATTCAAACTCGTTGGCATGTCCTAACATGATACGAAACACAAACATGTAGTTAGTGGTACTGAATCTGCATCTTGCACCACAACATGTTGGAGGCTGTGAGCTAATAGATGTGAAATTATAATTAAATTATATAAATTACTTGTTCCCAATAGCTCTGGAGTAGAAAATGTTGGAGATCCACAACACCATGGTGTTGATCCAATGTGATATTGTTTTTTGACCTGGATTCAGAAGTGGAGAAACCCTTGTCAGGTCGTAAGGTTTCTATTAAAATCTCTGTCGAGGATTATAAAAGGAGGTCTTTTCTTGCATTGTTGTCCACCAATCACTAAACTGGTCATGAGACTTGTGAATTTTTGTACATTCCCACCATTCAGGGCCCGATGTAGGTCGGTCGGTAACGGCCGAAAATCGGTATTTTCGGCCGTTACCGATCGGTAAATAGGTGATTGGTATGTAGGGGGCATTATTTTACCGAATCAGTAAAATTACCGATTCGGTAATTTTACCGATTCGGTAAAATAAAAAATCGGTAAATTCACCGAATCTGAACCACCCATATGTAGGTGGGACTCTTCAGAGTCCCAGGAGCCTTACTGAATCGGTATTTTACCATCAAATCCAATTTGATGGTAAAATACCGATTCCTGTGTGCATGCACATGTGTGCATGCACACCTATGCCATGTGACAGGCAGACCTGCCCTTAGGGCATGTATGCCTGCCACATGGCGCCCAAGCCTGTTTTGGGGGTGCCAGAGGGTGTCAAAGTGACACCCCCTGCACCCTTGTGAAAATCAGTATTTACCGATTCGGTAAATACCGAATCGGTAATGCCCATTCATTCCTATGGGCTTCAAAGCCCATAGGAATGAATGGGCATTACTGATTCGGTATTTACCGAATCGGTAAATACTGAAATTATCCGATTCGGTATTCCAGCACATCTGGAATACCTACATTTCAACCCCATAGATTTACCGATTTTTAATTACCGAATCGGTAAAATTCCGTAATTTAAAATCGGTAAATCTATTTCACCTACATCTGGCCCTCAGCTATTAAAAATTATAATTTAAAAAGTTGATGGGTAAGTATTCTCCACCTTTTCTGATCCTTAATTCTGTGACCTGAATGTTAGAGACTTCATTCAGTGCAACAACCATGTTGCGCTTTTAAAGTAAATGGGATCGAAATTAATAAAGACAACCTACCTATGCCAGGGTAGAATGTTTATCTGGAACAGGTTAGGGCACATACCCATCCATGCACAAGTCAGATGTCATCCAGGTCTTTTGCAAAGAAAGGATGGTTAATTGGTGGGTAGTAGGCAACCATTCATCATACATATGGACCTCTGCCCAGCAACGTTCCTGGAAATGAGTCTGACCTCAGATAGCAACAGGATTTCAGAATCATTGCCAGGAACAAAAAGTGTTCAATCATTAATGATACATTTAGGTATATCACAAGGTTAATCAACACTCAATAGCCAGACTCTGCTTTCTGATGAATTAAGGGGTAGAAATCTGTTGGTCATTGCAATTTTAGACTGACAATGAACATGTAGCTTGTGTACTGGAACAATGGTCAACAGTGTTCAATGAAACAGGCTCAGGAGGTTTTAGCCTATAGCAATTCCCCAACAGTTGCGGCCGGTATGACTCACGGGTGGAGGGCACGTGGGGACGGGGTCATGTTTTGGAGGGTAATTTAATCTAAAAAAATTTAAAGTTAACTTACCTTCACTGCTTGTTTCCATGTTGCCTCTGCTGCTCTCCTGCCTCCGACAGGAACAGGAGGCAGGCAGCCTCCCTCCCCAACCTAAGCCAATCACAATGCTGCAATGGCAGCGTTGTGATTGGTTGGGACGCCGACCAGCCATGCGCGCATTGGGAGGTCATTTTCTCCATATAGGCTGCATGCAGCCTACATGGACTAAAGGCAGAGTGCGCATGACTTGTTTGGTCGGCCCTGGGTCTGCCCAGTCAGCGCCCTCAGCAGTGGACAAGCCACTCCTCCCCGACCTGCCCACCGCCCACCCCCAATCAAACACTTCTGCTTTCTCACAGTGAAAGAAGCAGAAACATAAAGTGGCAGTTTTACCATTTTATGTTTCTGTTTCTCGCACTGAGAGAAAGCAGTGGGGTGACGCTCCTCCGGCCTAGTGGAGAAGCTGCCCCTATTACCGAATGGCACAGCTTAAATACAATGACTGAAATGAAGACCATTCCCATTAACTCTTAAATTTGTCAACAGGTCACGATTCTCATTTGAGTTAAGAATTAATGAGGGAACGTCCACCAAAACAATTACAAACGGAGTACCTTGTGGTGGCAAAACATGTAAAATATTTTATGGTTTATGCTGGAAGTAAGCTGCTTTGAGGGGACTACATTTGGTTTGATATGGAGCTTAGCTGCGTAGCTCAAGAAGGGAACCCATGTCTTAGGTCTTGTGATGGAGGGGAAGTAGGAGGTCAGAAGTGGCTAGACCCCATCTGTGTGTTTCAAAATTCCATGTTAGACTAGTCAGAAAACCTACAAGAAGAATTATGTTGGGTATACAGCCTCTTTTAATTTTCTCAATGAAATGTGCCAATAACAGCCTTAGTTTCTGCAGTGACCCCAACCAATATGTAGTCTGCGTGAACACTGTTTTTTTGCCTCATTGCCAGGACTTTGTAGTTGTAAGCCTTTCATATGTTTAATACCACTATATTCAGTTGTCTTAGGGAAAGTAACATTGGAACTTCCAATATGTATATATTAGGCCTTTGAACAACAGCTTGAAAAATATGTTCCCTGGCATGACCTTGATGAGGCTCCATATGTCTGTATGAACATTGCAAGAGTCAAATGTAGCATCACCAGCTGTCTGTGAGTCCTTCATTTGGGGAATGGTGTTAACAATTAGATCTGTAGGCTGATAGAGTGATTATGGCTTTACACAAGATGGTTTATGACAATGAGAAATTAGAAACATTAGACTCAGCCCAGTCACTTCCAACCTTGATGGGACGCATCCCATGGCAAGGGCTTTGTGCAGCCCAAGGATGTCTTGCACAGCAGGAAGGTATGGCCACCTTTTGGCTGTCACTCGGGTGGTGTGCATGGCTCCAGAGGAACAAGAGACTCTGATAGACAGAGTCTACAGCCAATGTTGGCCCTTTCCTCTAACCTGCTTCTTGGTGTCCTATGCAGCGAGATGCTACAACCTGCTTTAGCCAGTTCCTGGGATGGTGGGCGCTGCTCCTATGGGGCAGAGAACTCAGGTAAGTGGAGTTCACCAGTGGATCCAGGTCCTCATCACTGCAGAATTGTATGCCTGGGACAAAATTATACAGATACAAATTGTACATATGTGGGTATATGCTTAGTTTCCAGGAGAACTCTTGAAATTATTTAGGAACCCCTAAACAATGGTATACTACCAAATGTCTGACCTTTTTTATCTTACCTTTTGATTGTGAGTACAAAGACTTCACCTTAACACTTAATCATTTTGCTTGCAGGTGACAAATGTTTTATTAATATTTATTTGTCATCTTCCTTACATTGAACAAACATTGTTAAAGGAAGCTCATAATATGACAAAAATAAATGTCATTCTATAATTCATTTGCACCTCTTAATTCAATATATTAATTTCATATTGTTTGCTATTCTTCTCAGTTTGTGGGCAAGAATATAAGAGAAGGGTATAGAGTTAAAACTTTACTTAGTTCAAATCACAAGTATCATATGTAAAATACATATATTTTTGAGAGATGCTAAAATGGAACATCACCAGCTCCCCGTCACATAGCATCTGAATTTCAGCTCTTTCAAGGCTGTTTTGGTTTTATTTTGTTCTTTTTCTCCCTCCTCTTCGCCTTCCTGTCTTTTCTTAGAATCTGCGTTAGTCAACCCATGCACATAAGAACGTTGTTATTGTCCCTTTGTTCCTCAAATCTATTCTGTCATGTTCATCTCCCTTACTTGACTCCATTATGAAGTTTTATAAGCACATCATTTCCGTTTGTTATATTACATTTCCATTACACTTTCGAAACGACATCTACACGAATCAGATTACAGCATCATTTTTTTTGCCATTTAGTCTTTTATCATGCTTCACACAAATGTATTTGTTTTAATAAATGCTCTTTGATGTGTATGCATCTGGAGTCTGTAATTGAATGTTGCAGCACATTTATCAACATATTAATCTTGTCACTTGATAAACTCTGATGAGTATATATTAATTATATTGTAGTCATTTACTTAAACTATTTTATGCAATGTTTGAGCTGTGAAGTGGCTAGGTTACCTTGCTGATTGTGTAGACAGCTTTGAAGTTCTTGCAATTTAATGCCACATTATATATTTTTATTAAGTTGACATTAATAACATTTGTTTATCTTTAAATATAATTTTGTATAAAAAATGACCCACTTAATCTTAGTTTTGGTCAAAACAACGTTTAGAAATTAATTTACAGAGCATATACTGTAGAGAGAACACAACAAAACAATGTCATATTTTTGCTTACTGCAAATTATGCAGTGAAGAATGCTTTGATGCTTGACATTCAATATTTTGCATTATGCTCCCATGTGGGGATTCTAACAGTAGTATCTCTGGATGTTACAGGGAAAACAGTAGTATATTCATAGACTAGTGCATGAATTCCTGATTCCAAGTTATGAAAGAGGAATCAAGGATGGACAATTTAATTTAGGACGCCAGTCTGTTTTGGAAGAGTTGGCATTTGGTTTATGCATATGCTATGTAGAGATTCACAACTGGTAATGTCATTCAGAAAACGTCTTTACAAATGTTTGTGAATGCACAATAAATTATCTCTGTGTAGGTGAATTTTCGGTTGTGGCTTGCTAGTTAAATTTGTCTACTGAGAAATAGAATCAGCTCTAATTACATCACTTGTAAATTGTATTGTGCTTCATTAAAGAGAAATATGTGCAGTGTCACTGTGAGAAGTAAAACTTTAATTTTCTTATTCTGTACAGATAGATTAAATATAAATCGCAATGTTCAACACACCTCAAATAATCACATTTCACTAAACACATGTAATCTTAGGAGTTAACCTTTTATCCCGCACCCTTTCCTCTATGCTTCAAATCCCTAACACTAAACCCTATGGGGTGGATTTGCAAGCCCCTTGAGCCACTTTTGCGTCATTTTTAACATGTGAAAAAGGACACAAAAGTGTTGCAAGGGGTTTGTAAATCTGCCCCTATATCTTTACCCGTAGATCATAAACCTTAAATGTAGCCTTATAACTTACACACTGTGCCCTTAATCAAATATTCTTAACGCTATGCCTTTTAGCACTATAATACATATCCTAAACACTAGTCTAAAACCCTAAATCCTTTAACTCCATAGCCTCACTCCTATACCAAAAACCATTAACCCTAAAGGCCAACACAAACTCTTACCCTCTGTGTCATATGCCCTATACCCTGAACGCTAAACAACTAACCCTTAACCCAATACCCATAACACTTGTATCCACATCCATAATCCCCATACCTTAACCCCTATCCCTATTTGCAATTCCTTAAACTTAGATCTTTAACACTTTACACCAACCTCATGCCCCTATACCCTTAACACCAACCATTCACCTTTAACCCCATACCCCAAGCACTCAATAATCTTCACTTAAATCTGTACTCATAATTCCTATCCCGGAGAACCTAACCCCAATTCTTTTTTATTGCATACATGGTTCCTAAGACTTGGACATGGTCAGAGGACAGTCGACCCTTTACAAAGCCGTATTGTTCTGGTTCGATAAGGTCAGTTAGAATGGGGTCAATGCGTAATGCCAACATTTTTGAAAATATCTAATATTCTGTATTAACTAAGGTAATGGGACGATAGTTTTTATATAAAGAGGAATCTTTGTTGTCTTTTGGGATTAAACACATCATATTATCCTGAAAAGTGTCCTGAGATGAGCCATTATTATTAAAAGAGGTAAATAAAAGAAGGAGTTTTGGAAGAAGGACTTTAGAAAAATGCTCATAAAATTCAATAGTGAACCCATCAGGTCCAGGAGCTTTACCTCGTCGTAATACTGAAACAGCGTCGGAAATTTCTGCCAAAGTTACGTAGGTTTCTAAAGAATCAAAGTCAACATGTTGAGAAGGACGAGAATTAATAGATTGAAAGTAAGAGAATAAATCTGATTGAAGAGGTTGAGACTCAGAAGTATAAAGATTTTTATAAGAGACAAATTCATTTAAGCTATCATCGTCTTTAAAAACAGTAGTCCCAGTAATAGCTTGTATAGATTCTATTCTTGTCCTGTCTCTTCTTGTTTTTAAGTAGTTACCCAGTAATTTTCCCATTTTATTTTGACCCCCATAGTAGCGGGAACTGCTTTTCAGAAGGTATGAGGCGGCTGCCTCCGTGGAAATTGTAATAAAAGTAATCTTAGCGACAATAAGCTCTTTGAAAGCAGATTCGGATTTGGAGTGATAATAAGCATCTTCTTGTTGGTTAATTTTATTAAGTAATTGAATATTTTGTTTTTCAAAACTTTTTTTCTTTTGTGAGACAAACCTCATTATGAAACCTCTTGCGGCTGCCTTGAAAGAGTCCCAAATCATAACAGAGGATGACTCTGGGGTGATATTAATAGTAAAACATTCGGAAGCAAAGGAGCTGAACTGGCTAGAGAAATTATTGTCAGTAAGCAAAGAATTATTAAAACGCCATCTACAAGCATATTGGATAAAAGGTACTAAATCAAAGTCAACAAAAACCGGGGCGTGGTCTGATATTAAAATAGAAACTATCCCAGAGTTAAGAACATGTTGAGCTAATGATTTACTCAAAAAGAGATAGTCAATGCTGGATTGTGATGGATGTGGGGGTGAGAAGTAAGTAAGCGAAGTTACGGCAAAGGAGTTGGCCTAACGGCTAGGGAGTCCGACCTCAAATCTGGGGAACTGGGTTCGAGTCTCGGCAATGACGCTGAAATCCTTTGATTCTGGGCAAATGACTTAATCTCCCCGTGCCTAACAAAAATGAATGTGTCCTCATGTAATGCAACTGGTGCTATGTAAAGCACTCTGATACCTGATTCGGGTCAAGTTAGCACTATATAAAACTCTGTAAAAATAAAAAGGATATTCTCTGAGATCTGGGTGACAAAGTCTCCAGATGTCAACTGGGGATTTGCGATGTATAGTGGAGGTAAATTGTGTATTCATTTTAGTATTTACACATTTGACTAGAGAATGTCTATCCAATATATGGTCATAAATTTGATTTCAGTTGCCAACCAAAAAAATATAATCATCACCAAACTAAATCAATTTATCAGAAATCTGTGTCCAGAAAGTTTTGTCAACAGAAACAGGGCTGTATACATTAAAAATAATTAACAGTACTTTATCTATAAGTAGTTTAACAATAACCAGGCGACCATCAGAGTCAGATTCTTGGTGAATGACTGAAACATGAAATCTTTTATGGCAGAGAATCAAAACCCCATTTTCCTTACCTAAGCCCGGAGAAGAATAGACATTGCCCACCCAGCATTTCTTTAACTTGGAAGCTTCAATGTTGGATAGGTGTGATTCTTGGAGAAGTGCAATGTCAGTTTTAAGCTTGGCTAAATGTGACAGTACACATTGTCTTTTACTGGGATTGCCTTATCCCTTAACATTCCATGTAGTAACTCTGAATTTGACCAGTGTAATAATCAGCATTAAAATTGAGAAAAAGTGAGAGAGAAAAAGTATATAGATACAAGTGTAGAATATGAAGGGTAGAAGGGAAAGAAAGGAAGGGTAGAGCAACTGTAGGAAAGAATAGGAAAAGGATAAAAGTGAAGAAAAATTGGGAGAGAAGAGGAACATGACAAAAAACGAAAAGACAGTACAAGACACAAAATGGAATAACAATACAATATATGTCATAGAAGTGATGACTGAATGACATACCTACAACACAAGATGAATTGGGGGATGGAAACACCAAAAGATGACAACGACCGTCTCCAGAACTCCACCCAACCTCAGAAGAGGAACCAGGGTTAAGACATCAAACATAAAATGAGGGACCACAAGGGAAGGAAACGTCAATGGACAAGAACTACATCTGTATAAACAGAGAAAATAGAAAACACTGATAAAACACACCAATAGGGAGTATGTTACAAAAATAAAGGTATAACAGTAAACAAAGATTGACGGTAGCAAGAAACAGCAGAACAAGACATATAACAGAAACAAATCAACTAAGTCTTGAAGTGTCCATAGCCACAGCTCCATGTTGATGAAGAAACTAATACAGTACCGCTGGATCGTTGAATGTGGAAGTCTATTCCTTAAGCATAACCTTGAATAAGCAGGGATGTATGAGTCCAAATCTGGCATTTAAAGAGCAAAGCTGCGGACGAAGATCTAGAAATTTGTTATGACGGTCAGTAGTAACCTTGGCGACATCCTGAGAAAAGAAAAGTCCCAAAAGATCTGTTTTTTGGACTTAACTACAGAGAGTACTTGCAAAAGGTCAGTATATTATAAGAAAAATATTATAACCCCACGAGGTTTAGTAGAAATTTTGGGACCCAGTCTTTGAGCCCTCTGGATGTTATAGAAGTTAGGGGAAGACAGTTCCAGTAGTTTAGGCAAGAACGTTTGGAAGAAAACAGTTGGGTTGGTTCCTTTGATATTTTCAGAAGGACCATAAATTTGTTGAGTGTTTCTGCAATTACGATTATCCAATTCCTCCTTCTGCTTTTTAAGTAAAGATATTTCAGATTCTAGAAGAGAAATACGAGAACAGAAGGACTGAAGAGAGTCTGTTTTTTGTTCCACAACAAGCATACAAGACTCTAGTAAAGACCATTTGTCATTCAAATGTTGTAGAGTTTTGGCGGCTTCTTCCATGAAGAGCATCAAGGCATGGATTTCCTAGAGGATTATATCCATAGATGCTGAGGAAGAATTAACTGGAGAAGGAGGATCTTTTTTCAGTCTTTTTGTAGAAATCGCAGGTAATTTGCTGGAAAGATGAGTTTTTGGAATAGTGCCTGAAGGGTGGTCAGATTTCTGAGAAGGTACGTCCTCCATATCATTGAGAACAGAATCAGAATCTGATTGTACAGTAGTTTTAGAAGACGCGCCGAGCTTAAGGTTTCTTTGTCTTCCCATAAAAGTGATAAAAGACTTTTAATGAATAATATATCTTCTCAGTGTCCAAGCCAGTTGTGACAATAAAGGTATTCACAGAAATTCTACCGCTGACAGAAAAGCCGCAGGTACAGCACTCCAAAGATGAGATTCCATA